>NC_092387.1:6768433-7513613 GCF_030028105.1 Mobula birostris | reverse complement strand
TTACCAACTTGACTGAGTTTTTTTGACAAAGTGACAAGAGAGATTGATGAGGGTAGGGCAGTAAATGTTGTCTACATGGAGTTTCGTAAGGCATTTGACGACGTCCCTCATGGGGTGCTAATCCAGAAGATTAAGATGCAGGGGATCCGTAGCGAATTGGCTGTTTGGATTCAGCACTGGCTCGCACAAAGAAGAGAGGGTGGTGGGTGGTGGTTGAAGGGACTTAATCAAGCTGGAGGTCTGTAATTAGTGGTGTTCTGCAGGGATCTGTGCTGGGACCTCTGCTGTTCGTGATGTGTACAAATGACCTGGATGACAATGTAGATGGGTGGGTTAGTAAATTTGCGGATGATACCAAGATTGGTGGAGTTGTGGATAGTGTAGAAGACTGGCAAAGTATACAGCACGATACAGATCAGTTACAGATATGGGCTGAGAAATGACAGATGGAACTTAATTCAGATAAATGTGAGGTGTTGCGCTTGGTAGGGCAAATGCAAGGAGACAAGGAAAAGCTCCTTAACAGTATTACTGAGCAGAGATCTTGGGATCCAAGTTCATACTATAGCTCCTTGAAAGTAGCTGCACAGATCGATAGGGTGGTTACGAAGGCTTATGGAATGCTTGCTTTTGTTAGTCCAGGCATTGAGTTCAAAAGCCAGGAAGTTATGTTGCAAATTTACGGAACTCTGCTTTGGCCACATCTGGAGTATTGCATACAGTTGTGGTTGCCCCACTATAGGATGGATGTTTGGAGAGGGTGCAGAAGAGGTTTACCATGTTGAGAGAGCATGTGCTATCATGAGAGGCTGGATAATCTTGGACTGTTTTCTCTGGAGCAGAGGTGGAGGGGAGATCTGATAGAGGCTTACAAGATTACGAGAGGCAGAGATAGAACAGAGAATATCTGTTTCCCAGGGTTGAAATGTCTAGTACCAGAGGGCATGCATTGAAGGTGAGAGGGGTTGGTTCAAGGAGGATATGAGGACCCAGTTTTTTGAAACACAATTGTGGATGCCTGGTATGGCAAATACATTAGAGGCTTTTGAGAGACATTTGGATAGGGACATGGACATGGATATAAGGAAGGAGGGTAGGGATTAGCGTTTATGTGTTTTTGATTTGTTTTTTAGCTGGTTCGGCAGAACACTGAGGGCTGAATGGCCTGTTCCTGTTTGTATGAAGGCAGTCTATTAACTACTCTAATGTTGTTCACAGTCAAAAAATGTGACATGAATGAATTCCTCCATCAATGAGGACTGGGAACTAATACTCAGTTTTATAGTACTGTAGTAGTATTGGTAGTGTTCTCATTTGTTCAGTATTTTACTCAAATACATAATTTGTTCGTCATTTTGTCTTTTTTTAAAAAAATATATACCTTTTTAACTATTTCCATGAAACTTCAGTGAATTGGAGCAGCTGCTTTGCTGATTATCTATTGGGCAAATGAAAATTGGGCCAAAATGGGTCCCAATTAACCGGAATCCACTGTACTGAGGAATCAAAGAACTGGGGGCGATGCAGGAGTGGTGGCAGGGTGGGGCAAGAGTGTACAGATGGCAGCGAGGGAGTCATACGGTGGGGGAGATAGGACACCAGGTGGTGGAAAGAGAGGTGCCAGGGCAGAGGGTGGGAGAGAGGAAAGAGGGAACAGATGCGGAGAAAGGACATTGCAGGGGGTGATTTATCTACTTTTATTATATATTATTATTTATTAGTAATAAATTCCAGTCCATTGAGCTGTGTTGCCAGCAACCCACCTATTTAGCACTAGTCAAATGGCAGGACAATTTACAATGACCAATTAACCCACCAACCGGTACGTCTACAAACTGTGGGACGAAACCGGAGCACCCAGAGGAAACCCACGGGAAGGAATGGAGGATGCCGGAACTGAACTCTGAACTCCAGTGCCCCGAGAGGTAACAGCGTCATGCGAACTGCTACTCTACTGTGGCACACAGAGAGGGAGGATGAGAAGGGGAAGGAGGGGACCGACTGGGACAGAGAACATGCTGGAGACTATATGGACACAGGGAGGGAAGGAGGAGCAGAGAGGGGGTGAACACACTGTGGGTGGGAGAGATGAGGGCCAGGGTAGGGAGGGAGAGGCGAGGGTAGGGAAGGAGGAGATTAGATGAGAGGAGGAGAGAAAGAAGAGGAATGAATAGTCTTGAGAAAGGAGAGGCAGAGGAAGCGGGGATTGGAGAGAGAGAGATGAAGAAAGAGAGAGAGAGAGCGACAGTGCGCGAGAGCAGAGGGGGTGGGGGTTAGACAGAGGGGGAGGGTTAGAAAGGGGGGTGTTAGACATGGAGGGGGTATTATATGGACAGAGGAAGAACACGAGGGGGTTAGAGAGGAAGAACAGGCAGCTGGTGGGGCTGCTGTTCCCCAGCAACTATTTCTATGTGGCCCGGAGTGAGAATCAAATCTGCATCACACGGCATATCAAGCGTCATACACCAGCAAGGAAACCGCCCCCCCACCTCCAATGGACAATGGCCAGGAGACCCCTACCCCCCGTGGATGGCCAGGAGACCACACCCCTGTGGACAATGTCCAGGGGACCCTACCCTATGCACACTAGCTAGGAGAACTTCCCCTATTTACAATGGGCAGGAAAACTATACTGTGGACAATGGCCAGGAGAACATCCCGTTGTGGACAATACCCAGAGGAACCCTACCCTGTGGACAATGGCCAGGTAACCTCCCTCTTGTGGACTATAGCCAGGAGAACCTCCCCCTTGGACAATGGTCAGATGACCTCTCTCCTGTGTACAATGGCTAGGAGAACCTCCCATATTTACAACGGGCAGGATAACTATGTTGTGGACAATGGCCCGGTAACCTCTTGTGGACTATAGCCAGGAGAACCTCCCCTTTGGACAATAGTCAGGTGACCTCTCTCCTGTGTACAATGGCTAGGAGAACCTCCCCTATTTACAACGGCTGGGAGAACCTACCCTGCCGACATTGGTTAGAAGGACCCTCCCCTTTGAACAATGATCAGGTGACCTCTCCCCTGTGGACTATGGCCAGGAGAACATCCCGTTGTGGACAATACCCAGAGGAACCCTACCCTGTGGACAATGGCCAGGTAACCTCCCTCTTGTGGACTATAGCCAGGAGAACCTCCCCTTTGGACAATGGTCAGATGACCTCTCTCCTGTGGACTATGGCCAGGAGAACCACACTGTACACCATGGCCAAGTAAGCACTGTGGAGGGAGAAGGAGAGAGACTAGCGTTTCACTGGGGGGGAGGGGCAATGCCCACCTTTATCAGCTCTTCATCCGTGGCATCCGGAAACTTCTCGTGTAGTGAGTCCTTCAGCACCTTGGCGATGATTCTCATGCCATACCTGTAGGTGAGATGGAGAAGGTCAGGCTCGTTTAGGGACACAGCAGGGGGATACAGGCTCTCTCGGGAATGAAGGGAGGTACCGGAGGTCAGAAATCCATGCTGAGAGTTCTTTGTCCTCAGAGTCTGGTGGGAGGGTGGTGGAGGTGAAGCAGACCGTGACCTCCCACCCAGAGTGAGGGTTCACAGGGAGCCAATGAGCTTTTGGCACCTGAGTCAGACTGGGAAACAGTACGTGTGAGAGAGAGGGAGAGAGCACGCAACAGAGTGCGTGTGTGTGAGAGAGAGCGAGAGAGTGTGTGTGTGAGATGGGGTGTGTGTGTGTGTGTGTGTGTGTGGGGGGGGGGTGTGTGTGTATGTGTGTGGGGGGGGTGTGTACGCGCGCACTTTAAGTGTGCTTTTGAGGTTGTTTGAGTGTGTGTGTATATGTGTCTATGTAGATGGGTGTGGTAAGTGCTGAAAGGGGTTCCACAGTGCACAACAGGAACACATTGGGGGGGGGGTAGGTGGGTGGGTGAGGAAGGGATTGCGGGAGAGTTCTCTGCACTGGGGGCGGGGGGATCTCTGTGCCGACGGAGAATTCTCTGCACCAAGGGGGGAGGGGAGGGGTTGTTTCTCTGGTCACTCACGGGATTTTGTCCACCGATGTGACAATGGCTGAGAGGAACTTGTCCGTCACCGTCCTCATGTTCTTGATGGAGGCGTCAAGCCTCTGCCGAACCTCTTCGTGCCCCAGCGCCTGGTCTGGTGTCACGTCGTATGGCAGCTTACTGCAGGGGTGGGGTTGAGGGTTAGTTACACCCTGAGACCATCAGCCAAACTCCTCAACCCCAACACCCACCCCCCTCACGCTGACCCTCCCAGCATCACGCACAATCTGTGACCCCTGACCTCAGTCGCAGTGACCCGATAACTCTGTTACAGTAACCTCTCCACGTTCCCTGCCCCTTCATTCCCCTTGTGAATCTGCTTCTCTGTTCCCCCTCTCCACCTCTGTAACTGGACCCAGTCTCTTCTCCCTCCTCCCACTGACCCCCCCCTCCCGCTGCACAAACGCGGGGTGGCGAGCAGTAAACCCGATGCACCCCCAGCCCTCCATCTGGGATCGTGCAAGCGGTGAGGGGTGGGGATGGGGAAGAGGGGTATCATCAAGGTCTCTCACCATCCAGGACTTGCTCCACTTACTGTTGTTTTTAATGGAAGGTCAGGAGCCTCAGGACTCACACCACCATGCTCAGGGACAGTTATTACCCCTCAACCTTCAGGCTCCTGAACCAGAGGGGAGAACTTCAACTTGCCCCATCACTGAACTGTTCCCACAAGCTATGGACTTACTTTCAAGGATTCTTCATTTTTCAATAATTTCATTGTATTTAGTATTTACAATGAATCCCACAAGAAAATTAATTTCAGGGTTGTATATGGTGACATATATGTACTTTAGTAATAATTTTACTTTGAACTTTGGAGAGAGGTTGGGGGTGAGGGGGCAGGAGGTGGAGGGTGATGGTGAGCAAGGGATGGGAAGAGTAGGGGTTCCTACCTGGCCTCTCCGGTCTGCGACTCCATCTGGTTGACCCAGGCCTTGTAGATGTCCACGGGGTCGGTCTTGATGTTCATGGTCTTTTCCTCGATAATCTCCTTGACGACGGGCGCCAGTATCTGGCGCAGGGCGTTCTGCCCCCGAGCCCCCCGGTTAAAACTCACGACCATCTTGATGACGGTGGGGTTTCCGGTGATAATCTCGTGGATCTGGTCGACCTTCGACCTGCCGGAAACAGGGGACACATCAGGCCAGAATGTGGTGGGGTCGGAACCACGGACAGGGAGAGAGAGATGGCAGGGAACAAGCCCTTCGACCCACTGTCCATGTCCACCCATTTACTCTGGTCCCATTTTAGTCTACAGTCCCATCAGCTCCTCCCAGATTCCGACATCCACCTCCACACCAGGTCATTAGAATGCGGGAGGAAACTGGAGCACCCATGTGGTCAAAGAGAGAGCTTGTAAGCTGCACAGAGACAGCAGTGGAGGTCAGAATCAAACCCAGGTCTCTGGCATTGAGAGGCAGCGGCTCTGCCCGCTGTGGGATTGGAGTGCTAGGAGCCGACACAGAGTGGGAGAGGGTCTGCTCCCTGTGGACCCCAGCATGACCACCCGTGGGGCACTGGTGACCAGATCGTCGCCAATTGGACGGCATCAGGCTCTGATGAAATCGGTTCCTGGGAAACCCAGTATGATTGTCCAAAAGCTGTGGCTTCAACCCAGTTCAACCAAGAAGCGTGGCGAGCGTAACGGTTTGCAATGCCAGCAACCCGGGCCCAACCTCTCCTCATAGCAAATGCCTCTAATCCAGACAGCATCCCGATGAACTGCTACACTTTTCCAAAGCCTTCCTGTAATGGGGTGACCAGAACCGCCACAACACTCCAGTGCCCATCTGGAGTTTTATTCAGCCATAGAATAAAATACAGGACAGAGCAGACTCGATGGGCTGAATGCCCTAATTCTGCTCCTATTTCTTATGCTCTTTACTTATGTAACTATTTGAACTGAGTTTGCAGTCCTGGGACGTGCCACGCACCATCCCCTTCCTTGCCAATGTCTACAATCATCAATGGAGCACCATCCTGTTCACCTCCTCCTGCCAAGATGCAGAGTGTAAACCTGCACAGCTTTGCCGTCGCTGGCCCTACCCTTCTCTTCACCTGTCCCCCGGACTGAGCATTGGCTCTCCCTCCCGGTGGGGAAGTGGAGAGGGAGGCCCCACACACGTACTTGATCTCCTCCTGAAGAGCTGTCTTGAAGAGCTTGAGCAGAAGGTATTCCTCTCTCTGGTTCGACGCGTAGTTGTACAGGGTGAAGATGACTGAGTCCATGAACTTGGTGGATTTGTTCTGCGGCATCTGGAAGATCAGCTTAGCCAGATAGGTGGGATTCGTCTGTGGGAAAACATGCACAGGTTTCTCAGTGATCCACAGAGCCCTGTTACAGACCAGTTATCCTGACGGATCGCACGCTCGTCCACCTAGCCCTGTTGTACAGGAGGGGAGGGACTGCGCTCCATGCCTTGGGGGGGGGGGGGATAAGGGGAGGGACAGCGCTCCATGCCTCGGGGGGGGGGAGGGATGAGGGGAGGGACAGTGCTCCATGCCCGGGGGGAGGGGATGAGGGGAGGGACTGCGCTCCATGCCCCGCAGGGGGGATGAGGGGAGGGACTGCGCTCCATGCCCCGGGGGAGGGGATGAGGGGAGGGACTGCGCTCCATGCCCTGGGGGAGGGGATGAGGGGACGGACTGCGCTCCATGCCCTGGGGGAGGGGATGAGGGGAGGGACTGCGCTCCATGCCCCGGGGGGAGGGGATGAGGGGAGAGACAGCGCTCCACCCCCTGGGGTCCACACTCCATAAATGCCCAGCTCGGCCAGGCCCAGGAGCAAATTGCCAAAGAGATCCCGAGTGGCCCACCACTCCCCGTACCCCGTACCGGGTGACTGTGAACCGTGAGGGCGGGGCTGGAATTTGAGGAACAACCCATTCAGATACTCATTTAGAATCTGCAACCTCCTCCCCCAGTATTCTCACCTGGAGAAGGTAGAAGAGGTTCTGATACGCCTCGAGCTTCATTCGTTTCTCCTTGCTCAGCCCCTTCAGACCCCCCTTCTGTCTGTCGATCTTCATCATGTCTGACAATTGTTCCTTGTTCTTCCGTGTCAGCTTCTTACTGTGTGACACCACCTCCTGCAAAATGTCACTGGGCATCAGAATCCAGGGCTGGTATGCGGCATAGGGGTTCATGGAGCACCAGCGATTTGCCATTGAGGTTCAATTCATGCCGCTTTCTGTAGGAGTTTGCACATTCTCCCTGTGAGTTTTCTCCTACATTCCAAAGACGTACAGGCTAGGGCTAGTTAGTTGTGGGCATGCAATGTTGGCACCAGAAGTGTGGCGACACGTGTGGGTTACCCCCAGCACATCCTCGGACTGTGTTGGTTATTGATACATTCCCTGTAATGTTTCCATGTGACAAATCTAATCCCACACTGCACACATCAACATGCAGAGGCTCCTACCTGCTCCCTGTCCTTCAACACATCACTGCAGTGGTGCTGACTGCCACTGCTGGAATGCACAGAGTATTGCATTTCTTGTGCCAGCAAACCGCCACCAACTCCTCACTGAGCTTGGTGTCATTTGCAGAATCCACGTTAATTTATATTTGTTCTCATCAGGGAGCAGGCACGGAGCTTCCAGGATATTTTCAAAAGGTGATGTCCGAAAAAGGTAGTATCCATCATCAAGGAGCCCCATTGCCCAGAACACGCCCTCTTCTCATTACTACCATCAAGGAAGTGGTACAGGAGCCTGAAGACACACACTCAATGTTTAAGGATCGCTTCTTCCCATCTGCATTCAGATTTCTGAATCGACAATGAACCCATGCACTCTACCTCAAACACGAGGAAATCTGCAGATGCTGGAAATTCAAGCAACACACATCAAAGTTGCTGGTGAACGCAGCAGGCCAGGCAGCATCTATAGGAAGAGGTACAGTCGACGTTTCGGGCCGAGACCCTTCGTCAGGACTAACTGAAAGAAGAGCTAGTAAGAGATTTGAAAGATTTCAATGTTCAAATCTCTTACTAGCTCTTCTTTCAGTTAGTCCTGATGAAGGGTCTCAGCCTGAAACATCGATTGTACCTCTTCGTAAAGATGCTGCCTAATCTGCTGCGTTCACCAGCAACTTTTTTTTATGTGTGTTACTCTACCTCACTAATTTTTGTTCTTTTCTGAGCTATTTATTTTATATATCCTTATTGTAATTTACAGTTATTTTAATGTTTTGCACCCAACTGTTGCCACAAAACAACAAAATTTCACGACATATATCAGTGCTAATAAACCTGATTCAGACTCTAGTAGACAGATAATGCCAGAGGTGGAGATCGAACCTTTCATGCCATGTGCCAGTGATATTAAACCTGGCTCTGATTTGCTTGCGTCAATGACCAACACAGTCCAGGAATAAGCTGGGGGTTGCACACAAGTCTTGCCATACTTCCAGCACCAACAGAGCACGCCTACAACTTACTAACCCGTGCGTTTTTGGAAAATGGGAGGAAAATGCAGCACCCAGACGAAAGCCACTTGGGCACAGGAAGAATCTACAAACGCTGAACAGACAGCAGGTGGAACTGAATCGCGATTGTTGGTACAGTAAAGCGTTACACTATCTGCTAGGCCACCGAGCTGCCCCAGTAATGTTCAGAGCTGCTGGAAAAAAAGTTAACTTTCATGGTGTTTATAGGTCGTTTGTCTCAGCCTATGACAACAACAAACCTGAATTTCTGCAGTCCAAGAACAAAAGTTGGGAGGGGGTGAGTCGGGGGATTTGGGTTATCGGCCCAGTGAGCTGTGGAATAGTCCACACTAGGTCAGTCTCGTATCCCAAAAGCACACCCTGAATCTCACAATCCAGAGGGACTTCCCTGGTGAGGGGAAAGTGACATTCCCAGGAGTGCCAGGACAACGGTTTCAGGTGATGTTGGGTGTGGCAGATTCCCGGTGTCTATACTGGGCAGAGATTCCTCATTTCTGGAGCAGAGGGGATACAGGAATTGTCTGGATGAAGGGAGTGATTCCCAGTATCTACGATGGGCATTCCTCATGTCCAGAGCAGAGAGACACAAGGATCGTCCAAGTGAGGGGAGCGACTGGTGGCTGGACACCCATCCAGGTACCTGCAGTGTGATCTTGTTCTTCACCAGCAGCCCGATCTTGATGTCCATGGTGTTGAGGTCGTTCTCCAGCTGCTGGTTGGATCGGATCCGAGTCACCACCTCCTCCCTCAGGCGCATCATCTCCAGCTCCTCCTGGAAGTCCTGGTCACTCTGGTCAAGCAGGTGGACAAACTTACGGACAACGGCCATCGGTGGCTGCTCTGCACTGACTGGAGAGAGAGAGGATGGTGAGTGGGGGGGTGAGAGGGAGGGAGGAGGGGTTTGGTGTGAGGAGGGAGGCTGGGCGAGGGTTTGGGGTGAGGAGGGAGGCTGGGCGAGGGTTTGGGGGTGAGGAGGGAGGTTGGGCGAGGGTTTGGGGTGAGGAGGGAGGCTGGGCGAGGGTTTGGGGTGAGGAGGGAGGCTGGGCGAGGGTTTGGGGTGGGGAGGGTGAGGGGGAGGGAGGGTTGGGAGAGGGTCTGTGGTGAAGAGGAGGGTTTAGGGTGAGGAGGGGGGTTTGCGGTGGGGAGGGTGAGGAGGGAGGAGGGGTTGGGCGAGAGTTTGGGGTGAGGAGGGAGGTTGGGCGAGGGTTTGGGGGTGAGGAGGGAGGTTGGGCGAGGGTTTGGGGTGAGGAGGGAGGTTGGGCGAGGGTTTGGGGTGAGGAGGGAGGTTGGGCGAGGGTTTGGGGTAAGGAGAGGGGCTTGGGGTGGGGAGGGTGAGGAGGGAGGGAGGGTTGGGAGAGGGTCTGTGGTGAGGAGAAGGGTTTAGGGTGAGGAGGGGGGTTTGCGGTGGGGAGGGTGAGGAGGGAGGAGGGGTTGGGCGAGAGTTTGGGGTGAGGAGGGAGGTTGGGCGAGGGTTTGGGGTGAGGAGGAAGGTTGGGCGAGGGTTTGGGGTGAGGAGGGAGGTTGGGCGAGGGTTTGGGGTGAGGAGAGGGGCTTGGGGTGGGGAGGGTGAGGAGGGAGGGAGGGTTGGGAGAGGGTCTGTGGTGAGGAGAAGGGTTTAGGGTGAGGAGGGGGGTTTGCAGTGGGGAGGGTGAGGAGGGAGGGAGGGTTGGGCGAGGGTCTGGGGTGAGCAGAGAGGTTTGGTGGTGAGGGGTGTGGGGGGAAGTTGACTCGAGGTGTCCTAGGTGTGGTCTGGATACTCACTCAGTGTTTTATAATCGTCCCTGGCCTTGTTGGCCCGGATGAACGCCTGGATTTTAATGATGTCCGACTCCTAAGAGCGAAACAGATGGTTGGATGTCAGGTGCAGCATTGGTCTCAGCGATACTGAGAGTGTGGGGCACACTCGACCCCCATCGCAGCCAACAGACACAGGTTATTGTTAATGCAGCTGCCTCGACCACTTCCTCCGGCTGACAGATCCGGATACGGACCAGCCCGGGTGAAGTTCCTCCACCACCTGTCCCCCTCAGGCTGTGGGCTGGCCGCAGCTGGTCGGGCGGACTGGCCTTCGAGTGTTGGGGGAGGCTGGGATCCGAAGGATCAAGAGGAAGGAGGATGGTCTGGTTGGACAGTAAGCCACTATTCACAGTGAACTCAGAGAGGGCGTGAAGCTAGAGCCTATGGTCACCAGAGGGTGGGAACTGATGAAGGGTCTCGGCCCAAAGCGTCAACTGTTGATTCCTCCATGTAGATGCTGCCCGACCTGCTGAGTTTCTCCAGCATTGTATGTGTGTTGCCCTGGATTTGCAGCGTCTGCAGAATCTCCGGTCTATAAAAATGTAAATCTGACCCTGTGCAGCAGGTCTCACCCTGTGCTCAGGAAATTGTTTTCAGCTGATGAAAGTGGCCCTGGGAGGGGAACAAACAGACAGTCCGGAGGGTCTCAGCCCGAAAGATCGACTGTTTATTCATTTCCAAAGATGCTGCCCAGCCTGCTGAGTTCTTCCAGCATTTTGTGTGTGTTTGGTCAGCTCCTGTTGTCACAACACAAACGTACAAATTCCTGCCTAGGCGCCGTTTGTTCGACGCTTTCTCCGGCTGACGAGTACAGAAGGGAATGGGAATGGGCGAGAAAGGGGAAATCCTGCCTGTTGTCACGGATAGACAGAGTGAAGGTGAATTCCCACAGGACTCCTCCAACACCCGGTCGAAGCACTTTCTTCAGCTAGAAACAATTCCCTTTTCCTTGGCGATGGATTTTATAATCCTGAGCCTGGGAACGTTTTACAGATCAGTCCAGGAATGTTATTCCCAGCCACATTTGAAACAGGTAAAAATGGAAATGGTGAAGGCTGTCATGGGATCTCACATTACAACACTCACGTGGTCTCTGAAGTACTTCAGACGATCTCGATACTTCTTCCTGGCTCGGAGCATTCGGAATAACGCCTGGATCTGTGCCAGGAGGGGGAAGAGACGGAAGGTGAGGAAGGGGCGGAGGGAGGGGTAGAGGGAGAGGAGGGTGAGGTGGGTGAGGTGGGAGAGGGTGGAGGGTGGAGGGGGAGAGGGGAGAGGGGGAGAGGGGAGAGGGGGAGAGGGGGAGAGGGGGAGAGGGGGGGAGGGGGGGAGGGGGGAGAGGGGGAGGGGGAGAGGGGGAGGGGGAGGGGGAGGGGGGGGGAGGGGGAGAGGGAGAGGGAGAGGGGGGAGAGGGAGAGGGGGAGAGGGAGAGGGAGAGGGGGAGAGGGGGGAGAGGGAGGGGGGAGAGGGAGGGGGGGAGAGGGAGAGGGAGGGTGAGGGTGAGGGGGGAGAGGGTGAGAGGGTGAGGAGAGGGTGAGGGTGAGAGGGTGAGGGTGAGAGGGTGGGGGAGAGGGTGGGGGAGAGGGAGAGGGAGAGGGAGAGGGAGAGGGAGAGGGAGAGGGAGAGGAGAGGGAGAGGGAGAGGAGAGGGTGAGGGAGAGGAGAGGGAGAGGGGGAAGAGGGAGAGGGGGAGAGGGAGAGGGGGGAGAGGGAGAGGGGGGAGAGGGAGAGGGGGGAGAGGGAGAGGGGGGAGAGGGAGAGGGGGGAGAGGGAGGGGGGAGAGGGAGGGGGGAGAGGGAGGGGGGAGAGGGAGGGGGGAGAGGGAGGGGGGAGAGGGAGGAGGGGGAGAAGAGAGAGGGGGGAGAAGAGAGAGGGGGGAGAAGAGAGAGGGGGGGAGAAGAGAGAGGGGGGAGAAGAGAGAGGGGGGAGAAGAGAGAGGGGAGGAGAAGAGAGAGGGAGAGAGGGAGAGAGGGAGAGAGGGAGAGAGGGAGAGAGGGAGAGAGGGAGAGAGGGAGAGAGGGAGAGAGGGAGAGAGGGAGAGAGGGAGAGAGGGAGAGAGGGAGAGAGGGAGAGAGGGAGAGAGGGAGAGAGGGAGAGAGGGAGAGGAAGGGAGTGAGGAGGGAGAGGAAGAAGGGGAGGGCAAGATGGAGAGAGGAGAGGGAAGGCGGAGAGAAGGAAGGGAGAGGAGGGAGGGAAGGAGGGAGGGGTCACAGCAGAAGGTGAAGAAAGATATAAAAATGGTTTGAACTCCAGTTTTCAGTTTGCAAGGTGGACAGGCCAGAGACCCTGTCCTGGTCCCCGTTACACACTAATGTACCAACACAACACAACTAGACACAATGAATCAACGTACACTGGACACACCCACCCCCAGAGGGTGCAGGACACAAGGCCCTAGGTGCACGCGGGCCCCAGTGCCAGCCGGACACACTGCATTCAGATATCTATCGAGATGTGACAGCAGTCACCCTCAAACTCAGCGATCATTTCCCATGTGGCTGCTTCCGACAGGCCACACTGGCTCAACTACTTTATTTTATCGAGGTGCAGCGTGGAATTGGCCTTTCTGGCCCTTGGAGCCACAGCAGCCAGCAACACCCAATCTAATCCTCGCCTAATCACAGGAGAATTTACAGAGACCGATTAACTTGTTAATCTGTGTGCCTTCAGACTGAGGGAGGAACTGAAGCACCCAGAGGAAAACCACATGGACACGAGACACAAAGTACAGACTGCTGACAGAGGAAAACCTTGCACACGAGACACAAAGTACAGACTCCTTACAGAGGACGCCAGGACTGAACTCCAAAGCTCTAAAAAGTTGTAAGTCAGTAAACTGCTCCTCGCCAGTCTCACCTTCACAACGGCAGCAGTGTTGTCTGCAAAGTACTGAAGCCTCTTCTGGTAGGCCTTCCTCTGTTTGAACCCTCTCCAGTTAGACTATGAAATAAAAGAGCCACGGTCAGATCATGAAATAGCCACCAAACGCTAACGGCCATAAAACAGGGGTCCGCACCCACCTGGATGGTCAGGATCGCTGGCTGCTGCCTCTTCAGGAACTCCCTCCGCTCCAGGAACTCCCTCCGGACCAGGTATCCTCGGCAACGGGCCTGCAGCTTGGTGACGAGGCCCTCATTGGCAACCCAGAGCTGTTCTCGGTTGTAGGCCGCTGTCACACCTGAGATGGTCGACTGCAAGGACAAGGAGGGGACAGGATGGGAGTGGGGGGGGGAGGTGAGGTGAGAGGGGTTGGGGGAGTAGAGGAGGGTGTAGGGGGAGGTGTGAGTGAGAGATGAAGATATCAATCTCAGGACTGAGTGAATTTAAGATTATTCCCACCATTGGAACAGAGAACTGGGAATTGAAGGGAAGTTCAGGGACCTGCTGAACTTCTTTCCCAACCACTATCAAACGGTTAGTGTGGGAGTAGAAGCACGAGGGCAGTCTGGTACCTGGATCTCCTCCCTGCTCAGCTGCGTACTGTTCTGGATGAATCCGGACGGCTCCTCCCAGGTCCCTTCTTTCGTTTCCAGGTTGAAGTAATAATGGTATCCACCCTTCACCCAGTGCCTGACCCACGGGCTGCCATTGTCACCTGAGGTCAAAAGGGAAAGGTTAAAGGCAAACATTTTTATAGTGAGGTCAACCCAGCCAGTGCCAATTCCAGGGAGCAGTGACTAACCTCCGGAGGGGTATGAGCCTCACCCCCAACCTCGGGAGGGGTATGACCTTCCCTTCCAATCCCTCACTATCTAGCAGCAATAATCCTGTGCCTGTCCCCAAGCAACAAATAACTTCCAAGGTTACACGTGTACCCACAATGAATACTCGGGGATTAATAAAGGGGTTTAATGTCTCCGGGCCTGTGCCCGATGGAGTTCAGAAGGGTGAGGGAGGGAGATTCGAATGAAACAGAACGAATTTTGAAAGGCCTACACTGGACATGGAGAGGATGTTTCCAATAGTGGGAGAGTTTAGGACTAGGAGGCACAAGTTTACAAGATCCTTGTGAATACAAGGATGTCCCTTTAGAATAGAGATGAGGAGGATTTCTTTAGCCAGAGGGAGGTGAATCTGTGGAATTCATTGCCACAGCAGCTGTGGAGGCCACATCATTGACTATATTTAAGGTTGTGGTTGACAGATTCTTGATTAGTCAGGGCATTAAAGGTTACAGGGAGCAGGCAGGAGAACGGGGCTGACGGGGGTAATAAGTTAGTCATAATCAGATGAAGGACCAGACTTGATGGACTGAAGTCTCTGCTCCTATGCCACATGGACAAGTGGACTGTGTGTCACACTGACTAGAGATCAAGGAGCAAGCCATGTCACAGTCTCCACCAAATGGGGGAACATCTCCGTGGAGTCGACTGAAGCCCGTGCAGGAGTACCCAGATCTCAGGCAGGGCCTCCCTGCAGCAGAGTCTGAGATACCACTCCCCCAGCACCAGGGTCAGTGGCCAGGCTGGAGCCCTGGCTGGAGAAGCAGATTCCAGGAAACACCATGCCTTGAACGGAAAAGCCTACAAAAAGTAGTGGATACAGCCCAGTCCATCACAGGTAAAGCCCTTTCACCACTCAGCACATTTACCTGGAGTGCTATCTCAGGATCCCCTACCACCCTGGCATGCTCTCTTCTCGCTGTTGTCACCAAGAAGATGGTACAGGAGCCTCCGAACCCACACCACCAGGTTCAAGAACAGTTATACCCTTCAGCCAACAGGCTCTTGAACCAGAGGGGTAAACTTCACTGACTCACTCAATCACTGAACTTCACAAAATCTATGGACCCACTTTCAAGGACTCACATCTCACGTTCTCGATATTTATTGCTTATTTATTATTATTATTTCGGTTTTTTTGATGTTTCTTTGTACTTACTGTGATTGCCTGTAACTAAATGAATTTCAGGGTAGTATATGATGACACGCGTGTAATTTGATAACAAATTTAGTTTGTACTCTGAGCACCAGGGTCAGTGGCCGGACTCGAGGGATTCCCTGAGAGGACCGTAACCTTACCTTCGGACTTCTTGGCTGCCTTGGCCTGGGTCAGTTCCTGCTGGTAGACGTCCTCACACTCTGAGGTGACCCCATACAGAGCCACGTCAGGGGATCGCAGCGAGGACAGGATCTGTGCCGTGTCCCCGGAGTCCACCGCCTCATTGATGGTCAGGATTCCCAGAGAGACTGGGTGGGCAAGAGGGGAGAGATCAGTCAGACCAGAGCAATGGAGGGGCAGAGAGGAATCAGAGAACCCCTTAGGGCCCAAACACTTTCACGTCTCTGTAACCTCTCTGGGCCCAAACACCTTCACATCTCTGTAACCCCTCTGGGCCCAAACACCTTCACATCTCTGTAACCCCTCTGGGCCCAAACACCTTCACGTCTCTGTAACCTCGTAGGGCCCCAAACACCTTCACGTCTCTGTAACCACCGCTGGGCCCCAAACATCTTCACATCTCTGTAACCCCTCTAACCCCTACACACCACCCTACCTCTGTAACCCCTTTCTGGCCCCTGCAGCCCCCCACCCTGTCTCTGTAACCGCCACTGGACCCCACACTCTTTTCCATCGCTGTAACCCCCTCCAGACCCTACAGCCTCCCCACCTCCTGTAAACCCCTCCAGCCCCTACACCCTCCCCATCTCCTGTAACCCCCTCCAACCCCTACATCCCCATCTCCTGTAATCCCTCCAGTCCCTACACCCCCCTCCATCTCCCAGAACCCCCTCCAGCTCCTACACCCCCCTCCTTCTCCCAGAACCCCCTCCAGCCCCTACACCCCCCTCCGTCTCCCGTAACCCCCTCCAGCCCCTACACTCCCCTCTATCTCCTGTAACTCCTCCACCCCCTACAGCCCCCTCTATCTCCTGTAACCCCTCCAGCCCCTACATCCCCCATCTCCTGTAATCCCTCCAGTCCCTACACCCTCCCCGTCTCCTGTAACCCCCTCCACCCCCTCTATCTCCTGTAACCCCCTCCAGCCCCTACATCCCCCATCTCCTGTAATCCCTCCAGTCCCTACACCCTCCCCGTCTCCTGTAACCCCTCCAGCCCCTACACCCTCCCCGTCTCCTGTAACCCCTCCAGCCCCTGCACCCTCCATCTCCTATAACCCCCTCTAGCCCCTCCATCCCCCATCTCCTGTAATCCCTCCAGCCCCTACACCCTCCACATCTCCTATAACCCCCTCCAGCCCCTCCATCCCCCATCTCCTGTAATCCCTCCAGCCCCTACACCCCATCGTCTTCTGTAACCCCTCCAGCCCCTACACCCTCCACATCTCCTATAACCCCCTCCAGCCCCTCCATCCCCCATCTCCTGTAATCCCTCCAGCCCCTACACCCCATCATCTTCTGTAGCCCCCTCCAGCTCCTACACCTCCCTCTATCTCCTGTAACCCCCTCCAGCACCTACACCCCCTCCATCTCCTGTAACCACCTCCAGCCCCTACACCCACCTCGTCTACTGTAACCACCTCCAGCCCCTACACCCCCCTCCAGCCCCTACACCCTCCTCTATCTCCTGTAGCCCCCTCCAGCCCCTACACCCCCTCCATCTCCTGTAACCCCCTCCAGCCCCTACACCCCGCTCCCTGTAACCCCCTCTAGCCCCTACACCCCCTCCATCTCCTGTAACCCCCTCCAGCCCCTACACCCCCCTCCATCTCCTGTAACCCCCTCCAGCCCCTACACCCCTCCGTCTCCTGTAACCCCCTCTAGCCCCTACACCCTCCCCATCTCCTGTAAACCCCTCCACCCCTCTCTATCTCTTTTAACCCCCTCCAGCCCCTACATCCCCTATCTCTTTTAACCCCCTCCAGCCCCTACATCCCCCATCTCCTGTAATCCCCTCCACCGCCCTCTATCTCCTGTAACCCCCTCCAGCGAACCTACACCCCCTCCATCTCCTGTAACCACCTCCAGCCCCTACACCCACCTCGTCTACTGTAACCACCTCCAGCCCCTACATCCCCCATCTCCTGTAATCCCCTTCACCGCCCTCTATCTCCTGTAACCCCCTCCAGCACCTACACCCCCTCCATCTCCTGTAACCACCTCCAGCCCCTACACCCACCTCATCTACTGTAACCACCTCCAGCCCCTACACCCTCCTCTATCTCCTGTAGCCCCCTCAGCCCCTACACCTCCTCCATCTCCTGTAACCCCCTCCAGCCCCTACACCCCCCTCCATCTCCTGTAACCCCCTCCAGCCCCTACACCCCTCCATCTCCTGTAACCCCCTCTAGCCCCTACACCCTCCCCATCTCCTGTAAACCCCTCCACCCCTCTCTATCTCTTGTAACCCCCTCCAGCCCCTACATCCCCCATCTCCTGTAATCCCCTCCACCGCCCTCTATCTCCTGTAACCCCCTCCAGCCCCTACATCCCCCATCTCCTGTAATCCCTCCAGTCCCTACACCCTCCCCGTCTCCTGTATCCCCTCCAGCCCCTACACCCCTCCATCTCCTGTAACCCCCTCCAGCCCCTACACCCTCCATCTCCTATAACCCCCTCCAGCCCCAACACCCCCTCCGTCTCCTGTAACCCCCTCTAGCCCCTACACCCCCCTCCATCTCCTGTAACCCCCTCCAGCCCCTACACCCCTCCATCTCCTGTAACTCCCTCCAGCCCCTACACTCTTCCCATCTCCCGTAACCCCCTCCTGCCCTACACCCCCTCCGTCTCCTGTAACCCCCTCTAGCCCCTACACCCTCCCCATCTCCTGTAAACCCCTCCACCGCCCTCTATCTCCTGTAACCCCCTCCAGCCCCTACACCCCCCTCCATCTCCTGTAACCCCCTCCAGCCCCTACACCCCCCCATCTCCTGTAACCCCCTCCAGCCCCTACACTCCTCCGTCTCCTGTAACCCCCTCCAGCCCCTACACTCTTCCCATCTCCCGTAACCCCCTCCAGCCCCTACACCCCTTCTGTCTCCTGTAACCCCCTCCAGCCCCTACACCCGCCCATCTCTTTAACCCCCTCCGTGTCCCTGTAACCCCTCCGACCCCTACACACCACCGCACCTCTGCACCCCCTCCAGCCCCTACACCCTCCCCGTCTCCGGTGACCGAGGAGGGTCTTTGCTGTGCTGGGCAGAGGAAACTCACATTTCTTGGCATCCTCGGTGTCCTTGTTGGATCTCCAGATGGTGTCCTGGATCTCATCGAGCCAGAGTACGGCAGAGTCATCCTGTGTCTCCTGCAGGGGCAGGGCCAGTTGACACCATCAGTGACACAGCAGGGAACCAGTCAAGAGACCCCTAGCCCCACGAACGGCTGGCCTGTGAGTGACATGTGTAACAGTAGCCCAAATCTCCCTGGTCACTATTTGTTCAGCACCTTTCAAAGCCTCTGGACGCCCCACAGAGCAACTAACAGCCAGCAAATCTCTTCTAAAGACCCCGGTGTGATTCCTCAAAGGCTACTGTGTGTATGTGGTGACAGGAGATAAAATTTAGACCTCACAGGATAGCACTGTAGTGTAATCATTAACGCATTATGCACCAGTGATCACTGATCAGAGTTCCATTCCTGTCACTGTCTAGAAGGAGTTTGGATGTTCTCATGACCGTGTGGGTTTCCTCCAGGTGCTCTGGTTTCCTCCCACAGTCCGAAGCTGTATGGGTTAGGGTTAGTGAGTTGTGGGCGTGCGATGCTGGTGACACCTGCTGGCTGCTCGAGGCATATCCTCCGACTGTGCTGGTCGTTGACACAATAAGATATATTTCACAGCATGCTTCGATGTACAAGTGACGAACAAAGCTAATCTTTAGGATCTTAATGTTTATACACTTTTCACTGACCATTCCACTGTGGCTTTCAGGTCGGAAAACCTGTTCTGCATCGTATCTCTAACACTTCTCTGCTTTCTTCTCTGTAGTGTCAGAGGCATGACAGAAGTTTATAGATTTATGACTGGCATAGATAAGATAGGCAGTCACAATTATTTCCCGAGGTGAAGACGTTGAAGGTGAAAGAGAAATTTAAAGGGAATTTTTGAGGCTTTTTTTTGTTCCACAGAGAATGGTAGTTGCTCAGAACATATACTACATCCACCGTCATTCCATAGGCCCATATGATATAGGAGCAGACGTAGGCCATTCGGTGCATTGAGACTGTTTCACCATTCCATAATGGCTGACTTATTATTCCTCTCAGCCCATTCTCCTGCCTTCTCTCTGTAACATTTGATGACCTGACTAATCAGGAACCAATCAACCTTTGCTTTAGATATACCCAAAATGGCTTGGCCTACACAGCCATCTGTGGTAATAAATTCCACAGATTCACCACCCTCTCGCTGAAGAAATTTTTCCTCAAATCTGTTCTAAATGGACATCCCTCAATTTTGAGGCTGTGCTCTCTGGTCTGAGACTTCTCCACGATAGGAAACATCCTCTCCACAACCATTCTATCTCGGCCTTTCAATATCTGATTGGTTTCAAGGAGATTCCTCCTCAATCTTCCAAACAATAGTGCTGTTGGCAAACCAAAGCTTAAATATAGCATTATCTTTTGCTATATTTAAATTTAAATATGGGTGAAGTAAGGGTTTGTGGTGACTTGTGGTGAGACACCACATGGCTTACAGTGACATGGTACCAAGAAACAGAAGGGCCCCATAGCCGACTTTACCACTGAGACCATGATCTGTAATGACAGTGGCTCACCAGCAGGGGGCTGTGCACCTTCTGCAATGACGACTCCCATGGTTTGCAGTGAAACCCCCACGCCACTAGTGGGCAGTGTCCCTGCAATGCCATCATCACCTCGTCCCACAAGAGGGTAGTGCTTCCCCCTCTCCAGGTGACATCATTCTCCTGGACCACAGTGACACCGCCACACAACCAGGGGTGGGGCCCTATGCAATGACACCTCCCCAGCACCAGGGGGCAGGGCCCCCTACAATAACATCATTCCCATCAGCTGCAATGACACTATTTTGTAGGTATAGAAAGGGCACACGATAGCAGACTTTTTCCACTGAGGTTGGGCGAGATGAATTGGTCATGGGTTAAGGGTGAAAGGTGAAAAGGGAACCTGAAGGGAAACTTCCTCACTCAGAGGGTGGTGAGAGTGTGGATCGAGCTTTCAGCGGAAGTGATGGATGAGTACAAGTTTAACATTTAAGAGAAATTTGGATAGGTACTTGGATTGGAGGGGGATGGAGCAGGTTGATGGGGGAGGGGAGGGGAGGGAACGTCGACTCAGACCATGAGAGGCCTGGACATTTTCATGCCTTACAAGGCACAGATTGGAAGTCTGTGTGGGGTGCCACTCCTCAGACAGACTAGAGCAATATGTGATTAAGTGCCTTGCTCAAGGGCACAAATACGCTGCCACAGCTGAGCCTTGAACTAGCGACCTTGAGACAACTAGATGAACGCCTTAAACACTTGGCCATGTGCCCAACACAATGGGTCATGGTCTCAGTGGTAAAGTTGGCTATGGGGTCCTTCTGTTTCTTGGTACCATGTCACTGTAAACCATGTGGTGTCTCACCACAAGTCACCACAACAGGTTGATGGGACGGCAGATTAATAGTTCGGCACAGACTAGATGGGCTGAAGTGTTGTAATGACATCTTTGAACCACAAGGGGGTGGTGCCTTCAGCAGTGATATCAACCCACATGACCTGCAGTGACAGCTCCCCACCACCAGGGGTGAGGTATGCCCTGCAGTGACATCACACACATGGCCAGTAATGACACCTCCTCACCACTAGGGGCCAGTGTGCCCAGCAATGACATCACACACATGGCCAGTAATGACACCTCCTCACCACTAGGGGCTGGTGTGCCCAGCATTGACATCACACACATGGCCAGTAATGACACCTCCTCACTACTAGGGGCCGGTGTGCCCAGCAATGACATCAGCCTCATGGACACCTCCCCATCGCTGGGGTGGGGAGCCTGCTGTCCCAAGCTGTGAATCAGTGTCATGTGACCACCCAGGGCAGCGAAAAGTCTCTCCCGGTTCTAGGGGATGTCTGATGGGACTGCCCAGTGCCAACTTCAGTGCGGTGGGCAGCAGAGGGATGATCTGTTTCTGAGGGTGGAGGAGATGAGCTCAGCCTCCGTGGAGGAGAGACACCGAGTGGACCTATTGCGTTTGGACCACCTTCCCCCACAGAGGCTGCCGACCCACTGAGTTCCTCCGGTGCTCTGTGTGTCAGAGATCTGACTTCGCTCACCACCACAGTGGCAACAGCGGCCCCACTCCTCAAATTTCTACCAGAGCCTCATGGTATTCTGGCAGAGGAGATACTGCCCGAGAGTCATACAGCACGAAGCGAGCTCTTTGGCCCATCTGCTCCATCCTGAACACAACATCCTGCCAGTCCAAATTGCCCACATTCACTCCATAACCCCCCAAGCCCCTCCCATCCTTTACCTGTCCAAATGCCCATTAAATGTTGCAACTGTATCTGCTTCGACCACTTCCTCCTGAGCTCCAGGTAAAAAAGATCCAGCACGGCCAACTTCTCCCTGTAATTCTGTCCCTCTAGTCCAGGCTTCGTAAATCTCTTCTGCACCCTCTCCAGCTTGACGATACCTTTCCTACAGTGTAGCCAGTTAGCATAACGCACAGAGGCAGCAATCACCCACCCAGGTTCACTTCCTGCCACTGTCTGTAAGGAGTTTGTATGTTCTCCCTGGGACTGCATGGGTTTCCTCCGAGTGCTCTGCTTTCCTCCCACATTTCAAAAACATACGGGTGAGGGTTGGTGAGTTGTGGGCATGCTGTGTTGGTGCCAGAGGAGTGGTGACACTTGCAGGCTGCCCCCAGCACATCCTGTGCAAATGATGCACTTCTCTGCAGGTTTCGATGTTTTGATGGACACGGGACAGATAAAGCTAATCAAACCTCTGTGCAAGGCACCTTCGCTCAGTCCACAGGAGTGATCGGGCTTCCAGCCAAGTGCCCCTGGAATCCCACGCACCTAGCCTACGCTCCATCTGACTCCAACCTTGACCTCCCCACCTCTGACCCCTGACAAGGTCTCAACAAAGCCCAACATCAGTCTGAATAAGAGCATCTCGCCTGCTGCACACCGCAAGACTCAACGGTTTCAGATAACCAGCCTTTCCAGGCTGTGTATCACCACTCCAGTGGCCATCTTTCTCCACTTCTCAATTTCACAGACTCTCACCACATGTAAGAGAAATTGAGATGGGCATTTGAAACGTGCTGAACAAAGAATGGGATGAGTTATTGAAAGCCACCAAACAACCAGCAGACTTGAGGTACAGTTCCGATTATAGAGAAACATAGAACATTACAGCACAGTACAGGGCCCTTCAGACCATGATTAACACCCTGGTTTCCCTAGTTCATCCTACATGTTCACACTTGCTGCTCCTCTGCACAGACACATTTCTCCAGCCTGTTTCCCTGTCTCTGTCTAGAGACATTTCTCCAGCCTGTTTCCCGATGTCTATCCGGAGACATTTCTCCTGTCTGTTTCCCGATCTCTATACGGAGACATTTCTCCAGTCTGTTTCCCCGTCTCTATCCGGAAACATTTCTCCTGCCTGTTTCCCCGTCTCTATCTGGAGACATTTCTCCAGCCTGTTTCTCCGTCTCTATCCGGAGACATTTCTCCAGTCTGTTTCCTGATGTCTATCCGGAGACATTTCTCCAGTCTGTTTCCCCGTCTCTGTCTGGAGACATTTCTCCAGCCTGTTTCCCGATGTCTATCCGGAGACATTCCTCCAGCCTGTTTGCTGGTCCCTAAAACATTTACTTTAGTATTCTGTCTTTGATAAATTCTCAAATCCTCTCAATTTGCTGACTTTTGCTATTTTCTGGCAATATTAAAATATTATCGTGACATCACCCTTAATTTTCTTCTGAGTCATTGTTTAATAACTTTGTCCACCAGGCATTTAATTCTCGAGGGAATGAATTATAAATAATTACTTCAAATATTTATATTATCTGTTATCTTAACTTTGAATCTTGTTTTCCCATCTGGCTATCACCGCTAATGTGTAGATGTTAGTACACCACAATGTAGATAGAACACTTTCTTATGATTAAGACCATAATCTAGTTGTTTAAGGCACCCTTAAACTGAAGAAAAGAAAACTGAATTTTATTCATTTAATTATTGAGAAACAGCACAGAACAGACCCTTCTGGCACTTTGAGCCACACCACCCAGCAACCCCCGATTTAACCCGAAGCTCTCAGAGGACAATTTACAATGACAAATTAACCTACTA
This sequence comes from Mobula birostris, assembly GCF_030028105.1. Lineage (NCBI taxonomy): Eukaryota > Metazoa > Chordata > Chondrichthyes > Myliobatiformes > Myliobatidae > Mobula > Mobula birostris. The sequence goes on along the minus strand of NC_092387.1, from coordinate 7,490,117 downwards.
ACAGGGATGTCTTTGGACTGTGGGAGGAAACCAGAGCACCCAGAGGAAACCCACACAGTCCACAGGGATGATGTATAAACTCCTCGCAAAGGATGCTGGGAATAAACTTTGAACTCTGACGCCCCAGAAATACCTTCGTCAAACTGATGTCAATGAACTTCATCAGAATGCACATAATTGATTTTAAAAACCTGTCCCTGATTGGATTCCTGTCAACTGATCCAGATAATGGTCTGGCAATGGGTGGGTGTGTGAAGACATTGTTGTCTTGGTCGACAGTAGGAGAGGTTCGAGGGAAGGGGCATGGATTTGATGCTGAGATAAGAGAGGAATTTCAAAGGGGGAAAAGCCACTGTGGGGGTACAGGAAGGAGATGCAAAGACAAGATGACCAATCACAGGTGAGGATAAGGTTCCATCTTCCTCAAATCCCTCCCAGCTTAGGAATGACAACTTCCAAACATCCAACCACTTCAAGGTTGTTATCTGGATCAGTGGTCAGGGAACAGGTCAGTTCAGAATCAGACATCTGGATTGAGAAGGAATTCAAAGTTCAAGCTAAATTTATGGTCAAAGTACGTACATGTCACCATATACAACCCTGAGGTTCACTTTCTGGTGGCTGTTTACAGAAGATACAAAGAAACACAACAGAATTGATAAAAACTGCACACAAAGACAAACAACCAATGTGCAAAAGACAACAATTGATTTGCTTTTAGCTGGTTTGGCACAACGCTGTGGGCCGAAGGGCCGGTTCCTGAACTGTATGTTCTAAATTGCGCAAAGACAAAAAATAAGAATAATGAAAGCAAATGATTAAGTAACAACTACTGAGAATGTGAGGTGTAGAGAACGTGTCCTTGAAGACAAGTACACAGGTTGTGGGGTCAGTTGAGAGGAAGTGAGTCTGTAGGTTGTGGATGTTGGGGTGAGTGAAGTTATTCACTCTGATTCAAGAGCCTAATGCTTCAATACACCCACAATGGAGGTATCACTGGAGAAGAGTGATCACCAGTGAAATGTCACCTGGTGCTGCAACATCACCTTACCTGCGCTTTTTCCCTCTTGGTTCTGATGAGCATCTCCTGGTAATGTTCAGCCACGGGCGGGGAGACGTCGGCCAGCTTGGCACTGGGCAGCAGCAAAGCATCCAGGGTCTTCCGAGAATCTCCTTCATCTACAGCTTCGTTAATCAGGCTAATTGCCTTAATTCCTGAAGGGGTGGAAGTGTCAGAATAACTTTAACCTTCTCAGGAGGCCAAAGCAACCGGCTAAAGAGACCGACCCCTCCCAGAATCCCGCTCCGTGTTATCCTGGCTTGTGCTGCGGGTGGGGCCGACGATATTCCCAATGACTCTCTGGACACAAGGGGTGGGATGGAACTCTAATCACAGGGCCTGTCCACACTGTTGTGACTGTGGATCAGAGGTCATGTACCCCTACCAATAAGATCACAGCTTATTCACGACCCAACTCTAAAGTCCTCCAGACACCAGAAACTCAACTATCTCATTCAGCACTGCAAGCATTATTACCTATCCACGTACCAATTCCAACTTCTCTTAAATGGTGCAATCGAATCTGCATCCGCCACTCCCGCTGGCAATTCAGTCCCCACTTACACCACCCTGAGCTGAAGAAGCTCCCCCTTAGTATCCCCTTAAATATTTGACCATTCACTCTTAACCCATGACGCCTAGTTCAAGTCTCACCCAACCTCAGTGGAAAAAGCCTCCTTGCATTTACATTTATACCCCTCACAATTTTGTACCCCTCTATCAAATCTCCCCTCATGCTCCTATGCTCCAGGGAATAAACTCCCAAACTATTCAACCTCTCCCTATAACTCAGCTCCTCAAGTTCCGGCAACATCCTTGTAAATTTCCTCTGTACTATTTCGATCTTACTGACACCTTTCCCGTTTCTTCTTGTCTGCCAAGGACAGAACAAGAGGCTGGGACCTGTTCTCACTAGAATCGTGAAGAGTGAAGGGCGATTTCATGTCGATGTGTAGGTTCTTGTGGGCCTTAAGGATATTGACACAGGGATGATGTTCCCCCGACTGGGGTATCCCATTGTTGATTGGCTGATTAATGAGGTGTACCTAACAAAGTGGCCAATGAGTACACTTGCAATAAAGTAATTGGGATCTGAATCAGGAGCCATTCCTGGACCTACAACCCGCGCACCAGGAGCCTCCCACTCATGATTGGCCGAAACTTACTGTCGTGTTCCTCCTGAACCACCATATTGACCTGGTCAACTGTGGCCTGGATGTCATTCCAGGTGAGGAACTCGGTGCTCTCAATTCCAGCTCGAGTCTTCAGTTTCATCAGCTCGTCGATGTACCTGGGGCACACGAAAAGAGCCTGTCAGACCCACGCAGCAGGTGCCGGGGTGGGGGGGGGGTTCGGTGTTGGAGTGGTTAGACAGAGGGAGGAGGGAGGATCGGAGTTGGGGTTCACACGGAAGCCAATAGGAGTCCAATGGCAGAGAGTCAATGGGAAGCTTCAGATTCGAAGGAGATCTACGCTTGGAAATGGGGTGAACGGAGACAAGAGATGGACTGAGGATGGTGATCAGCCCACGTTATTCTGAACGATAGGAGGGGTTCAAGGGGCTGATTGTTATTTTCTTGAAATTTAGCGTACCTATGCTTGCATGTATTTTTATATTACCACCCACATACATGTGATTTTTCACTGGATTTTCCAGTGATTCTACTGCAGCTGCTTCAGCATTTTTCTGGAAGGTTCTCAGTTTTTCTGCAGGAGTCACACCACTTGGATCTTGCCACTTCAGAGGTTAATTGTTATCACTGCAATATTTTTCCTTTTACATATTTAGAGATACGGTGTAGAACAGGGCCATCTGGCCCAACAAGCCACACCACCCAGCAATTCACCAATTTGACATTTGCCTAATCACGGGTGGTGGCGGGGTGGGGATACCTCTCTACAAAAGGAGGTGTGAGGTGCTCCTTCTCTCCGCTAGCCTGCAGGTCACCCTCGGGCAAGGTGTAGCATCTGCTCAGCACCCCCACCCGCTCGGGGTCACGTGAAGCCATGGCAGGTGCAGGACGGTCGTACGATCAGCTGGTGCATAGCACGAGTCCTGGTTATGTGACCACTGACACCAGACAATCTCTGAAGAGTATTGATCATGGCTGGGGTCACCCATCTTGTAAAGACACTGCCCAGAAGAAAGCAATGGCAAAGCACTTCTGTAGAATTTGCCACAAACAATCATGATCATGGAGACCATGATCGCCCAGGGTACATAATGAAGAAAGTGAACAATCACAGAAAATTTTACAATGACCAATTAACCTACTAACCGGTACATTTTTGGACTGTGGGAGGAAAGCAGAGCCCCCAGAGGAACCCAGCAGGGGAAACGAATATATTGTTGTTGTTTTAGTCGGAGTTAGTTTTCTGTAAAGAATGACCACAACTAATTTGTTCTCTGCTGTTTTTTGTTTGAGTAACATTTAATCAAACAAGTTTTATGCCTCATTCTTAACTTCTGAACCTCTGGATCGCAAAATCACCAGGATCTTGTGCTTAAGAAAATGCTAGCGGTCTGTTGACCCTGCTCTTCTCCCCACAGACGCTGCCCGACCTGCTGGGTTTTCTGTGTCACTGTGGGAAGCAGGAACGACTGGGATTGGTGAGGTGTTGGGGTCGGTGAGGATGGAGGGAGGAGTCACTGGCCTCAGGACCCTACCTCTGTGCATTGCCATCGTCGACATTGGTGAGACCTGTCACCCGGTTACGGATCAGCCGCCACACCTCGTTCATGTCACCCGCCTCCAGCGCGCGGTTAATCAGTGCCACCGAGGAAAGCATCTCCACAGCTACCACCAGCTCCGTGTGTGTCAGGTTGCCCTGGGCCGGAGACAGTGCAAACAGTCAGTGCCCAGATCAGGGAAACAGGTGGACTATAACAATGCGACAAACCTCAAACCCTTCACCACCCGCTCCCCCCTCACTTACCGACACCTCCCCCACCACCAAACTCCCCCTGACCCGCTCCTATTCCTCAGACTGCAGGCAACACAGTTTTAGACCATAAGATACAGGAGCAGAATTAGACTTACTGGTGAACGCAGCAGGCCAGGCAGCATATCTAGGAAGAGGTACAGTCGAAGGGTCTCGGCCCGAAATGTCAACTGTACCTCTTCCTAGAGATGCTGCCTGGCCTGCTGCGTTCACCAGCAACTTTGATGTGTGTTGCTTGAATTTCCAGCATCTGCAGAATTCCTCGTGTTGCAGAATTAGGCTGTTTGGCTAATCGAGTAACTTGATCATGGCTGATTTATTTTCCCTCTCCCGGGGGCGGGGGGGGGGGGGTTGGGGAAGAGAAGGAGGGAGAGGGAGAAGTAGGGGTTGAGGTGGGAAGAGGGAAATGTGAGGGGGAGTGGGAAAGAGGGAGGTGCAAGGGGGGAGGGCGAAATGGGGCAGGAGCGGGAGATGGGGTGGGGGAAGGAGGGAGATGGGAGGGGGAGGGGAAGGGGGAGGGGAAGGGGGAGGGGAAGGGGGAGGGGAAGGGGGAGGGGAAGGGGGAGGGGAAGGGGGAGGGGAAGGAGGGAGATGGGGGGAGGGAAAGGAGGGAGATGGGGGGAGGGGGAGGGTGATGAGGCAGAGAGGGATAGTGGGGAAGGGGACCAGTCCTCACCTCCTGGCTCTGCTGTTGCAGGGTCCTCAGTTCCTGTTGGTACAGGGGGGCAGCAAACGGATGAACCTCCGGTAACTGCGCCTCGGGGTTCTTCAGCTCCTTGACCGTCTGGTCAGCATCCCCGCCGCGGATCGCAGTGTTAATCCGGGACACGGCCTCCAGCACTTGGGGGGGGAGCAGGGGAGGGGGTGGGTATGGGTGGAAAGTGAACAAGAGTGGTCAGCGTGGGACCTGATCAACCGCAGAGAGATCACCTCGCAACCCCAGGGTACAGGTTACACGCACTGCGACCCCGCCCCCCCCCCCCCCCCCACCCAGTGACCACGACGGCCGCTGCCTCCTGTGTGGGGCATGGAGGGACCAGCTGGGGAAATCAACAAGGTAGCACAGCTCAGCAGAGGGGCCGAACGATCTCTCCACATTCCTTTGCGGGGGCAGGTACTCACATTTCTTGAAGCGTTGAGCATCTTCGTTAGCCTGATCAACTCCAGACTGTAACTCCTCTTTGGTCAGTGGCTCGCTCGAGCCTTGCTCCTGAGGGAGAGGGGAGAGGGGAGAGTGGAGACGGGAGTGCACGTGAGTCCTTGCTTAGTCCTCAACACCGTCAGGTTCATCTTCTATCTGGGTAACATCCAACTTGATGGGGATTTCTCCAGCTTCTGGTAATTTCTCCCCACTCTCTTTTTCCAATTTCCATTCTGGTTCGCCTCTCACCTTTTCATCTCCTCACCTGCCCATCACCTCCCTCTGGTTCCCTTTATTCCACTATCCACTCACTTCTCCTATCAGATTTCTTCTTCTTCAGCCCTTTAACTCTTCCACCTATCAGCGCCCAGCTTCTTACTTCATCCTTCTTCCCCCCCGCCACCTCAGCTGGTCTCATCTATCGCCTGCCAGCTTGTACTCCTTCCCTTCCTCCACCATCTTCTCCCTACCTTTCCAGACCCGATGAAGGGTCTCAGCTGAAACTTTGACAGTTTATTCCCCCCCACAGATGCTGCCTGACCTGCTGAGTTCCTCCAGCATTTTGCGTGTGTTGCTCTGGATTTCCAGTATCTGCAGTATCTTTTTGAGTTTGTGGTGTGACACCCATCTACCGTCTGGAAGTAATTCCCTCTCTGCTTCTCCGTTGCTGGCTGATATGACAGTCATCCACAACACACAACCATTCACCTCATGGAATTAGCCTCCATATTCTTGTCCTAGCCCCACTCACCTATTTCCCCAGACAGAGATCTGCATTTACCAAACTCTCCTTTCGAACTTCCTTCTTACAATGCCCCGGGACGGGGGCGCTGGAGACCTGTCCGGGAGCATTACCCCAATCATCCTGGGCTGCGGCCTGGGGTTCTATTCATTCTCCTCCCCCTCTGTACTTCATTTGGCTGTGGGCAAGGAACCCTCGGCGCCCCCACCCCACCACCTCCTGCTAATCAGCCTCACCCTCACCTGGGTCTTCCGTTGTCTGGTGGTGGACAGTTCCTTGAGGTACCAGTCGCAGGCCTCTAGTTCCACGCCTCGCAGGCCGAGGGCTGGTGACCGCAGGGTGTTGTACAAGCCCAGTGCATCCCCCCGCTGCAAGGCCTCCTCCACACACTTCAGACCCGACTGCACTGCAAGGGAAGGGGTTGTCTTTAACAAGGAGCATCAGCAAGGCCCAACTCCTCCATGGACGGTCCCAAGCCCGGCTGTCTACGGAGGAGGATTGGGTAGCAAGCCATCCCATAAAATCCCAGAAGTACAGAAACACACACAGAGGCTTCAAAGCCCTCACCCCTGGGCAGGAAGGATCTTTGCCTTGAAGACGTATGAAGTCATGTGGTAAAAATGGAAACAGGACAGAAGATTCTGGTGAGCTGGGGTCAGTGGCTGATGCCCCAGTTGGAGTGATGGGCTTAAGAAGAAGATCAGCATGGCCCAGGGGTCAGCTGTAGATCAGCAGGCACCATCGCAATATCAAACAAATCCCCAAACAGTACACAGAACACTACAGCACAGTGCAGGCCTTCAGCTACAGTACTGTGATCAACTCCCAGATCAATCTAACCCTTCCCATCCTAAATAATCCTCCATTTTTCTATCATCCACGTGCTTATCTTAGAAACAGGAGCACCCGGAGGAAACACACATGGTGATGGGCAGAAAGTACAAACTCCTTACAGCAGCACCAGAACTGAACCGCGAACTCCGATGGCCGAGCTGTCAAAGTGTTGCACTAACGACGACGCTACCATGGCGCGCAACTCTGTCTGCTGTTATAAGATCATTCAATTGTCCTTCATGTAATGAAAATGAAGTCTTGATTTCTCAGTCTACTGCATCATGAACCTTGAAGTTTATGGCCTGCCTGCATTTTCTCTGTAACTCTAACACTGTACTCTGCACTCTGCTTTTATTGTTTGTACTACCTCCAAGTACTGAAGTATGAAGTGATCTGACCGGCTGCCACACAGACGAAAGCTTTCACTCTCTCTCAGGACATGAGGCAATAATAAACCAATTACCAGTAACTTCACAGGCAGTAATTAGAACCTGCATTTCACTACTTATCTTTTAGTTGGAGCACACTGGAGCTGAGACAATGGGCAATTGGCCAATGATGCAGGAAGGTGGGGTCGTACATAAACATTTCTTAACATGACGTATGTGAAATTTTTGGCAAGTGTTCTGTATTCCTTTCATTTGAAATTTTTCTAAATAAAATAATGGATTCCAGTTAATCGAGCCACTGGTTACTCGGGGCAACCGCTTATTTGGGACAACGCTTAAAGAACAAAAACTAATCCAAAGAATATCTGGGACTCCCTTTGTTTATTTGGGACACGATGCCACTTAATTGGGACAGGAGACTGTTGGCGACCAGTTTCTAACTCGCATCAGTTGCGCGCACGTGTGTGGCCATTAGACACTACACCGTGAGATAAGGTGAGGGCCTCTGTCAGTCAGAATTGACCATGGATATTGTGTCCTGGCTGTCTAGATGTACAAGCCTGGGCTGTACAATAGAAGAACCAGCTGTTGTCCATGAAGCAAGCTCCCCCTCTCCACGCATCTGAAGAACCCAAAGGAAAGGCAGAGACCGATACAGTTGGTTACCAGTCAGCGTTGAACTCAATGTAGGCCTGCCTCAGGGACTCCAGCTCTGGATTTTTCTCTCGGGGTTTATTCCCGACGCCTTCCCCATGAGTGGATATAGCCACAAGGCAGGGGAGGATTGAGACCAGTTTTCCTGCTCCAAGATGAGCTGCCAACCACGGCTAACGAGCTCCATCTGCCCGGAGCGACTCATTTTAAGGCGCCAGTAACGCACTTTTTCCTCTCCTCCTCAGAAACGGTTCCACTGGGCTTAGTAGCTAAGCCATATGGAAGATCAGGAGCTGGACTTGGTTGTCAGAGGCTATTTGAGGACCACGCCATTGGGAGCATTTAACAGGTAGTGGCAGCTTATCCCCATTACCACTCCTGGCTATAAAATCTGTTCTTAAGCAGTTTTTAAATAGCCTCGGTTGTATGTGTTTGCATTCAAAAAGCAGTGGCTTTTGTTGGTGAGAAATAAGCTCAGAACTGGTTTGCTCAGTGCAGATTCAATCATTCAGGCTCGCAGATGCCAGAAGTGAGCGGGAGTCAAAATGAAACAATTTCACTACTTCAACAAGTTAGGAACTCTGAGCAGTTTGAAGATGTTGACAATCATCTTCAATGAAAATGAAGATTTGGAAGACACAATTATTGACAGCATTATAAGAAGGCAGATCATAATTTATTCTAGGTGCCTGCACTGATTTTGTTCATTTACAGTCAATCAAAAGGTCATGGAATGTACACTGGATGAATTTCTGTGTCATTAACTACTGGGAACTAATAGACTCTTATAGTAGTGTTCTAATTTGTTCTGTATTTCATTGAAATACATAATTTGTTACTCAGTATATGGTAATTGTCTTTTTTATACTTCTGTAACTATTTCCATGAAACTTTTGGCTGACTGGGGCAGCTGTTTAATTGGGCCAAAATGTACTGGACCTGATGTGTCCCAATTAACCTGATTCCACGGAGTATGAAAAAACTGGCTCAGGAGGGAGCTGGGAAAGATCTTCATCATCTGTGGAGAGAGACAGCCCAGAGCTGCTCAGTGACCATCTGCTTGCCAGACAATTGAAAGACCAACTGGTGAATGAACAGTGGGGTCTGCCTGCCTCACTCAGGCTTGTGCACATACAGCTCCATTCCAACTGACCATACTGGCTGTCCAAGCACAGCAGGTTAAAGGAGAATTTCAACAGAGAATTGGGAACAGCACCTAAAAGCTGGAAGGAGGCCTGAAGGCAGGAATTGAACATGACCAGCAGAAAAAGAAGAGATTAAACAGCAAAACGGTCATTGTCTTTTCTCTAGGGTTGGGGAATCCAAAACTCACGGCTACAGAAAAGGGGAGAGATTTAAAAGAGACCTTCTTTACACAGAGGGCAGTGAGTACCTGGAACAAGCTGCCAGAGGAAGTGGTTGAGGCAGGTACAACCACTACATCGAAGAAGCATTTTGGACAGGTACATGGAGGGGAGGGGCTTGAAGGGTTACAGACCAAACACAGGCAACTCAGAAAATGCCGTGGTCAGCATGGACTAGACAGGCCAAAGGGCCTGCTTCTGTGCCGTACAAGTCCTCAACAGAATACGAGAAACAGGCCACTTAGTCCATCTTTTCTACCTCCCCTAAAACCATGTGGCCAAGTGGTTAAGGCCATGGACTAGCGACCTAAAGGTCCTGAGTTCGAGCTCCAGCCGAGGGAACGTGTTGTGTCCTTGAGCAAGGCACTTAACCACACATTGCTCTGCGACGACACTGGTGCCAAGTTGTGTGGGTCCTAATGCCCCTCCCTTGGACAACATTGGTGCCGTGGAGAGGGGAGACTTGCAGCATGGGCAACTGCTAGTCTTCCATACAACCTTTGCTCAGGCCTGCGCCCTGGAGAGTGAAGACTTTCCAGGTGCAGATCCATGGTCTTGCAAGACTAACAGATGCCTGTACTTGTAAAACCCTGCTATCGTCTGAAATATCCCAGCACAGACACAATGTAGAACCTGACCTTTCACCCTTGCTGGAAGATCCCATGCACCAACTCGGATTCTGTCACATGGCCAGATGAAGCAACAGGCGTCACCCAACCCAGACCTCGCAAAGAAACAAGAGTGGCCAGAACTTTGTGAAAAGATTGATACTATTTAATTTGAAAGCCGGGTTTTCAATCGAAATAAAGGAAACTCTGAAGGGTTTAGGAGGCTAGTTTGCTGGGGCTGATTGGGAAACTAGAGTAAAGAATGTGTCAATCACAGGCAGTGGCAAGTGTTAAAAACAATCGCAAGAATTGCAAAAAATGCACATCCCCTTACACAACAGGAAGTGAGGTCCAACCACAGGCTACAAGAGAAATAGATGGTGTCAAATCAAAAGAAAAACTGAGAAGGCAGTGAGAGAAATCAGCAAGTCACATGACAGCCTGTGTTTTACAAGTCAGCAAAGGATGACCAAAGAAAGGGAAAAATACAGTGAGCAAGAAACACTGTACAAGTTCCAGTGAAAAACATGTGGGCACCTTGTCGACAAAGGCCAAAGAGTTTATAATGCGGATTAAATGACTGAGGAAGTTTTAATTGGCAATGTGGAGGAACAAAGGTCTTGGGATCCCTCTAAGCTGCCACACAAGTTGATAGGGTGGTTCAGAAGGCGTATGGTGTGTTGAACTTCATAAGTCGTGTGACTGAATTCAAGCGCCATTCGGTAATGTTGCAGCTCTATAAAACTACGGTTAGACCACACTTGGAATATAGTGTTCAGTTTTGCTCACCTCTATCAGAAGGATGTGGAAGCTTTAGAGAGGGTGCAGAGGAGATTTACCAGGATGCTGCCTGGATTAGAGAGCGTGTCTAATTACAGCAGGTTGAGTGAGCTCGAGCTTTTCTTTTTGGAACGAAGAAGGATGAGAGATGATTTGACAGAGATGTACAAAATGATAAGAGGCAGAGATCAAGTGGACAGCCAGAGACTTTTTCCAGAGCGGAAAAGTCTAACACAAGAGGGCATAATTTTAAGGTGATTGGAGAAAAGTATAAGGGGGCAGGGATGTTGGAGGTGAGTTCTTCACACAGAGAGTGGTGAGTGTGTGAAATGTACTGCTGGGGTGGTAGTAGACACAGATACATTAAGGGCTTTCAGAAAGACTCTTAGATAGGCACATGGATAATGGAAAATTTGAGGGCTCTGTAGGATGGAAGGGGTCGACTGATCTTAGATTATGTTAAAAGGTTAGCACGTCATGGGGCAAAGGGCCTGTACTATGCTGTAACAGTGTTCTATCTTCGAAGTAAACACATTCTTTGCCTCTTTATGGAAGAAGATACAAAAATGTTGCTGAACAAGCTTTGAGCACAACGGAGTTGATGATACGAGACCAGTCTGGATTACGAGACAGAAAGCAGAGTCTGGGTCAGCGGGCTGTGACTCGTGGTACCACAAGGATCAGTGTCTGCATCTCAATGATTCACAATCTACATCAACAGTTTGACCAGTGCAACCAAAAGGACAGGCTGTCCCAAGCCGGCGGGACTCAGGATCAGAGGGTCGTTAAATGTTTAGAATTCCCTCTCTCCCAGGGAGACCGGGGGTGGAACACAGCAGGAATGTTAGTAAGGAAGTTGAAGGGTTTCGGGGAGAGAGAGGTCATGTTACAGACGGGCAGAGTACAGAACGATGAGGGGTAGAGTACAGAACCATGAGGGGTAGAGTATAGAACCATGAAGGGTTACGGAGGGGTAGGGTACAGGACGATGAGGGGTTACGGAGAGGTAGAGTACAGAACGATGAGGGGTTACGGAGGGGTAGAGTACAGAACGATGAGGGGTTACGGAGAGGTGGAGTACAGAACGATGAGGGGTTACGCAGGGGTAGAGTACAGAACGATGAGGGGTTGCGGAGGGGTAGAGTACAGAACGACGAGGGGTTACGGAGGGGTAGAGTACAGAACGACGAGGGGTTACGGAGGGGTAGAGTACAGAACGATGAGGGGTTATGGAGAGGTAGAGTACAGAACGATGAGGGGTTACAGAGGCGTAGAGTACAGGACGATGAGGGGTTACGCAGGGGTAGAGTACAGAACGATGAGGGGTTACGGAGAGGTAGAGTACAGAACGATGAGGGGTTACAGAGGCGTAGAGTACAGGACGATGAGGGGTTACGCAGGGGTAGAGTACAGAACGATGAGGGGTTACAGAGGGACAAATACAGGAAGATGGGGAGTGAGCAGCGACCTTGTTCAATGGCGGGGTAGAGTCAAACAGCTGCCCAATCTCGCTCCGACCCCTGATGTGACTGTATGATGAACGAGGAGTTTGCGATTGCTGCTCCCTCTGCAAGTCACCCACAGGCTAACTCATCGCCGCCCGCTGCACAGTTGCCACAACAGCCAAGTGTTTACACTGATGCACAGAGACTCCAGCAGGCCCTGAGTAAGGAGTGGCAGCTGTAGCTGGTAGTACAGACCAGCTTCCAGCCGTCACAATGCCACCTTCAAGGTCACACAGCCAGCGGGGCTGGAGAGGAGGTTGGGAGGTCCGGTGTCATGGACAGTGGACAATGGGTGTTGAGGGAGAGTCAGTCTCTGCTAATTAGTAATCGGTTTATAACTGTCACCTGTAACAAGGTAGACTGAAATGTTTTTGCTCAATGCAGATCAGATTCAGATTTATCCTCAACGGCATGTGGCATGAAATTTGTTAACTTAGCAGCAGCAGTTCAATGCGATACATAATCCAGCATAGAGAGAGAAAAAAATAAATAAAATATAATCATAAATAAACAACTCAATTACATATATTGAATAGATTTTTAAAAAATGTGCAAAAACAGAAATACTGTATATTAAAAAAAAAGTGAGGTAGTGTCCAAGGGTTCAATGTCCGTTTAGAAATCGGATGGCAGAGGGGAAGAAGCTGTTCCTGAATCACTGGGTGTGTGCCTTCAGGCTTCTGTACCTCCTTCCTGATGGTAACAGTGAGAAAAGGGCATGCCCTGGGTGCTGGAGGTCCTTAATAATGGATCAGGTCATACCCAAGTACAATGCAGTAGTAAAGAGGATTCTGAATACAGAAAGCAGGGTTGCAGAGAAAGTGCGGTATGTAGGTGAACGATCAAATGGCAGGGCCACAGTGAGGTGGACTGTAAGATCAAGATTTTGAGCACATGAGAGCACTGAAGAGTCTGATAATTGTGGGATAGACACTGTCCTTGAGCTGCTGGTATGTGCTTTCTGGCTTTTCTATCTTCTGCTCAAACATAAAATATTAGAGCATGGTGTAGGCCCTTCAGCCCAATGTTGTGCTAGCCCTTTAACCTACTCCAAGATAAATCTAACCCTTCCCTCTTACATCACCCTCCATTTTTCTACCATGCATGTGCCTATCTAGGAATTTCTTCAATGTCCCTAATGTATCTGTCTCTACCACCACTCTTGGTGGGACATCCACACACCCACCACCCTGCGTAAAGATCTTAGCTCTGGCACCCCCACCCCCCTACACTCTCCTCCAATCACCTTTATATAATGTCCCCTTGAGTGACAGAGAAGAGAGGATGACCAGGGCGGGAGCTGTTTGCTGTTTTCACAAGACAGGGGGAGGTGTAGCCGGCATCAACAGAGGGAAGGCTGGTTTGTGTGATCAGACCATGAGACATCGGAGCAGAATGAGGCCATTTGGCCCATTGAGTCGGCTCCATGGCAAATTTGTTATCCCTCTTAACTCCATTCTCCTGCCTTCTCTTCATAACCTTTGACCCCCCTTACTAACCAAGAATCCATCAACCTCCGCTTTAAATATACCCAATGACTTGGCTTCCAGTCGCTTGTGGCAATGAATTCCTCAGATTCGTCACCCTCCAGCTAAAGAAATTCCTCCCATCTCTGCTCTTTAGATGTCCTTGTATTTTGAGGTTGTGCGCTCTGGTCCTCAACTCCCCCACTATAGGGAAGAACCTCTCCATGTCCACTCTATCTTGGCCCTAGTGAAGTGTCCACAACTCTCCGTGGTGGTCTTGGGCAGAGCAACTGCTGAAGCAAGCTGTGATGCTTCTGGATTAGAGTGTTTTCAGAGTTAGGGACGTGCTGAATATCCTGAGCCTTCTGAGGAAATAGAGACATTGTTGTGGTTTCTTCAGCGTTGCGTCTGCTGGGCTAGACCACCCAGGATAACTTGTTGGTGATATTTACATCTCAGAACTTGAAGCTCTCTCAAAAAAAAACTTACGTTACCAAAGACTCTCACAAGTTTCTACAGACGTACTGTGGAGAGCATTCTGGCTGGTTGCTTCACTGTCTGGTACGGAGGGGCCACTGCACACAGCTGGAGAGAGCGGCAAAAAGTTGCAAACTCAGCCAGCTCCATCAAGGGCACTAGCCTTCCAGCACTGAGGACACATTCAAAAGGTAATGGTTCAAAAAGCGGTACCCATCATTTGGGACCCCCATGACCCGGGACATACCCTGTCCTTGTTGCACCATCAAGGAGGAACAGGAGCCTGAAGAATCACACTCAACATTTCAGGAACAGCTTTTTCCCCTTGTCCATCAGATTTCTGGACAGACTACTTTGATCAGTTTCTCCTTGTCCACTACTTATTTAACTTAATAACTTTAAAATTGTAATTTATTGTTTAAAAAATATGTATTGCGATGCACTGCTGTTGCAAAACAACAAATTTCACAACATTTGCCAGTGATACATGACCTGACTGATTCTCTCAACCCTTTGCACCATTAATACAGATGGACGTGGACGCCACCCCATGACCTAAAGTCAATGACCAGTTCCTTCGCTTTGCTAACATGGAGGCAGAGGTGTGTGGTGGTCCAGGGTATTAGAGGCACAGGTGAAAGAGCGCACACTGCTCCTCTGTCTCTGCCAAACGATGGTTCAATGGGACATCACCCCAGGGTGTTTGGCTGTGAATGTGCCCCAGCCTGCTCCTCTCACAGACCCCCACACACCAACCGGGCTCAGGATTTTCAGTCCCTTGCTGCTTCAGCCAGTTCCTCACTGCAGGGAAGGGGCTGGGCTTCCACCCAGGAACAGGCAAGGGTGACAACGTCCCTCCAACTTACGGTTGACTTTGTTGACGTTGCCCTGGATCTCAGCCTGAGTCAGGAGTACCTCGTAAGCATCTCGCTCACTGTCTGGGCTCCCTGGAACCTCCTGCAAAGTACAACACAGCTAATGTTTCCCTTTTCCAATTTCTGCGTCTCTCCCCTCCCCCCCACCCCAGCTCTCAGACCCCAGCACCCACCCTGGCCCCAGGCTGCTGAAGACATAAGACCTATGTGGGCTGGAGCTCAAAACTCCTTCTGCATCCGTATTCCAGAGAAAGAAAGCAGCATGCACACCACATACCCACTTTTTCCCTCTCTCTCTCTCAAAACACACACTCTCCACCTTCCCTCTCACTCACACATAGACACCTGCACTATTTCCCTTTTCTTTAACATATTCCAGAGCAAGGCAGCAGTGTGTAAACCATACAGCCACTTTCTCGCCCCGTCACACACTCCTGCACATTCCACACCTTCTCCCCCTCTCCTTCTCACACACACCATGTCTCCTCTCTTTCTGACACACACACACCCCTACTCACCCACCATATCTCTATTTCAGGCTCAGACTGGGGGTCCTTATAAACATTAACTGTTTATTCCCCTCTATAGATGCTGCCTGACCTGCTGAGTTCCTTCAGCATTTTGTACATGTTGCTCCAGATTTCCAGTATCCCTTGTGTCTCCCACCATCTTCCCTCTATTCCTCAGACACACACACAAATCCACACCATCTCCCTTCTCTAGTGCACACACATAGATACACCAGACACACAAACGTGCACACGAAGACACATGCACAGCACTTGGAAAACCCCACTTACAGAACCCATCTCACCGCTCAGCGACAGAGCCCTGCACACAGTCAGGGTGACAGAGCTACCCCCGGTACCACCCTGCGCTCACGCAGATGCCCACCTTGTTTTTAGCGTTGGCTGCCTTCTCGCGCTTGGCGCAGCTCAGCGTGGCCTGGTACTGCTCGCTCTGGCTCTCATCAAGGTTCAGCAGCAGGGCGTTTGGGTTCTTCATTGCTGTCAGGGTCTCTGCCGCAACCCCACGGTCTATGGCGTCATTGATAGCGATGACAGCAGCGTGCACTGTGGGAGGGGTGGGGGGAACAGCAGGTCAGCCAGGAGGAACCAGTCTCTTCCCATGCCCCCCGCCCCCTCGGTGTGGTAAGTCTTCATTCAGAACCCTCATCCTTTGATTCACCTCCTGTAGCCCCCTGTCACCTGCACTCCGTTTGTCAGGCTGACCCCTACACCCACCACTGTAATCACCTGCCACACTTAACCCAGCCCCCTGTGACACCCACCTCTGAAAACCCTCCAGTACCTAAACCAACCCCCTCCACCCTTCCTACACCTACTCCCCTTTCTGTAACTGCCCCCCCATAGTTACACCACCCCGTCACCCCCGCAAGTCCCTACACCCACACTCTGTAACACTCTTCCCAACCTGCAACCCCGCTCTACAAACACGTCCCACACCCATTCCTCTGTTGTACCCCTACACCCTCCCTGTGTAACCCTCACTAGCCTTGGCACTTCGCTACCTCAGTTACCCTGACAGACACGAAACAGATCTCTAACCCCCCCCTCCCCGTAACTGTTTCTGTGACAATGACTGGATGCTCCATCGCCAGAAGGTGCTAGCGTTTCAAACTCTCCACAACGCCTGAGTCACCCCCTCATCTCCTCATGAGACTTACATCAGTCACCCCTCTCTGCACACCTCCTCTTCTCCCTCACTACAATCCTCGCAATCCCTAAACCGTTACTCTCCTCCGTCACCCCCTCCCAGCCCCTCACACCCCCACACCCTCCCTCGAACCCCTCTCCTCACCCTGACCACCCCCCCCCGATACAAGCTGCCTTTTCTCTCAGTACAATGCAGGATTTTGATGCAAAACCTCACAATCACTTCGTCCCTCCCTACAGACACTGCTCAACCCACTGTCCCTCCAGCAGGTCGGATATCCAGACCACTATTCTCCCCCTACCCGGGGTGGGGGGAGGGTGACTCAAAAGGGAGACAGCTGTGATCGTGCACACCCTTTCCTGGGAACAGTGCATTCCTCACAGTGTAATACCACATGGACTGAGGCCCTTCAGCCCAGCTCGTCTGTGCTGTCAAACCTAGCAGGGCTCTCAGAGAGCATGCTGGGATTGGAAGGGGCCCCCGTTGCCGATGTCACTTACGGGCAGCCTCATCCACCGAGAGCTCGTTGGCGAGAATGCCGCCGATCTTGCTGAAGGCAGGCATCTGGATCCCATACTTCTCCAACTCGCGCTTCATGTTGTTGATCTCCTCCTCTGCAACAGACCAGTGAGGGTGGGTGGTGGGGGGGGGGGGGGGGAGAGGCATTAGGAAGGCTTCCTCTCACAGGGATCCCTGCGCCATCCGCCCTCCCCACCCTGTCGTCCGATACCACAAAGGGCCCTGCGTTCACCCAGTCCCATCTCACAGCAGGAAAATCCCACCCTTCATCGATGATGGAGAACACCCCACATGCCAAGAGGACCGGTACTTTCGGCTCTCTGCACATTGTAGCCCACCCACACTCCTGCCCAAAGCCCCCTGCCCCACCTTCGTTCCAACCACTTCAACACCAGTACGACCCATTCCCGTCCTCTGTCAGTCCGCTGACGCTCATCAGCAGCTCAGCACTGACTGGGGTCATAGGACTTCAAGACACAGGAGCAGAATGAGGCCATTTGGCCCATCTAGTCCGCTCTGCCATTCAATCATGGCTGATCTATCTTCCCTCTCAACGCCATTCTCCTGCCTTCCCCCCATAACCTTTGACAGGCTTACTAATCAAGAACCTCTCTACCTCTGCTTTAAATATACCCAATGATTTGTGCTCCGCAGCCATTTGTGGCAACAAATTCCACAGCTCCACCACCCTCTAGCTAAAGAAATTCCTCCACATCTCAGTTCTAAAGGGATATCCTTATATTCGGAGGCTGTGCCCACTGGTCCTAGACTCTCCCGGTATAGGAAACATCCTCTCCACATTCACTCTCTAGCTCTTTCAATATTTGATAGGTTACAATGAGATCCGCCCCCCTCCAGTCTTCCAAACTCCAGCGAGTACAGGCCCTGAACCGACATACGTTCCTCGTGTTAACCCTTCCATTCCCAGGATAATTTTTGTAAAGCTCCTCTGGACCCTCTCCAATGCCAGCATATTTTTTCTTAAATAGGTGAGAATACTGAAGGGTTAATCTCATCACAGGGCAGATGTCCCCCTTCAGTCACAGGGTCTTTTACCTCCACCTGTGAGGACAAATGGTCTTACTGCACCATACTCTTCGTGTGTCCTTCTCCATGCACATTCTAAGCGCATGCCCCCGGGACTGTGTAATTTAAGTGTGATATGCTGTCAGTACGTAGGACATACAGAAGGTGTCACACTGACCTTTGATCATCTGCCACAACATTTACACTCACCTGTAAAAGCAACTTTGCCGTAAAGGTCCTGAATTTGTGGAGCCAAGCCCAGTTTGAAAAGATACAGACTACAAGGAAAACAAGAGAAAAATCAAAACTGTAGCACTTCCCCACACAGCTCCTCCCGAGAGGTCCCTGTCAATACACCGGCATGTGTGGACATTGTTTCGATGCAGAGGTTTGAGAATCGGGACCAGGGACCAGCGGTTGGAAGCCCAAAGGTGGCCTGTTCTGTGGGTGGATAGGTGGGAGAAAAGAGGCTTTGCTTTGCTTTGTTTTACTGTCGTTGTTCTGCTGAACACTGTGGGCATGCTGTGTTGGTGCCCAGTTGTGTGGCATCACACAGTGAGTGGGCTGCCCTCAGCTCATCCTCGGACTGTGCTGTCTGTTAACACAAACGACACATTTCACTGTACTTGTGATAAGTAAATGAATCGGGATCGGATATATAAACAGCCTTTTTTGAACAGAAAGATCCCACAAATGCCATAAGCAGAATGGTTCCCTTGTACCAAAAGGTGGACTCATGGCCTGACAATTGTCCTTGTTATGATGGGGCAGCACAGTGGAGTAGTGATCAGTGCAATGCTTTAGAGATTGGGGTTCATTTCCAGACTCTGTCTGTATGTTCTCCCCGTGACCATGTGGATTTCCTCCAGATGCTCAGGTTTCCTCCCACATTCCAAAGGTGTACAGTGAGAGGTAATGAGTCACGGACATGCCATGTTGGCACGGGATGCACAGCGACACTCACAGACTGCCCAGCTGATTTGATTTGACACAAACAACGCATTGCACTGTACGTGATAAATAAAGCTCATCTTTTATCTCTTTATTGCACCTTATTGTCTGCCTGCACTGCACGTCCTCTGTAGCTGTGACACTTGATTCTGCATTCTGTTATTGTTTCACCTTGTACGAGCTCAAAGTATTGCATTCAGCTCTGGTCACCTTAGAAAAGGAAGGATGAGGAAGCTTTAGAGAGGGTGCAGAGGAGATTTAGCAGGGTGCTGCCTGGATTATAGAGCATGTCTTATGAGGATTGGCTAAATGAGCTGGAGCTTTTCTCTCTGGAGTGAAGGAGGAAGAGGCGACTTGACAATATGACAGCAGTCACAGATAGAGTAGACAGCCAGAGACTTTTCCTCAGGACGGAAATACAAGATGGCATAATGTCATAATGCCTTAGGCGCATATATATAGCTAGGGTGCCAAAACTTTTGCACAGTCCTGAAGTAATTTTATGCATTGCACTGTACTGCTACTAAAAAAAAACACATTTCATGATGTACGTGCGTGATGATACACCTGATTCTGATACAGGTTTCTATTGTGATTCTGATACAGGTTTCTATTGTGATTCTGATATAGGTTTCTACTGTGATTCTGATATAGGTTTCTTCCCCTGAGAGGGGGAAAGGGGGTTGGGAGAGGGGAATCATGGTTGGGAAAATGGGAAAAGAAGAGGCAAGTACCAGAGGGACATTCAGTACACCGATTGTTTGGAATCAAATGACCTTGCCTGGTGTATGCACCTGCTCCAAACTCCTCCCCTCCACCCCCCCACGCCCGACACTCCTCTGCTACCTGTCCCATACCCCTTCTGCGGCGTTCCGCCCTCGCCATTCCCAACATCCTTTGCTCCTGCCAGACTTACAAACTCGCTCTCTGCTCACAAATTTGGTACTGTGCAAAAGTCTAGCTATATACATGTGTCTCAGACTTTTGCACAGTACTCTACATTTGGGACATTTAAGAGACTCTTAGATAGAAACATGGATGAACGAAAATGGGGGTTATGTGGAAGGGAAGCATTAGATTGATCTCGAGCAGTCGGTTCAATATTATAGACCAAAGAGCCTGTAATGTACTGTATATATGCCCTTTGACCTTTCCCCTCTCACCTTATTGCTCATGTGCACTGCACTTTCTCTGCAGCTATTCCACTTTACTCTGCACTGTGTTGTACCTCAACGCACTGTGTAAAGACCTGATCCAGTTCCAGCTCCCTGACCAGGCTTTAGTCTGCTGGCTCCGGCCTGCTGCCAGCCTCTGCTCTGAGCAGTCTTTGTACAGACACATAGTGCTGGTGACCAGGGCAACCTGCTGGACACTGGGAACTGGGTCAGAGATCACCTGGGAACGGCTGACTGGCAACGGTCTCAGGCTGTGGTCGAAGGGCGTGACCCTCCCTGTGTGAGACGCTAACAGTCACTAGATCATCGGCCTGGCATTTCCTGCAGGGAATGAACTGTCTCCAGCTGCCAGCAGCAGCAGAGGGGAAACAGCAGGCCTCATGACAGGAAGCGGCTGGCCCAGACAGCACACACTGTTGGCTTTGTCCACCAAGCAACGACTTTGGCTGTCGCACAGCCCAGGCACTCCCCGCTCCAGATCACCAGAGGCTGCCGAGGGTGGCGGAGTCAGACAACTCCACCACAGGCACAAGCCTCCTCACACCCTCCAGAGGTGATACCTCAAGACGGCAGCACTTTGACCCTCATTACTACCATCAGAGAGGAGGTACAGGAGCTGGAAGATACACACTCACTATCTTAGGAACAGCTTCTTCCCCTCTGCCATCAGATTTCTGAATGGTCCATGAACCCACGAACACTACCTCTATATTTTTGCACGACGTATATTTGTAATTTACATTCATTATTGTATCTTTGTCTTGTCCTGCTGCCACAAAATGACAAATTTCACATTAGCTATGTCAGTGATAGTAACTCTGATTATGGTCCTCCGGTCTGACAGAACTCCTTTGGCTAGAAGACGAGAGCTTCATCATTCCCTGAATGGTCTGGGTTCCCTCCTGCTGAGCACAGCAAGATCCCACCCGACCACTTCCTTCTCTCCTGGGTCTGGGCTGAATCAAGAGTGTGTGCACGAGTTCCCAGCGGCCCCAGAACATTGGGGTGGAGAGGACTGCGTAGCTGGCTGAACTGGTGCAACTTCGTCTATGCCCAAGATCTGTTCGGCTTACTGACCACCGCTGGCAGCTTGGATCTGAGGATCTGCCATGCTTGTAACTTAAGACCCTGAGCTTGTGGACTGGGTCAGAATAAATCTCAGCCCCACCTCCCGGTTCGACACCCCCTTGCTCCCTGATATCAAAACAAACCCGTTGATCTTCAACACAAGAGATTCTACAGACACTGGAAATTCAGAACAACACACACAAAATGCTGAGGGAACTTAGCAGGCAACATCCATGGAGAGGAATAATCAGTCGCCATCTTGGACAGAGACCCTTCTTCAGGACTAGAAAGGAAGGGGGAATGAGCCAGAATAAGAAAGGAGGGAGGGGAAGGAGGACAAGCTGGCAGGTGATAGGTGAAACCAAGTGAGGAGGAAGATGGGCGGGTGGGTGAGCAGGGTGAAATAAGAAGCTGGGAGGTGATAGGTGGAAGAGGTAAAGTGTTGAAGAAAGAAATTTGGTAAGAGAAGAGGGTGGACCATGGGCAAATGGGAAGGAGGTGAGGAGAATAGAAGGGGAGAGAGGATTCTTATTCTGGTTTCTTCCCCACCTCCTTTCCAGTCCTGAAGAAATGCCTCTGCCCGAAATGTCGACTGTTTATTCCTCTCCATGCATGCTGCCTGACCTGCTGAGCCCTGATTAGAGCAAGATAGCATGGATACAGGTCCTATAGCCTAACAGGGACAAATACTGGCCCTGGTTAGAGCGATATAGCATGGTACAGGCCTTCAGCCTAATGTGGACAAATATTGGCCCTGGTTAGAGCGATATAGCATGGTACAGGCCCTACAGCCTAACCAGGATAAATACTGGCTCTGGTTAGAGCAATATAGCACGGATACAGGCCCTATAGCCTAACGGGGACAAATACTGGCCCTGGTTAGAGCGATATAGCACAAATACAGGCCTTCAGTCCACACAGCAAGTCCCAATTTCTTGCATGTGATCTAAATCCCTCCAAGAGCGACCACTCCAGACAGCTATCCAACTGCTTCATCCCCAGCCAGCTTGTCCTCCTTCCCCACCCCGCACCTTATTCTGGCTACTGCCCTTTTCCTTTCCAGTCCTGATGAAGGGTCTCTGCCTGAAACATTGACTGTTTATTCCTGTCCATAGATGCTGCCTGAACATTCGCAGAACCTCTTGTATTTTTAAATATCCCGCCTCAACAACTTGCTCTGGCAGCTCATTCCATGTACCCAACACCTTTACCAGGAAGAGTTGCACTCAGGTTCCATTTAAACCTATCCTCTCTCGCCCTAAGCCTATGCACCCACCCCAACCTTGGACTCCTACCGTGGGGAAAAGACTGCTCCCTGTCCATTTTATCTGTTTCACTGGAGAGACGTCCATGCTGAGGCCCAGAGCTGTAATGTTGGAACCGACTGATTGCAGCCAACAATTTGTAAAGTCCGTGCTGCTCCGGTTCACCTTGACCCTTTGTCACCTCCCCAACCAAATGGTGTGCCGTCCCCACTTACCCGACATTGGCGCGCGCACAGTACTGTGCAAAAGATCTTAGGAGTGTCAGGGATAGCCACACCCAGCCCTCAGATTCCAGGCAAGGTCATTTGATTCCAAACAACCGAATTTATTGATGACTGCAGAGTGTCTCTCTGATGCACCCTACGTCCTTCCCTTTCCTTCCCTCTTTTCCCAATCGTGATTCCTCTCTCCCTGCCCCCCTCCCCACTCTCAGTTCACATATCAGAATAACTCATGACATGATTTTTTTTTAAGTAGCAGTACAGTGTAATACATAAAATTACTACAAAAGTGTTAGCTCCCCTCGTGATGCCTGAGCTTTTGCTCGTACTGTACAGAGACACACATAAACCAGACACCTGAGGCCAGCCTGACATCAATGAACAAGATTGGGCTCGTCAACTGTCATCGTTAAATCTTTACTCGAGTCAGGCAGGAGGTATGCCTTCCTTCCTTATCCAAGTAAATACCTGAATATTGCAAATGATGGCAGAGCCCAACCTGGCCACGTTGTTTTCAACTCTCTGACATTCAGGCACAGCCTCCCTCCTTACCCAAGTAAAGATTTAAAGGTTTATGATTTAAAACTGAGCGTTATCGGTCATATGTTCATTGAAACATATAGTGAAATGCTCTTTTTGCACCAATGACCAACACAGTCCGAGGATATGCTGGGCATAGTCTGCAAGTGTCACAATGCTTCCAGTGCCAACGTGGCATGCCCATAACTCACTAACCCTGACTGGTACGTCTTTGAACTGTAGGAAAAAACCAGAGCACCCGGAGGAAACCCACATGGTCACGGTGGGGATCGTACAAACTTCTCAGAGACAGCGACGGGAATAGAACCCCGATCGGTGATCACTGGTGCTGTGAAGTGTTACGCTACCATGCCGCTCACACACTCGAAATTGTCGACCCATACAATCAAAAGGGAAAAGTGGCAGCAAATGCCACAGACGGCTCACGCAAAGCGGCCATACCTGAGGGCGTGGATACAGTAGATGCACCGTGGCATGTTCTTCCTGTCGTAGACGTCTGTTGTCTCAGGATAAAAAATCTACAACAAATGAAACAGATAATTATCAATGAAATACTCATCTAGACAAATGGAAAGCTCAGCCAGAGTTACTGCTGGAAAAAAAAATCACACGTCCTGCTTGAGGAACAGGCTGGCCAAGTGCAACACTCACTTTATGCTGCTGAACTCCGACTTTTTATCACTCAGCAGTGTGTGTGCATTGTACGGCAGAATGCTGAGGCCTCTGATTTGTCTGCAATGCACCCAAAGCTTCTCAACAACCAGGAGAAGGGAAAGGGTGCCTGGAATTCCACACTGGACAACTCCATGGCTGGAATTTCCAGGCAGTCACAGAGTGAGTCAGGAAATTCAAAGACACAATCCAACCATCAAGGAGGCAGCACAGGAGCCTGAAAACACACTCAACATTGTAGGAACACTCAAATTTCTGAATGGACAGCAAAATCTCACTATTTTGCTCTTTTTGCATTGTTTATTTATATTTTTATATATTTCTTATTGTGTAGTTTTTGTTTTGCACTGTACTGCTGCCACAAAACAATGAATTTGCTGAGATACGTCAGTGATAATGAGGGTTGGGGCGGGGGGAGGGCAGATTATTTACACAGGGGACGACCCATTGGGATCTTTTCCCAAGGATTTGTCACTGTTGATCTTCCCTTCCTGCTCCTTTCCAGAATGACGTGAGGAGAGCAGTGGGAATCCTCACCTTGGGCAGCCCAATTTTCGACATGGCGTTGAACCACTGGATGGTGTTGTCCGTGTGTCGAAAGTGCAGTCCGGTGGCCTGGTAAAGAAAAGACAGACATTCAGACATGCAAGCACCTACTTCTTCCGGAGAGCCAGAGCCCACAACAATCCACCCGTCCAGAAGTGGCAGTCTGGGCACACAGCCCATCTGGCCTGACCAGCCCCTCACCACCCTTCTCCTCCCTCCACCAGCACGTTCCTTTCCGTTCCCATGAACTCCAGTCGCAGGACCACTTAGTGTGAGAGTGTGCAAGTTCCACCTTCACAGAGTGAGACAGCAGGCAAAGAGATCCTTCAGCCCAACTCGTTCATACTTACCAAGGTGTCAAGCTGAGCTCGTTCCCATTTCCCCATGTTTAGCCCAAATCCCTCCAAACCAGGGGGTCCCAACTTGGGGTTCATGGACCCCTCGCGTAATGGTATTGGTCTACAGCATAAAAAAAGGTTGGGAACCCCTTTCTGTCCACATACCTGTCCAAATGTTGTTATTGTACCTATCTCAACTATTTCTCTGTCAGCTCGTTCTATAGATGCACCACCCTCTTTTAAACCTTTCCCTGTCAGCATCCCTGGATACAAGAGCGTTTTCCCTGGATATGACTGTTTTTCCTTGCACATAACACTTTTAATTGATATAGGGCTATGCACATTCACCCTATCCAAGTCCCTCATTATTTTATACACCTCTAATACAATAACCCCTCAGTCTGACCCATTCAGTAATAACTCCCAACTTCTCCCTTAAACTTTGACCCTCCTGTCATGACAACATTCCTGTAAATCTTCTTTATTCTTTTTCCAGCTCAATGATGTCTTTCCAAAATCAGGATGACCAAAATGTGCACAATACTCCCAAGTGCAGCCTCACCAATATACAACTGCAAGCCCTCTGAGAGTAGGTTACAAGGTTGGCACTACATCGTGGACTGTGCTGTAAAGCTCCATGTTCCATGTCAGCTCCTACACTGAACACAAGGGGTGAAGATCGGTCCACAACTGCAGTCCAAAGACATTCCGGTTAGTAGGTTAATTGATCACTGTAGATTGTCCTGCGATTAGAGTGGGTTAAATCAATGGTTTGTTGGCAGTGTAGCACGAAGGCACAGGACAGCCTCTCCCTGCTGTAATCTGAAAATAAATAAATACCCCGCGGGCACAGAGAATGGCCACTGCTTGTCCGTGGTCCAGGATTCTGAAGCCCTGTGACATCCAGTGCAGTGGATGCTACCCAGATGCCTGTTTGCCCACGTGAAGAGCTGCCCCAGACGCGAGAATGTTACCTTGTATCTGGTTTGCTCACAGTCGTAAATCTTTTTGCGGGACACCACGTTTGGGCTGAAGAAGTTGCCCAGTTTGGCCAGATAGACACCGTTTCTCAGACCTTCTTCCAGCTCGGTTGTGGGAGGGAGCTCTTCGTCCAAACAGGCCTCCATCCAACTGAAAAACAGAGAGTCAGAGAGAATGGTTACAGAGGCAGAGAGAATGGGGGGGGGGGGGTGGGGGGAGATTATACCAACTGGCTGCAGAGTCGTTCAGTATTGACAAATTCAGGATACAATGGGAGGAGGAAGTCGAGAGGGCAAGTGGAGGTAGAACAATGAATGAGAGAATGGGGAAGGAGAGGAGAAGAGAGCTTGAAGGAGGGAATGGGAGAGGGAGCAGAGAGGGGAGAGAACAAAATATGGAGAGCACAAGAGAGGGAGGGATGACAGAGAGAGAGTGACATGGGGGAGGGAGAGAGTTAGGGAGAGGAGTAGAGGGGGAGACTGGGGAAGGGTGAAGATGGGGGTAGGGGAGTAAGACGGGTATCCTGTTACATCAGTGACCCTTCTGCAGTAAGGAACCCAGAGTAGGTCATCTCAAGCCTGTGGATTACATGGAGGTCTGGTCAGGGAAGATAATCGGTGTGGATTGGTGAGCAGCGGGAGATGGGCCATAGTGAAGTCAGGCACGAGCTGCTTCCCATGGGAATGGTATGTGCACTGTAATCCCGGGAGACCACTCTGCCGGCTGACTAACCTCCTCAGAGGCCCCACAGATCAACTTAGCAATGTCTGAACTCAACAGTTAGTTCCTGGTCCTCACATCTGCTCAGCCAACAACAAAGACAAGTTTTTACTTGGAATTTTCTTATCTGGGCATTCCCAACAACGCCAGAATTTACTGCCCATCATGAGTTGCCCCTTATTTCAAGATTTAAGATTTATCACACACGCATCAAAACTTCATGACAGATTCCACCCACCCTGCTCAGGGACTGTCTGCCCCACTCCCATCAGGGAGGAGGCTACGTAACATCCACGCCAGGACCACCAACTCAAAAACAGGTACTTTCTCCAAGCAGCAAGGCTGATCAACACCTCCACCCACTAACACTCTCCACTCCACACCCCCAACCACCACTACTTTATCATTAACTGTCAGAGTCACCTTATAGAAAACCATAGAAAAAACCATAGAAACTCAGCACAGAAACAGACCTTTTGGCCCTTCTTGGCTGTGCCGAACCATTTTCTGCCTAGTCCCACTGACCTGCACACGGACCATATCCCTCCATACACCTCCCATCCATGTATCTGTCCAATTTATTCTTAAATGTTAAAAAAGAACCCGCATTTACCACCTCGTCTGGCAGCTCATTCCATACTCCCACCACTCTCTGTGTGAAGAAGCCCCGCCTAATGTTCCCTTTAAACTTCCCCCCCCCCCTCACCCTTAACCCATGTCCTCTGGTTTTTTTCTCCCCTTGCCTCAGTGGAAAAAGCCTGCTTGCATTCACTCTATCTATACCCATCATAATTTTATATACCTCTATCAAATCTCCCCTCATTCTTCTACGCTCCAGGGAATAAAGTCCTAACCTATTCAACCTTTCTCTGTAACTGAGTTTCTCAAGTCCCGGCAACATCCTTGTAAACCTTCTCTGCACTCTTTCAACCTTATTTATATCCTTCCTGTAATTTGGTGACCAAAACTGAACACAATACTCCAGATTCGGCCTCACCAATGCCTTATACAACCTCATCATAACATTTCAGCTCTTATACTCAATACTTTGATTAATAAAGGCCAATGTACCAAAAGCTCTCTTTACGACCCTATCTACCTATCTACGCCACTTTTAGAGAATTTTGTATCTGTATTCCCAGATCCATCTGTTCTACTGCACTCCTCAGTGCCTTACCATTAACCCTGTATGTTCTACCTTGGTTTGTCCTTCCAACATACAATATTTCACACTTGTCAGTATTAAACTCCATCTGCCATTTTTCAGCCCATTTTTCCAGCTGGTCTAAGTCCCTCTGCAGGCTCTGAAAACCTTCCTCACTGTCTACTACACCTCCAATCTTTGTATCATCAGCAAACTTGCTGATCCAATTTACCACATTATCATCCAGATCATTGATATAGATGACAAATAACAATGGACCCAGCACTGATCCCTGTGGCACACTACTAGTCACAGGCCTCCACTCAGAGAAGCAATTCTCTACTACCACTCTCTGGCTTCTTCCATCGAGCCAATGTCTAATCCAATTTACCACCTCTCCATGTATACCTAGCGACTGAATTTTCCTAACTAACCTCCCATGCGGGACCTTGTCAAAGGCCTTACTGAAGTCCATGTAGACAATATCCACTGCCTTCCCTTCATCCACTTTCCTGGTAACCTCCTCGAAAAACTCCAACAGATTGGTCAAACATGACCAACCACGCACAAAGCCAATTTGACTCTCCCTAATAAGCCCCTGTCTATCCAAATGCTTGTAGATTCTGTCTCTTAGTACTCCCTCCAATAACTTACCTACTACTGACATTAAACTCACCGGCCTATAATTTCCCAGATTACTTTTCGATCCTTTTTTAAACAACAGAACAACATGAGCCACTCTCCAATCCTCCGGCACTTCACCCGTAGACAGCGACATTTTAAATATTTCTGCCAGGGCCTCCTCCTTTTCAATCTGTACAGTTTCCATGGTCTCACTACTTGATTCCCTCAATTCCATAGATTTCATGCCAGCTTCCTTAGTAAATACAGACGCAAAAAACCTATTTAAGATCTCCCCCATTTCCTTTGGTTCCGCACAAAGCCGACCACTTTGATCTTCAAGAGGACCAATTTTATCCCTTACAATCCTTTTGCTCTTAATATACTTGTAAAAGCTCTTTGGATTATCCTTCACTTTGACTGCCAAGGGAACCTCATGTCTTCTTTTAGCCCTCCTGATTTCTTTCTTAAGTATTTTCTTGCACTTCTTATACTCCTCAAGCACCTGATCTACCCCCTGTTTCCTATACATTTCATACAACTCCCTCTTCTTCTTTATCAGAGTTGCAATATCCCTTGAGAACCAAGGTTCCTTATTCCTATTCAATTTGTCTTTAATCCTGACAGGAACATACAAACTCTGCACTCTCAAAATTTCCCCTTTGAAGGCTTCCCACCTACCAATCACATCTTTGCCAGAGAACAACCTGTCCCAATCCACGCTTTTTCAATCCTTTCTCATTTCTTCAAATTTGGCCTTCTTCCAGTTCAGAACCTCAACCCGAGGACCAGATCTATCCTTGTCCATGATCAAATTGAAACTAATGGTGTTATGATCACTGGAACCAAAGTGCTCCCCTACACAGACTTCTGTCACTTGCCCTAATTCGTTTCCTAACAGGAGATCCAATATTGCATCCCTTCTAGTTGGTCCCTCTATATATTGATTTAGAAAACTTTCCTGAACACATTTTACAAACTCTAAACCATCTAGACCCCTAACAGTATGGGAGTCCCAATCAATGTATGGAAAATTAAAATCCCCTACCGCCACAACTTTATGTTTCCTGCAGTTGCCTGCTATCTCTCTGCAGATTTGCTCTTCCAAGTCTCGTTGACTATTGGGTGGTCTGTAATACAATCCCACTAATATATACAGAGACTCCTGTGCCTAGCATCACCTTATGGACATACAATCAATCTATGCATACAAGCTATCTCAGGCGTTTAATTTTAATTTTTTTTATTACTGTGTTCTTTATCTTATTATTTTTTGTGCTGTATCAGATCTGGAGTAACAATTATTTTGTTCCCCTTTACACTTGCGCACAGGAAGTGACATGAAACAACCTTGAATCTTGAAACACACAGTGAAATGCGGAGTGAAATGAGGAGTGAGTAGGTGAGAGTGAGTCACCTCCTGCAACGCTGATGAAGGTGCAACACCATTACAAGTTTATTGCTGTGGGCATAAAAACTGTGAACAGTACAAATATGACTGCCTTTTCCTAAAGCTCCCTTCCGGAAAGTGCTACAGGGCTACTAGAACAAAAACTTCCCACCATTTAAAAAAATTTCTTCCCTCAGGCATTTAATCTGATCAACCATTCCAGTTAGCACCCCGGCCACCTCAATCACTGCCCTGTATGCATTTTAAAGCACTTTTTATAATGGTGTTTACATTGTAAATCCATGCTGAGATTTATTCCATACCCACATTTCAACCTCCGACTTGCTTTTATATGGTTATTTATTCTTGAATGGTGTTTTTTGCAGTATGTCATTCCAAAGCACTACAGCTCATTTCTAACACATGTAAACGTGCGTGGCGAGTAAAGCGGAACCCTGATCCTGAATTTAACATACATTATGCATACTTCACAGGACAGAATAAAGAAAGCTAAACACAAGGACCCTCCTCGTGGACCGTTACCTTGTCGTGGTGAGGGGGCTTGTGTATCTCAGTGAGGCTATGAGCTACACCGTATCCAGAGCTATTCAAGATGGACAGGTCATGGCAGAGAAGAAGAAGAAAGCCCGTAACTCTGAGTGGAGTCATCGGGACGCCGTCATGACGGCGTTTTTTTTTAGCAGGCTTTCTTATTTTTATGAGGCCCAGTTGCTAGCTCGACGCTCAACCCAGCACGGATGGAAAGCGTGCGAGGGAGCTGGCTGGATTCGAATTTAGGAACCTTCCCTCTGAAGTTCGGCACTGATGCCACTACGCCACCGGCCAGCTAACGGCAGAGAGGGCAGACTAAATATGGTCCACTGGAGAAGGAAACAGAAACCCACTCCAGTAATTTGCCAAGAAAACCTTATTGATAAAAGTGACCAGAGAACATAGAAGGCTTGATGTGCAGGAGTCCATGAGAGGTCATGAAGAGTTGGACTGATCAGCAAAACTTAAGGATAAAGCAAGTTGAAGGAAATATAGTCCGAGGTAGAATTAATATTTTTTTTTAAAAGAGACTGTTCTCAAAAAGGCAGCGTCCATCATTACGGACCCCATCACTCACGACATACCCTCTTTTTATTGCTTCCATCAAAGAGGTACAGGAGTTGAAGACACACACTCAGTGTTTCACAAACACCTTCTATCCCTCGGCCATCAGATTTCTGAATGGACAATGTTCACCATCTCACTATTCCACTTTTGCTACTTTTATTTTGGTAACTCAGAAATTTTCCATGCATGGCACTGCACTGCTGCCAGAAAATAACCAATTTTGTGAAATATGTCAGTGATAATAAACCTGATTCTGATTGTGCTGGCAGTGGGGAAGGAGCTGTTACTGAACCAAGTGGGTCGTCAGGCTCCCGTACGGGTCTCCCTCCTGTCTCTTATGCAGCTGGAAAGGGAATGAACAACAATGGCTCGAATTTCCGCCCACCGTGCGGGGTTCTGACAGCTGGATCTCGAGGGAAGCCTCTTTATTTCATCGGCAGGTGGCAAGGGAAACATGAGGAGCTGCCACACACCGGGACACATGGCCCGCTTTTGGCATCACGGAAGGAGAAAGCAGGACCTCTGCCAAGTCAGAGGTTCGAATCCCACTCGAAGGGGCACAGCCTTCAAGCACTGAGGCGAAGGGTAAGGGGGCAGCACTGAGCTGGCCTCCTGCCTGGCCCCCTTCCAAAGACTCTTCAGTACTCAGGGCCCCAGGGGAGGAAGCAGGGAGCCAGCTGGCTCACTGGATGGGCCACTGCACAGGATCGGAAAAAGCTGCAGAACGTTGTAAACTCAGCCAGCTCCGCCATCGGCACTAGCTTCCCCAGCATCGAAGACACCTTCAAGGTGCGATGCCTCAAAAAGGCAGCTTCCATCACCCAGGACATGGCCTCTTCTCATTGCCACCATCAAGGAGGAGGCATTAAAGACACACACATTTCAGTAACAGCTTCTTCCCCTCCACCATCAGATTTCTGAACAAACCTCACTAATTTTCCCTCTCTTCTTGCTTCTGGAAACCAACAGATTTCACAACATTATGCTGGTGATATTAAACCCAATTCTGATTCTGGAATCCTTGGAGAACTGGTGTTTCCCAGGAAGGCTGGAAACACTCAGCAGGTCAGGCAGCGTCTGTGGAGCAGATGTGAAACTTCACATTCTCTTTCCCAGAATGCTCTCAAAACCTGTGTTTCTGGCACTTTCTATTTTAACTTGGAATTTTTGTGTTGACGATATTATTTTAAAGCAAAGCATTAAATCCAGAGACTTGCGGATAAAAAGGAAGGCCCAGAATCCAGTGCTCAGGAGGAGGTACTATTTTTGAATTTTATTCAGAGATACATCACGGTAACAGGCCCTGAGCCACCCAATTACACCACATGAGCAATTCATCCTCTAACTGGTACGTCTTTGGGACGTGAAACTGAGCACCCAGAGGAAACCCACGTGGTCACAGAGAAAACGTACAAACTCCTAACGGACAAGTGCCGAACTGAACCCGGTTTGCTGGTGCTGTAACGATTCATTGATTGCTTTTCCATCGCGTCCGGCAAAGACAGGGAACCTGTGCAGGAGAGTTTTTGAAGCAGAAAACTTTGCACTGGGGCAGTTCCACTATCTCTCCCTCAGAAGTCCGGGTTCAGTGGTACGAACAGTTTGTCTCCCGGTTGCAGTGGACGAACATGAGTTCTCCTGTGCCTTGTCACGCTCTTTGCCTTCCATGGAGCGTTGCAGATCTCATCTGCCCAATCTATGGGAGCTGACAGCCACGTCCCGACCTCGCCGGTGTATGAAGCCCGCCAATTACTCTAACCTGGTTTGGCTCGCCCATCCATGCCACGTGGCCACTCGCATGCAAACAGCTACTTGGAGCTACAGGTGAGAGTCGAGTGTCCGGGGGGACCAAAGGTGAGTGGGCTACCTCGGAATGGCCACGACAAGAGGGGCTACCCCCTCCCTGGACGCCCCATGCACCCCGGTGCTGTAATAGTGTTACACTAACTGTTACATTATCCTACCTAACCAAATGCTCCTTTAAGTGAAGGGGAAAATAACTCCAGCTGAATGGGAGTACAGTATCTATCCAACCAGTTCAACACAATGCATTTGGAACTGTGACAGTGGGTGTTTGTTTGCAGAAGTCATAGGTCTGTTAAGCGGAGATGGCTGGCTTTGTCTGCGGAGCACACTGTGAACCAGACACACCCTCGGTAGAACCAGTCTGACAACTTGCCCCATCTCTCCTCCCTCTGCCATACAGAGCACCATAAACACAAGAGATTCTGCAGATGCTGGAAATCCAGAGAAACACACACAAAATGCTCGAGGAACTCAGCAGATTGGGCAGCATCTAAAGAGGAAAATGAATAGTCAATATTTCAGGCCAATACCACCCTTCATCAGGGTCTCATCCAGTAAACCTGATACTTTAAAAACAGAGTCTTTGCATCTGCCGTCAGAGTTCTGAACAGCCATGATCACCCTCTCAGCAGTTACTTATTTTTAATATATCCCAATGTAACATTTGGTAATTTTTCTGTCTTGCACGCACTGCGGCTGCAAAACAACAAATTTCATGACATACATCAGTGACAATAAACCTGATTCTGACGAAGTAAGGTCACAGCCTGAAAAGTTGACTGTTTATTCCCGTCCCTGGATGTGAGCTGGAGCGTGACGAAAACTT
This sequence comes from Mobula birostris, assembly GCF_030028105.1. Lineage (NCBI taxonomy): Eukaryota > Metazoa > Chordata > Chondrichthyes > Myliobatiformes > Myliobatidae > Mobula > Mobula birostris. The sequence goes on along the minus strand of NC_092387.1, from coordinate 7,456,674 downwards.
GAGGAACAGCCCCTGTAAATACAGAAACAAGGGCTGCAGCCTCTCACTCTCCGAATGTACATGGAACCCTGACTCCTCCAGGAGGCACAAATGCAAGCGAACTGAGTGCACAGCCAGCTTGGACACCTGCTGCAGAGCAGATTCTGAGCGTGCTGAATACTACCTTCCTATTCCTCTTTCACTTCACTCACTTATTTTAATTGTCATTTATAGAAATTCTTCATGTCTTGCACTGAACCGTTGCCTCGTAAGCATTAGACCATAAGACATAGGAGCAGAGTTAGGCCATTTGGCCCGTCAAGTGTCTGCCATTCATATGGCTGATTTATTTTCCCTCTCAGCCCCATTCTCCGGCCTACCCCAGTAATCTTTAACGCCCTGACTGATCAAGAACCTATCAACCTCTGCTTTAAACATACCCAATGACTTGATCTCCACAATTGTCTCTGGTAATCCATTTACCACTCTCTGGCTAAAGAAATTCCTCCTCATCTCTGTTCTAAAAGAATATCCTTCTATCCTGAGGCTGTGTCTTAAAACAATAAATTTTACAATAATATTGTAAGGATGTAATGTTGAGACTTTATAAAGCACTGGTGAGGACTCACTTGGAGTACTGTGAGAAGGTTTGGGCCCTTTGTCTTAGAAAGGATGTCCTGACACTGGAGAGGATTTCAAAGAGGTTCATGAAAATGATTCCAGGATTGATCGTCTGTCATACGAAGAGTGTTTGATGGCTCTGGGCCGGTATTCACTAGAATTCGGAAGAATGAGGGGGTGACCTCATTGAAACCTATCGAATGGTAAAAAGTCTTGATAGAGTGGATGTGGAGAGGACGTTTCCTGTGGTGAGAGAGTCTAAGACCAGAGGACACAGACTCAGAATAGAAGGGCATCCTTTTAGAATGGAGATGACGAGGAATTTCTGTAGTCAGAGAGTGGTGAATCTGTGGAATTCACTGCCACAGGCAGCTGAGGACGCCAAGTATTCATGTATATATAAGGCAGAGGTTGATAGATTCTGGATGGATCAGGGCATGAAGGGAAATGGGGAGAAGGTAGGAGATTGGGGCTGAGAGGGAAAACTAGATCAGCCATGATGAAATGGTGGAGCAGACTTGATGGGCCAAATGGCTTAATTCTGCTCTTACGTCTGATGGTCTTATCGTCTTATAATAAACCTGATTATGAGGTCTCTACAGGGCACCACAGACAGTAAGTAGAAAGGATCACCACAATATACCCAGTGTCCAACATCACACGAGGTGAAGTGAGTTGTTAGGGTCTGAGCCAGTTCTTGAGGAAGGATAGGCGAGGATACACAGGGGTACAGACATCGCACTGACTGATTGGTCTTCTTGGATGGTGGGGAGGGGGTGGTGGTATGAACACGTGAACAGATACGCAGCAGCCACCACCCTGTGGAACGGAGCCCAGTTTCAGGATCTCAGCGGACTCCTCCTGGCAGCATGACAGCGTAGCACTCAGTACAACGCTTCACAGTGCCAGCGCTCTGTGTTTCAATACTCACCGCTGTCTGTAAGGAGTTTGCACGTTCTCCCCAAACCACATGGGTTTCCTCCCACATTCCAAAGATGTACGGGTCAGGGTCAGTAAATTGTGGGCATGCTACGCTGGTGTTAGACACTTGCAGGCTTGCCCGAGTACATCCTCGGACAGTTGGTTGTTGTCATTAACAACACATTTCACTGGATGTTTCAATATTTCTCACCATCTGCAGGTTATTTCATTCCAGGAACTTCGTTAACATTTAGTATCATTAGTGAGATACGGCATGGAAGAGGCCCTCCAGCCTTTTCAGCCACACCGCCCTGCAATCCCCTGTTTTAATCCCAGCCTAATCACGGGACAGTTTACAAAGACCAATTAACTTACCAACCAGTACATCTTTGGACTGTGGGCAGAAACCAGAGCACCCGGAGGAACCCACGCAGTCACGGGGTGAATGTGCAAACACCTTACAGAAAGCAGCAGGAATTGAACCCGGGTCGCCTATAGAGCGTATGCTGACCACTATGCTACAATGCCGATGGAGTTGGAGAGAATGCAGAGGAGATTTACCAGGATGCTGCCTGGATTAGAGAGCATGTCTTATGAGGACAGGTTGAGAGGTTGAGCGAGCGAGGGCTTTTGTTTTTGGAGTGCTGGAGGACGAGAGGTGACTTAACAGCGGCATACAAGATGATAAAGAGGCAGAGATTGAGTGGACAGCTAGAAACATTTTCCCAGGATAGAAATGGAGGGGGCTTAATTTTAAGATGATGGGAGGAAAGTACAGTTGGTGGGGGCGAGGGGAAATGCCAGGGGAATTTTTTTTTAAAAAAGAGAGTAGAGGGTGTGTGGAATGTGCTGTCACGTGCAGAGGTAAAGGTAGATACATTAGGGATATTTAAGAGACTCTTAGACAGGCACATGGATGAAAGAAAAATGGAGGATTATGTGAGAGGGAAGGGTTTGATTGATCTTGCAGTAGGTTAAAAGGTACCCCGCTCCCTCCCAGGCACACACACAACAGACAGGCCTCCAACACGAGGACAGTCCCCCACCAGGCCTCCAACCACCAGTTCTTGGCCTGGAAGTCTCAGTCATTATAGATGCTCTCAGATAAAAGAAAAGTAGAGGGAAGGGTTAGATTGATCCCGGAGTACGTTATCATAGGCCAAAGGGCTGGTACTGCGCTGTGGTGCTTTACGTTCTGGTCACAAGTTCACTATGAAGTAACGAGGCATCAGCAGGGCCCTAGATGACAGCTGACATATCACCAGGTCTTTCAGGTCAGGCTCGAGCTACTGAAACTAACTGCTGAGTGGCTGGAGATGGTTGGTGATGAGTCACTTGGTGCATCACTCAATCACTAATGCCCCTCCCTAGTTTAATCTGAAAAAAAAAACAGGGAGTGGCACAGTGGCAGAGTGGTGAGGGTAATGCACTTACAGCACCAGAGACCTGTGTTCAGTTCCTGCGGCTCTCTGTAAGGAGTTGGCACAGAAAGGTGGCTGGAGATTGTGGAGGCATTACTAATGACCTTCCAAGAATCACCAGATTCTGCACTGGTTCCGGAGAACCAGAAAATTGCAAATGTCACTCCACTCTTCAAGGGAAAGGAATCCATAGGCCGGTTTGTCTGACCTCAGTGGTTGAAAAGAAGTTGGAGTTGATTACTAAGGATGAGGTATCAGGGCACATGATAAAACAGGCCTCAATGGAAAATCTTGCCTAACAAATCTGTTGGAATTCTTTAAATAAATAACAAGCAGGATAGACAACTGAGAATTAGTTTACACCATGTACTTGGTTTTTTTCCAGAAGGCCTTTGACAAGGTGCCACACATGAAACTGCTTAACAAGCTATATGGTATTACAGGAAAGATAAGGAAATGGCTGATAGGCAGGAGGCAAAGCGTGGGAATAAAGGGAGCCTTTTCTTGTTGGTTGCTGATGACAAGTGGCGCTCTACAGGGATCTGTGCTGGGATCGATTCTTTTTATGTTATATGTCAATGATTTGGATAATGGCATTGTTGCAAAGTTTGCAGGTGATATGAAGATAGGTGGAGGGTCAGGTAGTTTTGAGGAAGTAGAGAGGCTACAGAAGGACTTAGACAGATTAGGAGAATGGGCAAAGAAATGGCAGATGGAATACAGTGTCGGGAACTGTATGGTCATGCACTTTGGTTGAAGAAATGCAAGGGTTGACTATTTTCTAAATGGAGAGAAAATACAAAAAAGGTGAGGTGCAAAGGGACTCGAGTCCTTGTGCAGAACTCCCTAAAGGTTAACCTGCAGGTCGAGTATATGGTGAGGAAGACAAATGCAATGTTAGCATTCATTTCAAGAGGAATAGAATATAAAAGCAAGGATATAATGTTGAGACTTTATAAAGCTTGAGTAAGACCTCACTTGGCGTATTATGAGAAGTTTTGGGCCCCTTGTCTTAGAACGGATGTGCTAAAACTAGACAGGGTTCAAAGGAGGTTCACGAAAATAATTTCAGGATTGAATGCCTGTCATATGAAGAGTGTGTGATGGTTTTGGGTCTATATTCACTGGAATTCAGGATGAGGATGACCTCACTAAAACCTATCAAATGGTGAAAGGCCTTGATAGAGTGGATGTGGAGAGAATGATTCCTTTGGTGGGAGAGTCTAAGACCAAAGGACACAGCCTCAAAATAGAAGGGTGTCCTTTTAGAATGGAGATGAGGAGGAATTTGTTTAGCCAGAGAGTTGTGAACCTGTGGAATTCTTTGCCACAGGTAACTGTGGAGGCCAAGTCTTCATGTATATTTAAGGCAGAGGTTGATAGATTCTTGACTGGTCAGGGCATGAAGGGATACGGGGAGAAAGAGATCGGGGCTGACAGGAAGATTAGATCAGCCGTGATGAAATGGTGGAGCAGACTTGATGGGATAAATGGCCTAATTCTGCTCCCCTATCTTATGGATTTCTTCAAGGCTACATGGGATTCATCCCACATGGAAGGCAGCAGAAAGGAAACAATAGATCTGTTAGCCTGACATCAGTGGTTGGGAAGTTGTTGGAATCGATTGTTAAGGATGAGATTACAGAGCACCTGGAGGCACATGACAAGATAGGCCAAAGCCAGCATGGTTTCCTGAAAGGAAAATCCTGCCTGACTAACCTACAGCAATTCCTTGAGGAAATTACAAGCAGAGTAGACAAAAGAGATGCAGTAGACGTAGTGTACTTGGATTTTCAGAAGGCATTTGACAAGGTGCCGCACATGAGGCTGTTTAGCAAGATAACAGCCCATGGAATTACAGGGAAGTTACTCGCGTGGGTGGAGCATTGGCTGGTTGGCAGAAAACAGAGAGTGGGAATAAAGGGATCCTATTCTGGCTGGCTGCCGGTTACCAGTGGAGTTCCGCAGGAGTTGGTGTTAGGACTGCTGCTTTTTACAATGTATGTCAATAATCTGGACTATGGGATTAATGGATTTGTGGCTAAATTTGCCGATGATACAAAGATAGGTGGAGGAGCAGGTAGTGTTGAGGAAACAGAGAGACTTAGATAGTTTAGGGGAATGGGCAAAGAAGTGGCAAATGAAATACAATGTTGGAAGGTGTATGGTCATGCACTTTGGTGGAAGAAATAAACGGGAAGACTATTATTTAGATGGGGAGAGAATTCAAAATGCAGAGATGCAAAGGATGCCCTAAAAGTTAAATCTCCAGGTTGAGTTGTTTGTGAAGAAGGCGAATGCAATGTTGGCATTCATTTCTAGAGTACAGAATATAAGAGCAGGGATGTGACGTTGAGGCTCTATAAGGCACTCATGAGACCACACGGAGTATTATGTGCAGTTTTGGGCTCCTTATTTTAGAAAGGATATACTGACATTGGAGAGGGTTCAGAGAAGGTTCATGAGAATGATTCCAAGTATGAAAGGTTTAATGTATGAGGAACATAATTGGCAGCTCTTTAGCTGTATTCCCTGGAGTTCAGGAGAATGTGGGGAGATCTTATAGAAACATCCCAAATGTTAAAAGGCCTGAACAGATTAGATAGAACAAAGAACATAGTACAGCGCAGTACAAGCCCTTCGGCCCACAATGTTGTGCCGACCCTCAAACCCTGCCTCCTATATAAGCCCCCACCTTAAATTCCTCCATATACCTGTCTAGTAGTCCCTTAAACTTCACGAGTGTATCTGCCTCCACCACTGACTCAGGCAGTGCATTCCACGCACCAACCACTCTCTGAGTAAAAAACCTTCCTCTCATATCCCCCTTGAACTTCCCACCGCTTACCTTAAAGCCATATCCTCTTGTACTGAGCAGTGGTGCCCTGGGGAAGAGGCGCTGGCTATCTACTCCATCTGTTCCTCTTATTATCTTGTACACCTCTATCATGTCTCCTCTCATCCTCCTTCTCTCCAAAGAGTAAAGCCCTAGCTCCCTTAATCTTTGATCATAATGCATACTCTCTAAACCAGGCAGCATCCTGGTAAATCTCCTCTGTACCCTTTCCAATGTTTCCACATCCTTCCTATAGTGAGGCAACCAGAACTGGACACAGTACTCCAAGTGTGGCCTAACCAGAGTTTTATAGAGCTGCATCATTACATCGTGACTCTTAAACTCTATCCCTCGACTTATGAAAGCTAACACCCCATAAGCTTTCTTAACTACCCTATCCACCTGTGAGGCAACTTTCAGGGATCTGTGGACCTGTATCCCCAGATCCCTCTGCTCCTCCACACTACCAAGTATCCTGCCATTTACTTTGTACTCTGCCTTGGAGTTTGTCCTGCCAAAGTGTACCACCTCACACTTCTCCGGGTTGAACTCCATCTGCCACTTCTCAGCCCACTTCTGCATCCTATCAATGTCTCTCTGCAATCTTTGACAATCCTCTACACTATCTACAACACCACCAACCTTTGTGTCGTCTGCAAACTTGCCAACCCACCCTTCTACCTCCACATCCAGGTCGTTAATAAAAATCACAAAAAGTAGAGGTCCCAGAACAGATCCTTGTGGGACACCACTAGTCACAATCCTCCAATCTGAATGTACTCCCTCCACCACCACCCTCTGCCTTCTGCAGGCAAGCCAATTCTGAATCCATCTGGCCAAACCTCCCTGGATCCCATGCCTTCTGACTTTCTGAATAAGCCTACTGTGTGGAACCTTGTCAAATGCCTTACCAAAATCCATATAGATCACATCCACTGCACTACCCTCATCTATATGCCTCATCTAGATATAGCAAAGTTATTTCCCATGGTAGGGGATTCCAGGATAAGAGGGCATAACTTCAGGATTGAAGGACGCCTTTTAGAACTGAGATGCAGAGAAATTACTTTGGTCAGAGGGTGATAAATCTGTGGAATTTGTCGTCACAAGCGGCTGTGGAGGCCAAGTCATTGGGTGTATTTAAGGCAGAGAAAGATAGGTTCTTGATTAGCCAGGGCATCAAAGGGTATGGAGTGAAGGTAAGGGGGTGGGGATGTCTGGAAGAATTGGATCAGCCCATGATTGAATGGTGGAGCAGACTCGATGGGCCGAATGGCCTACTTCTGCTCCTATATCTTATGGTCTTGTGTACGGCTGGGCAGCATGGGATTGTCGGGCTTGAAGGACTTGTTACTGTGCTGCATCTGTAAATAAAAAATAAATAATGTTTTTAACACACTGAATGCTGGAGGAACTCAGCGGGTCAGGCGGCATCTATGGAGAGAAATAAACACTTAGTGTAGTGGGCTGAGACCCTTCATCAGGACAGAAAAGGAAGGGGTCAGATGAAGAAGGAATCTGGTAGGAGAGGAGGGTGGATCACGGGAGAAAGAGGAGGAGGGGGCCCAGGGGTGGTAATGGACAGGTGGTAAGAGGCCAGAGTGGGGCAATGAAGAGGGAGGGGCGAAGGGGAAAAAGACAGTAAGTTGGAGAAGTAACATTTGTAACTGGGGTCGAGAGAGAACGGCTCATGAGCAGACAGTGAGAACCAAACCTGCCCGAGGGTTCTGCTGCGCTCTGAGTGACACACCTCTGTTCACACACACACACACACACACACACACACACACACACACACACACACACGATCCCACAAGGGGCGTCTCAGTGACATCTGTATCTATCTCTCTTTGAGCAGTTCCTCCTGCCTGGGCTGAGCTCCACCCGTCGAATTTGCATTTCTCACATCTCGGGACGTCTCAGACTCACCCGAGTGCTGAATCACCTGATGGAAACGTGGCAGCTTGCAGCAAACTCTCTCAATTGGACCTGCGCCGTTCAGAAACAGGCCCTTCAGCCCAGCTAGTCTGTGCTGGCTACCAAGAACACATCCCACCAACCCCAGCACTCATGGGTCAGGCGATGGCTGGAAGGCCCACTCCCGGGGGCTGAGCACAAATACTTGGGAGGTACACTGGTACAAGGCTGGACAGAGGAGCCCGTCTGAACCAGATGGGCTCAGATGGCGATGAGGAGGGAAATAAAACCTCTGGTTGAGTGAGTCACAACAACAACCTTGTACTCAATGCCAGCAAAACCAAGGAAGTGATTGTGAACTTCAGGAAGGGAAAGTCGAAGGAACACACACCAGTTCGCATCGAGGGATCAACAGGAAAGGTGTGCAGTTTCAAGCTCCTGGGTGTCAACAACTCTTCTGGGTACAACATATCGATTCAGTTACAAAGAAGACACAACAGCGGCTATATTTAATTTTGTTGTTGAGGAGACTTGATATAAAGCCATAAGATTCAGGAGCAGGATTAGGCTATTTGGCCCATCGAGTCTACTCCGCCATTTCATCACGGCTGATCAAATTTCCCTTCCAGCCCCGTATCTCTTCATGCCCTGATCAATCAAGAATCTATCAAACTCGGTCTTAAACATACATGAAGACTTGGCCGCCACAGCAGCCTGTGGTAAAGAATTCCACAGATTCACCACTCTCTGGCTAAAGAAATTCCTCCTCATCGCTGTTCAAAAAGGACGGCCCTCTATTCAGAGTCTGTGTTCTCTGGTCTTAGACTGTTCCCCCACAGGGAACATCCTCTCCATATCCACTCTATCAAAGCCTTTCATCATTCGATAGGTTTCAGTGAGGTTACACCTCATTCTTCTGAATTCAGGCCATCAGACACTCTTCATATGACAAGCCATTTAATCCTGGAATTACCCTCATGAACATCCTTTCAATCCTCTCCAGTTTCAGCACATTCTTTTTAAAATAAGGGCCCCAAACTGCTCATAATATTCCAAATGAAGTCTTCCTAGTGCTTTATAAAATCTTAACATTACATCTTTGCTTTTACAAACGTGCTTGTGCATTCCAGGCCTATTGAAATGAATGCTAACATCACATCTGCCTTCCTCTTCACAGACTCAACCTGCAAATTAACCTTCAGGGAATCTTGCACAAGCACTCCTAAATCTCTGTCACCAAAGTCTCTGGCAAATTTCTACGATGTACCATGGAGAGTATTCTGACTGGTTGCATTGCAGTCTGGCATGGAGGCTCCAATGCATAAGATTGCAAAAGGCGACAGAGGGTTCTAACTCAGCCAGCTCCATCACGGGCACCAGCCTCCCCACTATCGAGAACATCTTCCAAAGGCGGTACCTCAAAAAGGTGGCTTCTATCATTAAGGAGCCCATCACTCACGCCATGACTTCTTCTCCTTGCTACCATCAGGGAGGAGGTACAGGAGTCTGAAGACACACACTCAGTGTTTCAGGAACAGCTTCTCCCCTCTGCTATCAGATTTCTGAACTATGAACCGCACTTCCATTTTGTTTTATTGCTGTAACACATAGCAACCTTTTCCATGTACAGCTGCTACAAAACGACTAATTTCACAATGCAGGTCTTTGACAATAAAGCAGATTCAGATTCAATCCAACTCCAAGTCCAAAAGCTTGGGCCTTTCTCTGTGGGAACACTGGTCTCTCCAGTGAACCAACTCGAGCTGATTTTCTGCAGGAAAGCGGCTGGAGAAATGACAGCTTTCGCTGAGGAGAGGGAAGCCTGGATGCACTGTGGGGAAGTGGAGAGAGGGGCGAGATATTTGGGGTGGAGCTCCGGAAAAGACGGTTCCAACATATCCGTGCGAGGGGGAGGGAGCAGTAAAAGGCTGATTCACCCTTCCACTGTTCTGTCAGCTCCCTGCCTTGGCATTACGCACAGCACTAACCACACAACTCAGCTTCTGTTTTTAGAATGTGCTTTCCGGAGTGTGACAGGGCCTCGAGGCAAACCACATGCTGCAGTGGGGAGGCGGGGGGGAGATCGGTGGGGGGAAAGTGTAGTGGGAGAGAGAGAGTGCAGGAGGGAAAAGAGAGGAAGCAGGAGAGCAAAGGAATGAGAGAGAGGAGAAAGAGGGACCAAGAGGGGGTTGGGAGTGGGTGGGGGGGGGGTGAGAGCAGGCAGAGAGGTGGGTAGGAGACTTTTTTTTGAGATACTATCAATTACATGACACACAACTTGCTGGACAGCCCCCTGTTGCAGGGTCCTCACTGACCTCCTTGGGCAACTTCCTTAATTTGACATCATTCTCAATGCTACTTAACATCCCAATCACCCTCTCCAGTCCTCTCTGCTCCACCATCATACACCACCCTCGCACCCCACCCACAGACTGCCCCTGCCTCTCCCTCCCTCTCTCAGCTTACATCTGCCCCTTAGTAAAGCAAAGGCTCCACAATCTCTGCTCTTCCCAGCTTTGGGCATCTTGACCATCCCTGTCTGAGCAGTTACATTACCAACCCAGGAGAAAAACTCTTCAAAATCAGTGAGCTGCCCTGCAAGTTGTTGAGGAAGGATATCTAAAACAAGAGACTCTGCAGGTGCTGGAAATCCAGAGGAACACACACATGATGAAGGAACTCAGCAGGCCAGATTGTGTCTGCGGAGGGTAATAGACAGTTGACGTTTCGGGCTGAGACCCTTCATTATGACCCCTCAACATCCCGAAACATCGTCTGCTTATTTTCCCTCCACAGATGCTGCCTGACCAGAGTTCTTCCAGCATTTTGTGTACACTCCTCTGGATTTCCACCTTCTGCGGGCTCTCCTGTGTTCATCCCGGATCGTTATACTCAGTCATCAGTCAGTGGGTGCCGTCCCGAATCCGGGGTTGGCAGCTATGCACCTCCATCTTCTTCGATCTTGTGCTCTTTTTCTGGCCTCGGCATAACTCAACCCAGTCCATTGCCTCACATTATCATACCAAGTGGTTCGCTGCCTTCCTCTTTCCCTCTTTCCTTCTATCATCCCTTCCAATAACAATTTCTGCAGTCCACCACCTCTTAACAAGTGCCCGGCATATTCCAACTTCCTTTTCTGCACATTCTTCAGCAACTCCTTTTCTCTCCTCGCTCCCTTCAACACCTCCATATTACTGACCTTCATCACCCATCTAATTTTCTGCATTCTCCTTAAACACCACATTTCAAATGCCTCCAGTCGTCATTGCGCCTCCTTGCATAAGGTCTACGATTGGACTCGGATCGTTATACTCACACAGGTCATTTCCCTCAACCTCTTGGCCCCTTCCTCCCACAGGGCATTTCTGAACCCCCACTCAGTATCTGTGCTTCCATCATCTTTCCCACAAAGTGCTTGCCGGGTTCAGTGCCCGAAAACATTTCTGACATCCTGGGATGGGTGATGGGGTGGAGACAAGTCTCTACTAAAGGAGGTGTAAGGCGCTCCTTCCCTCCGCTAGGCTGCAGGTCACCCTTGGGCAAGGTGTAGCACCTACTTAGCCCCCCCACCCCCCCCGATCAGGGTCATGTGAAGCCATTGGAGCAAGTGGTGGATGGTCGTACAAGCAGCCGGTGCACATCACAAGTCCTGGTTATAAGACCACTGACGCCAGGCAGACAATCTCTGAAGAGTATTGATAATGGCTGGGGTCACCCGTCTTGTAAAAACACTGCCCAGAAGGCAATGGCAAACCACTTCTGTACAAAAATTTGCCAAGGGCAATTATGCTTATGGAAAGACCACAACCAGCCACATCATACGACACAGTACAAAACAATGCTGATGGAGTGACTGTACTGGGGAAAGCCAATCTTGCACACCACTGAAGCAGATCAGATGATCAGAACAGCGCATTGAGCTGGAACAAGGTAAAACAACAACAGAATGCGCACTGGCTGTTCATTGTGTGCAGACATCTTTGATCCTTTCGTGTTTCTTTGTACTTACTGTGAATGCCCACAAGAAAGTGAATCTTAGGGCTGTATATGGTGACATGTGTAATTTGACAATAAATTTCTTTTGATCTTTGAAAATGTAGAATAAAGAGAAAGCTGCAGAGAAAGTGCAGTGCAGAAAATCTTCAGTTACTGGTTTGCTTTTCTACTGCCTCGATATGGTACAATACATCTTGATGGCACGCCAATAAAACCTTTTCACTATTTTTTAAAGATTTACGATTAGCTTTATTTGTCGCATGTGCAGAAAAATGCTTTGTTTGCGTTGATGACCAGCACAGTCAGAGGATGTGCTGGGGGGAGCCTGCAAGTAGCCCCAACATGGCATGCCCACAACTCACTAACGTTAACCCATACATCTTTGGGACGTGGGTGAAAACCACAGCACCCAGAGGAAACCTGTGCGGTCACAGAACGAACGTACAAACTCCTTACAGACAGCAGTGGGAATTGAACCCAAATCACTGGCACAGTAAAGCATTACTCTAGACATTACACTCCCGTGCCGTCCGATGGCAGTGCATATGATAGGACTGGTTCCCTTCCCAATGGGTTTGGAAGATGCTACCTTGGAAACTGTCAGTGGGGCTGATTCAGTCTTTCAGAGGGAGTTTGACAGGCTTTCCAGGAACTTTCACTGCTTCGTAAGGAAGTGAAGGGCTTCCTGAGGAGACTCCAGTGAGTGTGCTGTACTGGCAGACAAAGACTAAAGACAGAGAGCTCATAGGAAGTGAGGCACTGTATATACAGGCAGTGTGTGGAGGGGAGGGTCAGCATGCCAGACACACAGGAAACCAATTCACAGCTGGATTGTCATTCCAGAACAACATCATAATACTGTTGGATTGGGGAATGGAATTGTTATTTTTCTTGCAGTTTAACTTTTCTATGGTTGTTCGTAATTTTATATAATCACCTATATGCATGAATGGAATTGTTAAGTGCATTTTCTGTCCTTAATTCCAGCAATTTACAGCTGTGTTTTATACGATTGCTTTTACATTCATGTTTTTTTGTCTTTTTGAATTTTTGTTTTTCTTTTGTCTTTTTAATTGTGTTCTTTATGTTTATTATGTTTTTTAAGCCGTATCAGATCCAGAGTAACAATCATTTTGTTCTCCTTTACACTCATGTCCTGAAGAATGACAATACAATCTTGAATCTTGATCACAGTGCAGTTGCTTCTGCATTTTTCTAGAAACTTCTATGTTTTCTGTAGTGGACGTCATGCTGGTTGAATCTGGTTATTTTTAGTTAATTGTTATCACTGGAATTTTGGTCATTTCGGTCAGAGTATGAGATAACCATGACTGCTTTTTCCTTTCCCTTTCCTTTATTCTCTCATTATTCACTTTTTGCCCTACCCCAACACTGAACTGTTCCTGCAACTTATGGACTCACTTTAAAAGACTCTTCATGTCATGTTCTCAATATTTATTACTTTTTTTTGTTTCTTTGTATTTACTGCAAATGCCTGCAAGAAAACAAATCTCAGAGTAGTATTTGGTGACAAATATGTACAGTCCTTTGATTTAAAAAAATTTACTTTGAACTTGATATAGAATGGCCATTGTCTGAGAAGTTTGCAAGTTGTCCCTGCGACTGTGGGTTTCCTCTGGGTGATCCAGTTTCCAAAGACACACAGGTTAGCACTAGTTGTTGTTGCCAGAAGCATGACGTCACTTGCAGGCGGCCCCCAGCGCATCTCACACTGTGTTGGTCATTGAAGCAAACTATGCATTTCACTGAGTTTCAACGTTCTGACATACAGTACATGGGACAAATAAAGTCAATCTTTTTCCTCTTTCAAGCCTTATTGTCTCCTTCAACACAACTTCAGTCATTTCTGAGTGATTTTCCCACTGCAGGTTTCTGGATGGTGTGAGCATGTGATAGCAGACACACAGACCAGGCCAAAGGCTGGGGAGAGATGTGGGGATGGGGCAAGGAGGGAAATGAAGGGCCTCCTACACCTACACTGGTCTCAGATCAAAAGAAGAAAATCCATTTCTGGTCCAGCTCTGTGAACAAGGTCCCATAAGAGTCCAGGCCTTCATCCTCAGCCTGCGTCTTGGCCCACACTCCTGGCCTGGCTCCAATGGCTGGACAGCTCTCCCAGATCATGTCCTTGAACACTGGCCTCAAATCTAAGAAAGAATGTGCTGGCACTGGTGACTATCCAGAGGATGTTTACAAGAAAGACCCTGGGAACAAAAGGGTTAATGTACGAGGAACTTTTGATGGCTTAGGGCCTATATTCACTGGAATTTAGAACAATGACGGGGTAGGGGGTGGAAATCGCACTAAACCTATCAAATATTAAAAGACCTGAATAGAGTGAATGTAGAGAGAACAGTTCCTATAGTGAAAGAGTCCAGGACCAGAGGGCACAGCCTCAGAATCGAATGTGTGTCCCTTCAGGACGGAGATGAGGAGGAGTTCTTTAGCTAGGGGATGGTGAATCTATGGAATTCATTGCCACAGACTCAGTGATTCACACACTCAGCAATTTAGGAACAGCTTCTTCCCCTCTGCCATCTGATTTTAAAATGGACATTGAACTCACGAATATTACCTCATTTTTTCCTATTTTAAGACCATTTTTAATTTAACTATTTAATATACATATACAATCCCTATACAGTGTATTCATCCTCCCCAGAAATTTTCATGTTTTATTGTTTTACAACAGTGATTCACACTGGATTTAACTTGGCCTTTTCTCTACAAAGTGATCTAAATTAACTACAAATATAAAATGCAAAATACTTGATTGCATAAGTATTCATCCTCTTTTAACATGACACACCAAATCATCACTGCTGCAGCCAACTGGTTCCAGCAGTAACATAATTAGTTAAATGGAGATCTGTTTTTAGAGACCTGTGTGCAGTCAAGGAGTTGCAAATGATTGTAGTGAAAATACACCAGTATTTGGAAGGTCCAACTGCTGGTGAGTCAGTGTCCTGTCAAAACTACACCACAAAGACAAAAGAACCCTCCAGGCAATTCTGCGAAAAGTTTATTGAAAAGCACAAATCAGGAATTGGATACAAGTAAATTTCCAAGTCAGTGAATACCCCTTGGAGTACAGTTAGTCAATCATCAAGAAATGGAAAGAATGTGGTACAGCTGTAAATCTGCCTAGAGCAGGACATCCTCAAAAACTGAGTGACTGTGCAAGAAGGGGACTAAGAGACACATGACAACTCTGGAGAAGTTACAAGCTTCAGGGGCTGAGATGGGAGAGACTGTGCATACAACAACTGTTGTCCGGGTGCTTCACCAGTCGCAGCTTTATGGGAGAGTGGCAAAGAGAAAGCCACTGTTGAAAAAAAAAACTCACATGAAATCCCGGCAAGACTTTGCAAGAATGCACATGGGAGACTCTGAAGTCAGCTGGAAGAAGTTTCTATGGTCTAATGAAACCAAAATTGAGCTTTTTGGCTAGCAGACTAAACGCTATGTTTGGCATAAGTCAAACACTGCACATTATCAAAAACACAACCGTTCCTACCATGAAGCACGGTGTTGGCTGTATCATACGTTGGGGATGCTTCACTGTAGCAAGCTCTGGAAGGCTTGTGAAGATAGAGGGTAAAATGAATGCAGCAAAATACAGGGAAACCCTGGAGAAAAACCTGATGCAGTCCGCAAGAGAACTGCAACTTGGGAGAAGATTTGTTTTCCAGCAAGACAATGACCCCAAGCATAAAACCAAAGCTACACATGAATGGTTTAAAAACAACAAAGTTAATGTCCTGGAGTGGCCAAGCCAGAATCCAGACCTCAATCCAATTGAGAATTTGTAGCTGGACTTGGAAAGGGCTGTTCAATCATGATTCCTCATGCAACCTGACAGAGCTTGAGCAGTTTTGTAAAAAAGAATGGGGAAAAGCTGCAGTGTCCAGATGTGCAAAGCTGATAGAGACCTATCCACACAGACTCAATGCCGTAATTGCTGCTAAGAGTGCATCTGCTAAGTACTGACTTGAACGGGGTGAGCAATTATGCAATCAAATATTTTGTTTGATAATTGTTATAAATTTAGACCATTCGTAGAAATTTGTTTTCACTTTGACACAAAAGAGTCTTCTCTGTTGATCAGTGTCCAAAAAAAGCCAAATTAAATCCACTGTGATTCAATGTTGTAAAACAGGAAAACATGAAAACTTCCAAGGCAGGTGAACACTTTTTATAGGCTCCGTACTTACTATAATTGTTTGATTTATGTTTTCCTTTCTATATTATCATGTATTGATGTACTGACTTAACAAATTTCACAGTTGCCAGTGATAATAAACCTGATTCTGATTCTTCTGAGATGACCAAGGAGGCCAAGTCATTGGATAAAGTGCAAGCTGATGTGTTCTCGATTAGTCAGGGCATCATAGATGACAGGGAGAAGACAGGAGAATGGGATTGAGAAAGAACATAAATCAGCCATGATGCAATGGTGGAGCAGACTCAATGGACTGAATGGCCTAATTCTGCTCCTGTGCCTTAGGGTCTTAATGTGTCTTATTGGGCCCAACGGGGCCCTGGGGACCCACCCAAGTTACAGCACAGCCTTGGCCCATTTCCCAGTCTACTGTCTCACTCTAGTGGGTCAATGGGGAAGAGTGTCAGGACAGGCCAAAGTTGTGGGAACTGGCCCAGGACAATTGATTTCAGGCCCGGCTGTTGTCTACCCCTCAACCCTCTGCTGGAATCCTGTTTCCAGTCTGAAAGCAGCTGCAGAACACACCACATTCAGATAGAGATGGAGGATGCGTCTCCGCACAAGGTCACACCACTCACAGCAGGCCCCAGCACACTGTTGTCACCAGCTAGGAGGGAGCGAGCCCACAGACCAGGCTTTACCCGAAATCCACATGCCATAGTGTAAGGTCAGTAAGCTGGAACATAGAGGTGTATGATACTCTCCCACCCCCCCCCCCATTTCTAATAACTTTCTACAGGAACACCATCAAGAGGGTCCTGTCTGGCTGCATCATCTTGTGCTATGGAAGCTCCAAGGCATCGGACCACAGGATCCTGCAGATGACAGTGGAAAAACACCGAGAGCATGAACAGGGTCTACCTCCCCTCATTTGCGACATTTACCAGGAACGCTGCAGAGGGCCCAAAGCACTGTTGAGGATCCCTACCACCCGTCCTACAATCTCTCTGACCCATTACCATCGGGAAAGAGGTACAGGAGCACCAGGACTAGGACTGCCAGACTGGGTAACAGCTTCTTCCCTCAGGCTGTGAGACTAATGAATACCCTGCCACTGCCGAGGTCCAACAACACATCTCACTCTACGTACACGTGGCAAATAAAGGTAACGTGCAGGAATACAAGAAACTGCAGAGCGTAGAGTTCTCTGTTCAATATATCACAGGCATATCCCTCCCCATCACTGTAGTATCTCAAGACAGCAACATCCAACACCAAAGATCACCACCACCCAGGCTACACCATCCTCTCACAGCTACCATCAGGCAGGAGATACAGAAGCCTCAAGCCCCACACCACCAGGTTCAAGAACAGCTACTTCCCTTCAACCATTCTGGTCTGGAACCAACTGGCATGACCCTAATCACTGGCTCAGTAGAGCAACACTCTGACCACATTGCACTAAAATGCAATTTTTTTGTTCGAATTGTGGTTCTTCCTCATAAATATTCAAAGTTCAAAGTACTTTTATTATCAAAGTCTGTATACTATATACAATCTTGGGATTCATCTCCTTACAGGCAGCCACAGAATAAAGAAACCCAATACGTCCCATAAAAAGACCATCGAACACCTACTGTGCAGAAAAAAAAGAACAAATTGTGCAAACAGCAAAACGTCAGCAAGCAACATTCAGAACTGAAGTTCACGATTGAGTTCACAGCCACGAAGCCGGTCATTACTGCAGCCGGTTCACGAGCCCGCAGGTTGCAGGCCACAGCAGAGACAAGTAAACCTCAAAGAGCAGTGAACTGAACACCAGCCTGTCCCTTGTCTCCAGCCCCGACATCTAGACCTTTTCAATATGCTCTGGGGCTTAAATCAGCTAAACACCAGGTCATTCTTCACTCTCGGACCTGGGCCCCGCTGCTTCAATGAGCTCTCGGGCCGTCCTGCGCCTTCAAGACTTCAGATCACACCACAAGAATGCCAGGTCACACGGGTTCAAAAGCTCCACTCCAAAAGGGGAATTACAGGCAGTGACGGTTGTGATCATTGTCCAGAAAAAGTGTGATTAATAGAGTAGCTAGTAGTGTTGTTTGCTGCCAGTAAGACGTCACTGTGTCTCACCAGCATCACAGTACACCGGAAATATTGTGTGTAATTATATCTTGTCATGCTGTCGCAAGGAGCATTTTTACTGCGCCTAGGCATACACTGATCTGTGTCACACCTTCGGACAAAGGAGCAGAATCAGGCCATTTGGCCCATCGTGTCTGCCCTGCTGTTTCTTCATGTCTGATTTATTATCCCTTGCAACCCCATTTTTCAGCCTTCCCCCTTTAACCTTTGACTCCCTGACTAATCAAGAACCCATCAGCCTCCATTTTAAATGTACTCAATGATTTGCTCTCCACAACCTTCTGTGGCAATGAACTCCACAGGTTCATCACCCTCTGGCCAAAGAAATTCCTCCTACTCTCTGTTCTATTCTGAGGCTGTGCCCTTTGGCTGTAGATTCTTCTATTATTGGCAGTATCCTCTTCTTGTTCACTCTATCTAGGCCTTTCAGTATTTGATCGGTTTCAATGAGATCCCCCCTCATTCTTCTAAACTTCAGCAAGTACAGGTCCAGAGCCACCAAACGCTTCTCATGTTAATCCTTTTATTCCTGTGATCATTCTCATGAACCTCCTCTGGCCCCTCTCCAATGCCAGCACACCCTTTCTTAGACATAGAGCCCTAAACTGTTCACAATACAATGGATACGGCTTTGAGGCTGATCCTGAATCCTGCAGCCTGAGCGTATCCAGTCTGAGCCAGCAAGCGGCGCAGACCAGAGATCCCAGGCTCTGACCTGACTTGCAGCCAAGGTGCTTGACAATGACTTGTTGATGGGTGGGTGGACGTCGCTGGGAATGCAGGTTTAATGTCCACCCCCTCCCCCCCCCCCCCGCCACCAACCAGCTACTGACCTGTCACCGGGCACTGGACACCCCCAGGACTGCACGTGGGTTGACGGGCGTGAGGGAGTCAGAGGTCCACATTATCGAGATCATCAGGTTTATTGAGAACATAGAACAGAACAACAATAGCTCCTTCAGGCTGTTATAGATGAGGGGGTGGTAGTGGGGGTAAGCTCCCATCACCCATTAAGTGCCCCGATGGCCACTAGGCCCAGCGGAACCATTCCTACTAACAGGGGAATTGTCAAAGGCGGGTTACTGGCGCCTTAAAACCAGTCGCCTAAGGCAGACAAAGCTCGCCAGCCGTGGTTGCCAGCTCACCATCAAGAAGCAAAACGCTGATCTCAAACCTTCACTGCCTTGCGGCTATACCCACTCATGGGGAAGATTTCGGAAGTAAACCTCAAGGAAAAAATCCCCAAGGCAGTCCTAAATTGCGTTCAATGCTGACAGGCAACTCCTGCAACGCCACTGGTGCCAGACTGTATCAGTCTCCGCCGTTCCTTTGGAATCATCAGCTGTGTGGAGAGGGGGAGCCTGCTGCATGAGCAACAGCTTGCTCTCCACGTCCTACTGCCGACTTGCATATCTACAGCTTGCTCTCCACGTCGTACTGCCCTGACTCGTGTATCAACATCTTGCTCTCCACGTCGTACTGCCGACTCGCATATCAACATCTTGCTCTCCACGTCGTACTGCCCTGACTCGCGTATCAACATTTTGCTCTCGTCGTACTGCCCTGACTCGCGTATCAACATCTTGCTCTCCACGTCGTACTGCCGACTCGCGTATCAACATCTTGCTCTCGTCGTACTGCCCTGACTCGCGTATCAACATTTTGCTCTCCACGTCGTACTGCCGACTCGCGTATCAACATCTTGCTCTCCACGTCGTACTGCCCTGACTCGCGTATCAACATCTTGCTCTCCACGTCGTACTGCCGAGTCGCGTATCAACATCTTGCTCTCCACGTCGTACTGCCCTGACTCGTGTATCAACATCTTGCTCTCCACGTCGTACTGCCGACTCGCGTATCAACATCTTGCTCTCCACGTCATACTGCCCTGACTCGCGTATCAACATCTTGCTCTCCACGTCGTACTGCCGACTCGCGTATCAACATCTTGCTCTCCACGTTGTACTACCCTGACTCGCGTATCAACATTTTGCTCTCCACGTCGTACTGCCGACTCGCGTCTCAACATCTTGCTCTCCACGTTGTACTGCCCTGACTCGCGTATCAACATTTTGCTCTCCATGTCGTACTGCCGACTCGCGTATCAACATCTTGCTCTCCACGTTGTACTGCCCTGACTCGCGTATCAACATTTTGCTCTCCACGTCGTACTGCCGACTCGCGTCTCAACATCTTGCTCTCCACGTCGTACTGCCCTGACTCACGTACTATGTCAACGGCTCGGACACAACATCCATGGTCGATCTCAACCAATGGAGACCTCACAGCAGCAAGGCACGGCACTGCAACAAGCCCTTCAGCCCAATATGTTGTGCTAACATAATTAAAGAAAGATTAGCTTTAATTTATCACATGTACATCGAAACATACAGTGAAATGCGTTGGCATCAACACAGTCCGTGGATGTGCTGGGGGCAGCCTGCAAGTGTTGCCATGCTTCCGGTGGCATCACAGCATGCCCACACCTCACTAACCCCAACCTGTACACGTTTGGAATGCGGGAGTTAGTGCCGAGCTGTGTAACCAACGCACAACGCCACGGTCCTCACAGTGAGACTAGAACTATTCGCTGTCTCCGCGGGTTACACCGTCCAGGACACCAGCCTGAGCCCAGGCATTCCAGTCCACCAGGACACGGAGGAATTGGGACAGAACACTCTCCCAACATTTCAGGAACAACCCTGCCCGCAGACACAGTTCCAGGGCTTGTCCAGTCCAGGTCAGACGTCACTTACTCCCGGGTCAGGAGGCTGTAGGTCTGCAGCTGGCATTTCAGTGCCATGTTCTCAGCTCCGCCCGTGCCAACACCTGAGGGCAAACAGGGGGAAGTGGGGGGGGATAGCTGTGCCATCAGAATGACAGCTCCCCAAGGAGCCGTGAATCCCAGGCCACTGCCTGACGTGGCTGGCGGACTTGCAGCGTGCTCCAGATGGTTCCACAGAACTACAGCACTGCAGCAGACATTTACCTCTCAAAGATCAACCAGGAACATGGCACCTTGTTGTGTACAAAAGGCCGTCACGCAGTCCATAATGCACTCTACCTCTCTCGGCTGCAAAGGACAGGAAAGGTGCTAAGGAAACGCTGAGTTATGAGAAGAAAAGGCCTCTCCCCCCCCCCCGCCAGCTGCCTCAGATTTCACGTCCCAGCCCATTTCAGTGACAAGCATTTCCTGTCACAATCAACCTCACATCTGCTGCAGAGAGCGGGAGGGGTCACGAGGTGGAATCTGTCATCCCTCATGAACAGGAGGCCTCAGCGTCTCATTCTCAGGGTCGAGAACCCCTCTGGAGGGCCATCCCTCGTCAGGTTTTCCTCAAGAACAGGAGGCCTCAGCGCCTCATTCTCCGGGTCAAGAACCTCCCCGGAGGGCCAAGAACCCTCAACACGCCCTGCCTAGGTTTTCACAACCCTCTGTACTGTCTCATATCTCTCCCTTCATCAGCAACCCCAACCCTCAGCCTCTCAGCTCAGCCCCGCCCTGCCCTGATTCTAAATCTGCTGCAGACATCCGCCTTCATTTCCGGTTCTACGCACTACTGCAGGTCTCAACCGTCAGCGAAAACTGTTGACGTGTAATGTTCAACTCACTGGAGCTGTTCCCGAAAACTACGGTGCTCTGGGTGGCGCCTACCACTCAAAAATCATCCTGGTTATTTTCATAGATACTAGGATCCTGCTGTGCTCCAATGGCACTGTCTTGACGAAGGGTCTCAGCCCGAAACATCTACCGTACCTCTTCCTAGCGATGCTGCCTGGCCTGCTGGGTTCACCAGTAACTTTTATGGGTGTTGCTTGAAATTCCAGCATCTGTAGATTTCCTCGTGACTGCACTGTCTGTAACGCACCAATGTCCACTTACAAAGTGCATCCCAGGCCGCAAAAGGCTTCGGGACAGGCTGCAAGGAACTGGAAAGACACCTCGGGTTTGTCAGCATAGCAGTTAGAGCAATCGCTTTACAGTGCCAGCGACCCTGGGTTCAATTCCCGCCTGTCTGTAGGGGGTTTGTGCATTCTCCCGGTGACCACGTGGGTTTCCTCCGGGTGCTCGGGTTTCCTCCCACGTTCCAAAGATGCATGGGTTAGCAGGTTAATTGGTCACATGGGTGTAATTGGGCAGCAGAGGCTCATTGGACTGGACGGGCCTGTAACTGTGCTGCATCTCTAAATCTAAAAATGCATACAGATCAGAATTAGGCCATTCGGCCCATTGTTTTCTCTGCCATTTCACCATGGCTGATCCCTTTCCCCCTCAGCTCCAATCTCCTGCCTTGTCCCCCTATCCCTTCATGCCCTGACTAATCAAGAATCTATCAAACTCTGCCTTAAATATACCCAATGACATGACCTACACAGCCACCTGTGGCAACAAATTCCACAGATTCACTTGTCTCTGGTTAAAGAAATTCTTCCTCATCTCCATTCTAAAAGGACATCCCTCTATTCTGAGGTTGTGCCCCCGGTCTTAGACTCTCCCACCACAGGAGATATCCTCTCCACATCCACTCTACTGAGGCCTATCAACATTCAATAGGTTTCAATGAGGTCACCCCTCATTCTTCTGAATTCTAGTGAATACAGGCTCAGAGCCATCAAATGCTCGTCATATGACAAGCCATTCAATCCAAGAATCATTTCTGTGAACCTCCTTCGAACCCTCTCTAGTTTCAACACATCCTTTCAAAGATAAGGGGCCCATAACTGCTCACAATACTCCAAGTGCGGCCTTACCAATGCCCTTTAAAGCCCCAGTATTCCATCCTTGTTAAAGTAGTCTAGTCCTCTTGAAATGAATGCTATCATCACATTAGCCTTCCTCACTGTCGACTCAACCTGCAAATTAACCTTCAGGGAATCCTGTACAAGGACTTCCAAGTCCCTTTGCGCCTCAGATTTTTGGATTTTCTCTGCATTTAGAAAATAGTCAACCTTTCATTTCTTCTGCCAAAGTGCATGACCATACACTTCCCGACACTGTATTCCAACTGCCACTTCTTTGCCCATTCTCAAAATCTGTCTAAGTCCTCTGTAGCTTCTCTGCTTTCTGAAAACTACCTGCCCTTCCACCTACCTTCGCATTACCTGTAAACTTGGCCACAAAGCCATCAGTTCCATCATCCAGATCACTGACATATAACGTTAAAAGTGCCCCCACCACTGACCCCTGCGGAACACCAGCAGTCACCGAGAAAAAGCTCCCTTTACTCCCACGCTTTGTCTCCCGCCAATCAGCCAATGCTCCATCCACGCTAATAGCTTTCTTGTAATGGGCTGTTAACTTGTTCAGCGGCCTCATATGTAGCATCTTGTCAAAACCCTCTGAAAATCCAAGTACACAACATCCACCGATTCTCCTTTGTCTACCCTGCTTGTTATTTCTTCAAAGAGCTCAAACAGATTCGTCAGGTAAGATTTTACCTTAAGGAAGCCATGCTGACATTGGCCTATTTTATCGCGTGCCTCCAAGTACCCCAAACCACATCCTTAACTATCGACTCCAACATCTCCCCAACCACTGAGGTCAGACTAACTGGTCTGTAATTTCCTTTCTTCTGCATTTTTCCCTTCTTGAAGAGTGGAGTGACATTTACAATTTTTGTGTAACAGCATGAGACTAATTCACTGGGATGCCCTGGAAACACCAAAAATCCCTCCCATACTATCTGCCTTGCCTTACAGTTCTCCCCCACCCAAAACCTCTTATGTCACTGAAGGAGCAGATCAGGTCACTCTGAGGCACAATAGCGCAGTGGCTAGTGCAACGCTTCCAGCGCGAGCAATCGGGGTTCAATTCCCGTTGTTGTCTGTAAGGAGTTGGCACGCTCTCCTCATGACTGCGTGATTCCCCCTGGGTTCTCTGGTTTCCTCCCACATGTACAGGTTAGTGTTAGTAAATTCTGGGCATTCTGTGCTAGCGCCAAAAGCATGGCGTCACTTGCGGTCTACCCCCCCCCCCCCAGCACATCCTCGGACAATGGCAGTTGTTGATGCAAATGATGCGTTCCACTGCACATTTAAGTGTTTTGATGTAAATGTGACAAATAAAAGTAATCTTTTAGTCTAATCTCTTTAACTTTAGCCTACAAGCCCCACACCACAGCCAATCCTCCATCACAACCCATGGATTCCACTTGAACCCAGCTGGTGGGGTAGATATCTAGGTACTCCTGTTTGAGGGTGAAGGGAGTTCCCAGTGCAATCACTAGCGTTCCTCTCAAGGTGAAGTAAACCATTCCTGCGGGAGGAAGTTCTACATTCCTCCTGTGGAAAAGGCTTTCTCATTGGATTTATGTGGGAGCTGCCTTCATCTACATCTCCAATTCTGTTCCTTCTCTGTCAAATCTTCCCATAAGTATTAATGCAGATCTTAAACTTCTTCATAAAGATAATCTTTACTTATCACATGTACAGTACATCGAAACAGAGTGAAATATGCTGTTTGTGTTGGAGTAGTTCTGGGAGCAGCCTGCAAGTGTCAGCAAGTTTCTAGTGCCAACATAGCATGCCCACAACTCACTGACCCTAAATGTATACCTTTGGATTGTCGAAAGAAACCAGGGCACCCAGAGGAAACCCACGTGATCACGGGGAAAATGTAGAAACTATTACAGACAGTGGCGAGTATTGAACTCTGGCAATGTAAGGCATTACACTAACCACTACGCCACCGTGTTCTGCGGGTAAATAAAACGTTCTCACTCGGAACGGTTTGGCAGCCTTGGCCTTTATTGCCCCTCCCCATCCTCTCCCTCGGGGAAGGGTAGCTCCATCGTGCTGCTATAAGGAAGCATTATAATGTTGCAAGATGAATTAATGAAATTCCTGGGTGCTAAATGACATCATTCCAGCATTCTGATGGGACACCGCGAAGCAGCCCCAGAAAAAACGATAAGCCGCAGCCTGACATCTTGACTGTAGCCGCGCACACCACAACAAACAACTGTCTGAGATCATTCTATAGTTGGACATGGCTGCAGCAGCAAGAGGGTGGCAGAACGCTTACCGCTTCGCCTCCTCCAGATGACAGAGATACTCGTAGGCGATGTTTTGCCTTCTCCGTTCATCCATCTCCTCGGCCGTGAGACGCTCATTATCCAACACAGCTGTAAAACAACATTGAAATCAGAGCACTGCATAACTACTATAGATTTCAATTGTACAGAAAAATACACTCAGTGGCCACTTTGTTAGGTACACTTCCTCATTAATGCAAAATATCTAATCAGCCAATCATGTGGCGGCAACTCATCAGAATCAGGTTTAATATCTTCAGCATACATTGTGAAATTTGTCAACAGCGGCAGCAGCACAATGCAATATATGATAATGTAGAAAGAAAAAATAAATAAATCAACCAACTACACTAACGGTTGATAGTAAAACGGTTAAATTAAAAATAGTGCAAAAACAAACAATAAAAGTCAGGTAGTGTTCACGGGTTCAATGTCCATTTAGGAATCAGATGGCAGAGGGAAAGAAACTGTTCCTGAATTGCTGAGTGTGTGCCTTCAGGCTTCTGTACCTACCTGACAGTAGCAATGAAAAGAGGGCACGTCCTGGGTGATGGGGTCCTTATTAAATGGATGCCGCCTTTCTGAGGCACCACTCCTTAAAGTTGTCTAGGACACTACGGAGGCTAGTACTCAAGATGGAGCTGACTAGTTTTACAACTTTCTGTAGCTTCTTTAAATCCTGTGCAGCAGCACCCCCCCCACCCCTGCCCCACCAAACCCTATACCAGTGATGTTCCCAGTTAGAAAGCTCTCTAAATTGCATAAAAGCATGCAGACATGGTCAAGAGGTTCAGTTGTTGTTCAGACCAAACATCAATATGGGGAAGAAATGTGATGTAGGTGTCTTTGACCACTGAAAAATTGTTGGTGCTAGATGGGGTGGTTTGAGTATCTCGGAATCTGATCTCCTGAGAATTTCACGCATAGCCTTCTCTAGAGTTTAGAGAATGGTGCGGAAAAACAAAAAAAATCCAGTGAGAGGCAGTTCTGTGGGTGAAAACGCCTTATTAATGAGAGAGATCATAGGTTAATGGCCAGATTGGTTCAAGCTGACAGGAAGGTGACAGTAACTCAAATAACCACACTTCACAACAGTGGTGTGCAGAAGAGCATCTCCAAATCCACAAAACGATGAACCTTGAAGTGGATGGGCCACAGCTGCAGGAGATCGCGGACATACAGAATTACACTGAGTGTAACTTCAATATTGTAGAGTTGTACTGCACAGACAGAGGCCGATCGGTCTACCACGTCTACGTTGTAATTGTCTAAATGGTCACACTAGGTCTGAAGCTTTCTCTACCAGAAGACATCAGAGCAGAATGAGGCCATTTGGCCCATTGAGTCTGCTCCACCATTCCATCATGGCTGATTTATTAACCTCTCAACCCCATTCTCCTGCCTTCTCCCAGTCACCTTTAATGCTCTGGCTAATCAAACACCTATCAACTCTGCTTTAAATATATTCAAAGACTTGACCTCCACAGTTATTTGTGGCAATGAATTCCACAGATTCACCAACCTCTGGCTAATAAAATTCCTCATTTCTGTTCTAAAGGGACACCCTTCTATTCTGAGGTTGTGTCCTCTGGTCCAAGACACTCCATCCTCTTCACCTACTCTATCTCAGCC
The DNA here is from genome assembly GCF_030028105.1 of Mobula birostris. NCBI lineage: Eukaryota > Metazoa > Chordata > Chondrichthyes > Myliobatiformes > Myliobatidae > Mobula > Mobula birostris. The sequence continues at coordinate 7,429,992 of NC_092387.1, read as the reverse complement.
TTTCAAAATGGTCACCCCTCATGAGATCCCCTCCCCCCCACCTACCTATTCCTGTAAACCCCACTGAATACAGGCCCACAACCATTAAATGCTCCTCCTATGTTAACCCAATGATTCCTGAGATCATACTCATAAACTTCCTCTGCAACCTCCCCAATGCCAGTCGATCCTCTCTTTGATACGCAGCCCAAAATGTGCAGTCTCACTGGCTTTCCACTTGGCCTCGGACCACCTGGACAACAGTGTTACCTATGTCAGGCTGCTGTTTATTGATTACAGTTCAAATGTTCAACACCATTATCCCCTCGGTACTCATCAACAAGGTTCAAAACCTGGGTCTCTTGTTCCTCCCTCTGCAATTGGATCCTCAACTTTCTTATCAGGGGACCATAGTCTGTGCAGATTGGAACTAACATCTCCTCGCTGACAATCAACACTGGCGCACCTCCCTACACTCGTGACTGAATGATTTCTGAACAGGCCATGGACCTACGATCGCTACCTGACTATTTTACTCTCCTGTTGCACTATTTACTTATCGTTACAGTAATTTTTATGTATTGTGCTGTCCTGCTGCCGCAGAACTAGAACTAGAGGTTACAAGGGTGCAAGGTGAAATATTCGAGGGGAACGTGAGGTGGAACGTCTTTGCTCAGAGGGTGGTACGAGCTGCCAGGTGAAACGGTGGATGCAGGTTCCACTTCAACATTTAAGAGAAGTTTGGATGGCAGACTGCGGTCCAGGCAGCCATCAATGGGACCAGGTAGAACACCATGGGAACGTAGCAGTCAGTGCGATGCTATTACAGCTCAGGATGTTGGAGTTTGGAGTTCACTTCTGGTACGAAGTTTGTGCGTTCTTCCTGCATGCATGTAGGTTTCCTCTGGGTGCTCTGGTTTTCTGCTCCATTCCAAAGACGTACTGGTTCGTAGTGGTCATTGTAAATTAGGCTAGGGTTAAAATGGTGAGTTGCTGGGTGACGTGACTCACAAGGCTGCTAGGGCCTGGTCCATGGTGCATCTCTGAATTAAATAAACTAACAACTTGACTGGATGGGCCAAAGGGCCTGTTTCTTCTTGTACTGCTCCATAACGCTGACTATAACAATACATTCCACAACATAGGTCAGTGACAATAAACTGAATTCCAGTACTCTGGTGAATTCAGGTTCAAAGTAAGTTCATTGTCAAAGTCTGTCTGCCATCATATATAACCATGAGGTTCATTCCCTTGTGGGCATTCACAGTAAATACAAGAAACACAAACGAATCAAAGAATGATCACCACATCCAAAACGCAAAAGCAACAAAGTGTGCAAATACAGAAGTAATAAATAACAAAATATATAAGCAATAAATATCAAGAACATGAGATGAGGGGTCCTTGAAAGTATGTCCATAGGTTGTGGGAACATTTCAGTGATGGGGTGAGTGAAGCAACTCACTCTAGTTCAAAAGCCTGATGGTTGAGGGGTAATAACTGTTCCTGAACCTGGTGGCGTGAATCCTGAGGCTTCTGTACCTCCTTCCTGATGGCAGCAGTGAGAAGAGAGTATGACTAGGGTGGTGGAGGTATCTGATGATGGATGCTGCTTTCCTGCAAACAGGTTTCGTGTAGATGTGCTCATGGTGGGAAGGGCTTTACCCATGATGTACTGGGCTATATCCACTACGTATTACAGGCTTTTCTGTTCAAGGCCATTGGTGTTTCCACACCATTGATAGATTTAAATGTTATCTAGATGCTACGAAGATGTCTTTGGAGTTTCAGTCTCCACCACTTCGTCAGACAGTGCTTTTCAGAAATGTGTGCCAATTACCCAACTGCAGCTGCTGATACCAGCTTGTGTTTGTGGTACAAACAGTAACCAACAGGACTAAACAAAGCTCAGCAACACCACAAAGCAAATCCTGAAAATTCGTTTGAACCAAAAAAGCAAACGTATGATCTGCACACAGTTCCACGCTACACCCAGGGATCGGCTGTCCCTCACCTGCTCCATTTTGTGGAACCGGATACACATATTGCCTGCCTACTCCTTCCTCTCCCGTTCAACTTCTTCGTCCAGCTTCTGCCCAGAAAAGTCCTGGCCTGAACATCAACTGTGTATTTATTTCCACAGATGCTGCCCAACCTGCAGAGTTCCTCCAGCATTTTGTGTCTGTTACACATGAATACACCACCTGTCCCACTACCACACGGCCAGCATCAGCTAGTAACACCTGCCTTCTACAGACGTACAACAGGGAAATATCAACTACTATTGTGTGGTGGCAACCTCTGTCCGAGGGACTGGTCCGTGCTCCCAGTGAAAAGCACCCTGGGGAGGTTCAGAGAGAGATTGCAGATGCTGAAATCTCACTGAAACCTATCGAATATTGAAAGGCTTAATAGAGTAGAGAGGACGTTTCCAATAGTGGGGGGAGTCTGGGACCAAAGCCTCAGAATACTAAAACATCTGCATTGACTGTGGTCTCCTGATGAAGAAGTTGAGGATCTAGTTGCAGAGGGAGGTACTGAGGCCTAGGTTTTTATGTTTAGAGCCTTTTTTAATAAAAAAACACAGCGGAACAACATTGGCTATCCTCCAGTCCTCTGGTACCTCTCATGTCGCCAAGTATGATTTAAATATCTCTGCCAGGGTCCCCAGCAATTTCTGCCCCTGCCTCCTGTAGGGTCCAAGGGAACACCTTCTTTGGCCCTGGGGATTTACCCACCCTGATTTGCCCCAGGGTAGCAAATGCTTCCCCCTCTGTAATTTGAAGCTTGTTGATTCATACTGAGGGGAACATGGTGTTGAATGTTGAGCTGTAATCAATAAACAGCAGCCTGGCATTGGTATTGCTATTGACTAGATGGTCCATGGCCAAGTGGAGAATCAGTGAAATAGATTGGGCCTCTTACCCAAGAAAGGATGTACTGGCATTGGAGAGGGTCCACAGGAGGTTGATGAAAACAATCTCAGAAATGATAAGGTGTACTTGGTAAGTGGGTGGCCTTTAAAGACGGAATTTTGAGAGTACAAAGCTTGTGTATGCCTGTCAGAACAAAAGGCAGATATCACAAGTGCATTGAACTTTGGTTTAAGCGATATTGAGGCCCTGGTTAAGAAAAAAAAAGGGAGGTGCACAGCAGCTATAGGTAAGCAGGTGCTTATAGAGTACAAGAAATACAACACTTAAGAAAGAAATTAGGAAGGCTAAAAGAAGACACGAAGTTGCTCTAGAAGCCAAGGTGAAGGAGAATCTTAACGGATTCTACAGGTATGTTAAGAGCAAAAAAATTGCAAGGGACAAAACTGGTCCTCTGGAAGATCAGAATGTCAATCCATGTGTGGAGCCAAAGCAGATGGGGGAGAACTCACTGTAAATTAATTCTTTGCACGATGGGAGGCATTGATCATGTGGATAGCCAGAGGCTTTTTCCCAGGGCTGAAATGGCTAACACGAGGGGGCATAGTTTAAGGTGCTTGGAAATAGGTACAAGGGGGATGTCAGAGGCAAGTTTTTCCACACAGAGCGGTGGGTACATAGAATGCACTGCCAGCGAAGGTGCTGGAGGCAAATACAATAGGGTTTTTTTAAGAGACATTTAGATAGAAAAATATAGGCCTATGCAGTAGGGAAATTCTAGGCAGCTTCTAGAGTAGGTTACATGGTCAGCACAACATTGTGGGCTGAAGGGCCTATAATGTGCTGTAGATTTCTATGTTTCCATCTGTATTCACCCAGGAGAAGGACATAGCGTCTACAGAAGTGAGGCAAAGAGGCATCAACTTCATGGACCCTGTACAGATTACAGAGGAAGAGGTGTTTGCTACCCTGAGGCAAATCAGGGTGGATAAATCCCCGGGGCTAAACAAGGTGGTCCCTCAGACCTTACAGAAGGCAAATGCAGAAATGGTCGGGACCCTAGCAGAGATATTTATATCATACTGAGCAACATGGGAGGTATCAGAGGATTGAATGATAGCCAATGTTGTTCCACTGTTTAATAAATAGTTCTAAACACAAAGCAGAAGCCAGAGAGTTGTAGTAGAGGGTTACCTCTCTGACTGGAGGCTTGTGACTAGTGGTGTGCCACAGGGATAGGTGCTTGCTCCTTCGTTGTTTGTCATCTATATCAATGATCTGGATGATAGTGTGGTTAACTGGATCAGCAAATTTGTGGAGGACAACAAGACAGGGGGTGTAGTGGACAGTGAGGAAAGGTATTGTGGCTTGCAGCAGGATCTGGACCAGCTGGAAAAATGGGCTGAAAAATGCCAGGTGGAATTTAATGCAGAAAAGTACAAGGTTTTACACTTTGGTAGGACCAACAAGGGTAGGTCTTACACAGTGAATGGTAGGGCACTGAGAAGTGTGGTAGAAACAAAAGGATCTGGAAATACAGGTCAATAATTCTCTGAAAGTGGTGTCACAGGTAGATAGGGTCATAAAGAAAGCTTTTGGCACATTCACCTTCATAAATCAATGTACTGAGTACAGGAGATGGATGTTATGTTGAAGTTGTATAAGACATCGACAAGCTCTAATTTGGAGTATTCAGTGCAGTTTCGGTCATGCCTTTCATGCCTTACAAGGCGCAGATTGGAAGTCTGTGTGGGGCGCCACTCCTCGCACAGAATAGAGCAATGTGTGATTAAGTGCCTTGCTCAAGGGCACAAACACACTGCCACAGCTGAGGCTCGAACTAGCGACCTTGAGGTAACTAGACGAACGCCTTAACCACTTGGCCACGTAAGGCATGAAAATGCCCGACGCAGGCCTCTCATGGTCTGAGTCGACGTTCCCTCCCTTTGGTCAGCTACCTACACAAAAGATGTAAACAAGGTTGAAACAGTACAGAGAAAATTTACAAGAATGTTGCCAGGTCTGGAGGACCTGAGTTATAAAAAAAGATTGAATAGATCAGGACTGAATTCCCTGGAACGTAGAAGATTGAGGGAAGGCTTGATGGGAGTGTACAAAATTATGAGAGGTATAGATAGAGTAAATGCAGGCATGCTTTTTCCACTGATGATAGATGGGCTACAACCAGAGGTCATGTGTTAAAGGGGAAAGGTGAGAACTTTAAGGGGAACATGAGGGGAAACTTCTTCACTCAGAGGGCCGTGAAAGTGTGGAATGAGCTGCCAGCACAAATGGTGCATGCAAGCTCGATTTCAATGTTAAAGAGAAGTTTAGATATGTTCACGGATAGTAATGCTAACAGGGCTAAGGTCCCAGTGCAGGCCATTGGGAGTAGGCAGTTTAACTGATTTCAGCATGGACTAGATGGAATGAAGGGTCTGCTTCTGTACTGTACCTCTTTAATACTCTATGAAAGGGTTAATGTATGAGTGTTTGATGGCTCTGGGCCTATACTTGCAGGAGTTTAGAGGAATGGTGGAGCGGGTGGGGGGGGGGTGGATCTCATGAGGCGTGATCACATTGAAAGCCTAGATAGAGCGGACATGGACAGGATTTTTCCAATAGTGGAGGAGTCTAGGACCTGAGAACGCAACCTCAGAATAGAAGGACGTCCCTTTAGAACAGAGATGAGAAGGAACTTCTTTAGCCAGAGGGTGGTGAATCTGTGGAATTCATTGCCACAGACAGCTGTGGAGGCCAAGTGATAGGCTATATTTAAAGTGGAGGTTAACAGGTTCTTGATTAGTAAGCCTGTCAAAGGTTATGGGAAGAAGGCAGGAGAATGGGATTGAGGGGGATATCAAATCAGCCATGACAGAATGGCAAAAGAGACTTGGTGGGCCAAATGGCCTAATTCTGCTCCTATGTCTTTTGGAATCTGGAACAGGAAGCAAACTGCTGAAGGAACTCAGCGAATCGAGTAGCAGCTGTAGATCAGAGGGATGGTCAATATTGAGTACCTACCTCATCGCACAAAACTGAGGCTGTGCCTTCTGGTCCTAGACTCACCCACAATAGGAAACTTTCTCCTCATCTACTCTATTCAGTAGATTACAATGAGATTTCTCTCTCCCCCCCCCACCGCCCCCATTCTTCTAAACTCAGCGAGTACAGACCCAGAGCCATCAAATGCTCCTCATATGTTAAACTTTTTATTCCTGGGATCTTTCTCATAAACCTCCTGCGGGCCAAAATATGCAATCTTACTGACTCTCTACTCAGCCTCAGACCACCTGAACAAAAGCAAATCCTACGTCAGGCTGCAGTTTATCGATTACATCTCAGCATTCAACACCATCATCCTCTCAGTACTAATCAACAAGCTTCAAAGCCTGGACCTCCGTACCTGCCTCTGCAACTGGATCCTTGACTTCCTCACAGAGAGACGTCAGTCAGTGCAGATCAGAAACAGCATCTCCTCCTCACTGCAGCACTTCAAGGATGCATGCTTCGACCGCTTCTCTACTCCCTCTGCACTCGTGACTGCATAATTTCTGAATGGACCATGAACTTTATCTCACTGTTTTTGTACTACTATTTATTTTTACAGTAATCTTTATGCATTGTGCTTCACTATTGCCACGATACAAGGGCTCCGAATTAAGTCTCTGGTCTTTAAAACAGAGGTTTGTGCAGATTCCTTCTCTCAGAAAGTGGTCGCTGGAATTCCCATCTGGAAAATCCTTGCACAGCAAAAGAATGACTAACAATTGGTGTGTGTGTTGTGCGAGCCAGCCAATGAGGGCAATGTTTTAGTGTGGATCTCATCCCCGATCTGTGTGGAGTGGGAGACTCAGGCCTTTACCGTCAATGCAAAAAGACTTAGTGCTGCACTGACCCAGGACTGACAGGTTTCTTCACCATCTGGTATGGGGGGCTCCAAAGGACAGGATCAGAAGAGGCTGCAGAGGGTTGAAGACTTTGCCATCACGGGTACAACCTCCCCACAATCGAGAACATCTTCACGAGGCTGTGCCTCAAGAAGGCGCCATCCGTCACGGAAATCCCTCACTGTCCAGGATATACTTCCTTTTCCTTACTACCATCAGAAGGAGATATAGGAGCCTGAAGACACATACTCAACATTTTAAGAACAACTTTTCCCCCTCTGCCATCAGATTTCTGAACAGTCCATGAACAGCATTTTGCTGTTCCTCTTTCTCAGAGTTAATTTTTTTTATACTGTAACACAGTAATTTTTATGCCTTGCTTTGCATTGTTGCCACAAATAACAGATTTCATGATGCAGATCAGTGATAACAAACCTGACTGGAACAGTTATTAGTAAAAGGGAGCAAGCAACACCAGGCCCAGTGCTAAAGGAACAGGCCCACAGAGGGCAGATGCGGAAAACAAGGTGGAAGTGGTGACTCGACTGGCTGATGGGCAGGGGGACCCAACGGTGGGGGACAGACATAGGAAATAAGTAGCTGTAGTCTGTGAATGAGTAGATTGCTCTCGATCGAACCATGGTTTCTTTTGATATTTGGTAGATTTACATGATTACAGGGTTCATAAAATTTAAAAAATAAACAAATCAATATCCAGGATGGACCAGCCCCAGGTACTCCCAGGGTCTTCAAAGGCTTCCAGTGAACCAACAAGCACTACGTGCTCCCTCTCCAAGGACACCCAAGCACGGATGTGTTCATTGAAGGGGCAGGCAGAGCAGCTGGTGGGAGGAGTGTTCTATCTGGAGGCAACTGTCCCCTGTAAAGTCCCATAAAAGAACAGGCAACTCCCGCTGATGTTCCTACCGGGAGCTGTGTGCTGCCCCAAAGCCAGAGTCCCTGTCGAGGAAATTCTTCACCAGCACACCTCACCTGAGAGCATACCCTACATCCAGGTATCTGCTGGATCCAGAGGTGCTCTCAGTTTCCTTTTCAGCTGCACTTTCTAACCATTGCTCCGAGCAGGAAATTTTTACAACTGTACGGCACTTTAATTGATTTATTTTATTTATTTATTTGTTTATTTATTTATTGAGATACAGTGCAGAACTACTGTGAATATTTGGCATGGAAATGGAAAAGTCACATACTTTTGATTTTATTAATTGAAGGGTATAATAAAATACAGAACAGAAAATCTTTCACATTTCGTAAACTATTTCGAGCTGTGTCCAACTGAAGCTGCGTGGCAGCATTTCAGTAACTGCGTGGCCGTGCAGCTTAGGGGAAACAGTGGACATCAGTGAATGATCACCATTCTCAACAGGGAAGCTCAGAACCTGAGCAGAGGCCCATTGGCTCCCCCTGTCCCAGATGAAATCCACCAGCTTCTTCTGGAACTTGCAGGAGGTGAGAACAAAATGACCAACTGGTGCCACAGCAAGGACATCACCAGCTGGTTTGTGATCAGTGCTCAGCCTCTGTAGTGAAGAACTCGTCCAGCACCCTAGCTGAGTTGTGAATTCACCACCCGATTCTGCCAGGTTGCTGGTTAGTCCTTCTGGGTGAGGCGCTCAGGTCGAATCCCAGAAAGGGGAAGTACAAGGTACTTCATGTGCCACTACCCCTGCTCTGGGAGTGCATGATGGGACAGTATTGAATATGCTTCACAAGCACAAAGGGATTCTGCAAAGATTCACTCATATTCTCTCTGGTTAGCTTCTAGCCTGACAACATGAACACCTGTTTCACTGACATCCACTAATTTCTCCCCCCCACCCACCCTTTTTCCTCTCCCATCAGATTGTTTCTTCTTTAGCCCTTTAACTCTTCCATCCAACCCCTTGCAGACTTCTTATTTCATCCCCCTTCCCCATATACTTTCCCCCTGACCCTGTCTCACTTATCACCTGCCATCTTGTACTCCTTCCTTTCCCCCATTTTCCTATTCTGTCTCCTGCTCCTTTCCTCAATAGTCCTGACGAAGAGTCAAATCCCAAAACGACTGTTTATTCCCCACAAAGTTCAAAGTATGTATACCATACACAACTCCGAGATTTATCTTCTTGCAGGCAACCACACCAAGAAACACAATAGAAGCCATTAAAAAACTCCACACAACGTCAAACACCCAATGTGTGAAAATCAAGAACAAATTGTGCAAACAATTGGAAAGCAGGCAAATTACACGCGGAACGTGAACTGCAGAGACCCCGAAAGTTGAATCCGCTGCCACAGAGCCAGTCCAGGAACCTGACGGCTGCAGTCCACAGTCACGCAACCATTTCAGCCTTATGGCCTGTCCAGCAGCCTGAGGCAAGTGCCGGTAGTTGCTATTCCTATAGCAGAGTGCCTCACACTGTATTTATCTTGTGCTGCCTCTCCCTGAAAGTCTGATAACTAGCGCAGGGAAAGCTTCATTCTGTGAGACATTAGACATGAATCCCACAAAGTCCAGCCTCTCGTTCTGAGCAAGAACACCTTGTAAACCCACACACAAGAGCAGACAGATGTCAGGAGGTCTCCACCCCCACACCAAGGTTCAATCTGCTCTTGAGGAGATGCCAGCTGAGATATCAGCAATCAAACAGCCAACCTATACACCCTAGGTAAGGGAGGGGAACATCGTTCCATCTCCAACAGCTCCAGGACTTACTTTTAATTTCTTCAGCGATGAGGCTGCAAATTCCTGCCTGGAATTGAGTGCAATGTTTACCGTCTCCACTTGATAACACTGGATGAGGAGACTGGAATGTGTCAGGAATCCACAGCTTCTCAAAACTACAGAAGATGCTCGGAATACTATTAACCATTTCACGCCTGCATGGAATGGATTTGAGTAAAGAAGCCACTTTTCCTTTACCCTGTTCATATCATTGAATATTCAAACAAGTAGAATCAAAGACCCCACCCACTCTGGACAGTCTTGCTTCTCCCCTCTCTCATCAGGCAGAGGATAAAAGTCTGAAAGCATGTACCACCACCAGGGTCAAGAAGTTTCTATCCTACTGCTATAAGACTATTGTATGATAAGATGGGATTCTTGACCTCACAATCTACCTCATAATGATCTTGCACTTTATTGTTTACCTGCACTGCACTTTCTCTGTAACTTTTAAACTTTATTCTGCATTGTTATTATCTTATTCTACCTCAATGCACTGTGACGACTTGATCTGTAAGACAAGCTTTCCTCTGTATCTTGGTACGTGTGACAATAGCAAACTTTCGAATTTGTGGTCCCCACCATGTGACCACATGCAGTTCCCCCTCCATCACAATCCTGGGCTATGGGATTTGCCTGACCAGTCACATGACAGCTGTGGATAGAATGATCCCTGATTCTACAGATGAGCTTCCAAACAAGCTGCATCACTGCTCGGTACAGAAACTGCACTGCAGTAGACAGTAAGGTTCAACAGCAGGTCGTCAAAACTGCCCAAAACCAGCACCTGCCTACCTGCCCACAGAAAAGTGCCAGAAACATCATGCAGGATCCCACTCACCCTGCTCATGGTCTGCTTGTCCCACTCCCACCAGGGAGGAGGCTACGTAGCATCCACACCAAGACCACCAGATTCAAATAGTTACTTTTCCCAAGCAGCAAGGCTGAACAACACCTCCACACTCACTGTAGCCCTACTTTATCATTTTCTGCCAGTCACCATATGTATAGACAATCCCGTGCCTAGTGTCACTTTATTGACATACAATATATAAACCAGCTTATGATTTATATTTATTGTGTTTTTATTATTGTGTTCTTTACGTTATTGTGCTTTTTTGTGCTGCATCGGAAACAGCTCTAGTTCCATCTTTAATATCTGTATTTTCTCTTTCAGGGTTCTTTTGAAGACCCTGACCTGGAGTTACACGCTGACTTCTGTTCTTTGCTCTCGGGATTTCACGAATGGCCATTATTTGATATGCCAAGGATGCGGCCTAAGAGATTAGCTCGCCTTCATAGTTCCGGGATCTCGTGGCTCTGGAGAGAGGCAGACCAAAGGTCTATGTTCCGGCAAGAAATCGATGTGTCATGGGAAACGGAAGATCTCTGGCTGTGTGCCCAGAGACCCGAGATCTTTGGGCACAGAGCTCCAAAAAGCAACGCAATGGACTTTTAACATCTTAAATCAGTGAGCTGTTTGTTATGGCTCCCTTCTCACTGTGAAACAGAGACATCCCTTTCTCCCTTATTAGGGAGAGAGAGCTTGTGGTATGTCAAATACCGGGTGAACAAGTAGTCTTTGGGGTGCTGCAAGTCTGCGTCTTTGCTGCACGCTTGAGTGTTCAGTGGCTGGTGTTGATACTTTTTTTTGATGGTGGGGGAGAGGGATCGTTGCTTTGCTGCTGCTTACGCATGGGAGGGGGGAGCTGGGGGTGGGTTGTGGGGTTCTAACAGTTAACTGTCATTCATTCTTTGGGGGGCACTCCTCTGTTTTCGTGGATGGTTGCAAAGAAAAAGTATATTGTATACATTTCTCTGACATTAAATGTACCTTTGAAACCTTTGTGAGTGACAATTATTTTGTTCTCCTTTATACTTGTGTACTGGAAATGACATTAAACAACCTTGAACCTTGAAACATCTCTGCTGTTGCTGATCTGGGTGACAGCCCAGGTGGTGATGGTGATTGGTGTTTAGGAGGTGGTGGAACAGTGCCAAGGGATGCAATAGACCAGAGAGCAACCTCTTTCCCAGATCTGATGAAGTGTCCTAAGCCTGAAATGTTTTTTCTCTCTCTGCAGACCTGCTCACCGTTTCCCCTTTGATTGCAGTGTATGCTTGGTTTCAGAAAACACTCATTTGGGTTTCCAGTGCTTTGCCCTAAAATGACCACACTGCATGCTGGATGGATTGGACAAGTGACTCCTGATCGAATAGTCATTACACTATAAGACAGAGCAGAATTAAGCCATTCTACCCCCTGAGTCTGCTCTGTCATTCGATCATGACTGGTCTTATTTTCTTCCTCAACCCAACACTCCTGTCTTCTCCCCATCTCTGTTCTAAAGGGATGTCTTTCTAATCTGAGGCTGTGCCCTCTGATCCTAGACTCCCCCACTAATGAAAACATCCTCTCTGCATCCACTCTAGCTAGGCCTTTCAATATTCAGTAGGTTCCAATGAGATCCCCCCCTCCATTCTGTTTTAAATATACCCACGGACATCGAGGAACAGCTTCCTGCTTGGTGCACATCCCAAACAAGGAATGGGAGAAGCATCGAAGAGAAACAAATGGCTTTTAAATCCAAATCAACAGTAATCTGGTGATCAAAAGTGAAACCTCCCTCCCTCTGCCTTGCCTCGGCAACCATTTCCTGCTCTATGACACATTCACAACCTGCCTGCTGCTTCACATTCAAGGAGGAGACCACAAGACACAGGAGTAGAATTAGGCCATTCAGCCCATCGAGTCTGGCCAACATTCCCTCATGGCTGATTTATTATCCCTCTCAACCCCATTCTCCTACCTTTTCCCCATAACTTTCCTAATCAAGAACCAATCAACTTCTGCTTCAAAGGCCACAGAGTTTACAGGCATGGGGTATCCCTGGCCAGAGAGGACTGCAGGCTGGCTGCACTTCTCTTACACTGTCTCCTCTTTCTGCCGCTCCAGGAGAGCCAAGTCAGAAGACACGGGCTGGGGAGATGCAGGAGTGGAGACCTCCTCTTGGGTCAAAGAGTCTCATTAGGGGCACTCTATATCTAAAATCTGCTGACCCTTCCCTGAGAGTGCTGAATGAATTAGACTCAGCACCATGACCTTGGTGGAAAGTGATTTGATAGCCCAGGTATGGTAAGGTCCCCAATCTGTCCTCACCCTGAGCTCAGTGGCTGAAATGCTGCCCCACCACTATCACCTGCTAGTTCAGCTCATTCACTCTCCCTGCAATGCTTGTAATCTAAACGTCACCCACTGCCCCCCACCCCTCGTGCTCCTTGTAATCTAAACGTCATCCACTGCCCCCCACCCCTCGTGCTCTCCTTGTAATCTAAACGCCACCCAGCTGCCCCCACCCCTCGTGCTCTCCTTGTAATCTAAACGTCACCCAGCTGCCCCCACCCCTCGTGCTCTCCTTGTAATCTAAACGCCACCCAGCTGCCCCCACCCCTCGTGCTCTCCTTGTAATCTAAATGCCACCCAGCTGCCCCCACTCCTCGTGCTCTCCTTGTGATCTAAACATCACCCAGCTGCCCCCACCCCCTGTGCTCTCCTTGTAATCTAAGTGTCACCCAGCTGCCCCCACCCCCGACTCCCCGTGCTCATTCACCCAGGGCTCACAGTACCTGGCAGGGTCCTCCACTGCACTGAAACCAAAGTCCTTCAGTCTCTTCCAGCAGCTTGCCTGAAACCACCGCCCCCCCCCCAAACACACCTCAAATCTCAGCCACACCTTCCTTCCTCTTGTTGCCCACCTACTTCCCTTTATTCCATGGCCCGCTGTCATCTGTCACCTCCCAGTTTCTCACATCATTCCTGTTTCTTCCCCCAACTTCACACCTTTCCCCTCCATCTGAATCCACCCGTCACCCCCCACCCTTTTTATCCTAGTTCCTACCCTCTCTTTCCAGTCCCGATGAAGGGTCTCGGCCTGAAATGTGAACTGTTGATTTCCCTCCCTGCTGAGTTCCTCCATTTTGTGTGTGTGCTCTGACTTTATAACATCATTAAAATTCCCCCTCAGCAACTCCGCCTTGATCCTCTGACAGGTCCAGAACTCTCCTCCTCTTCACTATCACAATGTTCAAACCAGACCTACAGGTGATTCTTGGCCAAACTTGAAATTTCTTCCCCCCTCCCCACTCATATTCATCTAGGAACTACCTTCACACCACCAGCCCTGAGATTCTCAGGGAGACTCCCTCCTCTTGTCTATCCCCATGCTTTTTCTGCACTCTCTCTCTCTCTCTCACCTCAACCCCATCTGATTATGGATCTTTGAGAAGGATGTGGCACAGTGTAGATTTACAGCTCAGGCCAGGAGTGAAAGGGTTAATTTAGAACAGGCAACACACATTGGTTTCACATGGAATACCTAAGACTTAATGGGTGATCTAGTCAAGATACAATTATACGCATGATTTGAAATTTTTGTCAAAGTAAAAAGACACTATTTCTCCCAAGGTTGAAATGTCTAATACCAGAGGGCACGTATTTTAGGTGAGAGACTGTAATTTCAAAGGAGATAGGAGGAGCAAATTTTTTTAAGAAACACAGAGAGTGGTGGGTGCCTGGAATGCACTGCCTGGGGTGGTGGTCAAGGCAGATGCATTAAAGAATTTTAAGAGAAGTTTAGATACACATATGAATGTAAGGAAAATGGACATTGTGTAGACAGAGGGAACTAGTTTAGTTAGGCATTTGATTACTAATTTAATTGGCTCAGCACAACATTGAGGGCCGAAGGTCCAGGCCTGTCCTGTGCCGTACAGTTCTATGGCCTATGTTCTTAGCTACAACAGATAGCAAGATATAGACAAAGCCAGCCTAATAGGAACATCAAAAATTGAAGACCATTCAGCCCATCCAAACAGTTCTGGCAGGGGAAGGACCAATCTCAGATTTGAGCACAAAATTCTTCTGAAATCGGAACTCAATTGAAGATTTCAAATCAGCGATAGAGGGTTAGGATTAATTACACAATTAAGAGATTCTGTCAGTGCTAAACCCAATCTCTCTCTGGGATCGCGGTACCTCAGTCTGTCTCTCGCGTTAAAGTTAACCCCACTCTGTCCCTCTGGGATCTCATTGCTGATCCCAGTCTCCGTCACTGCCATCTCTCTGGGATCACTGTGCTAATCCCGGCACGTCTCCCACTTGGCGTTCTCTCCCCTCGCTGGAGGCTCACCCTGTCTGCAACCCCACCCCGCTTCGGGAAGGACAGCAGTGATCAAACGGAAGCCGCTTTCCCGCCACCAGACAGCCTCGCCCTGTTTCCCGGGCGCTGCTCAGCCGGAGTCGGGCGGCCGCGGGGTCGAGGCGGCGAGGGCGCAGGGCGGGGACCGCTTGCCGGATGGAGAGGGTGAGGACGGGGCAGACTCACACGGGAGGCGGAGGGCGCGGCCCACCCCCGTCCCATCAACTCTCTACAGCGGCCCCTCCCGCCGCCACCTGCCGCCCTCAGCACCACGCCCGAGCGTCGGAAAATGCACGGCAAGCTCCCACGGCAGAGGAGCGAGCAGGACACGTCGTCAGCCGGTTCCCCCTGAAGAGATCAGCTTTGCATCTCCCCCCGCCCCGGCAGCTCTGCCCCCACCCCAGCGCTGGGACTACCGACACTACCTGCAGGCTGGGGAGGGGGCAGCGTTTACTGACCCCCACCCCACACCTGTTCCCTGGGATCGGCACTTTCGCCCGCGCACAAACTTCCAGGTTCCAGCCGCTGGCTCGCAGTACCTCCCCCAGGTGCAGTTCCTGGACTTCGGGCGTGTCTGTCCCCGTCCCCTCCCCGGACTACTCACAGCCATAGTGCGGTCTGGGGGCCCCCAGCCCGTCCGTCTCGTCCGACGTGGACATTATCTGGTCTTTCGGCCCCTCTCCGAGCGCACGGACGACGTTCGCTTTGAGGAGGGACGGGCGGCGAACTTTTCTCCGCGTATCTCACTCCGTCTCAACGCTTCCTTCCTCTCTGCCTCCGGTCTGGGTGTAGTTTCCCCCTCCGCTCTCGTATCCACGCTCCCCCTGTTGCCTCCGCCGTGCATTACACGCTGCTCCAGGCCCTTCGGCACACTGTTCGTGGTGCCAACTAAACACATATATCCCTCCATTTCCTCGGTCTAAACGCCTCCTGCACTTATCTAAATACCACTTTAGTATCTGCTTTCACCACTCCCAACTCCCAACTGGCATCCCCCAGCTCTGAGAATCCCCCCGTCAGAGAAAGAAGTCGAGGGTGCAGAATGCTACAACGAGAGATTGGAACAACTTGGGTTGTTTTCTCTGGAGTGGTGGGGGCTGAGGGGAAGATCTGATAGAGGTTTATAAGATTATGAAAGGCAGAGATAAGAGTAGACAGACAGTATCTGTTACCCAGGGTTGAAATGTTTAATACTAGAGGGCATGCATTTTAGGTGAGGGGGTAATTTCAAAGGAGATGTGAGGGGTAAGTTTTTTTAAATGGAGAGTGGTGGGTGCCTGGAATGTGCTGCCTGGGGTGGTGGTGAAGGCAGATACATTAGAGACTTTAAGTAAATGTTTAGATAAGTGCATGAATGTGAGAAAAATGAAAGGATATGGGTATTTTGTAGACTAAAGATATTTGATTTAGTTAACTAATTGGTTCAGCACAACATTGGGGGCTGAAGGGCCTGGGCCTGTTCCTGTACTGTACTGTTCTGTGTTCTATCCTGTTGCAGGCACCTAAGATTAAGGTTAGCTTTATTGGTCACATTTGATCAAAGCATGCAGTAAAAAGTGACTTTTGTGTCAACAACAGTTCAAAAATGTGGTTGGGGCAGCCCACGAGTGTCGCCATGCTTCCAGCACCAATAGACCATGCTCACAACTCACTAACCCTGATCTTTGGAAAGTGAAGGAAACTGGAGCACCTGGAGGAAATTGTACACTGGTACAAGGAAAAACTTGACTTGCATACCATTCATACAGATCAGATCAATGCAGAACGAAGTGCTACAGTAACAGAGAAAATGCAGTGCAGGCTGATAATAAAGTGCAAAAAAAAATGCATTGCAGCCCAGTCTATCATGCAAACCAGTCTCCCCTCCAAGGACAGTTAAAAATACCTGCCCTGCATTTCTTCTTTAAACCTTCCCACCTTTTGTCCCAAATACATTTGCCTATTTTATTTAAATCTGAGCACACCACATCCTGTTTGGCTGCAGGTGCACTTACAGAGACTGTAGAAGGCGGTGAGTTGGAGGTGTATTCTAGGATTATTGTTGGCATTCTCATCGAGTCCTCCACGGGGAGATTAATAAAACATACAACAATACAGCACAGAAACAGGCCCTTCAGCCCACAGTGTTGTACCAAACCAATTAAATGAGTCATGAAAAGGCCAACTAAGCTAATCCCTTCTGCCTACACAATGTCCATATCCTTCCATTTTCCTCACCTGTGCCTTTCTAAATGTCTCTAATATTTCTGCCTCTACCATCACCCCAGGCACCCAACACTCTATATGTAATAAACTTGCCCCTCACATTGCCTTTGAAATTACCCCTTCTTACCTTTAATGTATTAAGACGTTACAACCCTTGGAAAAAGTTACCAGCTGTCTACTCTATCTATACCTCTCATAATGTAAAGCTCTATCAGATCTTCCCTCGGCCTCCGACACTCCAGAGAAAACAACCCAAGTTCGTCCAACTTCCCGTTATAGCTCATCCCTCTAATCCAGGCAGCATCCTGGTAGACCTCCTCTGCACCCTCTCTAAAGCCTCAACATCCTTCCTATAATGGGGCAACCAGAACTGTATGCAGTACTGCAAATGCGATGCAACTAGAGGGATTCGGTTACACTACCCTTCAGTAGGAATCATCCTGATCTGAACTTTTAATTCTGCAGACACAAGAGGCTGCAGATAACCCAGCCAGATGAAGGCTCCTGACACGGAACATCATCTGACCATTTCCCTCCGTGCTGCTTGACCTGCTGAGTTTCTCTGTGCCGCTCTGTCAGTGGAGCTGCCTCAGAGATGTTAAACCAAATGCAGACGGGGGACCCTGCGTCATTAATTTTTTTTCTCAGACCTGGAATCAATATTTATTGTGGTTGTTGGGCTGTCCCGGATTGGCGCATATCCGTGCGAGAAGAAGTCGTGGTCTAGTCAGTCAGCGTGCTTAGAGTTTGAGCCACAGGATTCCATCATCAGCTCCTCTGGGGGTTGATACTGAAGGTCGAAGCACAAAGGTTAATCGTAAGTCCGGAAGTCATAAGCTAGTGGCTGAAGCCTGGAAACCCATAAGCTCAGAGGCCTGAAGGCCTGTCGTGTGTGTGTGTGGTTGGAGAGAGGTAAGGGACTTCAAAGATAAAAAATTTTTAAATTACATTTTTAATCAAAGTGCATATATGTCACCATACAAACCCCCGAGATTCATTTTCTTGCGGGCATACTCAATAAATCTATAGAATAATAACCATAACAGGATCACTGAAAGATCTCCCAACTGGGGCAATAACCAGATTGCAGAAGACATCAAACTGTGCAAATACAAAAGAAAAAAAATAAGAATGATAAATAAGCAATGCATATAAAGAACATGAGATGAAGAGTCCTTGAAAGGAAGTTGTGGGAACATTTCAATGATGGGGAAAATGAAGTTGAGTGAAGTAATCCTCTTTGGTTCAGGAGTCTGATGGTTTAGGGGTAATAACTGTTTCTGAACCTGGTGGTGCGGAGCCTGAGGCTCCTGTACCTCCTTCCTGATGGCAACAGAGAGACGAGAGCATGGCCTGGGTGGAGGGGGTTCCTGATGATCAATGCTGCTTTCTTATGACAGCGTTTCATGTAGTTGTGCTCAATGGTGAGGAGGGCTTTACCCGTGAAGGGCTAGGCCATATCCACTACATTTGTGGGATTTTCTGTTCCAGGGCATTGGTGTTTCTATACCGGGCTGTGATGCAGCCAGTCAATATGCTCTCCACTGCACATATATATAAGTCCTGCTGAAGGATCTCGACCCGAAACGTTGACTGACTCTTTTCCATAAATGCTGCCTGGCCTGATGTGTTCTTCCAGCATCTTGTGTGTGTTGCTTGAATTTCCAGCATCTGTAGACTTTCTCTTGTTTATAGAAACTTGTCAAAGTTTTAAATGTCATGTCAAATCGCCGCAAACTCCTAAGGAACTAGAGGCGCTGCTGTGCTTTCTTCGTAATTGCACTTAAGTGCTGGGCCCTGGACAGGTCCTTCAAAATAATAACACCTTGGAATTTAAAGTTGCTGACCCTCTCCATCTCTGATCCTCTGATGAGGACTGGCTCATGAACCTCTGGTTTCCTTCTGAAGTCTATAATCAGCTCCTTGGCCTTGCTGACACTGAGTGAGAGGTTGTTGATATGGCACCACTCAGCCAGATTTTCAGTCTCCCTCCTATGTGCTGATTCATCACCACTTTTGATTTGGCTTATGGCAATGGTGTTAACAGCAAACTTGAACATGGCATTGGAGTTGTGCTTGGCTACACAGTTATAAGTGTAAAGTGAGTAGAGCAAGGGGCTAAGCACACAGCCCTGTGATGCACCTGTGCTGATGGAGATTGTGGAGGAGATGTTGTTACCAATCCGAATTGAGTGAGGTCTGCATGTGAGGAAATCCAAGGATCCAATTGCACGAGGAGGTATTAAGGACAAGGTCTTGGAGCTTATTGATTAGTTCTGAGGGGATGATGATAATGAATGCTAAGCTGTAGCTGATAAAGAGCACACTGGTGTAAGCATTTTTGCTGTCCAGATGTTCCAGGGTTGAGTGACGAGCCAGTGAGATAGCATCTGCTGTGGACCTATTGCTCTGCTAGGCAAATTGGAGTGGATCTAAGTCACTTCTCAGGCAGGAGTTGAAGTGTTTCATCATCAACCTCTCAAAACACTTCATATGTGGTTGCAAGTGCTACTGGACGATAGTCATTGAGGCAGTCACCACACTTATTTTGCTGTTGTTTTGTTGCTTGTTACATTCTGTTCGTTGTGTTCTGGCCAGCACAGTGGGCATGCTATGTTGGCACCAAAATGTGTGGTGACACTGGCAGGCTGCCCCCAGCACATCTTAAGGTGTGTTGGTTGTTAATGCAAACAATACAGTTCATGTTATGTTTCGATGTCCACGTGATAACTTGAATTTGAATCTGAATCCCTGAGCCTTAACAACATTTCTGTTTGTTGGAGTTTGTTCTGTTCAATTTTCAAAGTTCAAAGCACACTTATTATCAATGTATACGTTATATAACCTTGAGATTTTCTTCTTGTAGGCAGCCGCAAAACAAAACAAAACAAAAAAACCCAAAATAACCCATAAAAAAAAGACCATAAAACACCCAGAGAGAGAAAAAAAACAAACCATGCCAACAATAAAAATGAAGCAAGCAGCATTCAGAACAAAGGTGAGTCCATAGACATGAAGCCCAGGGCCGCTGGAGAAGGCCACAGCTGTAACTCAGCCTCAGTTCAGCACAGAGCCAAATAAACGTTGTGGGGCAGTGAGCAGAAACGGCCCAACCTTTGTTTCTTCTCCTGAAACCCTGCCTTTTCAATCCATCTGGCCTGGCGTTTAAATCGTCCAAACATCAGGTTGTTCCTCGTACTAGAACCCGGGCCCTGTCGCACTGATATGCTCTGGGCCTGGACTCCGTCACCACATTTTGGCCTGTATACAACCTTTCCAAATTGGCCTTGTGTTTAGATCGATCAAGCCTACATTGACTAGGCCAGAAAAAAGAAATTAATTGGTTGCAAGGAACTTGGGGTGCTAAAGCACAAAATTCTTTTCAAGTCCTAATCTTCCAGTATGAGAGTGACAAGAATGTTCTTTCTCTGAACAATATGAAGTTGAAACAGGCCCACGACCTTGGTGACTATAACAACGAGACCCTCATTGTGGTCGCTGATCCCTGTGATCTTTTCTATATGACTCACTCTTCAGGATCTCGGCTATGCTGACATGACCAGCATTTGTTCCATTTAACTCATTGCAGGAGAACAAGGGACCAAGAAGCAGGAACAAGTTATATGGCTCTTCTACCCTGCTGGTATTAGACTCCTCTATGTTAAAGATGAACCCTTGGATGTGTGCATGTGGCAAAATCTGCAAGAACGATCGCAGCTTGAAGATCCACCAAACGAGGATGAAGTGTTTGGCGGGAGCAGGAGCAACACAACACGCAAGTGTCCAACCTGGTGAGACGAAGGAGGGGCCAGGCCCGGAGTCACCCCATAGTGCCCAGAACCTCCAAGTGTTGCAAACTAATCCCTCTAACATGAAGTCTAACAGGAGGCGGATCAAATGGCCTGCAGCTAACCTGACTTCACTGTGGAAGCAATTTGACGAAGATGTTAACCAAATTCTGGAGGCAACAGCGAAGGGAGGGGTAGATAGGAAGCTGCAAGCCATGACAACAATTATTGTATTCGTAGTCCGTTCTAGAGTTAGAGCCTTCAGCATTTTGGGCATCGAGGGAGAGAGGAAGAGGAGAGCCATCCGCAGTACCACCGACGCGGCAGCGAGGGCCTCAAGATGGCTGTGGCTCAAAAGAGGGGAGCCATGGAGCCATAAGTAGCTAGCCATCTGAACACAAGCTGGGGTCTGATCAGCCCTGGCTGGGTCACCTGGAGGAGGTTGCATGATGTTGAAAGACCCGAAACACCCGATGATTCCAGGAACATCACTGAAGATGTGTCCAGAAGCATCGATAGATGTATGTACACAGATTTACAATCTCCCTCGTCATGGCCCTTGCATTTTACTGTCTACCCGCACTGCACTTTCGCTGTTCTGCATTCTGCTACAGCCTCCATAGACTTTTGTTCTGAGATAATAACAAATACAAGAGAAAGAAGAGATTTCGTGAAGTAACACAGACATAAATTGCTAGAAGAACTCAGCAGGTCAGGCAGTATCTTTGGAGAGGAATAAACAGTTGACATTTTGGGCTGTACACAACCTCTCCAAATTGGCATTGCTACATCAGGACTGGAAAAGAAAGGAGCACAAGCCCAAAATACGAAGGTGAGGGAGAAGAAGGAGTACAAGCTGGCAAGTGGTAGGTGAGACCAGGTGAGCGGGAAGGTTGGTGGGTGGGAAAGGAGGGATGAAGTGCATGGCTGGGAGGTGATCGGTGGATGAAGTAAAGGGCTGGAGAAGAAGGAATTTGATAGGAGAGGACAGAGGGCCATGGGAGAAAGGGAAGCAGGAGGAGCTCCAGAGGGAGGTGAGGAGAAAAGAAGGGGTGAGAGAGGAACCAAACTGGTGACTGTAAAAAGAGAGAAGGTGGAGGGGGGAGAAACTAGTGGAAGTTAGAGAAATCAACATTCATGAGGAGGCTACCCAGACGTAATATGAAACATTACTCCTCCAATCTGAGAGCAGGCACATCAAGGCAGTAGAGGAGCCCGTGTAGGAATGGGAATGGGAAGTAGCTTTAAAATGGTTGGACATCCAGAAAATCCTGCCTATTGCAGACAGAGCAAATATGCTTGACAAGTGGTCCCCAATCTACGTCAGGTCTCACCAGATTTCACAGTGGTGTGTTGCCCTGTGTTTCGAAATTATCTTTATGGATCACTTGCAAAAGTAAAATTTTCACTGAATCCTGTGTGACGATAACATTCCAGTTCCAGTGATTCCTGTTCACTCATTCAGATTGTGCTGGATCAGCAACCTCGTCTCACATTTTCTCCATTAACTGCAGGGCCACCCTACAATACAGTGATGTGCTCAGTCACTTCAGAGGTCCAGCGTATTGGAGGAAATATCTTAGCATAAATTAACTGTCAGAGAGAGAACAAAGAGTTGGAAAAAATGATAAACACAAGATCCTGCAGACACTGGAAATCTGGAGCTACGCGCACAAGATGCTGGAGGAACTCAGCAGGTCAAGCAGCAGCAATGGAAAGCTCCTGATGCAGGGACTCAGCCCAAAATGTTAATTATTTATTCTGTAGTCTTGCTGAGTTCATCCAGTGTTTTGTGTGTGATCTTTAACAGCCTGGAGGAAGGAACAAGATATGAGCGTTTCCAAATTTGGCAAAGATATAAAGAAAGGCACATTGTGATGACAACATTACAATTCTGCAACAGGATGTTGATAGGTTAAGTGACTCAGTGGTAAATGCAGTTTAGTATGGGGAAGTATGAGGTCACTCATTTCGGTATGAAGAATCACAAGGCAGATCATTATCTAAAGGGAGATTGACTGTCAATGAGTGAAGTTCAGAGGGATCTAGATGTGCAGGTGAATCATAATTTAACAGGCAGGTCCAACAAGTAGTCAAGGAGGCAAACAGCATATTAGCCTTTGTTGCGAAAGGGTTTGGAATTTAATAATAGGGAGGTTTTGTTACAGTTGTACAGGGGTGTTCAGGACACACCTTGAATACTGTGCACAGGTTTGGTTCCTTTAACTGAATAAAAGGACAAAGTGGCTTTGGAATGAAATTCACGAGGCTTGGGGCGCCACGGTAGCATAGCAGTTAGTGCTACGCTATTACAGCTCTGGGCGTCGGAGTTCGGGGTTCAATCCCAGTGCTCTCTGTAAGGAGTTTGTACCATCTTCCCATGACCCTGTGTGCTTCCTCCAGGTACTCTGGTTTCTTCCCACTGTCCAAAGACATATCAGTTGGTAGGTTAATTGATCATTGTAAATTGTCCTGTGATTATGTTAGGGTTAAATCGGGGGTTACTGGGTGGTGTAGCTCAATGGGTCGTCAGGGCCTGTTCTGCACCATGTCTTAAACAAATAAATAATTCCAGGGATGAGAGGATTTGAATGTAGAAGAAAGAGGGGTAACCCAATTCAAACATATAAGATGGATGTCAAGATGTTTTCAATAGTTTGGGACCCATGAACAACGGGACAGAGCTGGCCATTTAAAATGGAGCGGCACAACAATTGCAAGGAGGAACTCAGCAGGTCGGGCAGCATCCGTGGAAAAGATCGGTCGACGTTTCGGGCCGGACCCCTTCGTCAGGACTGCAGGGGGAAGGGGCAGAGACCCTATAAAGGAGGTGGGGGGAGGGTGGGAAGGAGAAGACTGGTAGGTTCCAGGTGAAAAGCCAGTAAGGGGAAAGATAAAGGGGTGGGGGAGGGGAAGCAGGGAGCGGATAGACAGGAAAGGTGAAGAAAGAACAGGGGAAAACACAATGGGTAGTAGAAGGAGGCGGAACCATGAGGGAGGTGGTAGGCAGCTGGGGGAGGGGGCAGAGTGACATAGGGATAGGGGAAGGGAGGGGGAGGGAATTACCGGAAGTTGGAGAATTCTATGTTCATACCAAGGGGCTGGAGACTACCTAGACGGTATATGAGGTGTTGCTCCTCCAACCTGAGTTTAGCCTCATCATGGCAGTAGAGGAGGCCATGTATGGACATATCTGAATGGGAGTGGGAAGCAGAGTTGAAGTGGGTGGCTACCGGGAGATCCTGTCTGTTTTGGCGGACGGAGCGGAGGTGCTCGACGAAGCGGTCCCCCAATCTGCGTCGGGTTTCACCGATGTAGAGGAGGCCACACCGGGAGCACCAGATGCAATAGATGACCCTGGCAGATTCACAAGTGAAGCGTTGCTTCACCTGGAAGGAGTGTTTGGGGCCCTGGATGGTGGCAAGAGAGGAGGTGTAGGGACAGGTGTAGCACTTGCGCTTACAGGGATAAGTACCAGGTGGGAGATCCGTGGGGAGGGACGTGTGGACCAGGGAGTCACGGAGGGACCGATCCCTGCAGAAAGCGGAGAGGAGTGGAGAGGGAAAGATGGGCTTAGTCGTGGGGTCCTGTTGAAGGTGGCGGAAGTTGCGGAGGATAATGTGCTGGATCGGAGGCTGGTGGGGTGGTAGGTGAGGACAAGGGGAACTCTGTCCCTGTTGTGGCAGGAGGATGGAGTGAGAGCCGAAGTGCGGGAAATGGAGGAGATGCGGGTGAGGACATCATTGATGACAGCAGAAGGGAAACCACGATCCTTAAAGAAAGAGGGCATTTGAGATGTCCTGGAACGGAAAACCTTATCCTCGGAGCAGATGCGGAGGAGACGGAGGAACTGGGAATAGGGAATGGTATTTTTGCATGTGGCGGGGTGGGAAGAGGTATAGTTGAGGTAGTTATGAGAGTCAGTAGGCTTGTAGAAGATGTCAGTGGACAGCCTGTCTCCAGAGATAGAGACCAAGAGATCGGGAAAGGGGAGAGAAGTGTCTGAGATAGAGTAAGTGAATTTGAGGGTTGGATGGAAGTTTGAAGTAAAGTCGACGAAATTGACAAGCTCAGCATGGGTGCAGGAAGCAGCACTAATATAGTCGTCAATGTACGGAAGGAAAAGTTGGGGAGCAGTACCAGAATAGGTTTGGAGCACAGACTGTTCCATATAACCAACGAAGAGGCAGACATAGCTGGGTCCCATGCGAGTTCCCATAGCTACACCCTTAGTCTGAAGAAAGTGGGAAGAGCCAAAAGAGAAGTTATTAAGTGTGAGAACCAGTTCCACCAACCGGAGGAGGGTAGTGGTGGTGGGGAACTGGTGAGGTCTATTATCCAGAAAGTAGTGGAGGGCTTTGAGGCCTTCTTGATGGGGAATGGAGGTGTATAGAGATTGGACATCCATAGTGAAAATGAAGTGATTGGGACCGGGGAACTGAAAGTTATTGAAGAGATGGAGGGCATGGGATGTATCCTGGATGTAGGTGAGGTGGGACTGAACTATGGGTGACAAAATGGAGTCCAGGTAGGCAGATACAAGTTCAGTGGGACAGGAGCAGGCAGAAACTATGGGTCTATCGGGACAGTTAGGCTTGTGGATCTTGGGGAGAAGGTAAAACCGAGCGGTACGGGGTGTGGGAATTATGAGTTTAGTGGCTGAGGATGGAAGGTCTCCGGAGTTGATAAGGGCGGTGATGGTGCGGGAGACAGTGGTTTGATGTTTTTTGGTGGGGTCCTTTTCCAGGGGTAAGTAAGAGGTGGAGTCAGAGAGCTGACGTTTTGCCTCAGTAAGGTAGAGGTCCATCCACCAGACTACTACAGCACCACCTTTGTCAGCGGGTTTGATGGTGAGGTTCGGATTAGTGCGGAGAGGGTGGAGGGCAGTGCGTTCAGAGGGAGTGAGGTTGGAGAGAGGAGTGGTGAAGTTGAGACAGTTGATGTCTCGGCGAAAGTTGGAGATAAAAGGATCGAGTGCAGGCAGAAGGCCCGGGCGGGATGTCCAGCAGGAAGAGGAGGGTTGAAGACAGGAGAAGGGGTCCTCAGTAGGGGGAGGAGAATCCTTGCCAAAGAAGTAGGCTCGGAGACGTAGGCGATGGAAGAAGAGTTCAGTGTCATGGCGGGGGCGGAACTCACTGAGGTGTGGACGGAGGGGGACAAAAGTGAGGCCCTTGCTAAGAACAGAATGTTCTGCCTCAGAGAGGGGAAGGTCAGGGGGGATGGTGAAGACATGGCAAGGGTTGGGGCTGAGGTCAGAGGAGGGTAAAGAGTGGGAGGTCTCAGGAGGGAGAGGGGGGTTGGGATATTCTGGGAGAGCCGGGTTAGGGGAGGATGAGGGATCAGAGGAGTGGAGGGGTGATGAGGGGTAGAGGGAAGGTTGGGAGTCGCGGGGAGGAAAGAGGGTAGTGGAGGAATCAGACGGGCGGTAGGACCCAGCAGCAGTAAGAGTGGTCCCGGTCTGGAGAGGGTCGGGACCTCAGTCCGAGCTGGATCCGGAGCTGGGGATGGCGGAGCCTGTAGCCTGCAGGGCCCCAGAACTGAGGTTGGAGTCAGAAGCGAGTGAGTCCACGGCCCCCAGGGGCTGGTGCCCATGTCCAGGAGGCCGTGGTTCTAGTCGGGGTCAGAGGCAGAGGCGGATGGGTCTCCAGCCTGCCGAAGGCCTGAGAAGTCGAGGTCCGAGGGGTCGGGGTCCGGGCTGGAGCCGGTCGTCGTTGTGGGCTCCAGACGGGTGAGCTTGTGGTCCTAGTTGGACGCGAGGAAGGAGGAGAAGCGGCGGTTGGAGGCGTGAATCCGGCGGAGAATGAAGTGTAGGAGAGGTCCATGGCAGATGGTGGAGAGCGAGGCCCGGAGTGGTGGCAGAGAGAGGGACAGAGCCCGTAGGTATCTCCACATGGCAGCAAGTGTGGTGCGGAGAATCCGGCGGGAGCAGCGGTCAGTGAAACGGAGGTACCTGGGATCCACGCTGGGCCCGAACTGGGAGGCCTGGAACCGGAGCTGGAATCCCTGCGGTAACAGATGGCAGCGGAGACATGTTCCCAGGAAGGAGACGTGGCTGTGGTAGCGGGTCTGGGTCAGGATCTGGTCGAAGAGGCGGAGATCACAGAGGGGGAGCAGTGAGAGAGGGTCTCACTGAACTCCCGTTGAAGAGAAGATTTAAACTTCTTCAGGGTAGGCATACCTCGAAGAGACTTTGCAGCAGAGTAGCGAGTCGTAAACACAAAATAATCTGCAGATGCTGGGGTCAAAGCAACACTCGCTGGAGGAACTCAGCAGGTTGGGCAGCAACCGTGGAAAAGATCGGTCGACGTTTCGGGCCAGAACCCTTCGTCAGAACTGTAGAGGGAAGGGGCAGGTCCCTACACCTCCTCTCTTGCCACCATTCAGGGCCCCAAACAGTCCTTCCAAGGTAGGCAACACTTCACTTGTGAGTCTGTTGGGGCCACCTATTGCATCCGGTGCTCCCGGTGCGGCCTCCTCTACATCGGTAAAACACAACGCAGATTGGGGGACTGCTTCGTCGAGCACCCCCGCTCCGTCCGCCTAAACAGACAGGATCTCCCAGTGGCTACCCACTTCAACTCTGCTTCCCACTCCCATTCAGATATGTCCCTACATGGCCTCCTCTACTGCCATGATGAGGCTAAACTCGGGTTGGAGGAGCAACACCTCATATACCGTCTAGGTAGTCTCCAGTCCTTGGTATGAACATAGAATTCTCCAACTTCCAGTAATTCCCTCCCCCTCCCTTTCCCTATCCCTATGACACTCTACCCCCTCCCCCAGCTGCCTATCACCTCCCTCATGGTTCCGCCTCCTTCTACTACCCATTGTGTTTTCCCCTATTCTTTCTTCACCTTTCCTGCCTATCCCCTCCCTGCCTTCCCTCCCCCCACCCCTTTATCTTTCCCTCTTACAGGTTTTTCACCTGGAACCTACCAGCCTTCTCCTTCCCTCCCTCCCCCCACCTCCTTTATAGGGCCTCTGCCCCTTCCCTCTGCAGTCCTGACGAAGGGTTCCAGCCTGAAACGTCGACCGGTCTTTTCCACAGATGCTGCCTGACCTGCTGAGTTCCTCCAGCGTGTTGTGAGTGTTGCTTTGACCCCAGCATCTGCAGATTATTTTGTGTCAACAATTGCAAGAGAAGATGGCGGCGCGACGTAGCGCACAGCGGCCACTCCAGAATGAATATCTGTTATTTGTTAAGTCGGAAGCCGTGCACAATCCTGATTTGTTGGAGACGGACGTGAGAAGCACAGAGGAACATCTGGTGAAACTTCTGAAATGCCTGTTTCGCTGCCGTTGCTACTGTGTGATCCAGAATCTCCGGAGGGGGAGGCCCTGAATCCCTGGCTTTGCCTGTTGCTTGGCGGCCGGTGTCAAAGCGCTCGGCAGAGATGGTGCTGGGTGCTCGGTGTCGGAGGGCTGGTCGGAGGCTCGAAGTTTTCGGACGGACTCAAGAGTCGGCTGTGGTCGGGTGCTTCCAGGGTGCTGCATCGGCAAGTTTGCGGTGCTGGAGGTTCATGGCAGGGAGAGTTTTTCTTCCTTCTACCATCTGCGTGAGATGTTGGAGTTATCGGGACTTTGAAACTTTTTTTCCTGTGTCTAGGGTCTGTTCTTTATCAAATTACGGTATTGCTTTGTACTGTTGTAACTATGTGTTATAATTATGTGGTTTTTGTCAGTTTTAGTCTTGGTCTGTCCTGTGTTTCTGTGATATCATACTGGAGGAACATTGTATCATTTCTTAATGCATGCATTACTAATTGACAATAAACGAGGACTGAGTGTCCTCATAATCTAATCTAATCTAATTACTTATCTCATTTAGTAGTCAACCTCTGGTATTCTCTGTTCTGGACAGTGGGGAGACCAGATTATTGGAGATAGTTAAGTTTCAATTTTCATTCAACCATACACATGAAGACAGGTAAACGAAGCAGTTTTCCTCTGTGGGGCCAAGAAACAAAATGCAGAACAAACAGTCACACACAGCACATATAACACATGTAATTATAGCAGGAAAACATACAGTCACATTATATTTTGCACAGTACTGTAGTAATTTTAGCATTGTACTACTGCCGCAAAAAAAACCAAATTTCATGATGTGTGAGTGATGATAAACCTGATGCTGATATGGGTCTCTATTGCGGACTGAGAGTGGGAAGGGGGCAGGGAGAGGGGAATCATGGTTGGGAAAAGGGGAAGAGAGAGATGAGAGGGGGTGGGAAGCACCAGAGCAATATTCTGTAATGATCAATAAACCAATTATTTGGAATCAAGTAACCCTGCCTGGTGTCTCAGGGCTGGGTGTGCCTGTATCTGCACCATACCCTGCCCTGCACTCTTCTCTGCCACCTGTCCCACACCCGTCCTGCAGCGCTCCACCTTCCATTCCCAACATCCTTTGCTCCTGCCAGATTTACTAATTTGTTCTCCGCTCCACGTTGACAAATACAGTACTGTGCTAAGGCCTTAGGCACCCTAGCTATATATATGTGCCTAAGACTTTTGCACAATACTGTATATATTTAAGTAACCCTTTCACCGGACTTGTATGCAAACTTGGCTCGATAGCTAACTGAGCTAACAGCCATGTGACTCAGCAGTGAGAAGGCTACCTTTCATAAATAGTATACAACTAGGCTGGGTATGATTTGGGATTCAACCAAACAGGAACAGTGTGATATTCCGATTAAAGAAACCTTGATTTGAGTGAATGCTGTGTCAATACTGCCCATACGTAATTATTGGTCAGCAAGAAATAGCAGATCACACACTGCAAAAAATTATAAAGGAAGTATATTTCCCAATTTCAGCTTTAAGAAAAAGTTAATAGAAAACAGAAAATAAAAGGGCCCATTACAATTAAAATAGACCAATATGCATCTAACATTGCACTCATACTGGGGTGTATCTCTTACTCATGTGCTGGAGCCACAACCTGTGTGGAAACACCAGCCATATTTTCAAACTGTTTGAAGACCTTCTCAAGCAAACTGTCTCTCTCTCACTCTCCAGAAGTATTTTCCTTCCTCCTTGGACCCATTCATCTGCACAAAGTACTTCTTGCAACAGGGACTTCCCTTGTGCCCCGCTTCGCAGCTCCCGCCAAAAAACCCCAAACCAGACTGCTGTCCTTCAGAAAACTCTTCCTCACAGCCCTCTAGAAACTTCTCTCGCCTCCCACAATCCTGATTGGCTGACTCACATACCTCAGCTGGACAACATGTGTCCCGATCTTGGCCAAAGCCAAAACACATTACATATATAGTGTGTGTGTGTGTGTACACACAGTCACTATACACATATACTGCATGTTACTATATTCTACATTGAGATTCATTTCCTTGCAGGCATTCACAGAAAAATAAGGAAATACAACAAAATTTATGAAAAACTATACACAAACAAAGACTGACAAACAACAAAAGAAGAAAAGAAACTGCAAATAAAAAATAATAGAGCATGAGTTGTCAAGAGTTCTTGACAGTGAATCTGTAGGTAGTAGAATCAGTTTAGAGTTGAAGTGATTGAAGTATCCATGTTATTTTAGAAGCCTGGTGGTTGTGGGGTAATAACTGAACCTGGAGGTTTGGGACCTAAAACTCCTATACTTCCTGCCCGATGGTAGTAGTGAGAAGAGAGCATGGCCTGAATGGTGGGGGTCCTTGATGATGGATGCTGCTTTCTTGTATTAGCATCCACATAAATGTGTTCAATGCTGGGGAGGGCTTTGCCTCTGATGAACTGGGCTGTGTCCATTGCTTCCTGTGGACTTTTCAGTTCCTGGTCTTTGGTGTCTCCAGACCAGATTGTGATGCAGCCAGTTAGGGTACTCTCCACCGTGCATATATGGAAGTTTATCAAAGTTTTTGGTGACATGCCAGATCTGCGCAAACTTCTAAGAAAGTAGAAACACTATTGTGTCGTCTTTCTGATGACACTTATGTGCTAGGCCCTGGAAAGATCCTTTGATATGTTAATATCAAGAAACATCATTACTACTGTTTGGTTTTGCAGATAGACACGGACTGGTGAGGATTGCAGTCATAGCTTTTCTCTTCTCCTCAGCTGCCTGCCACTTTCCCTGGTGTCCCTCTTCCCCTTTCTCCCATGGTCACTTTCTTCACCAATCAAATTATTTTATCTGCAGCCCTTCACCTCTTCGTCTTATCACCTCCCCGCTTCTTACTTTATGCCCCCACCTGGCTTCACCAATCACCTTCCAGCTTGTGCTCTTTCCTCTCTCCCCTCCCTTCTTATTCTGGCTTCTTCCCCCATTCCTTTCCTGTCCTGGTGAAGTGTCTTGGCTTGAAACATTGACCTCATTCCCCTCCATAGATGCTGCCTGACCTGCCAAGTTTCTCCAGTACTTTGTGTGTGCTGATCTGCAGTCTCTTGTGTCTTGAGGAAATGGTTTGATAAGATGAATTCAACTGCAGTCCCAAACAAGAGTTTGCAGTGGTCCAATTGTCTCTTGTTTGTGATTATCCTACTACACTGCAAAGTCTCTTCCAGGGATGTCTACCCCAAAGAAGTTTAAATCTTCCCTTAGATGGGAGTTCAGTGAAACCCTCTCTTACTGCTCCCCCTCTGTGATCTCTGCTAGCATGAACATTGATTTCTCAAACTTCCAGTAATGCCCCCCCATTCCCATTTCCTTCTCTCACCTTATCTCCTTACTTGCTCATCACCTCCCTCTGGTGCTGTGGTGATTCTCTGCATTGGAATCTCCCCACCAAGTGATGATACAACCGGCCAGGATTCTGACAGCCCTGGGTTGGTGGTGGCAAAATTCAGACAGAAAAGGGAAGCATGGTAGTGTGGTGGTTAGCACAATGCTTTACAATACAGGCAACGCGGGTTTAATTCCCACCGCTGCCTGTAAGGAGTTTGTACGTTCTCCCCAGGACTGCGTGGGTTTCCTCCAGGTGCTACTATTTCCTCCCACAGTCCAAAGACATACCGGTTGGTCCATTAATTGGACCTTGTAAATTAAACATAGAAAATAGGTGCAGGAGTAGGCCATTCGGCCCTTCGAGCTTGCACCGCCATTCAGTACGATCATGGCTGATCATCCAACTCAGAACCCTGTACCTGCCTTCTCTCCATACCCCCTGATCCCTTTAGCCACAAGGGCCATATCTAACTCCCTCTTAAATATAGCCAATGAACTGGCCTCAACTGTTTCCTGTGGCAGAGAATTCCACAAATTCACCACTCTCTGTGTGAAGAAGATTTTCCTCATCTCAGTCCTAAAAGGCTTCCCCTTTATCCTCAAACTGTGACCCCTCGTTCTGGACTTCCTCAACATCGGGAACAATCTTCCTACATCTAGCCTGTCCAATCCCTTTAGAATTTTATACGTTTCAATAAGATCCCCCCTCAATCTTCTAAATTCCAGCGAGTATAAGCCTAGCCGATTCAGTCTTTCATCATATGAAAGTCCTGCCATCCCAGCAATCAATCTGGTGAACCTTCTTTGTACTCCCCCTATGGCAAGGATGTCTTTCCTCAGATTAGGGGACCAAAACTGCACACAATACTCCAGGTGTGGTCTCACCAAGGCCTTGTACAACTGCAGTAGTAACCCCCTGCTCCTGTACTCGAATCCTCTTGCTATGAATGCCAGCATACCATTCACCTTTTTCACTGCCTGCTGTACCTGTTCTGTGCTTAGGCTAGGATTAAATTGGGGATTGCTGGGCAGCATGGCTCAAAGGGCTGGAAGGGCGGGATTCCACGCTGTATCTCAATAAGTAAATAAGATGAAAGATAAGCAGGTGAGAGGCTAAGAGAAGGCAAAAGGGAAGGAGGCATCCACCGTGCCCATGCCTTGCTCTTCCCTCTCAACACCTTTCATTGCTTCTCCTTTCTATTCTGCCTCCGTGTGGCAGCTTTGCCACTCTTTTCTCTGGTACAATTTGCTTTTATTTAGTTTGGGTCAACTGAGTGTTAAGGAAGTAACCTTGAGAAGCAAGAAAGGCATCCTTTGATTTAGCTTCAGTGGAGTTCTACGTCCCCAAACCTCCCCACTTCATTGTTAGCGTTAACATTGTGCTTGAGGCCAGTGTGAATTTGTTTAACACAGAATGTTTTTTATCAAAGGAAAATGCATGAGATGAGGTCATAAGCCTCTCCACCACGAATGGATGATGATCCTCAGAGAAGACAGATGTATGTACAACACACACAAAGTGCGAAGGAACACAGCAAGTCAGTCAGTATCAATAGAGGAAAATGAATAGCCGATGTTTTGGGCTGAGACTCAAAAGAAAGATGACAGAAGCCAGAGCAAGAAGTTGGGGGAGAGGGGAGCACCAGCTACTGGATGACAGGTGGATTCAGGGGAGACGGGGAAGGCAGGAGGCTGGTGGGGGGGGGGTGGGGGGAGGGATGGGAGGAGAGGCAATAATATGAGAAGCTGGGAAGAGGCAAAAGGCCAAAGAAGGAGGGATTTGAAAGGAGAGGACCTGGTGTGGCTTCCTCTATGTCAGTGATACTGAACGCAGATTGTGGAACCACTTTGACAAGCACCTTCGCTCCATCTGCCTCAGCAGTCAAGACTTCCCAATGGTCAGCCATTTCAATTTCATTGCTACACTGGCATGTCTGTTCATAGTCATAGTCATAGTCATACTTTATTGATCCCAGGGGAAATTGGTTTTCGTTACAGTTGCACCATAAATAATTAAATAGTAATAAAACCATAAATATTTAAATAGTAATATGTAAATTATGCCAGTAAATTATGACATGTCCAGGACCAGCCTATTGGCTCAGGGTGTCTAACCCCTCCAAGGGAGGAGTTGTAAAGTTTGATGGCCACAGGCAGGAATGACTTCCTATGATGCTCTGTGTTGCATCTCGGTGGAATAAGTCTTTGGCTGAATGTACTCCTGTGCCCACCCAGTACATTATGTAGTGGATGGGAGACATTGTCCAAGATGGCATGCAACTTGGACCGCATCCTCTTTTCAGACACCACCGTCAGAGAGTCCAGTTCCGTCCCCACAACATCACTGGCCTTACGAATGAGTTTGTTGATTCTGTTGGTGTCTGCTACCCTCAGCCTGCTGCCCCAGCACACAACAGCAAACATGATAGCACTGGCCATCACAGACTTTGAAGCCTCCTGCATTGCCACATTGAGGTCAAATACAAAAATAAGATATACAGCGTAAATGTGTCTTCAGGCTCCTGTACCTCCTCCTTGATATTAGCAATGAGAAGAGGGTATGTCTGGGGTGAGATGCTACCTTTTGAAGATGTACTCAAAGTTGTGGAGGCTAGTGCCCATGATGGAGCTGGCTAAGTATACAACTTTATGCAGCATTTTCTCTTCCTGTGCAGTGGCCCCCTCCAGACCAGGTGGTGATATACCAGTTAAAATGTTCTCCATGGTCAATATGGAGAAATTTGTGAGAGTTTTTGGCAATACACCAAATGTCCTCAAACTCCTCATGAAATATAGCTGCTGTTGTGATTTCTTTGTAGCTGCATCGATATGTTGGGCCCATGAGAGATATTAAGAGATGTTCACACTCAGGAACGAGAAACTGATCACCTTCTCCACTGCTGATCCCTCAATGAAGACTGGTGTGTCTTCCCTTGATTTCCCATTCCGTGTCCACAATCAATGAAGACTGGTGTGTATTCCTCTGAATTCCCATTCCTCAAGTCCACAATTAAGAAGACCAGTGTGTGTTCCCTCGACTTTCCATTCCTCATGTCCATATATAATGAAGACTAGAGTGTGTTCCCCCAGTTTCCAGTTGTCTGTTGACAATCAGTGAAGTTTGGTGTGTGTTCCTTCGACTTCCAGTTCCCCAAGTCATCAATTAATGAAGACTGGCGTGTGCTTCCTTGAGTTCCCGTTCCTCATCTAAAATGAATGGAGAATTGTGTGTGTTCCCTCAACGTCCTATTCCTGAAGTCCATAATCAGTGAAGACAGGTGTCTCTTTCCTTGATTTCCTGTTCCTCAAGTCCACAATCAATGAAGACTGGTGTGTGTTCCCTTGACTTTCCATTCCTCAAATTCACAATCAATGAAGATTGGTGTGAATTCCATTGACATCCCATTCCTCGTCCACAATCAATGAAGACTGGTCTGTGTCCTTTGAGTTCCTGCTCCTCAAGTCCACAATCAATGAATACCTCTGTGTGTTCCCTCAAATTCCCTTTCCTCGTCTAAAATCAATGAAGAATTGTAAGTGTTCCCTCGACTTTCCATTCATGAGGTCTATAATCAATGATGATTGGTGTATTTTCTCTCAAATTACTGTTCCTCAAGTCCACAAACAATGAAGGGTATTGTGTGTTCCATCAACTTCCTGCTCCTCAAATACATAATCAATCAAGACTGGTGGGGTTCACTCAACTCCCTGATCCTCAAGTCCAGAAGCAAACAAGACTGATGTATGGTCCCTCAACTTCCCATCCTTTGTCGACAATCAGTGAAGAATTGTGTGTGTTCCCTTGACTTTTCATTCATCAAGTCCACAATCAATGAAGATTGGTGTGTGTTCCCTGGAATTCTTGTTCCTCAAGTCCACAATCAATGAAGACTGGTGTGTGTTCTCTCAATTTGCCATTCCTTAGCCACAATCAATGAAGACTGGTATGTGTATCCTCTACTCTCCCTTCCTCAAGTCCATAATCAATGAAGACTGCTGTGTGTTCCCTCAATTTTCCATTCTTCAAATCCAGAATTAATGAAGACTGGTGTGTGTCCCCTCAAGTTCTCATTCCTCGCCCACAATCAATGAAGACAGAAAGTGGACTGAAAATGTTATATTTGAATGCATGCAGCATAAGAAAATGGCCGATCTTGAAATTCAGCTACAGATGGCAAGTATGACGTTGTGGCCATCTCTGAAACTTGACTAAAGGATGGCTGCCATTGGGAGATGAACGTCCAAGGATAAACGGTGTATCAGAAAGATAGGTTAGTAGGTGGGATGGGGGAGTGGCCCTGTGTATAAGAAATAATAGTAAACCATTAGAAAGGGATGACACAGGACTGGAAGGTGTAGAGTCTCTATGGGTTGAGTTAAGAAATGGCAAGGGTAAAAGGACCCTAATTGCAGTTGTATACAGGCCTCCAAACAGCAGCCAGGATGTGGATTACAAATTACAGCAAGAGATAGAAAAGGCATGTCAACAGGGCAATTTCATGATAATCGTTGGGGATTTTAACATGATAGTGGATTGGGGAAACCAGTAATGGACCTCAAGAGAGAGAATTTGTGGAATGTCCAGGGGATGGCTTTTTAGAACAGCTTGATGTTGAGCTCACCAGGTGATCGGCTGTGCTGAATTGGGTGTTATGCAATGATCTGGAAGTGATAAGAGAGCTTAAGGTTAAGGAACCCTTAGGGAACAGTGATCACAATACCATCGAGTTCACTTTGAATTTTGAGAAGGAGAAGCTAAATTCCAATGTGTCAGAATTTCAGTGGAATAAAGGAAATTACAATGGCATGAGAGGGGAAATGGCCAAGGTTGACTGGAAAGGGACACTACCAGAGCAGCAACGGCTGGAGTTTCTGCAAAAAATAAGGGAAGTGCAAGACAAATATATTTCAAATAAGAAGAAATTTTCAAATGGAAGAAGGACACTACCATGGCTGACAAGTGAAGTCAGGGCCAAAATAAAAACAAAAGAGAGGACATACAAGGAAGCCAAAGCTAGTGGGAAGATGGAGGATTGGGAAGCATTTAAAAACTTGCAGAAGGAAACTAAGAAGGTCATTAGGTAGGAAAAGATGTATTACGAAAGGAAGCTGGCAATTGATATCAAAGAAGATACTAAAAGCTTTTTTAAGTATATAAAGGGTAAAGGAGAGTCAAGGGTAGATATAGGACCAATACAAAATGACGCTGAAGATATTGTAATGAGAGTTGCAGAGATGGCAGAGGAACTGAATGTGTATTTTGCATCAGTCTTCACAGTGGAAGGCGTCTGCAGTATGCAGGATATCCAAGAGTGTCAGGGAAGTGAAGTATGTGCTGTGAAAATTACGACTGAGAAAGTGCTCAGGAAGCTTAATGGTCTGAGGGTGGATAAATCTCCTGAACCTGATGGAATGAACCCTTGGGTTCTGAAGTAGCTGGAGAGATTGCGGAGGCATTAACAATGATCTTTCAAGAATCGATAGATTCTGGCATTGTACCGAATGACTGGAAAATTGCAAATGTTACTCTGCTATGTAAGAAGGGTGGGAGGCAGCAAAAAGGAAACTATAGACCTGTTAGCCTGATGCCAGTGGTTGGGAAGTTGTTGGAATGGATTGTTATGGATGAGATTACAGAGTACCTGGAGGCCAAAGCCAGTGTGGATTCCTGAAAGAAAAATCCTGCCTGACTCACCTATTGCAATTTTTTGAGGAAATTACAAGCAGGATAGACAAAGGAGATGTAGTAGATGTGACATACTTGGATTTTTAGAAGGCCTTTTACAAGGTGCCGCACATGAGGCTGCTTTGCAAGATAAGAACCTATGGAAATACAGAGAAGTTACTCGCATGTGTGAAGCATTGGCTGATTGGCAGAAAACGGAGTGGAAATAAAGGGATCCTATTCTGGCTGGCTGCCGGTGACCAATGGAGTTCCACAGGGGTCGGTGTTAGGACCGCTGCTTTTTACAATATATGTCAATGACTTGGACTATAGGATTAATGGTTTGAATAAATTTGCCGATGATACAAAGATAGGTGGAGGAGCGGGTAGCGTTGAGGAAATAGAGAGCCTGCAGAGAGACTTAGATAGTTTAGGGGAATGGGCAAGGAAGTGGCAAATGAAATACAAGCAACACACATCAAAGTTGTTGGTGAATGCAGCAGGCCAGGCAGCATCTCTAGGAAGAGGTACAGTCGACGTTTCAGGCCGAGACCCTTCGTCAGAACTAACTGAAGGAAGGGTTAGTAAGAGATTTGAAAGTGGGAGGGGGAGGGGGAGATAAGAGCTGAAGAAATTACAGATGGGGAGCAGTGAGAGATGGTTTCACTGAACTCTCGTCGAAGAGAAGATTTAAACTTCTTCAGTGTAGGCATCACTGAAAGAGACTTCGCAGTAGTGAATTTTAAAAATGCTCCTGTTGTTTGTGAAATGAAATACAATGTTGGAAAGTGTATGATCATGCACTTCGGTGGAAGAAATAAAAGAGTGACCATTATTTAGATAGTGAGAAGTTAATCTCCAGGCTGAGTCGGTGGTGAAGAAAGCAAATGCAATGTTGGCATTCATTTCTAGAGGTATAGAATATAAGAACAGGGATGTGATGTTGAGACTCTGTAAGGCACTCATGAGACCACACATGGAGTATTGTGTGCAGTTTTGGGCTCCTTATTTTAGAAAGGCTATATTGACATTGGAGAGGGTTCAGAGAAGATTCACAAGAATGATTCCAGGAATGAAAGGGTTACTGTATGAGGAACGTCTGGCAGCTCTTGGGCTGTATTCCCTGGAGTTCGGGAGAATGAGGGGGTGTGTTACCATGGTTCAGATGTGGCCCAAATGCGGATTGAGGGACACTGAAGCGGGTTGATAGTTCACAAAACTTTAATGCGAACAGTGTTCAAGGGAAAATAAAACAATAAACGCTAGGCCAAACAGGGCCGTTAACTAAAACTCTCAAACAGGAAACGAAGCCTACACTGCGGCTGAAAAGAACATCTAATTATTAAACGAATACCGCGAGTCTTCTGACTCAGTTGACTCCACAGTCCGATTTTCTCATGCAAGGACAATGCAAATGAAAGCGAAGCATTGTTGTGCTCTGTCCAAGTCTTGACAAACACTACGTCAACAGGTATGGAGTTAAATACTATCACAATTAAATAATAATTAGCTGACATGTGCAAATTCACAAGCTTAATTGCCATAGGTACTGCGCAACCGAATCGGTGGTTGTGACAGGGCCCCCCTCTCTAGGTACAGCCCCTGAGGTGCCACAGACCTGTGTCCGCTGGGAAGTCCCGGATCAGCGACTTGTCCAAGATGTCCTTCCCGGTATCCAAGTACGTTCTTCTGGGCCATACCCTTCCCTGTCCACAAGGTACTGAGATGCCAGGAGGCGCCGCAAAATATAGACAAGGGAACCATCTACCAGGCGGGGAGGTGGAGTGACTGGGGCCAGGAGAGAGGTAGTAACAGGCTTGAGCTGGGAAACATGGAATACTGGTTGGATCTTTAGTGATGCTGGTAGACGCAATCTATAGGACACCTTGTTGACAGCCTTTTCCACTGCAAACTGTCCCATGTAGCGCAGTGGCAATTTCCAGTTTTCAACTTTCAGGGAAGATCCCTTGATGCCAACCAGACTTCCTCTCCTGGCTTGAATGGCCTTACCTGTCGACGGAGTCGATCACCCTGCCAGGAATATTGTTTCTGGGCGCGCAGCAGAGAAGCCCCGGCTCGTCTCCAGGTGCACTTGTAGCGCTGGATCAGCTGTTCAGCAGCAGGAACTCCCACATCAATCTGCTGATCAGGGAAGAATGGGGTCCGGAATCCCTTCGGGCATTCAAAGGGAGACACATCGGTGGAGGACAACTGGAGGTTATTGTGAGCGATTTCTGCCCAAACCAGTTGGAAGTGGTAAGACAGCGCAGGGTTGTCTCCAACTCCTGGTTCACTCTCTCAGTCTGGCCATTAGATTGGGGTGGAAGCCAGACGAGAGGCTGGCTGTAGCTTCTATGAGAGAGCAGAAAGCCTTCCAAAGGCTGGAAGTGAACTGTATTCCGCAATCAGTCTTGAGGGAAGCCATGGAGTCTGAACACATGTTGAACCATGAGTGTGGCGGATGGGAGCTTGGGGAGGACAATGAAATGGACAGCTTTGGAAAATCGATCCACAACGACCAAAATCCTGGTGTTCCATTAGACGGGGCAGACCAGTGATGAAATCTACTGAGAGGTGGGACAGCACAGGCAGTGGACATAACAGACCTGCAGGATGCTGGCGTGATGTCTTGTTCCGAGTGCAGGTGGGACAGGCAGATACAAAGTCGTGGACATCCTGGGACATAGATGGCCACCGAAGTTCTCTTTATAAACTCCCGAGTCCATTGAATTCCTAAATGTCCAGCCAGACAGGAGGAGTGACCCCATTGGGAACAGCTCCAATGCCTACATCGGATGCATCCACCTCGACAATGAATGGCTGAGATGGGCCTGGGTGTTACAGCACTGGGGCAGTGGTGAAACATCGTTTCAGCTCTGAAAATGCTTGATCGGCATCGTCGGTCCAATGGAATCCTGCTGAGGTCTTCTTGGTGAGTGCTTTGACTGGAGCCGCAATAGAGCTGAAATTCCAGATGAAATGGCAATTAAAAATTCACAAACCCCATGAAGCGCCATAACTGTTTGACTGTAGACGGTTTGGGCCACTCTGCAACTGCCTGAACTTTACTAGGGTCCACTTGAACATTGGGCAAGTATATGGTCCAAAAACAACAGCTGGTCTTTATGGAATTCACATTTTTCAGGCTTGGCGTACAGGTCATTTTCAAGAAGGTGTCTGATTACTCTCCGGACATGCTGGACGTGCTCCTGTTGAGAGCGGGAATAGATAAGGATGTCATCCAAATACACAAACACAAACTGGTTCAATGCATCTCTGAGCACATCGTTAACCACGGCCTGGAATGCAGTGGGGGCGTTGGCCAGACCAAAAGGCATCACTAGGTATTCATAGTGTCCATTAGAGTTGTTGAAAGCTGTTTTCCACTCCTCCCCTTCTCTTATGCGAATCAGATTGTAAGCATTCCGCAGATCTATTTTGGAAAATATGGTTGCTCCCTGGAGATGTTCAAACGCAGACGCCAGCAAGGGAAGAGGGTAGCGGTTCTTCACAGTGATGTTATTCAGGGGCCAATAATCGATGCAGGGAGGGACCTTTGCCATTTTTCTTGCTCACAAAAAAGAAGCCCGCTCCTGCCGGCGAGGTTGATGGATGGATAAACTCCATGCTCAATGCCTCCTTTAATGTATTCCTCCATGGCCAGCATTTCAGGATGAGAGAGGGAAAAGAGCCGGCCCCGGGGAGGACTAGTGCCAGGTAGGAGATCTATGGCATTTCTTTTACTGAAAACTTCAAGGAGATCCGCATATTTGGCTGGAATCCCAGACAGGTCCACTTCCTTAACTGACACAGGAGAGGATTCATGGAACGGAGCATGAGCTGGACCCAGACAGGCATGATGGTCCCCACTCTTGGAGTACGTTCAGAGACCAATTGATCCGTGGGTTATGTCGGGATAAGCAGAGGAGACCAAGTACCAGTGGCAGTTCAGGTGAATTAACCAGATAGAAAGATATTTCTTTATGATGATTGCCTTCGAGCACCAGTTGGAGGGGTTGGGTGGAAAGGTGAATATGGCTGGTTCCCAGAGGTCGACCGTCCAGCACCTTGACATTGATCTTTTCTCTTAATTCCTGAGTTGGAACTCCCCATCTTTGAGCGAAGGAGATGTCCATGAGATTCTGGCTGCACCAGAGTCAATAAACCCCTGAAGTTCATGGGTCTGAGACCTCCACAGCGAGGAAGCTGCGAGCATTACAGAATTAGGGGAAGCTGACTGAAGAGAGAACCGACCAGTCAGGGTTCCCCTCCCCGCTGACGGGTATTCTCTGTACTGGGTGCTTGGAACATGCTGCCCAGAAGTGTCCTGGATCACCACAAAAGAGGCAGGAACCTGTTCTCCGGTGCTGCTTTCATTCCTCCTGAGACAGGCGCATGCGCCCCATTGCATAGTCTCCTCCGTGGGCTGGGGGCTGGGGGCTGGGTGGTGAGGGAGGGGGAGAGGGCGAGGAAAGATGGTGATCAGATGAGGGAGGGGGAGAGGGTGAGGAAAGATGGTGATCAGGCGGCACGTAGGAAGTCTGAAACATTCTTTCCCTGCATCACTCAGTCACCCGGTCGTCAACTCGAGTAGGCAGATTAATCAAGTCATCCAGATTATCATGCTCGACCCAGACGGTGATTTCACGCCAGACCCTTGCATTCAGTCCACGCTGGAAGGCAGTGATGAGAGATCTCTCATTCCAACCTGTCTCTACTGCAAGGGTATGAAATTTAACTGCATAGGCTCTCACTGTTCCTCTGTCTTGGCGCAGGTCCAAGAGTCGGTGGGCAGCCTCCTGACCCCGTACTGGAAGAACAAAAACCTCCTTAGCTCCCCCACGAAATGATGAAACGACTGGGCTGTGGGGTATCCTTGGTCTCCTAAAGTGTTGAACAGGCTGAGTGGAGGTCCATCAAGAAGATTGACCATGTATGCCAGTTTTCGTGCATCATCACCAAAATGACCAGGCTGGGCTTGGAATGTCAATTCACATTGGGTAATAAATTCCTGCAGCCATTGGGTAATAAAATATCTGCCTGGGGATGGAATACTCCGTTCTTTTATGGACGTGGGTGTCTGTGGGGGTCCGAATGTGGGAGTCAGCTCTGGTCTGGGCGCGGGAGTATTATTAGAAGAGATTGTCGGGGCAGCAGACAATGAGGACCTACAAGATGCTGGGAGTGGGACTGAGGCAGCCTGAGGCTGCTGAATTGTGTTGGCGAGAACATTAATGGCTGTCAGCTGATGCTGGCTGTTCACAGTAAGTTCATGGATGGCGACCGTGAGTACGGAAATCGCGGACACCGGAGTCCGATTGTCTGTGGTGAGCTGTTGAACAGTTGTGGCTGGGGACGATACCTGTTCCTCCAAGTGAGACTGGGTTTGTCGGCACGAGATTATCTGCCTCATTGCCTCTGTAACTTCACTGAGAACAGATTCCATTGCCTGTAGCTTGTCTCCTATCTGACCAATGAATCTCACGGCTAAGGTCAGCTGCTCTCTCTCTGCTTGGTCCATCTTTGTGTATGGTCGAGACTTGCTGTCACTGGGTTTGGATGTGGCCCAAGTTGAGAGTGAGAGACACTGAAGCGGGTTGATAGTTCACAAAACTTTAATGCAAACAGTGTTCAAGGGAAAATAAAACAATAAACACTAGGCCAAACAGGGCCGTTAGCTAAAACTCCCAAACGGGAAACGAAGCCTACACTGCGGCTGAAAAGAACCGCAATTATTAAACAGTTGACTCCACAGTCCGATTTTCTCAGGCAAGGCCGATGCTAAACAAAAGCGAAGCATTGCTGTGCACTGTCCAAGTCTCGACAAGTATGGAGTTGAAAACTATCACGATTAAATAATAATTAGCTGACACATGCAAATTCACAAGCGCAATTGCCGTATCTACTGCGCTGCCAAATCCGTGGTTGTGACAGGGGGATCTCATAGAAATATTCCGAATGTTAAAAGGCCCAAACAAATTAGACGTGGCAAAGTTATTTCCCATGGTAGAGGAGTCTAGGACAAGAGGACATCACTT
Source organism: Mobula birostris (assembly GCF_030028105.1). Taxonomy (NCBI): domain Eukaryota; kingdom Metazoa; phylum Chordata; class Chondrichthyes; order Myliobatiformes; family Myliobatidae; genus Mobula; species Mobula birostris. Next base: position 7,386,950 of record NC_092387.1, on the reverse strand, counting down.
CAAGATTGAAGGACGTCCATTTAGAACAGAGATGCAGAGAAATTACTTTAGTCAGAGGGTGGTAAATCTGTGGAATTTGTTGCCACGAGCGGGTGCGGAGGCCAAATCATTGGGTGTATTTAAGGTAGAGATAGATAGGTTCCTGATCAGTCAGTGTATGAAAGGGTATGGGGAGAAAGCAGGGGAGTGGGATTGACTGGAAGAATTGGATCAGCCCATGATTGAATGGCAGAGCAGACTCGATGGGCCAAATGGCCTACTTCTGTTCCTATATCTTATGGTCTTAACACTGGTTCCCTCTACTTCCCATTACTGAACACCTTAAACAGTAAGACTGGTATTTCTTTCGTTGACTTTCTGTTTCTCAAACAAGCTCAGAATCAATGAAGATTGGTTTGTGTTCCCCCAATTCCTGTTCCTCAAGTCAAGAATCAATGAAGACTCATGTGGTCCCTCAACTTTCCATTCCTCAGATCAACAGTAAATGAAGACTGGCGTCTGTTCCCTTGACTTCCCATTCCTTACCCACAATAAATGAAAATGGTGTGTGTTCCCTTGACTTTCCATTCATCATGTCCATAATTAATGAAGACAGGAGTGTGTTCCCTCGACTTCCTGTTCCTCGACCACAATGAATGAAGACTGGTGTGTGTTGTCAATGAAGATTAGTGTGTGTTTCATAAACTCCCTATTCTTGAAGTCCATAATCAATGAAGACCGGTGTTTCTTCCCTTGAATTCCCTTCCTCAAGTCCACCATCAATGAAGATTGGTGTGTGCTCCCTTGACTTCCGGTTCCTCCTGCACAGTAAATGAAGACTACTGTGTGTTCCCTCGATTTTCCATTCCTCAAATCTACAACCAATGAAGACTGGTGTATGTTCCCTAGACTTTCGTTCCTCATCCTATATCAATGTAAACTGGTGTGTATCTGTCAACTTGTGGTTCTCAAGTCCACAATCAATGAAGACTGGTGTGTGTTCCCTTAACTTTCCTTTCTTTGTTCACAATCTATGAAGGTTAATGTGTGTTCCATCTACTCCCTATTCTTGAAGTCCATAATCAATGAAGACCGATATTTCTTCCCTTGAATTCCTTTCAAGTCCATCATCGATGAAGAATTGTGTGTGTTCCATTGACCTTCCATTCTTAAGTGCACAATCAATGAAGATTGGTTATGTTCTATTGAATTCCCTTTCCTCAAGTCGAGAATCAATGAAGATAGGTGTTGGTTCCCTCGACTTCCCATTCCTCGTCTGCAATAAATGAAGACTGGTGTGTGTTCCCTCTTGACATCCCATTTCTGGCCTACAATCAATGAAGACTGGTGTGTGTTCCCTTGACTTCCTTATCCTGATCCTAAATTAATACAGAATTGTGTGTTCCCCTCGATTTCCTATTCCTCAGATCATCAATGAATGAAGACTGCTGTGTGTTCCTTCGACTTCCTGTTCCTCGTCTAAAATCAATGAAGAATTGTGTGTGTCCCAATGACTTCCCATTGCTGAAGTCCATAACCAGTGAAGACTGTTTTTTCTTCCCTTGACTTCCTGTTCCTCAAGTTCAGAATCAATATAGATATTGCATGTTCCCTCGACATCTCATTCCTTGTGCACAACAAATATAAATAAATATTCCTAATGTCCATAATTAATGAAGACTGGTGTGTGTTCCCCTGACTTGCCGATCTTCGTTTACAATGAATGAAGACCCGTGTGGGTTTCCTTGACTTTCCATTCCTCAAGTCCACATTCAATGAAGATTAGTGTGTGTTCCATTGACTCCCTATTCTTGAAGTCCATAATCAATGAAGACTAGTGTTTTCCCTTGACTTCCCTTCCTCAAGTCCACCATCATTTATGTGTGTTCTTTCGACTTCCCATTCCTCATACACAATCAAAGAAGCCTGGTGTGTGTGCCCTCAGCTTTGCGTTCCCTTAGTGAAGCTTTGTATATGTTCCTTTGACTTCCTGTTCATCAGGTCTACAGTCAATGAAGAATTGTGTGTGTTCCCTCGACTTTCCATTCCACAGATCAAAAATGACCGAAGACTAGTGTGTGTCCCTTGACTTCCCATTCCTGAAGTCCTGAAGACTGCTGTTTCTTCCCTTGATTTCTTGTTCCTCAAGTCCACAATCAATGAAGATAGGTGTGTGATCTTTTGACTTTCCGTTCCTCGTCCACAATAAATGAAGACTGATCTGTCCTCTTGACTTCCTGTTCTTCCTTCACAATCAATAAAGAGTGGTTTGTGTTACCTCAAATTTCCGTTCCACATGTCCACAATTATTGAAGGCTGGTGTGTGTTCCCTTGACTTCCCATTGCTGAAGTCCATAAACAGTGAAGACTGGTGTTTCTTCCTTTGGTTTCCCTCCTCAAGTCCACAATCAAAGAAGATTGGTGAGTGTTCCCTGGACTTCCTGTCCCTCAAGACCTCAATCAATGAAGACTTGTGTGTGTTCTTTCAACTTTCCATTCCTTCGATCAACGATGAACAAAGACTGGTGTGTGTGTGTGTGTGTGTGTCCCTCAACGTGCATTCCTCAAGTCCACAATCAAAGTAGACTTGTCTGTGCTCCCTCAACTTTCTATTTCTCAGAACAACAATGAATGAAGGCTGGTGTGTGTTCTATCGACTTTCCTTTCCTTAAGTCAAAGAAGGTTGGTGTTTTTTCCCTTGACGTCCTGTTCCTCAAGTCCACAATCAATGAAGATAGGTGTGTGTTCCTCGACTTTCCATTCCTCATGTCCAGAATCAATGAAGACTGGTGTGTGTTCCATCAACTTCCCATTGCTGAAGTCCATAAACAGTGAAGACTGGTGTTTCTTTCAATGACGTTCTGTTCCTCAAGTCCAGAATGAATTTAGATAGGTGTGTCTTCCCTCAACTTCCTGGTTCTCAACCATAATCAATGAAGGTTGGTATGTGTTCCCTCAACTTTCCATTCCTCAAGTCCACAATCAATGAAGACTTGTCATGTTCCTGCAATGCCCGATTCCTGAATTCTATAAGTAATGAAGACTGGTGTTTTAATTCTTCACGTCTATAATCAATGTTGACGGTTGTGTGCTCCTTTGACTTGCCATTCCTTGACCACAAACAATCAAGACTTCAGAGGTTTTGAAGGTTTCAAAGGTGTATTTAATGTCAGCGAAATGTATACAATATACATCCTGAAATTATTTTTCTTCGCAACCATCCACAAAAGCAGAGGAGTAACCCAAAGAGTGAATGACAGTTAAATGTTAGAACCCCAAATCCACCCCCCAACGCATAAGCAGCAACAAAGCAACAATCCCCTCCCCCACCAGCAAAAATCATTGGTGCACCCCACTGAGCACTCAAGCGTGCATCAAAGACTTGTGAGTGTTTCCTCAACTTTACATTACTCAAGTGCATAAGCAATGAAGACTGGTGCATTTTCACTTGATTTCCTGTTCCTCAGGTCAAAATCAATGAACACTAGCGTGTATTCCCTCAACTTTCTTTTCTTGAAGTCCATAATCAATGAAGACTTTTGCTTCTTCTCTTGACATCCTGTTCCTCAAGTTCACAATGAATGAAGACTGGTTTTGTGTTCCCTTGACTTTCCATTCCTGAAGTCCACAATCAATGATGAGTGAAGTGTGTTCCCTGAACTTCCTGTTTCTCACCCAAAATCAATGAGTTTTGCTGTATGTTCCCTCGATTTTCCTTTCCTCGTTCACAATCAATGAAATTTGGTGTGTGCTCCCTGGATTTCCTGTTCCTCAAGTCCACAATCAATGAAGATTGGTGTGTGTTCCCTTAACTTCCCATCCCTGAAGTCCATGATCAATGAAAACTGGTGTTTCTTACCGTGACTTCCTGTTCCTCAAGTCCACAATCAATGAAGATAGGTGTGTATTCCCACCAATTTCCATTGCTCTGGTCCACAATCAATGGGAACTTATGTGTGTTGTCTCATCTTCCCATTCCTGAAGTCCATAATCAATGAAGACAGGTGTTTCTTCCTTTGACTTCCTATACCACAAATCTACAATCAATGAAGATCGGTGTGTTCCCTCTAATTCCTGTTCCTCAAATACACAATAAATGAAAACTGGTGTCTGTTTCCTCGACATCCAGTTCACATTGAGAATCAATGAAGAATGATGTGTGTTCCCTCAACTTCCCATTCCTGAAGTCCATAATCAATGAAAACTGGTGTTTCTTCCATTGACTTCATGTACCTCAATTCCACAATCCACTAGGACTGGTATGTGTTCCCGTGACATCTCGTTCTTCGAATCTACAATCAATGAATACTGCTGTGTGTTCTCTTCATTTTCCATTTGTCAATCCAGAATCAATGAAAACTGGTGTGTGTTCCCTTGACGTCCCATTCCTGAAGTCCATAATCAGTGAAGACTGGTGTTTCATCCCTTGACTTCCTCTGCCTCAAGTCCAGAATTAATGAAGATAGGTGTGTGTTCCCCCTACCCCCGGTTCCTCGTCTGCAGTAAATGAAAACTGGCCCGTGTTCCCTTGACTTTCCATACCTGAATTTCATAATTAGTGAAGACTGGTGTGCACTCCCTCAAATATCCATTCTTCAAGACCAGAGTCAGTGACGACTTGTGTGTGTTCCCTCCATTTCCTATTGTTCATCCATGGTCAATGAAGTCTGGTATGTGTTCCCTCGAATTTCCATTCCTCAAACCCACAATCAATGAAGACTGCTGTTGGTTCCCGCGACTTCCTGATCCCCAAGTCCACAATCAACAAGGACTGGTCTAAGTTCCATCAATTTCTGGTTCCTTATACAAAATCAATGAGGACTGGCATGTGTTTCCTCAATTTGCATTCCTCAAGTCCATAATCAATGAACACTGACATTTGTCCCCTCAAATTTTCATTCCTCAAACCCACAATGAATTAAGACTGGTGTATGTTCCCTTGACTTCCAGTTCCTTGTCCAGAATCCATGAAGTCTGGTCTGAGTTCCCTCAGTTTTTCATTCCTGAAGTCCACAATCAATGAAAATTGATGTGTCTTCCCTTGACTTCCCATTCCTCAACTCCACAATCAATGAAGACTGGCATGTGTTTCCCCGATTTCTTATTCCTCTAGTCCACAATCAATGAAGGCTGGGGTGTGCTCCCCTGACTTTCCATTCCTCGAATCCATAATCAGTGAAGATTGTTGTGTGTTCCCTTGACTTCCCATTCCTGAAGTCTGTAATCAATGAAGACTGGTGTTTCTTCCATTGACCTCCTGTTCCTCAAGTCCACAGATAATATATTTCAGTATCTATTGTATCAATGTCCTGCTCGTCAAGTCCACAATCCATGAAGATTGGTGTGGGTTCAATCAACTTCCAGTTTCTCGAACAGAATAGATGAAAACTGGTCCATGTTTGCTCATCTCTCCATTTCTCAGGTCTATAATCAATGAAGAATGGTGTGTGTTCCCTCAACCTCCTGTATCTCAAGTCCACAATCCATCAATACTGGTGAATGTTCCATTGAATTTCCATCCCCAATGGAGACTATTGAGTGTTTCCTCGACTTCTCAGTCCTCAACCACAATCAATGAAGACTGGTCTATGTTCCCTCAGCTTTCCATTGTTTGTCTCCAATCAATGAAAAATGTGTCCAGATTCAGCTGAAAATGTGTCCAGATTCAGCTTCTGAAGGACCGTGTTGCAGCACTGGAGAGGCAACTGGATGACGTTAGGTTAATCTGGGAGAACGAGAATTTTCTGGACAGGACCCACAGTGAGGTCGTTACACCCAGGATACAGGAAGAGAGAAGGAGGACGACGTTGAGCAGGGAAAGGATGCTTGAAGTACAGGAGACCCCAGGAGATGTGCCTCTTGTAAACAGGTTCTCCCTTTTGGAAGCTGTCAGGACAGAAGACAGTGCCAGTCTGAGGGGTGGACGGGTCTGCGAGTCAACAATTGGCACTGAGGCAAACCCGAGGAGACAGACGTCAGGCAGAGCCATGGTAGTAGGGGACTCCATAGTGAGAGGTACAGAAAGGGGTTTCTGCGGCAACAGGCAGGATTTAAGGATGGTATGTTGCCTCCCTGGTGCCAGGATCCAGGAGGTCATGGACCGATTACAAGGAATCCTCAAGGGTGAAGGTGAACATCCGGAAGTGGTGGTGCATGTTGGCACAAATGATGTGGGGAAAAAGAGGAAGGACATTCTACAGTGTGACTTCAGACAACTGGGAAGAAGGCTGAAAAGCAGGACTTCCAGGGTGGTTATCTCCAGTTTGCTTCCAGTTCCCCGTGCTGGAGTGGTCAAGAACAGGGAGATAATGGATCTGAATGTGTGGCTGAGGAACTGGTTCGGGAATCAAGGATTTACATTCTTGGACCACTGGGGTATGTTTCGGGGTAAGGATGAATTGTACAAAAGGGACGGGTTTCACCTTAATAAGCGGGGCACCAGCATTCTGGCAGGCAGGTTTGCCTTGGCAACACGGGTGTGTTTAAACTAAGTAGTGGGGGGGAGGGGACGAACTGGAAACATAAGGATGGAGATAAAGGGAAAGTGAGAATAAGAAAAGTTAAGAAAGACAGCAGAATCAACAGAGCAGAAAGCTCAAGAAGGGATCGTACAGTATGGCCAAGTGATATAGGAACTGATATGGGAGGTGAGGGGAGTAATGAATTAAAAGTATTGTATATGAATGTACGGAATATAAGAAATAAAGTGGATGGGCTTGAGGCACAGTTGGAAATTGGTAAGTATGAAGTTGTGGGAATAACAGAGACATGGCTTCAAGTGGACAGGGCCTGGGAAATGAATATTCAAGGTATACGTCCTATCGAAAGGACAGACTGATGGGCAGAGGGGGTAGGGTGGCTCTGTTGGTAAGGAATGATATTCAGTCCCTTGCGAGGGGGGACATAGAATCAGGGGACGTAGAGTCAGTATGGATAGAACTGAGAAATTCTAAGGTTAGAGAGACCCTAATGGGAAGTATCTACAGGCCCCCAAACAGTAGTCTGGACGTAGGGTGTGAGTTGAATCAGGAGTTAAAATTGGCATGTCGCAAAGGTAATGCTACAGTTGTTATGGGGGACTTCAACATGCAGGTAGACTGGAGGAATCAGGTTGGTACTGGACCCCAAGAAAGGGAGTTTGTGGAGTCCCTCCGAGATAGATTCTTAGAACAGCTTGTACTGGAGCCTACCAGAAAGAATGCAATTCTAGATTTAGTGTTGTGCAATGAACCAGATTCGATCAGGGACCTCGAGGTAAAGGAGCCATTAGGAGGTAGTGACCATAATATGATAAGTTTTAATCTACAATTTGAGAGGGAGAAGGGAAACTCGGAAGTGTCAGTATTACAGTTGAACAAAGGGAACTATGGTGCTATGAGGGAGGAGCTGGCCAAAGTTCAATGGAACAATACCCTAGCAGGGATGACAGTGGAACAGCAATGGCAAGTGTTTCTGGGAATAATGCGGAAGGTGCAGGATCAGTTCGTTCCAAAGAGGAAGAAAGATCTTAAGAGGAGTAAGGGGAGGCCATGGCTGACAAGGGAAGTAATGGACAGTATAAAAATAAGAGAGAAGAAGTATAACATAGCAAAGATGAGTGGGAAGCCAGAGGATTGGGAACCTTTAAAGAGCAACAGAAGGTAACTAAAAAGGCAATACGCGGAGAAAAAATGAGGTACGAAGTTAAACTAGCCAAGAATATAAAGGAGGATAGTAAAAGCTTCTTTAGGTATGTGAAAAGGAAAAAAATAGCTAAGACCAAAATTGGGCCCTTGAAGACAGAAGTGGGTGAATTTATTACGGGGAACAAGGAAATGGCAGACAAGTTGAACAGGTACTTTGGATCTGTTTTCACTCGGGAAGACACAAACAATCTCCCAGATGTGATAGTGGCCAAAAGACCTAGGGTAATGGATGAACTAAAGGAAATTTATATTAGTCAGGAAATGGTGTTGGATAGGCTGTTGGGTCTGAAGGCTGATAAGTCCCCGGGACCTGATGGTCTGCATTTCAGGGTACTTAAGGAGGTGGCTTTAGAAATCGTGGACGCATTGGTAATCATTTTCCAATGTTCTATAGATTCAGGATCAGTTCCTGTGGATTGGAGTGTGGCTAATGTTGTCCCTCTCTTCAAGAAGGGAGGAAGAGAGAAAACAGGGAATTATAGACCAGTTAGCCTGATGTTGGTGTTGGGAAAGATGCTGGAGTCAATTATAAAAGATGAAATTACGACACATCTGGATAGTAGTAACAGGGAAGGGGAAATCGTGCTTGACTAATCTTCTGGAATTTTTTAAGGATGTAACTATGAAAATGGACAAGGGAAAGCCAGTGGATGTAGTGTACCTGGACTTTCAGAAAGCCTTTGATAAAGTCCCACATAGGAGATTAGTGGGCAAAATTAGGGCACATGGTATTGGGGACAGAGTACTGACATGGATTGAAAATTGGCTGGCTGACAGAAAACACAGAGTAGCGATTAACGGGTCCCTTTCGGAATGGCAGGCAGTGACCAGTGGGGTACCGCAGGGTTCAGTGCTGGGACCACAGCTGTTTACAATATATATTAATGATTTAGATGAGAGAATTAAAAGAAACATTAGCAAATTTGCCGATGACTCAAAGCTGGGAGGCAGTGTGAAATGTGAGGAGGATGTTATGAGAATGCAGTGTGACTTGGACAGGCTGGGTGAGTGGGCAGATGCATGGCAGATGCAGTTTAATGTGGATAAATGTGAGGTTATCCACTTTGGTGGTAAGAACGGGAAGGCAGATTACTATCTAAATGGAGTCAAGTTAGGAAAAGGGGAAGCACAACGAGATTTAGGTGTTCTTGTGCATCAGTCACTGAAAGCAAGCATGCAAGTACAGCAGGCAGTGAAAAAAGCTAATGGCATGCTGGCCTTCATAACAAGAGGAATTGAGTATAAGAGCAAAGAGGTCCTTCTGCAGCTGTACAGGGCCCTGGTGAGACCACACCTGGAGTACTGTGTGCAGTTTTGATCTCCAAATTTGAGGAAGGACATTCTTGCTATTGAGGGAATGCAGCATAGGTTCACAAGGTTAATTCCCGGGATGGTGGGACTGTCATATGTTGAAGGATTGGAGCGACTGGGTTTGTATACTCTGGAATTTGGAAGGCTGAGAGGGGATCTTATTGAAACATATAAGATTATTAAGGGATTGGACACGCTGCAGGCAGGAAGCATGTTCCCTCTGATGGGTGAGTCCAGAACCAGAGGCCACAGTTTAAGAATTAGGGGTAGGCCATTTAGAACGGAGTTGAGGAAAAACTTTTTCACCCAGAGAGTGGTGGATATATGGAATGCTCTGCCCCGGAAGGCAGTGGAGGCCAAGTCTCTGGATGCTTTCAAGAAAGAGATGGATAGAGTTCTTAAAGACAGCGGAATCAAAGGTTATGAGGATAAGGCAGGAACTGGATACTGATAATGGATGATCAGCCATGATCACAGTGAATGGCGGTGCTGGCTCAAAGGGCCGAATGGCCTATTCCTGCACCTATTGGCTATTGTCTATTGTCTATCGGTGTGTGTTCCGTAGAACTCTCGTTACTCATCCATAATCAATGAAGACTGGTGTTTTTCTTTCCTTGACTTCCTGTACCTCAAGTCTAAAATCTGTAAGTTTAGTGTATGTTGCCTCAACTTCCTATTTCTCAAATCCACAATCAGTGTAGACTTGTGTGTGTTCTTTCGACTCTGTGTTCCTCAATCCAGAATTAAATAAGCTAGCTGTGTGTTCTCTCGACTTCCCATTCCTCGGCTACAATAAATGCAAACTGGTGTGTGTCCCTTCAACTTTCCATTCCTCTTCTATAATCAATAAAGACTGTTGTGTGCTCCCTTGGCCTTACATTCCTCAAGTCCACAATCAATGACAACTGGTGTGTTTTTGCTCGATTTCCTCGTCCTCAAGTCCATAATCAATGAAGAGTGGTGCATGTTCCCTCAACATCCTGTTCACCATCTAAAATCAATGAAGAAATTTGTGTTACCTCGACTTTCCATTCCTCATGTCCACAATCATTGAAGGTTAGTGTATGTTCCCTCTAATTCCTGCTCATTGTCCACAATCAATGAAGACTGGTGTGTGTTCTCTCGACTTCCCATTCCTCATCCACAGTAAATGAAAAACGGGTGTATGTTCCCTCCACTTTCCATTCCTGAAGTCCAGAATCAATGATGACTTGTGTGTATTCCCTCCACTTTCCAATGTTCTTCCACAGTCAATGAAGTCTGGTGTGTATTCCTTCGATTTTCCATTCCTCCACCACAATCACTGAAGACTAGTGTGTGGTTCCTCAACTTGTCATTCCTCAAGTACGTACTCAGTAAAGACTGGAGCATGTACCTTCCACTCCCTTTTACTCAAGTACAGAATGAAATAAGATTGTTCTGTGCTCGCACAACTTCCCATTCCTCATCCACAATAAATGAAAATTAGTGTGTGTTCCCTCACCTTTCCATTCCTCCACCACAATCACTGAAGACTGGTGTGCATTTCCTCGACTTCCTATTCCTGAAGTATGCAATCATTGAAGACTGGTGTGTGTTCCTTTGATTCCCTGTTCCTCAATTTCATAATCAAAGTAGTTTGGTATGTGTTCCCTCAACTCCCTGGTGTCTGTCCATTATAAATAAAAACTGGAGTGTGTTTCCTCGACTTTCCATCACTCAAGTCCATAATCAATGAAGACTGTTGAATTTTCACTCGACTCCCGCTCCTTGCCCACAATCAATGAAGACTGGTGTGTGTTCTGTCAAGTTCCCATTCCTTGTCCACAATCAAAGAAGACTGTGTGATTTCCCTTAACCATTTCTCAGGGCCACAATTAATGAAGATTGGTGTGTGTCCACTCAACTTCCCTTTCCTGAAGTCCATAATCAATGAAGGCTGATTTTTTTTCTCTTGTCTTCCTGTACCCTGAGGTCCCCAATCAATCAAAATTGGTGTGTGTTCCCTCGACATCCTGTCCCTCAAGTCCCCAATCAATGAAGACTTGTGTGTGTTCCCTGAGCTTCCTGTTCCTCATCCAAATTCAATGCAGGCTGATGTGCGTCACTTGACGTGCATTCCTCAAATCCACAATCAATGAAGTCTGGTATGTATTCCCTCAACTTCCCATTCCTCATCCACAGTCAATGAAGTATGGTGTGTGTTAACTCGACTTTCCATTCCTCAAGTCTGCAATCAATGAAGATTGGTGTGTGTTGCATTGACTACCCCTTCATAATCAATGAAGTCTGGTGCATGTTCCCTTGAATTTCCATTCTTCAAATCCACAATCAAGGAGCACTGGTATGTGTTCCCTTGACACCCTGTTCCTTGTCCACAATCAATGAAGTCTGGTGTGTTTTCCCTTGAATGCTTGTTCCTTGTCCAGAAACAATGAATTATGCCGTGTGTCCCTGGACTTGTGATCCTCAAGTTCACAATCAACGAAGAGTGGTGTATGATCCTTCAAATTCCCCTTCCTCAAGTCCACAATCAATGAGGACTGGTTTGTTTTCCCTTGATGTCCAATTACTGAAGTCCATAATCTTTGAAGACTGGTGTTTATTCCCTTGAATTACTGTTCATCTAGTCCAAAACCACCGAAGATTTCCATTCCTGATCCAAAATAAATGAAGAATGGTGTCTGTCCCTCGATTTGCATTCCTTAAGTCAACGATCATTGAAGACTGGTGTGTGTTTGCTTGACTTTCCATTCCTCAGATCCAGCATGAATGAAGATTGTTGCATGTTCCCCCGATTTCCCTTTCCTGAAGTCCATGATCAGTGAAGAGTGGTGTTTTCTCCCTGGACTTGCTGTCCTTCAATTTCAAAATCAATGAAGATAGGTGTGTGTTCTCTCGACCTTCCATTACTCGTCCACAGTAAATGAAAACTGGCATGTGTTCCGTCAACTTTCCATTCCTGAAGTCCATAATTAATGAAGACTGGTGTGTATTCCCTCGAAGTGCCCTTCCTCATCCACAGTCAATGAAGATTTGTATGTGCTCCCTCAACTTCCTGATCCTGATCCAAAATCATTGAAGACTGATGTGTGCCCTCAATATCTCATTTCTCATCCACAATTAATGATGTATGTTTTTATTCCCTCGTCTCTCCATTCCTCATCCACAATTAATGAAGTCTGGTGTGTGTTCCCTCAATTTCCTTTTCTGCAAGTCCACAATCAATGAAGACTGGTGTCTGTTCCCTCAACTTTACGTTCCCTGTCTAAAATCAACGAAGATTATTTTTGCGATTCCTCAAATTTCCATTCATCAATCCATATTTAGTTTAAATATCCATAATCTTGCCTCTCGGTTTTTTTTGCACTACCTTACTTTCCATTTTTCTATTTTGTATTTATGATTTATAATTAAAATTTTTAATATTTACTAATTTTTACTATTTTTAATATTTAATATTTGTAATCCGGGGAGCAGGAAGTGCAGATTCAAATATCGCTGTGATGATTGTATGTTCTAGTATGAATTGTTTGGCGACAATAAAGTATAAAGTATAATTAATGAAGGTTGGTGTATTTTCCCTCGAATTCCTGTTCCTCAAGTCCATGACCAATGAAGACTGGAGTGTGTTCTCTCGATTTCCTTTCCTGAAGTCCATAATCTGTGAAGACTGGTGTTTCTTCCCTTAACTTCCTGTTCCTCAAGTCCAGGAGCAATGAAGACTGTATGTTCCTTTGACTTTCCATTCCTGCTGTCCATAGTTAATGAAGACTGCTGTGTGTTCTTCTGACCTTCCATTCCTGATGTCCATAGTTAATGAAGACTGCTGTGTGTTCTCTTGATTTCCCATTCTTAGGCAAGGCAACGACCACCCCCCCACCACCAGCAAAAAAGCATTGGTGCCCCCCCACCGAGCACTCAAGCATGCAGCAAAGCATCAATAAAGATACAGACTTGCAGTACACCAAAGACTACTCATTCACCCTGTAATTCAATATACCATAGGCTGTCCCTCTCCCTAATAAGGGAAAAAGAGGTGTCCCCATTTCACAGTGAGAGGGGAGACATAATAAACAACCGGCTGATTTATTTATGATGTTAAAAGTCTGCTGCGCCGCTTTTTCCAAGCTCTGCACCCAGACAGTCGGCACCTTCAAGTCGCAGCTCTCTGGACCCACAACCCCCGGCCGCTAACCCGCTGCCCCCGATGTTCCGTGTTCTCTCGCGACACTTCAGTCAGGGGCACCAGCCTAGAATCAGCCTGTCTCCAGAGCCACAAAATTCCAGAACCCTGAAGGCGTGCTCTCCTTCCACAGAAACAGAGAAAAACCTACAGCACAATAGAGGCCCTTTGGCCCACAGTGCTGTGCCAAACATGTACTTACTTTAGAAATTACCTCGGGTTACCTATAGCCCTCTATTTTTCTAAGCTCCACGTACCTATCCAGGAGTCCCTTGAAAGATCTCATTGTTTCCCCTCCACCAACATCGCCAGCAGCCCGTTCCACGCACTCACCACTCTCTGTGTAAAAATCTTACTCTTGACATCTCCTCTGTACCTACTTTCAAGCATCTTAAAACTGTGCCCTCTTGTGTTAGTCATTTCAGCCCTGGGAAAAAGCCTCTGACTATCCACATGATCAATGCCTCTCATCATCTTGTACACCTCTACCAGGTCACCTCTCATCGTCTGTTGCTCCAAGAAGAAAAGGCCGAGTTCACTCAACCTATTCTCATAAGGCATGCTCCCCAATCCAGGCAACATCCTTGTAAATCTCCTCTGCGTCCTTTCTACAGTTTCCACGTCCTTCCTGTAGTGAGGTGACCAGAACTGAACACAGTACTCCAAGTGGGGTCTGACCGAGGTCTTATATAGCTGTAAAATGACCTCACGGCTCTTGAACTCAATCCCATGGTTGATGAATACCAACACATCATACACTTTCTTAACAAAACTGTCAACCTGAGCAGCAGCTTTGAATGTCCTATGGACACGGACCCCAAGATCCCTCTGATTCTCCACACTGCCTAGAGTCTGACCATTAATACTATATTTTGTCTTCAAATTTGACCCTCTGAAATGAATCACTTCACATTTATCTGGGTGGAACTCCATCTGCCACTTCTCAGCCCACTTCTGCATTTTATCATTGTCCCACTGTAACCTCTGACAACCCTCCAGACTATCCACAACACGCCCAACTTTTGTGTCATCAGCAAACTTACTAACCCACCCTTCTACTTCCTCATCCACGTCATTTATAAAAATCACAAAGAGGAGGGGTCCCAGAACAGATCACTGTGGAACACCACTGGTCACCGACCTCCACACAGAATATGAACCATCCACAACCACCTTCTGCCTTCTGCGGTCAAGTCAATTCTGGATCTACAAAGAAAGGTCTCCTTGAATCAGAATCAAGTTTAATATCACCAGCATGTTACATGAAATCTGTTAACTTAGCAGCAGCAGTTCAATGCAATACATAATCTAGCAGAGAGAAAAAAAATAATAATTAATAAACAAGTCAATTATGTATAATGAATAGATTTTTAAAAAACCATGCAGAAACAGAAATACTGTATATTAAAAAAAGTGAGGTAGTGTCCAAAGTTTCAATGTCCATTTAGGAATCGGATGGCAGAGGGGAAGAAGCTGTTCCTGAATCACTGAGTGTGTGCCTTCAGGCTTCTGTATCTCCTACCTGATTGTAACAGTGAGAAAAGGGCATGCCCTGGGTGCTGGACGTCCTTAATAATGGACTCTGCCTTTCTGAGACATGGCTCCTTGAAGATGTTCTGGATACTTTGTAGGCTAGTACCCAAGATGGAGCTGACTAGATTTACAACCCTCTGCAGCTTCTTTCGGTCCTGTGCAGTAGCCCCTCCATACCAGACAGTGATGCAGCCTGTCAGAATGCTCTCCACAGTGCAACTATAAAAGTTTTTGAATGTATTTGTTGACATGCCAAATCTCTTCAAACGCTTAATGAAGTATAGTTGCTGTCTTGCCTTCTTTATAACTACATCAATATGTTGGGACCAGGTTAGATCCTCAGAGACCTTGAAACCCAGTAATTTGAAACTGCTCACTCTCTCCACTTCTGATCCCTCTGAGGATTGGTATGTGTTCCTTCGTCTTACCCTTCCTGGAGTCCACAATCAGGTCTTTCGTCTTACTGACGTTGAGTGCCAGGTTGTGCTGTGATACCATTCCACTAGTTGGTATATCTCACTCCTGTTCGCCGTCTTGTCACCACCCGAGATTCTACCAACAATGGTTGTATTGTCAACAAATTTATAGATGGTATTTGAGGTATGCCTAGCCACACAGTTATGTGTATACAGAGAGTAGAGCAGTGGGCTAAGCACACACCCCTGAGGTGCGCCAGTGTTGATCGTCAGCGAGGAGAAGATGTTATCACCAATCCACACAGATTGTGGTCTTCCGGTTAGGAAGTCGAAGATCCAATTGCAGAGGATCCCATGTCTCATTACTTTCTGAATCAGCCTCACATGGGGAACCTTATTTCTCCTTTGTCCTTGTGTACTGGAAATGACATTAAACAATCTTGAATCCCTTGAAATATTAGTTCTGATATATGACGAGTAAACATATTTATTAAAATTTTAAAAACTAAAATGTGGTCATAACAATGGATATCACGCACAAAATGCAGGAGGAACTTTAGCAGGTCTGTACTGGCGGGATAAACAGTCGATGTTTCGGGCTAAGACCGAATGGGATTCTTTCAAATTTGATTAAGGTGAAGGCCCAACTGGGAACATGGAGGTTTGAAATCAGTCATCTTGAAGAACAATAAGGCAAGAGCTCCCTCTCATGGTTCTGTGAGAAAGTACAACTGGGCAGCAAGTGTTGGCAAGAACATGGGAAAATTTGAAAGTTTCTGCTCTTAACTGCGATCTAATGATTGTACCTAAAAATGCACATATTGGGACAGAGCACCAGTTAACCCTCACTATTCCTACTATTGACATTCAGGTTAAAATTGGGAAGTTCATCATCTGCTGAGGGCTAGATCGGTGATTGAGGTCTGTACAAAAAAGCAGGTATGACTTGCAGAGGGCTATTTCAAGAACGAAGAGACAATTCTGAGCGGGCTTGGGGTGACATCAGATGGACATCAACTCTGGCAGGGTTTGCAGGACATTACTTCCTACAAAGTGAAACCCAATAGCATGAATGGCGGTGATGCTTCACTACCAGATGAACTCAATGCCTTCTATGCCAGCTTTGACTGGGAGAATGACCAAGACCATAAGACATAAGATCAGAATTAGGCTATTTAGCCCATTGAGTCTGCTCCACCATTCCATCATGGCAGATCCCGGATCCCACTCAACCCCATACACCAAACTTTTCACTGTATCTTTTGATGCCTTGACCGATCAGGAAACTAACATGTTCTGCCTTAAATATACCCATGGTTTGCCTCCACCACAGTCTATGGCAGAGCATTCCACAGATTCACCACTCTTTGCCTAAAAAATTCCTCCTCATCTCCATTCTAAAAGGTCACCTCTCCATTTTGAGGCAGTGCCTCCTGATTCTGGATACCGCCACCACAGGAAACATTCTCTTTACATCCACCTTATCTAGTCCTTTCAACATTCAGTAGGTTTCAATGAGATCTGCTGCATTCCTCTAAATTTCAGTGAGTACAGGCCCAAAGCTGCCAAAACACTTCTCATATGTTAACCCCATCATTCCCAGAATCATCCTCATGAACCTCCTCTGGACTCTCTCCAACAACACATTCTTTCTGAGATATGGAGCCCAAAACTGTTGACAATACTCCAAGTGCAGCCTGACTAGTGTCTTATAAAACATCAGCATTATCTTCTTGCTTTTATATTCTAGTCCCCTTGAAATAAATGCCAAATTGCATTTGTCTTCTTTACCACAGATTCAACCTGTAAATTAACCTTCTGGGAGTCTTGCACGAGACCCTCTGCACCTCTGGTTCTTGAAGCTTCTCCCCATTTAGATAATAGTCCACACTATTGTTCCTTTTACCAAAATGCATTTTCGTACATTTCCCAGCCCCATATTTCATCTGTCACTTTTTTGCCCATTCTGCCAATTTGTCTAAGTCCTGCTGCAGTCGCATTGCTTCCTCAGCACTACCTACCCCGCCATCTATCTTCACGTCATCCGCGAACTTTGCCACAAAGCCATCAATCCCATTATCCAAATCATTGACAAACAATGTAAAAACTAGCGGTCCCAACATGGTCCCCTCGGGAACACCACTAGTCACTGGCAGCCAACCAGAAAATGCCTCCTTTATTCCCACTCACTGCCTCCTCATTTTATCTTGTTAAGCAGCCTCATGGAACTGGAGGAGATAGCTGAGGTACTTAATGAATACTTTGCTTCTTGGCGATTGTAGGGATGACTTAAAGCAGATTGAAAAGCTTGAGCATATAGACATTAAGAAAGAGGACGTGCTGGAGCTTTTGGAAAGCATTAAGTTGGATAAGTCACCGGGACCAGAGGAGATGTACCCCAGGCTACTGTGGGAGGCGAGGGAGGAGATTGCTGAGCCTCTGGTAATGATCTTTGCATCATCAATGGGGATGGGAAAGGTTCCAGAGGATTGGAGGGCTGCAGATGTTGTTCCATTATTCAAGAAAGGGAGTAGAGATAGCTCAGGAAATTATAGACCAGTGAGTCTTACTTCAGTGGTTGGTAAGCTGATGGAAAAGATCCTGAGGGGCAGGATTTATGAACATTTCGAGAGGCATAATTTGATTAGGGATAGTCAGCATGGCTTTGTCAAAGGCAGGTCGTGCGTTTTGAGCCTGATTGATTTTTTTGAGGATGTGACTAAACACATTGATGAGGGTAGAGCAGTAGATATAGTGTATATCAATTTCAGCAAGGCATTTGATAAGGTACCCCATGCAAGGCTTATTGAGAAAGTAAGGAGGCATGGGATCCAAGGGGGCATTGCTTTGTGGATCCAGAACTGGCTTGCCCACAGAAGGCAAAGAGTGGTTGTAGGCGGGTCATATTCTGCACGGAGGTCGGTGACCAGTGGTGTGCCTCGGGGATCTGTTCTGGTTCCCCTTCTCTTTATGATTTTTATAACTGACTTGGATGAGGAAGTGGAGGGATGGGTTAGTAAATTTGCTGATGACACAAAGGTTGGGGGTGTTGTGGATAGTGTGGAGGGCTGTCAGAGGATACAGCAGGACATTGATAGGATGCAAAAATGGGCTGGGAAGTGGCAGGTGGAGTTCAACCCAGGTAAGTATGAGGTGGTTCATTTTGGTAGGTCAAACATGATGGCAGAATATAGTATTAATGATAAGACTCTTGGCAGTGTGGAGGATCAGAGGGATCTTGGGTTCCGAGTCAATAAGACGCTCAAAGCTGCTGCGCAGATTGACCCTGTGGTTAACAGGGCATACGGTGTACTGTATTGGCCTTCATCAATCCTGGGATTGAGTTTAGGAGCCAAGAGGTAATGTTACAGCTTTATAGAAACCTAGTCAGACCCCATTTGGAGTACTGTGCTCAGTTCTGGTCACCTCACTACCAGGAAGGATGTGGAAACTATAGAAAGGGTTTAGAGGAGATTGACAAGGATGTTGCCTGGATTGGGGAGCATGCCTTACGAGAATAGGTTGAATGAACTTGGCCTTTTCTCCTTGGAGTGATGGAGGATGAGAGGTGACCTGATAGAGGTGTATAAGATGATGAGAGGCACTGATCGTGTGGATAGTCAGAGGCTTTTTCCCAGGGCTGAAATGGCTAACATGAGAGGGCACAGTTTTAAGGTGCTTGGAAGTAGGTACAGAGGAGATGTCAGGGGTAAGTTTTTTTACGCAAAGAGTGGTGAGTGCGTGGAATGGGTAGCAGGCGATGGTGGTGGAGGCGGATACGATAGGGACTTTTAAGAGACTCCTGGATAGGTACATGGAGCTTAGAAAAATAGAGGACTATGGGTAACCCTAGGTAATTTCTAAAGTAAGCACATGTTCGGCACAGCATTGTGGGCCGAAGGGCCTGTATTGTGCCGTAGTTTTCTATGTTTTTATGCTTCTATGTGTGGCACCTTTTCAAATGCTTTCTGAAAATCCAAGTAAATGACATCCACTGCCTCTCCTTTGTCCACCCTCCTTGTTACCTCTCGAAGAACTCTAACAGATTTGTCAGGTAAGATTTCCCTTTTTACAGAAACTATGCTGACCTTGACTTATTTTATCATTAGTCTCCAAGTTCCCTGAAACCTCATCCCTGATAATAGATTCCAGCACTTTCCCAACCACTGAGGTTAGGCTAACTAGCCTATAATTTCCTTTCTTTTGCTTTCCTTCCTTTCTTTTGCTTTCCTCCCTTCTTAAAGAGTGGAGTGACATTTGTAATCTTCCAGTCCTCCGGGACCATGCCAGAATCAAGTGATTCTTGAAAGATCATGACCAATGTATCCATTATCTCTTCAGCATCCTCTCTCAGGACTCTGGGATGTAGTCCATCTGGTCGAGATGACTTATCAATTTTTAGTTGCCTTTTGTTGGATCTTAAAAGCTTCCCAATCATCTAACTTCCCACTCACTTTTGCTACCTTATAAGCTCTTTCCTTAGTTTTTTATGCAGTCCTTAACTTCCCTTATCTGCCATGGTTGCCCACTCCTGCCCTCTGAGAACTTCTTCTGTGGGACCTATCTATCCTGTGCCTTGTGAACTATTCCCAGATTGTCACCTTGTCGCAGTGGAGAAGCTTGTGTGGTCCTGTGGTCCTGTGATCCCGAGAGCAATGCCGTCTGGAGCTATGCTCCTGGTAGGGTCACCCATGCTGGTAAGGTCGAGGGTGAGGTCCCTGACAAAGAACAATCCAACCAAGACCTCAACGGTGGAACAGGCAAAGTTACTTCGAACTCAATGGCTGGGAAGGCGGATGAAGGCTGCAGCAAATCCATCAGCTCCAGTGGTCGTGGTTTCCATGCCATTGGAATCAGCTGGTTGATTTGTGAAGTATCGTGTGCTTCTTGGAGTGAAACATCATGTACATGTTAAAAAAATGCGCGCACAGGCATCTTCACTCTGTGGGCCACTTCAGAACGAAGATCATCATCCTCGACCTCGAGGGATAGCCACGACAACTACGATTCCCAGAAACTTCAGCCATCTCTGCTCTGCCATCATTCCCGCCAGTATCCCCCTCCAATCCACCTGGGCAAACTCCTCTCTCATGCCTCTGTAATTCCCTTCATTCCATTGTGATACAGATACATGTGAGTTATGCTTCTCCCTCTCAAACTGCAGTGTGAATTCAATCATATTATGATCATGGTCTGCTAAGGGTTCCTTTACTTTAAGCTCCCCAATAAGATTTGAGTTATTAACACAACACCCAGTCTAAGACAGCTTTTCCCTAAGTAGGCTCAAACACAAGCTGCTCTAAAAAGCCATCGCATAGGCAATCAACAAATTCTTGCAATCCAATGCCAGCCTGATTTTCCCAATCCCCTTGCATATTGAAGTCCCCCATTACAATTGTATCATTACCCTTATTACATGCTGGAATATGGGGGGGGATCTCATTGAAACCTACCAAATATTGAAAGGTCTAGATAGGGTGGATGTGGAGAGGATGTTTCCTATCGTGGGGGTATCCAGAACCAGAGGGCACAGACTCAAAATGGAGGAGCGGCATTTGGAGGTAAGTAGGGATTGTTTTAGCCAGAGAGTAGTGACTCTGTGGAATGCTCTGCCACAGACTGCGGTGGAGGCCAAGCCCATGGGTACAGTTAAGGCAGAAGTTGCCCTGATCGGTCAGCGTATTGAAGGATATGGTGAGAAGGCAGGTGTATGGTGTTGAGTGGGATCCAGGATCAGCCATGATGGAATGGCGGACAAGGCTCAATGGGCTGAATGGACTAATTCAGCTCCTATGTCTTATGGGCTTATGCTTTTTCCAGCTCCCATTGCAATCTCAACCCCACAACTTGGCTACAATTTGGAGGCCTATATATGATTCCCATAATGGGCTTTTCCCCCTTGCATTTTCTTAACGCCACCCACAAAGATTTAACGTTCTCTGACCCAATGTCACCTCTTTCTAAAGGTGTGATTCAATCTCATACCAACAGAGCCACACCACCGCCTATGCCTTCCTGCCTGTCCTTTCGATACAAAGTATATCCTTTGAGGTTAAGCTCCCAACTATGGCCTTTTTTCAGCCACAACTCAGTGATGCCCACAATGCCATATCAACCAATCTCAAATTGTGCCATGAGTTTGTCCACCTTATTCCGAATGCTAAGCGCATTTAAATACAGCACCTTCAGTCCTGCATTCTTCGCCTCTTTGAATCCTGCCTCCAACAGGACTGAGAGGATGACAGCTGTGAAGATCCCTGCTGCACCCGGTGACCCTGTGATCTCTGTCTCTGAGGCCGATATTCGGCTGTCTCTGAGGAGGGTGAACTCTCAGAAGGTGGCAGGCCCTGATGGAGTACCGTTAAGGCTCTGAAAACCTGTGCCAACTAACTGGCGACAGTATTCAAGGACATTTTCAACCTCTCACTGTTACGGTCAAAAGGGCAACAATTATACCAGTGCCCAAGAAGAGTAGTGTGAGCTGCTTTGTAGCTATCGTCCAGTAGCATTCACATCTACGGTGATGAAATGCTTTAAGTGGTTGGTCACGGTCAGAATGAACTCCTGCCTCTGCAAGGACCTGCACCCACTTCAATTTGTCTATCGTCACAATAGGTCTATGGCAGACACAATCTCAATGGTTCGTCACATGACTTTAGATCACCTGGACAATATGAACACATATATCAGGATACAGTTCGTTGACAATAGCTCAGCGTTTAACACCATCATTCCCACAGTCCTGATCGATAAGCTACAGAACTTGGGCCTCTGTACCTCCCTCTGCAATTGGATCCTCGACTTCCTAACTGGAAGGCCACAATTTATACGGATTGGTGATAATATCTCCTCCTCGCTGACGATCAACACTGGCAGATCTCAGGGTGTGTGCTTAGCCCACTGCTCTACTCTCTCTATACCCATGACTGTGTGGCTAGGTATAGCTCAAATACCATCTGTAAATTTGCAGAGATTGTCGGCAGAATCTCAGATACAGGAGCGAGGTATATCAGCTGGTGGAGTGGTGTCACAGCAACAACCTTGCACTCAGTGTCAGTAAGACCACAGAGCGGATTGTGGACTTCAGGAAGGGTAAGATGAATAAACCAATCCTCATAGAGGGATCAGAAGTGGAGAGAGTGAGAATTTCAAGTTCCTGGGTGTCAACATCTCTGAAGATCTAACCTGGTCTCAACATATCAATGCAGCTATGAAGAAGGCAAGACAGCAGCTATATTTCATTCAGAGTTTGAAGAGATTTGGTTGTCACAAAAAACACTTGAAAATTTTATAGATGTACCATGTCCAACATTCTGACAGGCCACATTGCTGTCTGGTGTGGGGGAAGGGGCTACTGCACAAGACCAAGCTACAGAAAATTGTAAAATTAATCATCTCCATCTTGGGTACTAGCCTCTATAGTATCTTCAAGGAGCGGTGCCTTAGAACCCCCATGACCCAGGACATGCCCTCTTCACACTGTTACCATCCGGTAGGAGGTACAGAAGCCTGAAGGCACACACTCAGCGATTCAGGAACAGCTTCTTCCCCTCCTAAATGGATATTGAACCCGTGAACACTACCTCACTTTTTTTTTTTTTTTTAAGATATATTATTTCTATTTTTACACTATTTTTAATCTACTTAATATATATATATACTGTAATTGATTTACTTATTTATCCATGTATTTTTTTCTTTCTATATTGTTTTAATTTTAATTCTGCTGCTAAGTTAACAAATTTCATGACACATGCCGCTGATAGTAAACTGATTCTGATTCTGTTACAATAGTCATGGGAGATTTCAATATGTAAGTAGAAAATCAAGTTGGTGTTGGGTCCCAAGAAGGGGAGTTTCTAGAAAGCCTACAAGATGTCTTTTTCAAGCAGCTCATGGTTGAGATCACTAGGGGATCAACATTTTTCTGGATTGGGTGTTGTGTAATGAACAAGATTGATTAGAGCTGGATTTTTCAGCCATGTTTCCATGGAACCCTGGGGTTCCGTGAGAAGCTGTTAGGGGTTCCACAAGAGATCATGATTTTAAAAAAACATTGTTTTTTTAAACTTCGCATGATGTGCAATCCTAGCCCTCACAGTGACAGACAACGACCGAGCAACTCCATTAGCAATCTTGTTAGAAGTCTCTCAGCCTATATGACTGTGTTTATTTACTCGAGTCCATTCTCAGTTTTTGATGCCAGAGAGGGGAAGCCGTTGATAATTGGTGAGCACTGTACTGCACAGAGGGGAGGATGATAGGGTGATAATTGGTGAGTGCTGTATTGTACAGAGGGGAGGACGGTAGGCTGATGAGAATGAAGTGTGTTTTCCAAACATTGAATGGACTCACTCAACCTAGGCTGTGACGTCAACCTCTCCCTCTTGAATTACCTCCCCCAACTTCCCCTTACGTGCTGCAGACTGACTTATGGGAGTGAACAAAGTACCAGTGTAGTAGAACATTGGAGGAAACTTTTCATTCTAAATTCAGTCCAGTGTGGCAATATTAGAAGAGGTGTGAGATAGAAGAGGAGTCTCGGCCTATGGACAATTCTGATAAGGTTAATAATGAAGAATTACAATTTTCCTAGTCATTTTACTACACTAGTGGAACAATGGACACAAAAAGTCCGTCTTTACAATGAAAGCTACTTACTAATGGGTTTTACACGGACTGATGATCCAAGTTGTCCAATTCCATGGTGCCTCCTCTGTGGCAAACAACTTACAAATGTAGCAATGCCTCCATCAAAATTGAAAAGACACTTACTACAAATAACAGCCATATGACACAAGGAAGTGCTGATTATTTTAAATGACTATTGGAATCTCAAAACAAACAGATTAAAGCTTTTGAAAATGAAGTCACAGTCAGTAAAAAGACTCAGCAAGTTATTTAGTAGCTTTAAGACCAGTTCACACAAGAATGTTTAAAAAAACTGAAAATGTGGACAAGGAGCACACCAATCTTCTGCCAAGACAGAAATCTGGTGACTTAGTCAAGGAGAAGTTCTTAACAGGGTGTTTGAGCTGAATTGCTGGAGTACTTTCAAGAAAATAGTATGCCAGATTTTACTAAGTGCTTTGAAGATGAAGAATGGCTGCAGAAACCAGCCTGCTTAAAAGACATTTTTTAATCTTATGAACCAGTTGAACAAATCTCTGCAAGGCCCTGGCAAAAATATTTTGACTTCAAGTGACAAGTTTCTTGGATTTAAAAGGAAACTGAATTTTTGGAGAAATCATGTTATAAAAGGAATTTTTGAAATGTTTCCACTGCTGCTTGGGCTTGATAGTGAGGAGGGATTTGGAAAGTTGCAAGCCTTATTGAAAACCACCTGGAAGAACTGCAACACTAAAAGAAGAGTATTTAACTCCCTTTCAACACAAGTGTATGACTGGGTGAGGGTCCCTTTCTCTGAAACTTCTGCTCAGCCTGAAAACTTGACTTTGAGAGAAAACAACACTCCAGACTATCCACAACATTTCCAAGCTTTGTGTCATCATCAGCCTTACTAACCCACCCTTCTACTTCTTCATCCAGGTTATTTATAAAAATCACAAAGAGGAG
Organism: Mobula birostris; assembly: GCF_030028105.1. Taxonomy (NCBI): domain Eukaryota; kingdom Metazoa; phylum Chordata; class Chondrichthyes; order Myliobatiformes; family Myliobatidae; genus Mobula; species Mobula birostris. The sequence goes on along the minus strand of NC_092387.1, from coordinate 7,362,285 downwards.
GGTCCCGGAACAGATCCCTGCAGAACACCACTGGTCACCGTCCTCCATGCAGAATGTGAACCATCTACAACCACTCTTCACCTTCTGTTGGGAAGCCAATTCTGGATCCACAAAGCAAAGTCCCCATGGATCCCATGCCTCCTGACTTCCTGAATGAGCCTGGCATGGAAAGCCTTATCAAATGCCTTGCTGAAATCCATATACACTACATCCACTGCTCTACATTCAATGTGTTTTGTTACATCCTCAAAGAATTCAATCAGGCTTGTAAGGAATGACCTGCCTTTGACAAAGCATGCTGACTATCCCTAATCAGATTATGTCTCTCCCAATGCTGATACATCCTGCCTCTCAAGATCTTCTCTAACAACTTGCCCATTACTGAAGGAAGTCTATAATTTCCTGGGTTATCTCTACTCCCTTTCTTGAACAAGGGAACAACATTTGCAAACCTCCAATCTTCCAGTACCTTCCCCTGTCCCTGTTGATGATGCAAAGATCATTGCCAGAGGCTCAGCAATTTCCTCCCTCACTTCCCACAGTAGCCTGGGGTATATCTCATTCAGACCCGGTGACTTATCTAACTTAATACTTTTCAAAAGCTCAAGCACATCTCTTTCTTAATGCCCATATGCTCAAGTGTTTCAATCCACTGCAAGTCACTCCCACAATTGCCAAGGTCCTTTTCGCTGGTGAATACTGAAGTAAAGTGTTGATTAAGTACTTCCACTACCTCCTCTGACTCAATGCACGTTTCCACTCTTGTTCCTGATTGGCCCCATTCCCACACGGCTCATCCTCTTGCTCTCCACATACTTGTGCAATGCCTTGGGATTTTCCTTAATCCCACTCACCAAGGGTTTCTCATGGCCCCTTCTAACGCTCCTAGTTTCTCTTAAGTTCCTTTCTGGCAACCCCATAATTTTCCAGAAATCTAACAGTTCCTAGTTTTTTTTAACATTTCAAAAGCTTTTCTTTACTTCTCAACTAGATTTTCTACATCCTTTGTACATCATGGTTCTTTTACCCTACCATCCTTTCCCTGAACATTTGCCACATTTCTGCCTTGCATTTCTGATAACATCTGCTCCCAAGTTTCTGCCTAATAGCATCATATTTCTCCCTACCCCAGTTTATGTTTTCCCAAATTTTCTGCTCCTATCCTTCACCAGCACTATGGTAAAGGAGACAAAATTGTGATCACTTCATCCAAAATGCTCTCCCACCGAGAGCTCTGACCAGGTTCAATTCCCAATACTAGATCAAGTACAACCTCTCCTCTAGTTATCTTGCGTCAGGAAACCTTCCTGAACACAGCCAGCAAACTCCACCGCATCCAAACCCCTTGCTCAAAGGAGATGTCAGTCAATATTAGGAAAGTTAAAATGACCATCACAACAACCCTATTATTATTACACCAGTAGAGTTATTGCACCCTTCCTGTTTCTGATCTCCACCCACACTGACTCAGTAGACCATCCCTCCATGACTTCCTCCTTTTCTGCAGCTGTGATACTAATCCTGATTAGCAATGCCATGCTGCCAGCACTTTCATTTCCCTCCCTGTCCTTTTTGAAACAATAAAGCCCAGCACACTCAGCAGGCATTCCTGTACCTGAGACATCCAAGTCTCTGTAATGGCCACAATGTCATAGCTCCATGTATTAATCCATGCTCTAACTTCATCCGCCTTGCTTATGATACTCCTTGCATTGAAATAGACACATCTCAAACCATCAGGCTGAGTGCATCTTTGCTCTATCATCTGTCCATCCTTCTTCACAAACTCTAAGCTGTCTCCACTTGTGTACCAACCACCCTATCCTCTGCCTCTTCACTTCAGTTCCCACCCGCTGCAAATCTAGTTTAAACCACCTTCCCCCCCAAAAGCATTAGCAAACCTCCCTCCCAAGATATTGGTTTCCCTCCAGTTCAGGTACAACCCATCCCACTTGTACAGGCCACCCCCTTTACCAGAAAAGGTTCCAATGATCCAAGAACTTGAAAGCCTGCCCCCTGCACCATCTCCTCAGCTACTCGTTCATCTGTGCTATCTTCCTGTTCTGACCTTCCCTAGCTTATTGCACCGGAAGTAATCTGGAGATTACCACCTTAGAGGTCCTGCTCTTTAGCCTCCTTCTTAACTTCCTAAACTTACCGCACAGGACCTCGACCCCTCTCCTGCCAATGTTATTGGTACCCATATGTACCACGACATCTGGATGATCACTCTCCCCTTCAAGAATATTCTGCAACTGCTCAGAGACATCCTGGACCCTAGCACCCGGGAAACAACACACTATCTTGGCATCTCTTTTGCTGCTGCAGAATCTTCAATCTGTCCCCCGAACTATTGAGTCCCTATGACTATTGCTCCACCTCACTTCATCCTACCCTTCTGAGGCTCAGAGCTGACCACAGTGCTGTTATCTTACCCAGAAAGGTCACCCACCTCATCAGTATTGCTAAGGGGGATTCTAAACTGATTTCCTTCTTTCCTTACCTGTCTTGGTGTTCATCTATCCAGTCCCTGAATTCTGCACTCTGGGTGTAGCCACCTGCTCAGATGTCTTATCTATCAATTGCTCTGCCTCCCAGATATTCCTTAGTTCATCCAGCTCCAGCTCCATAATGCGCTCTTTCATGAGCTGGAGTTGGCTGCACTTCCGGCAAGTGTAGTCATCAGGGAGACCATCAGGTTCCATGAATTCCCTCATCCTACAGGAGCATTCCACTGCTATATCTGCCATCCTGCCCGCACTGTACTATAGACAACCAAAACGAAATCAACAATAACAAAAGGAAAAAAATATTTACTCTTCTTACCTATTCCTTAGGCCTCAGCCTCTTCTCATCAAAGCCTCTAAATTCCCATTCTGACTCAAGCCCCCACTCCAGTGATAGCCACTCCGCTGACCCTATCTCTCTTTTATGGTTTAAAAAATAAGAAAAACCCCACACAAGGAGAAAGAATTCACCACATTTGGTTTTCTTCCACTGCTGCTGATGCCTCTGAGATTTCCCGCAGATTAGAAAGGCTGGATTAGAGAGTTGCAGGCAAAAGAACCCTTAGGGGACCAGTGATCATAATATGGTAGAATTCAACCTGCAATTTGAGAGGGAGAAGCTAAAGACAGATGTATCAGTCTGGGAATTACAGAGGCATGAGAGAGAAACTGGGCAAAGTTGATTGGAAGAGAACACAGGCAGGGATGATGGTAGAGCAGTAACGGCTGGAATTTCTGGAAGCAATTCAGAAGGTGCAAGATGACACAAAGTGCAGCTAAATGCCAACATAAAATCCAAACAGTGGGCATATGTCAGGGCACTGGAGCAGGGATCCAATCGCAGACCCAGTACTGTGCACACAGTGATATTAATTGAGTAACAAATCCCAAGGTGCAAACAAAGTCAGCAACAAAGTTCAGGCAGAGATCAAAACATCCAGAGAAATCCAAAAACCAGAATCAGAAAACAGGCAGAGTTGATAGACAGACAGACAGATACAAATGCTGGAAAGGCTCAGGAGAACTCATTGGCACAACCTGGCAACAAACAGGTGAAAACACAGGACTGAAATACACTGAGCAATAAACAGAGAGGCAGATGGTAGGTGGAGCACAATGAGACACAGGTGGCAGCAAAACAGGTAATAATGGGAAACAGGTGAGAGACGGAGTACTCAGTAATACAGGGGGCAGGAGCACATGGTAAAACAAAACCACAGACTGACAGCTAGGGGGAAACACACAAAAAGACGGAGTACAAAATGGAGGTACTGACAGCATATTATAGAGCAAAAATTAGTGGTAAGTTAGAAGATTGTGAAGCTTTAGAAATGAACAGCAGGCAACTAAAAAGTCATTAAGAAGGAAAAGGTGGAATATGAAGGTAAGCTAGCCAATCATATTAAGGAGGATACCAGAAGTTCCTTCAGATACGTAAGGTATAAAAGAGAGGTGAGAGTTGGTATCGGACTGCTTGAAAATGATGCTGGAGAGATAGTAATGGGGACAAGGAATAGATGGATGAACTGAATAAGTATTTGCATATCTTCACTGTGAAAGACATTAGCAGTATGCTGGAAGTTCGAGAGTGTAAGGGTTACCTTTACCTGTGATAAGGTTCTTGGGAAACTGAAAGGTCTGAAGGCAGGTAAGTCACCTGGACTAGATGGTGTACAGCCTAGGGTTCTGAAAGAGGTGGTTGGAGTGATTGTGGAAGCATTAGCAAGAATCACTAGATTCTGGCATGGTTCTGGAAGACTTGAAGACTCTTCAAGAAGGGAAAGAGGCAGAAGAAAGGTAACCATAGGCCAGTTAGTCTGACCTCAGTAGTCGAGAAGATGTTGGAGTCTATTACTAAGGATGATGTGTCTCAGAGGCACATGATAAAATAGGCTGTATAGTCAGCATGGTTTCCTCAAGAGAAAATCTTGCCCGACTAATCTGTTGGAATTCTTTGAAGAAAAACATGCAGGATAGAGAAAGAAGAATTGGTTGATGTTGTGTACTTGGATTTTCAGAAGGCCTTTGACAACATACCACACATGAGCCTACTTAACAAGCTATGAGCCCATGGTATTACAGGAAAGATTCTAGCAAGGATAAAACAGTGACTGATTGGCAGGAGACAAAGAGTGGGATTAGAGGGAGCATTTCTTGGCTGGTTGCTGGTGACCAGTTGTGTTCCACAGGAGTCTGTATTGGGATTGCTTCTTGTTACATTATATGTCAATGACGTGGATGACGGAATTGATGGCTTTGTGGCAAACTTTGCAGATGATACAAAGACAGGTGGAGGGTCAAGTAGTTTTGATGAAGTAGAGAGGCTGCAGAAGGACTTAAACAGATTAGAAGAATGGGCAAATATGTGGCAGATGGAATATAGTCATACACTTTGGTTGAAGAAATAAAAGGGTAGACTATTTTCTAAATGGAGAGAACATTTAAAACACTGATGTGCAAAGGAACATGTCCTTGTGCAGGATTCCCTAAAGGTTATTTTGCACATTTGAGCTGACGGTGAAGAAGGCAAATAAAACGTTAGCATTCATTTCAAGAGGACTAAAATTTAAAACAAGGACATAATGTTGAAGCTTTATAAAGACTGGCAAGGCCTCACTTGGAGTATTATAAGCAGTTTTGGGCCCCGTATCTAAGAAAGGCTGTACTGACACTGGAGAAGGTTCAAAGGAGGATCATGAAAATGATTTCAGGATTGAAAGGCTTGTCCTATGAAGAGCATTTGATGGCTCTGGGCCTGTACTCACTGGAATTCAGAAGAATGAGGGGTGATCTCATTGAAATCTATGAATGTTGAAAGGCCTCGATAGAGTGGATTTGGAGAGGATGTTTCCTCTGGTAGACAAGTCTAAGACCAGAGGACACAGCCTCAGAGTAGAGGGGTAGAGATGTGGAGGAATTTCTTTCATCAGAACATGGTGAATCTGTGGAATTCGTTGCCACAGATGGCTGTGGAGGCCAAGACACAGGGTATATTTAAGGCAGTGGTTGATAGATTCTTGCTTAGTCAGGGCATGAGGGGATACGGGGAGAAGGCAGGAGATTGGGGCTGAGAGGGAAAAAGAATCAGCCATGAAGAAATTACAGAGTAGACTCAATGGGCCTAATTCTGCTCCTATATCTTATGGCTTCAGATGATTGAATTGCATTGTCTGATGGAATCCCAGAATTAGGTAAGTGAGGAGTGACCGAACCCGTGGCACAAGAGTGAAGCAGCCATTTTAGAGGAGGTGGCAATAACAATTCAACAAGTATTTAGAATTATGTCTAATCACTCAAAGTTTCAAAGTAAACAAGAGATACTGCAGATCCTGGAAATTCAAAGCCACGTACAATATGCTGGAAGAACTCAGCAGGTCAGGCAGCACCTATAAGAGAGGAAAAAACAGTCAACGTGTTGGGCTGAGATTCTTCATCAGTACTGGAAAGGAGGGGGGAAGAAGCCAGAATAATGTGGAGAGGGGCGATGGGGAGGGGAAGCAGTATGAACTTTTTATTCTGGCATCCATTGAGATATTTCCACAACCAATTATCTCACTTTAAAGACTGTTTATCCCATTATCTCATGGCTCATCATTTATTTATATTTGCATTTGCACAGTTTGTTGTCTTATGCATTCTGAGTGTTTTTTCATTGATCTGGTTATAATTACTGTTCTATAGAATTGTTGAGTATGCCCACAAGAAAAACAAATCTCAGGGTTGTATATGAAGACATATATGTACTTTCATTATAAAAATTACTTTGAAACATTTTCTTTCTCCTTCCTTTCCAGTTGTGATGTAAGGTCTTGGCCTGAACCATCAACAGCTTAGTCCCTGCATGGATGCTGCCTGACTTGCTAAGTTCCTCCAGCATCTTTATGTGTTAATCACTCAAGTGCACACATTACAAATGTAATGTTTAATTGAACTTTTATATTTTTAATAAAATGTTCCAGATGAAAGGCTAATATTCGGCATGACATCTAAAACTTTGACAAACTTCTATTGATGTGTAGTAGAGAGTATATTGACAGGCTGCATCACAGCCTGGTATGGAAACATTGAATTGATAATCCCACAAAAGGTAATGGATACGGCCCAGTCCATCACAGGTAAAGCCCTCCCCACCACTGAGCAGATCGACATGAAGTGTTGTTGCAGGAAAGCAGCATTCACCATTAAGGACACCACCACCCTCAGCCCGCTCTCTTCTCACTGCTGCCATCAAGAAGGTGCAGGGGTGTCAGGAACAGTTATTACCCCTCACCCATCAGGGTCTTCACTCAACTCCACTTGCCCCATCATTGAAATGTTCCCACAACCTTTGGACTCACCTTCAATGACTCTTCATCTCGTGTTCTCGATATTTATTTGCACACTGGTCAAACTCCCAGGTCGGTGCGGTCTTTCATTGATTCTACGGTGGTTATTATTCTATTGTGGATTTATTGAGTATGCGCGCAAGAAAAGACGTATATGTAATTTGATGACAAATTTACTTCGTTACTTAAGCTCCATCATTGGATTTCAGCGCAGCATCATAGAGCATGAAAATAGGCCCTGAGGCCAAACTCTTCTATGACAATCTATCTGTCCGGTCTCTCATATGTGCCTACATTTAGCCCACATTTCTCTGAAACTTTACAAGCCATGTATCTGTTTTAGATATCATAAATGTACCCATCTCTAGAGCTTCCTCTAGCAACTTATTCCAGATACCTGCTACCCTGTATGGAAAGAAGTTGTTCCTTGGCTCCCTTTTAAATCTCCCCACCTCTCATCTTAAATCTATGCCCTCTAGTATCAGAAATTCCTGAGACAAATTCTGTCACCATCATGTCCTTCATGATTATTTCAGAATCAGAATCAGATTTAATATCGGTGGCAAATTTGTTGTTTTGCAGCAGCAGTACATTACAATACATAATAATAAAAATGATAAATAACAATATAAAGTAGATATATAAAAGAAAATTAAACTAGTGCAAAAAGAGAGGTAGGAAGAGAGGTGTTCATAGGTTCACTGTCCATTCAGAAATCTGATGGCAGAGGGGAGGAAGCTGTTCCTGAAATGTTGAGTGTGTGTCTTGAGGCTTCTGTACCTCCTCCTTGATGGTAGCAAAAAGAAGGGCCCAGGTGATGGGGGTCCTTAATGATGGATGCCGCCTTTTTGAGGCATCGTCTTTTGAAGATGTCCCTGATGCTAGAGAGGCCAGTGCCCATGAAGGAGCTGGCTGAGTTTACAACTTTCTGCAGCTTTTTCCAATCCATTGCGGTTGTCCCTCTATACCAGACGGTGATGTAACCAGTTACAATGCTCTCTATGGTACAACTGTATAAATTTCTAGTCTTTGGTGACATACCAAATCTCCTCAAACTCCTAAAGAAATATAGCTGCTGTCATGCCTTCTTTGTAGTTGCATCAGTATGTTTGGCCCTGCTTAGATCCTCAGATGCTGACACACAGAAACTTGACACAGAAACATAGAAAATAGGTGCAGGAGTAGGTCATTCGGCCCTTCGAGCCTGCACCGCCATTCACTATGATCATGGCTAATCATCCAACTCAGAACTCTGTACCAGCCTTCCCTCCATACCCCCTGATCCCTTTAGCCACAAGGGCCATATCTAACTCCCTCTTAAATATAGCCAATGAACTGGCCTCAACTGTTTCCTGTGGCAGAGAATTCCACAGATTCACCACTCTCTGTGTGAAGAAGTTTTTCCTAATCTCGATCCTAAAAGGCTTCCCCTTTATCCTCAAACTGTCATCTCTCACCCTTTCCACTTCTGATTTCTCTACTTCCCCTACCTGAAATCCACAATCAATTCCTTAATCTCATCGACGTTGAGTGCCAGGTTGTTGCTGTGTCACCACTCAACCAGCTGATCTATCTCACTGCTGAATGTGTCCTTGTCACCATCTGAAATTCTGCCAAAAATAGCTGTGTTGTCAGCAAACCTCTATAAGGTCACCCTTCAACATCCTTTGCTTCAGGAGGTGATAAGAAGAGGTCCATCCAACCTCTTCTTGTAACTCCAGCCCTCCAGTCCTCTAACATCCTTGTGAATTTTTTCTGTACCTATTTCAGCTTAATGACATCCTCCTTACTGCTCAGTGACCAGAACTGAGCAGAATATTTCAAACGTGGTCTCATTAATCACTTGTATAGTTGCAACATGTCATTCCAAATGTTTTACTCAGTGCCTTGACCGATAAAGGCAAACATGCCAAATGTCTCTTTCACCACCTTGTCCACCTGTTTTCAGTGAACTCTGTTCCTGTGCCCCTAGGAGTGAAATTCCATCTGCTATCCCTTGGACCATGTTCCCAGTTCATCTGGATCCTGCCGTAATCTTCAAAAACCTTCTTCACTGTCCACTACACCACCAATCTGGTGTCATCTTCAAACTACTTAGCTATATGAATAAGACCATATGATATAGGAGAAGAATTAGGCCTTTCAGCTCATTGAGTTTGCTCCACCATTCCATCATGGCTGATTTATATCTCTCTCAATGTCTTTCTCCTGCCTTTTCCCTGTAGTCTTTGACATCCTGTCTAATCAAGAACATATTGACCCCCACTTTAAATATACCCAAATAGTTGGCCTCCACAGTTATCTGTGGTAGTGAATTCTACATATTCACAACTCTGTTGTTCAGGAAATTCCTCCTCATCTCTGTTTTAAAAGGACATCCTTGTATTCTAAGGCTGTGTTCTCTGGTTCTAGATTCACCCACTATAGGAAACATCTTCTCCACATCCACTTTATCTAGGAAGAGGACACTTCCAAAAATGTACCAGTGCTTTTAATATTGCACTCAACTGTTAGCCTGGATTTTGGACTCAATCCCTTTGAGTGGAATCGTAATTCTGTAAGATGAATTATCTGATTGAACAAGAATATAAACTTATTTTGAAATAAGTAGCATGTTTGCTTGCCACTTGTGATGAAATTTTGAAACATCGTATGAACTCCACTAATCTAACCTTCATGTTTTGTGTACAACCAACCACAGAATCAGCTCCAATGACTGCTTTCAGCTCTGTTATCAATGTGGTTTCCAAGCAATATAGTGAACTTACACTTATCATGTATCAGTAAGATTTAATCACTGAATGTAGCTGCAGCTTCTAACCAGACAGATGGTTCCTTCCAGAGGAAAGCCATTCTTTTGATCCAGGTTAGGTTAAGTGTCTGGTTAATGGTCCATTGATAATTGCACCTTGAACAGCTCAGTCAATTAGTACTGAAGTTCTCCAGAGCAATTCATCCTCTGTGCTGAATCTAAGTCAGCCTCAGTGGGGATGTGCTCATTCAGGACTCCTGTCCATCACTCTGTGAACTGTCCCATTTTCGGTGAGAAACTCCATCGAGTTCAGGTGAGGTGCTCTCCACCTTCAATTCTTAATGTCTGGATTGATGTAAAATCAGAGTAATGAACTTCTTCCCAGAAACAAGAGTTAATATTGAAAGGTCTGGATAGAGTGGATGTGGAGACGTATCCTGTCATGGGGGAAGTCTAGGACCAGAGGGCACAGTCTCAGAATACAAGGACGTCGCTTTAGCAGAGATAAGGAGTAACTTATTTAGCCAGAGATTGGTGAATCCATGGAATTCACTGTTACAGATGGCTGCAGAGGCCAAGTTATTGGATACATTTACAGCAAAGGTTAATAGGTTCGTGATTAGACAGGGCATCAGGGGTTACAGGGAGAAGGTAGGAGAATAGGGTTGAGAGGGAAAATAAATCAGCCATGATGGAAAGGTGGAGTAGATACAATGGGCTGAAACACCTAATCATGCTCCTATGTCTTAATAACTTCAGGGGGAGGGGGATTTCTCTTTTTCACACTGGTTGTTTATGAGTCTTTGTTTATGTATAGTTTTTCATAAATTCTTTTGTATTTCTTTATTTTCCTGTAGATACTTCCACACCCCCAGTTCATCTACACCCTGTTCTGATCTTCAATAACCATCTTCACTGTCCACTACACCACCAATCTTGAGTCATCTTCAAACTTATAACCATGTGAATAAGATCCTAAGACACAGAAGCAGAATTAGGCCATTCACTCCTCCACTATAGGATGCATCCTCTCCATCTAGGAAGATGCCACTTCCAACAATGTACCGACATTTTCAAGATTGTACTCATTAACCTGGATTTTGGACTCAACTCTTTTGAGTAGAACCTTAATCCTGAAAATGAATGATCTAAAACGAAGACATAAATTTATTTTGAAATAAGCAGTATTTTGCTTGCCACTTGCTATGTAATGTGATGATATTTTTGAAACATCGTATGAACTCCGCTAATCTAAGCTTATTTTTTGTGACCCCAACCACAGAACTAGTGACTGCTTTCAGCTCTGATATCAATATGAAGTTTCCAAGCAATATAGTGAACACACTTATCATATATCAGTAAGATTTAATTGCTGAATGTAGCTGCAGCTTCTAAATAGACAGATGGTTCCTCCCAGAGGAGAGTCATTCTTTTGATAGAGGTTAGGTTAAGTGTCTGGTTAATGGTCTGTGGGTAATTGCACCTTGAACAGTTCCGTCAATTAATTCTGAAGTTCTCTGATGCAATTCACCATCTGTGCTGAATGAGCCCATCTAAGTCAGCATGTAATAAGGCACACTTTTGTTAGCTTCAGTGGAGAGGATGTGGTCAGTCGGGTCTCCTGTTTATCACTCTGTAAAGTAGCCCATTTTGTGCAAATGGGTGAGAAACTCCATCAGGTTCTGTTGTGGTGCTCATCAACTTTGATTCTTAATATCTGGATTTGATGCAAAATCAAGGTACCAACTTCTTCCCATATAACAAGAGTTAATTTTAAAAGGCCAGGATAGAGCGGACATAGAGACGGAGAGTCTAGGACCAGAGGGCACTGTCTCAGAATACCAGGACATCCCTTTAGAACAGAGATGAGAAGGAATTTCTTTAGCCAGACTGTGTGAATCTGTGAATTCATTGCCACAGATGGCTGTGGAGGTTAGGTCACTGGATATATTTATAGCAGAAGTTGACAGGTTCTTGATTAATCAAAGTTATGGGGAGAAGGCAGAATGGGATTAAGAGAAATAATAAATCACCCATGATTGAACAGCAGAGCAGACTCAATTGGCTGAAAGGCCGAATTCTGCTCCTATGTCTATTGGTCCTAATAACTTCAGGCAAGGAGAGGAGAAAATTGGAAAAGAGAAATGATATAGAGTTTTGTGTGCAGTGGGAAGGACGTGACTTCAATGAAGAGGGATTGACGAGATGTTGTCTGGAACGGAATTTTTTGGTAATGAGGTGAGACTGGGTTTGTGTTCCTTGCAGCAGCGGAGGGCGAGGGGGAAACTAGGTAGAGGTTTATAAATTATGAGGGGTATCAATACAGTACGTGCAGGAAACATTTCCCAGAGCACGACATCTACAAATAGAGATATCTACAACTTGTTATATTTTACACATTGTTTGTCAGTCTTTGTTACTGTATAGTTTTTCATAAGTTCTTTTGTATTTCATTTTCCTGCAGACATCTGCAAGAAAATGAATCTCAAGGTAGTAGAAATGTAGTTTGATAATAAATTTACTTTGACTAGAGGGCAAAGGGTAAGGGGTTTAGTAAAGATCCTGAGAAGAACTTTTTCAATCATAGTTGGTTGGAATCTTTCTGCGTAGTCATGAAGGCAGAGACTCTGATCTCAATGTAAAAAAGTATTAGAAATAGACTTAACTGTCCAGGCCAATGCAGCAGGTGCTAGTAAATGGGATTGGAAGAGATCCCAATTATGATCAACATGAAACTGATGGGCAGAAGAACCTGCTTTTCTGCTTTCAAACTCCAGCACTCTGAGACATGGGTCCAAAGCATAATTGTGGGAATTCAAGTGAGTGTCAGAACAGGGGTGCAACTCAGTGACTGTAAATGTAACAATGCAGAACATTAATCATACTGTCCAATAACAGGGAAACTGGTTTTAAATGTACTTTGTGAATGTGTCAACTTCAACACCACACCCCCACTCCAATGCAGGAAACTGTTAAAATGGAAACATGATCATAATTAGCCAATCTTGCAATGACTGAAAAATATAAAATAACTGACAGTGAGAGCAAAAATAAGCTTAAAAATACAAAAACATTAATGACACCAAGTTTGGTGTTGTAAAACCCTGTGCACGTTGGATGACTGGGGCATGGAAAACTGAGAAAGAATGATTCAGAAGCAGGGGTTGTGTCTCAAAACCAAAGGTATTGCAAAGCAAGTGCTTTGTCAATTCAGTTTTGATTGTTGCATTGAGTAATACGAAGTTGTCGGATGCAAAAGAAACTGTCAGATTAACTTCAATTGTGTGTAATTGAGCTACAGATGAATGCAGGGTGGGGAAGTCTCCTAACATGCTGTTAAATAACTCCAACACCAGAGATTCTGCTGATGCTGGAATCCAGAACAACACACACAAAACTCAGTGGATCAGGCAGTATCTATACAGTATAACAGTCAACATTTCAGACTGAGACCCTTCATCAGGAATGGAAAGGTGGGGGGAAAAAGCTAGAATAAGAAGTTGGAGGGAAAGGAAAGGAGTACAAGTTGACAGATGATGGTGAGACCATATGAGGGAGAACATAGTTGGGTGGGAAAGTGGGATGAAGTAAGAAGCCGGGAGGTGATAGGCGGAAAAGGTAAAGGACCAAAGAAGGAATCTGATCGGAGACGTGAGTGGATCATGGGAGGTGGAGCACCTGGGGAGGTGATAAGCAAGTGAGGAGAAGAGAAAGGGTAAGAGGGGAGGCTACCCAGATGGAATATGAGGAGTTGCTCCTTCAACCTGAGAGTGGCCTCATCACGGCAGAAGTGCAAACACGGACTGACATGTTGGAATGAGAATGGGATTGGAATTAAATTGGTCGGCCACCAGTAAATCCCCATTGTTGCGGACGGAGCGAAGGTGCTCAACAAAGTGGTACCCCAATCTATGTCCGGTCTCACCGATGTAGAGGAAGCTGCACCTTATACTCCTTCCCCCCAACTTCCTTACTTTGCTTTTTCCCTCTTCTTTTCCAGTCCTGGTGAAGGGTCTCACCCTGAAATGTTGACTGTTTATTCTCTTCCATAGATGCTGCGTGACTTGCTGAATTCCTCCAGCATTTTGAATTTGTGTTAAATAACAGGGTAAGTGTTTCACACATACAGAAGTGACATGTTGCTGTCAATTCAGTTGCTTCTTTCTCCATGGACTAAAAATGTTGCAGTTTTTGGTAACGTGGTTTTGCACAAGATCAAAGTACATCACATAGCAGTTATGTGACCACACTGCAACATTACCTCAATTCTACAAGACGACCAGTGGGAAGGTTATTTTGCTAAGAACAGGGGTGGAGAAGCTGTGAGGGAACTAATTTCTCTTACATTCTTAAATACAAGAGATTCTGCTGATACTGGAAATCCAGAGCAACAGACACAAAATGCTGGAGGAACTCAGCAGGTCAGACAGCATCTATGGAAATAAACAAACAGTTGACATTCCCATAATTTTCTCCCACTTCCCTATTCTTCAATTCCCCTTTCTGGTCTTGTACTACTTCTACTCACTTGCCTGTCACCTCTCCCTGTTGCCCCTCCTCCTTCCTTTTCTCATATGGTTCACTATCTTCTATCAGATTCCTTCTCCAGCACTTTACATTCTTAATCTAGGAACATATTAGCATAAGATATAGGAGCAGAATTAGGCCATTTGGCCCATCGCATCTACTTTGCCATTTCATCATGGCTAATCCAACCTTCCTCTCACCCCCAGTCCTCTGCCTTCTTCCTGCTCTGACCAATCAACTATCTATCAATCTCTGCCTCAAATATACACAAAGACTTGGCCTCCACAGCTGCCTGTGGCAAAGAATTCCACCGATTCACCACTCTCTGGCTGAAGAAATTCCTCCTCATCATTCTAAAAGGACGCCCCTCTATCCTGAGGTTGTGTGCTCTGGTCTTAGACTCTCCCACCACAGGAAGCATCCTCTCCACATCCACTCTATCTAAGGCCTTTTACCATTCGATAGGTTTCAATGAGGTCACCCTTCATTCTTTTGAATTCCAGTGAATACAGACCCAGAGCCATCAAATTCTCTTCTGGAATCATTTCCGTCAACCTCCTTTGAATCCTTTCCAGTTTCAGCACATCCTTTCTAAGGTCCCAAACCTGCTCACAATACACGAAGTGAGACCTCACCAGTGCTTTATAAAGCCAAGACATTACATCCTTGCTTTTATATTAGTCCTCTGGAAATGAATGCTAACATTGCATTTGTCTTCCTCACCATAGGCTCAACCTACAAATGAACCTTTAGGGAATCCTGCACAAGGACTCCCAAGTCCCTTTGAGCCTGAGTTTTTTGTATTTTCTCTCCATTTAGAAAATAGTCAATCCTTGCATCTCTTCAACCAGAGTGCATGACCATGCACTTTCTGTCACTGTATTCCGTCTGCCATTCCTTTGCCCATTCTCCTAATCTATCTGTCCTTCAGTAGCCTACTTCCTCAAAACTACCTGCCCCTCCAGCTACCTTCATTTTGTCTGCAAACTTTGTAACAAAGCCTTCAATTCTATCACCCAAAACATTGACAGAAACGTAAAAAAAATCTGTCCCAACACAGACCCCTGTGGAACACCACTAGTCACTGGCAGCCAGTCAGAAAAGGCTCCCTTTATTTCCACTCTTTGCCTGCTGCCAATCAGTCACTGCTTTATCCATGCTAGAATATTTCCTGTAATACCACGGGCTCGTAGCTTGTTAAGCAGCCTCATGTGTGGCACCTTGTCAAAGACCTTCTGAAAATCCAAGTACACAACATCAAGTGATTCTCCTCAATCTCTTCAGCAACCTCTTTCAGAACACTGGGATGTACACCATCTGGTCCTGGTGATTTATCTACCATCAGACTGTTCAGTTTCCCAAGAACCTTCTGCCTAGTTATGGTAACCTCACACAGTTCATGCCACTGACACCAGGAACTTCCACCGTACTGCTAGTGTCTTCTACAGTGAAGACTGATGCAAAATACTTATTCAGTTTGTCCACCATTTCGTTTTCTTTCACTACTACCCTTCCAGCATTGTTTTCCAGCAATCCGAAATGCATCTCACCTCTCTTTTACACTTTTTGTATGTGAAGAAACTTCTGGTATCCTCTTATGTACCTGAAGAAACCTATCCCCTCCCCTAGCTTCTCACTTCATCTCCCCTTCCCCACCCACCTGGCTTCACCTATCACATTCTAGCTTGTCCTCTTTCCCCTCCCCTCACCTTCTTATTCTGGCTTCTTTCCCCTTCCTTTCCAGTCCTAATGAAATGTCTCAGCCCAAAACGCTGACTGTTCATTAATTTCCATTGATATTGCCTGATCTGCTGAGTTCCTCCAGCAGTTTATGTCTCTTCCATTGTATCAAGGGACAACTTTTACAATACACAAATCCATCTAGCCTTTTATTGTGACTATAAACAAACATTCCCCAACTCAGCAAAGGTAGTTCTTCTGTCAACAAAAATATAGATGGCTCAACCACTAAAGAAGGCAAATATTTGTGCAAGAACTAATTATTCCTTTGCCATCTGCTCGATCAGCTTTTTCCAGTTGGTTCTCTTTTGTGTGATGTAAGATGGGGTGACAATCGTCTGCAGTGGCCTCTGGTCCCTCCTGAGATACCGCTCACAGAGAGCTTCTGTGTTACATATTACATACATCCCACAATCGTAGCTATTTTTCTGTACTGGCGCGAACTCTTCAAAGAAAGGCACTTTGGATTGGGTTCCCAGGAAGTATTGCAATTTCCTGGCAATTTGACGGGCGTGGCTTTCATTCATACTGCTGCAGGAATCATAGTGACTGAAGCAGTTCTTCTCCCTGTTGTAGAAGAGCAGGCTCCAGTGAGAACCCCCAGCTGCCTGCACAGAATTGTCGTTGACTGCCAAGAAGACTAAGCTCTTCTGGTCCAGGGCTAGAGGTTCCAGAAAGATGGCTAGCTCCTCCTGACTGGCCGTGCACTTGATAAACTGGGTAACCTCAGGGCTGATGAAGCACACATTCCCCACTAGCTCCTTGTACTGTTCAGTGGCAAAGTACTCAAAGGCAAACCCAATGATATGGTCATTCAGCCAGTTTGGTGGATTGAGGAGGAGGAGATCTGAATAGCGTATTAAGCTGTCATGGTAGCTCAGGATCACTGAATTCATGCTGTTCCTGCAAAGCAAAAAGGCACATTATAATCTTAACCATTAAACTCATGAAACTCTGACTAAACACCAAGTTAAACCGGAGCCAGTGAAGACAGAGTCATAGTAAGGTTAATCATTTACTGTTCACTTTTCCACATTAACATCGTATGGTGAAAACTGTTGATAAAAAAGTATAAACATATACAGTGTCTGTTTCATTCTGGAGACCACACGCACTCTCTTCTTTTAGCGAGTGTCTCCAGCTGCCCGAGTAGTGGGCAAGGGTGGTCGCGACAAACCACCATCGGGCTCGAGCCAACCCCACTTTTGAAATTGAAAAGCCGGCACGCGCGTGGCACCGAGTTCCAGACTGTGGACATAATTTTATATCAAAGATGGTTGATAGATTACTCAAGATAACATAATTAAATGCAAGCAAAATCATCTTTGATCAGAGAACATAGAAGAGTACAGCATAGGAACAGCCCACAATCTTGTGCCAAACCAATTTAATTAGTAATCAAATGGCTAACTAATCTCTCCTGCCTACACAATGACCATCTCTCTCCATTTTCCTCACATTCATGTGCTCATCCCAAACGTCTCTTAAGTCCCTAATGTTTCTGCCCCTATCACTACCCCAGGCAGTGCGTTCCAGGCACCCACCACTCTGTGTAAGAAAAAACTTCCCACTCACATCTCCTTTGAACTTACCCCCCCTCACTTTAAATGCACACCCTCTGGATTATTGTTCCTCTTATAATAAAGCAAATGGGTCAGCAATTTTGCAGCATACAAATAGCAATATGACAATGAATAAAAAGAACACTGTAGGATAGAATACTTGCATGTGAAGAGTATCCTGAGTTGTGCCTTAAGAGTCAGCACTCTCATCTCTGAATCAGAAGGTTCCATTTTTAAATTCTACTGAAAAATTTTAAGCTATGTCTTGGTATAATACTGAGGGAGGTCTGTTTTTGGAAGAGACCATAATGTGAGGCCTTCACATGCTCCAAGGTGCAGGACTATGAGCTGAATATCTCGCTGAAGCTTGCATTCCTTGACCCACAGCTGCCTATTCCCTGAAGAATTGTAAAAGACATAGTGGCACTATTTCAGTGAAGAGTGGGGAAGTTATCCTGAATGTCTATATCGTTATTTCTAAAACATCCATTTATTGTCACATTAGTACTTATCACTGAGGCGCGTGAAGGCAGTGTGCAGTCCAACAGCCAGTGCTTGTCTTGGACATTTTTCTCGTGATTGCAAGACCCTGTTGGACATTGGTAACGCTGTATACAATACTGCAAGTCAATTCACCGGTTTATTGACAAGACTGATGGCAGGGGAGCTGTGCGGACTAGGCTTCGTGCTGCGGTGTTGCCTATTGCAGCCGTCCAGAAGAGATGATGCTGGAGGCTGGCACCTCCCATCGGTTCTGCCCTCCAGTGTTAGCTCAATGTAGAACAAGATGGATTGTGTTCAACTGCAGACAACATCCCATGCACCAGCAATCTACAAGACATGACACTCAAGGACTTGGGCTATATTATATTTTTATATAACCATATAACAATTACAGCACGGAAACAGGCCATCTCGGCCCTTCTAGTCCGTGCCGAACTCTTACTCTCACCTAGTCCCACCGACCTGCACTCAGCCCATAACCCTCCATTCCTTTCCTGTCCATATATCTATCCAATTTAACTTTAAATGACAACATTGAACCACCTCAACCAGTTCTGCTGGAAGCTCGTTCCACACAGCTACCACTCTGAGTAAAGAGGTTCCCCCTCATGTTACCCCTAAACTTTTGCCCCCTAACTCTCAACTCATGTCCTCTTGTTTGAATCTCCCCCACTCTCAATGGAAAAAGCCTATCCATGTCAACTCTATCAATCCCCCTCATAATTTTAAATACCTCTATCAAGTCCCCCCTCAACCTTTATACTGCTATCTTAAATGTGTCATGTGTGCCTTGTGCTGTGAATGATTGTTCAAATGGTGTTTGGCAGCTTGGCCTGGAGGAAAGCTGCTTCATTTGGCTGTATTCACGTATTGGTGAATGACAAAGTTGAACTTGAACCTGGGTTGTTTCTCTCATGAATTCACTTTTATAAGTCTGTAAGAAACATGGCTCCTGTTAATTTGAAGTTGTGTCACTTTCCTGGTGTTGCATTTTATTTCATATTCCAGCCAGCGATTCCTTCTCAAACATCTTTTAGATTATCTCTGGCTTAACTCCTGCCAAGGCTGAAAAGATTCAAATACTCACAGGCCTCCGATCTGTGACCACCTTCCTGTCTTTTCAATGTATTATCAACAGTGCTTAAACATCACTACTAGGTCTGCATGTCAGAACTTTTTTGTAATCTGATCAAACAGCTTCTGATTTGGCGATAACTTCCTTTGACGTGGATTCCGCTGTCCAGAGTAAATTATTTCTATCTCAACATTTCATACAGACTCAGAATTTCAGTTTTCTTTCTCTTGAAGTGGATGACCACAAATTTTTCATATTGTACTCCAACTGCCATGTTGTTGCCTACTCACTGAGGGCTGCTGAGGTCTTTTGAACTCTCTCTGTAGCCTCATATTCATGACTCACATTCTAACTTAATCTCTTGGCATCAAGTAAATTTGAAATGTTATATTTTGTCCTCTTGGCCAAATACATAGAATAGCTGGGGCCCTCATCAATTCCTGTGGTACCCCACCAGCATGCCAAACCCAGGCAAACATGTTTTTTCCGACTCAGTTTTCTATGTGGTAACTAACTCCGAACAATTATATCATCCACAATTCTAAAAAAAAATAAGAGACTGCAGATGCTGGAATCTGGAGCAACACAGAGTGCTGGAGGAACTCAGCAGGTCAGGCAGCATCTAAATCAACAATTGACGTTTCAGGTCAGGACCCTTCATAAACACCACATGAAAATGAAGATGGTCTTGACCTGAAATGTCAGTTCTCCATTTCCCTCCAGAGATGCTTCCCCCTCCCCTCCCCCAGTTCCTGCAGAACTTGGTATTACCCACAATTCCATCTGCTTCAAACATGTTCAGCAATGTTTCTCTATAATCAGATTCTAGAAAATACAAATACTGCTCATCAGAAACAGACCCTTTGACTTTCTGTGAGTCAGCCATCTCTCTATATGAATCACATTTTCCCATAGCACCTAAGTGCCGCTATAGAGAAAGCAGGGCACTGTCTCTATTTTCTTGGAAGTTTGCAAAGATTCAGTATGGCATCTAAAACTTTAACAAACCATTAGGCAGCGGAGAGTATATTGACTGGCTGCATCACAGCACTGCTCCTGAGAAACACTGTCTCATTCTGCCCTGCAGAGCTGATGTATGGTTAGAATGACAATAAAGTTTTTTGAATCTTGAATCTTGGTACCTGCTGTCATCAGGTACAGGAGCCTCAGGAACAGTAATTACCCCTCAACCATCACACTCCTGAACCAGAGGGGATAACCTTACTCACCCCATCTCTGAACTGTTCCCACAACCCATATGCACTCACTTTAAAGGACCCTTCATCTCATCTTCTTGATATTTATTGCTTATTTATTACTATTATTTTGTTATTTCTTTCTTTCTGTATTTGTACAATTTGTTGTCTTTTGCACAGTGGTTGTCCATCTTGTGTACAGTTTTTCATTAATTGATGAAGGGTCTCGGCTCAAAATGTCGACTGTACTCTTTTCCTTTGATGCTGCCTGGCCTGCTGAGTTTCTCCAGCAGGTGTTTTCATCGATTCTAATGTGTTTCTTTGTACTTAACCTGAACATCCACAAGGAAATGAATCTCAGGGCTGGATATGGTGTCATATACTGTATGTACTTTGATAATAAATTTATATTGAACTTAAAACTTTAGTCTTTACCCTCCCCGCCTTCTCAGGCAGTGTATTCCAGATTTCAAAGAACATCTGTGTGAGAAAAATTCTTCCTCAAATCCCCATGAAATCTCCTACCCCTTGCTTCAAATCTATGCTTTCTAGTTGCAGACATACATTCCTTCTGGTTCAGGGAGAAGTTTCTCCTCATTTACATTATTGTTGCCCCTTATTAATTTGGATATCTTAATTGGATCACTCCTCAACTTTCATTCCAAGTGAAACAAAACTAATAAATTTCAGTTGAAATGTTCCATCTAAAGCAACATCCTGGGCCCTCTACTAGATCCAGAAAGAACTCCAACAGATTTGTAAATATGATTTCTCTTTTATCAATCAATATCAATTCTGCTAAATCATATTATTCCTTTCTAAATGTACTGATGATACATTCTTACACAGAAGGTGGGGAGGGGAGGAATAAATAAATACAAGGTGGTGGATGATAGGTGAAACCAGGAGAAGGGGAGCGGGGGAGTAAAGAGTTGGGAAGTTGATAGGTGAAAGAGAAAAAGGGCTGGAGAAGGGGGAATCTGTTAGGAGAGGACAGAAGGCCAAGGAATTAAAGGAAAGGGAGGAGCACCAGAGGGAGGTGATAGGCAGGTAAGGAGATAAGGTGAGAGAGGGAAATGGGAATGGGGAATGGTGAAGGGGTGGCAATTAATCAAAGTTCAAGAAATAGATGCTCAGGCCATCTGGTTGGAGGCTACCCAGATGGAATATAAGGTGCTGTTTCTCCAACCTGAGTGTGGTCTCATTCTGGCAGTAGAAGAGGCCATGGACTGACATGTTGGAATGGGAAAGGGAAGAAGAATTAAAATGGGTGGCCACTGGGAGATCTCACTTTTTCTGGCGGGGAGAATGTAGATGCTTGGCGAAGCAGTCTCTCAATCTACATCAGGTCTCAACGATATACAGTAGTGGTCACCAACCTTTTTAAGCCCAAGATCCCCTACCTCAACCTCAGTGAAAGGCAACCTACTAAATCGTTTAGAGAAAAAACAGCTCAGATTGTACTTCCAATTTGAGGCCTTTTACTTGGGCGAGTTGTATTTGAATTACACAAAATACTTTTGTCAAACTTTCAAATTAATTCAAACAAGAAAACACTGTAACTAGCATATCAAACAGGCCATAGCTGTCTTTCTTTAAGAATATTACAATACTTCACTCCTTTAATTCTAAGTTTCATTATTTAATTTTATTTCAACAAGAAAAATAAATGAATAAATATTGACTGTTGCACTCAGTGTGATGACTGGGGCTGAATACTTTCTGCTAGTTCCCTGAAATTTGGCTCATAACTACAGACAGCCAGTCTGAGACAGTCTGTGAGGTGTAGGGTTGCCAACTGTCACATATTCCCCCTGCAAAGGTACAGCGTTCCTATGAAACCGTTCGTGCTGAAATGCTTTACGCCGAAGAAGCAATTTATATGGAAAAAAAATTTTGAGCTTTCCCAGACCCAAAAGAAAACCTACCAAATCATCCCAAATAACACATAAAACCTAAAATAAAACTAGTAAAAGCAGGAATGATATGATAAATACACAGCCTATATAAAGTAGAAATAATGAAAGTTAAGCCAAAACCGATTTGTGAGGTAAAAAAAATCGGCACGTACGCACATGGGCACACAGGTGTCGCGCAAAGCTTCATGGTCATGGTAGTCTTTCTCGGGGTAAACACAAATGTCCCGGGAATTGACTGCTACTTTTGTCCCTTATTTGGGAGTGAGAAAGTTGGCAACCCTAGTGAGGTGTCTGTCAGTAAGTCAGCTCCTGTACTTAGGTTTAATAATTTTCATCTGTGAAATATGCAATTTCACATAGATAAGTTGACCCGAAGTAGGCACTGACTTTTAGTGCTATAAAACTAACGCACACACTGCGCATTGCTCGGCCCCATCAGTAGTAATTGCCACCAGTTTATGAATGGGGATATCATTTTCACGGACATATTTTTTAAACTCATTGTAAATATCCTCACCTCTCGTTCTTTCCTTTAATCGCAAAAGATTAAGGAAGTCCTCCTTTGTTGTAAAATCTGGAAAGTCATTTTGACAAATACAACAAGCTGAGCTGTTTGCATTACATCCAGGGATTCATCGAACTGTAGTGAAAAATATTCACGTCCTCTGACGGTGACTCTACCCTCCTTGTCACTGTTGTAGGGCCAAGCAGTATATTATGTATTGCGGTTGTGATGCCATTTTTGTTTTTAAAGTCATTAAAAACAGTCTCTGCGGTAATGGCCATTGCTTCCTTGAATAAATCACCATCTGTAAAAGGCTTCTTGTGTTTAGCCAAAAGGTGACTTACCCGAAATGATGCTTCAATAGCAGCCTTATTTTGAGCAGCATCTTTTGCGGAAAACGATTGCTGGGCCTTCAACCCCGATTTCAGCTCAACTTTCCAGGCACGAATTGCGCTCTTTGGGGGGTAGGTGTCTTTAAATTCGTGGTGGTTGGCGTTGCAGTGCTGCTCCAGATTCCCTCTTTTAGTCAGTGCTTGTGTTTGGTGGCACAACATACGTACACACTTGTCTTTCACCAAGGTAAACATAAATTCCTCTTCCTATTCTGGATGGAATTTGTATGTTTTTGCCTTCTTTCATGGAGCCTCCGCCACGCTATCAGGATATCACGAGCGATTGCCAATTGCGTCGCCTCAGATCTGAGCCGACATTTACGTGCCAGGCAGCACCTAATTAATTAGCTTGTTCATTTCGGCTTTTTTTCTTGAAGATGTACTATGTGCATCCTGACTACCGCTGCACCCCTGGGGACACTGCCGTATATTGATGTTTGCGACAGTCTGTACTCTTACCTAATCGGATTGGTCACTTTGATGCAGCACAGGCTACGCTGAAAACACGGTGCATGGCGGGGGAACTACACACATGCGCACTGGGCAGAAAGAACGGAACTAAACCCCCCCCCAACCCGGAAACAATCTCTCTTTACAAACAGCTTTTTTGTGAAAATATTGCTATATTACCATTATCTTAATTAGTATTACTTACTTTTATAATGCTCACATTACAACAGTATTTGTGTATTTATTTTTGATTTTTCTTCGGGATCTACTGGGAAAATCTCAAAGATCGACCGGTCGATCGCGATCGACGGGTTAGCGACCCCTAATATACAGAATGCAACACTGGGAGCACTGGATACAGTAGATGTCCCCAACCGACTCACAGATGAAGTGTCGCCTCATCTGGAAGGACTGCCTGGAGTCCTGAATGGTAGTGAGGGAGGAGATGTGAGTACGTCCCTTTGACGCTCCTCCCTCTTCCCTTTCTTCCACAGCCTTCTAGCCTCTCCTATCAGATTCCCCTTCTCCAGCCCTTTATTTCTGTCACCAATTGACCTCCCAGCTCTTTACTTTGTGCCTCCCCACTTGCAGTTTCATTTATCACCAACTACTGGTATTTCTTCCTCCCCTCCCCCCACCTTCTTATTGACCTCATCTTTTTTCTCCAGTCCTATTGAAGGGTCTCAGCATGAAATACCGACTATTCACTCTTTTCTATAGGTGCTTCCTGGACTGCGGAGTTCCTCCAGTATTTTGTGTGTATTGCTTGAACTTCACATCTGCAGATTTTCTCTTATTTTCCCTCACCCCATTCCCATAGACTCGCCTCCCCTCACAGGCATTACCACTCATCTAAACTCTCTGTGGTACACAATTAACGTACCAACCCCAGAAACACTAAACATTCTGGAAATCTAGCAACACACACAAAATGCTGGAGGAATTTAGTCCTGATGAGGGGTCTCGCCCAAAACGTCGACTGCTTATTCATTTTGACTTGCTGAGTTACTCCAGCATTTTGTGTGTGTTAACAATAGACAATAGGTGCAGGAGTAGGCTATTCAGCCCTTTGAGCCAGCACCAACATTCACTGTGATCATGGTTGATCATCCACAATCAGTACCCTTCTCCTGCCTCCCCCCCACATCCCTTCACTCCGTTATCTTTAAGAGCTCTATCTAACTCTTTCTTGAAAGAATCCAGAGAATTGGCCCACTGCTTTCTGAGGCAGAGCATTCCACAGAACCACAACACTGTGTGAAAAAGTTTTTCCTCAACTCTGTTCTGAATTGTCTACCCCTTATTCTTAAACTGTGGCCTCTGGTTCTGGACTCCCCCAACATCGGGAACATGTTTCCTGCCTCTAGCGCGTCCAATCCCTTAATAATCTTATATGTTTCAATCAGATCCCCTCTCATCCTTCTAAATTCCAGTGTATACAACCCCAGTCGCTCCAATCTTTCAACATATGACAGTCCCTCCATCCCGGGAATTAACCTCGTGAACCTACGCTGCGCTCCCTCAATAGCTAGGATGTCCTTCCTCAAATTTGGAGACCAAAACTGTACACAATATTCCAGGTGTGGTCTCACTAGGGCCCTGTACAACTGCAGAAGGACCTCTTTGCTCCTATACTCAATTCCCCTTGTTATGAAGGCCAGCATGCCATTAGCTTTCTTCGCTGCCTGCTGTACCTGCATGCTTACTTTCAGTGACTGATGAACAAGGACACCTAGATCTCATTGTACTTCCCCTTTTCCTAACTTGACACCATTCAGATAGAAATCTGCCTTCCTGTTCTTGCTACCAAAGTGGATAACCTCACATTTATCCACATTAAACTGCATCTGCCCACTCACCCAACCTGTCCAAGCCACCCTGCATTCTCATAACATCCTCCTCACATTTCACACTGCCACCCAGCTTTGTGTCATCTGCAAATTTGCTAATTTTTAACCTATCAACCAGAGGTCTATGAACACCAATTCAATTTCCTTAACCTTCCTTTGTTGAGGACAATCACAGTGACAGATGTATAATTAGCAGCTGGAAGTCCCACTCTGATGGTGCGTATCACAGTTAAGTCTCCACAGACCTGAGGTCTAGCGAAACAAAGCCCCGCCTTCTATGACAACCAGTGACGTCATATAAACCCCGCCTCTTCGTCCGTAACTGATCGTTCTAACGGAGGCTCCACCCATAGTGAGTGACGTCAGCAGCAAGACTGACAGCTGACAAACCCCACCTCCGGCTGTAAATGCGTCATCTTCAATGGTTAACTAACACCAATTATCCCGGATTTTCTGCGGGATCGCCGGTTCGGAGACCAGCGCAGCCCAAGCCTCTGGGAAAGAGGATCCACCCATCGAGGTGATTGACACTCTACTTGGAAGCTAAGCCCCGCCCCGCGGCGCACTGGCCACGCCCGACGACTTTCATTGATACTCCTACCCTCAGATTCCACCCCCCCCCCACCCCGGCGGTCAGAATTACCCGTCTGGTTTCCAGCAATAGCGTTGGCCAAAGTTAGTGAGCTGCTTAATTCGTACAGTTACCTAATTACCGAGACCGATCCCATCTTCCGGGCGCCACTAAAGCGGAGATCGCTGCTCCATGTTGTCGCGAGTGAACCGAAGCTACTGCTGCCACCGCCGTAAAGGCGGAGCAATCGCTTCACGACCGTGACCGTAGACCGTAGCCTTGGCGTCGCCAGGTGGCGGTACGTCACCGGTTTGCGGGGTGGGGGAGGAGCAGTGGAGTCATGCGTCACCTGGTCCTGTCGCTCGGCCACAACCGCCACGCCCCCTCGGCCGGCGCCAGCCCGCCCCTACTCGGCGCATGCGCGAGGGTCGCCGGAGTTGCTCGTGCCCAAACGGAAGAGGCGAGGGTAGCGGGAGTTGCGGTGCTGAGAGCGGCGACGATGAGGGAGCGGCGCTGACGGCGGGGCCCGGGCTGGACCGGCCTCGGGGGGGCGGAAACAAGCGGGTCGGTGTGGTTGCCAGAATGACGGGGTCGGTGGGGTGGGACGGGACGGTGGGGAGCGAGTGAGTGAGAGAAAGGGTCTGTGTGAGGGACGGGGAGGCGCGCCCGTTCCGGATAGAGACACTACCGTGCGCAGAGCGATGGGCAGCTGGTGACCGGACCCCGACGCCCCTCGTACCTCGGCTGCCAATGCGTTCGGTTCGCGTCAGGCTGGCCGCGGGACCCCCTCCGCACGCACCCACCAAGCCGAGCATCGGCTCGCCGCATCAGCTTCCATATATACATATTCCCTCCCCCCATCAAACCCCCGGCATGAGTTTCGCTGCAACGTTACGTTAACCCGTTTTCAGGCGCCGTCTCTTCGAACGTGTTGATCTGTTGCACGCTGGCACTTGAGTCAACATTGTGCCAGCACCGCCGGCACTGGTACCTTCTGTCCGGCCGCCGTACCAGAGCCCATTCAATATACAAGCTATACAAGTTCGCTTCAATTGGCATGGGACACATTGGGGTTGGCTCTGTGTCCCAGTTGGCAAGGGTACACTAGGTACAGTTATGCCGCACTGGCAAGGACGATCTTAGCTCACTGTGGTCTTTTGGCAGGTTTAAAAACTCTGTTGCATATATGTCAAGGATGTATACATGGGTGGTTCTATTGTTACCTTTTAAAGATTTTCCCAATAACATCGGAATTTCTTTTGTAATTTTACCATGGATTTCTGCAGGATGTCACCTTTCAAGCATTACCATAAAACATGTTTTCAGATAATAGTGAAATACATTTTTGCTAATGTTGAAAGTTGATGTGATAAGGATACCAAAGCTATCACCTGATTACATCTTGGACTGGAACTTTCATTGAAATTGAATAAAATCTGATATTCAAGAAGCTGAGAAACACTGTCACTTGGCTTTTAAAGGGGTGCAGCTTAAATCTCTAAGATGCTGTCATCTTAAACAGTGGTTAACATCTGACAGCAAGTTTTGATTAGGCTCTTGCCAGGCAGAGCAGGCAACTGAGTAGCGCAGCCAGTTTTAAAGTATGCGACACTAGATTGATGCTGGAGCTTGGAGCAAGAGACAAACACTTGTAAGAAATCAGTGGGTCAACCAGCATCTGTGGAAGCAAAGGGATAGTCAGTATTTCTGATCACAATCTAAAACATCAACTAATAGTGGTATTCTAAAGTATGTTGTGATCTGTTTTCCCCTCCCATCTTGGCAAATTAAGTTGTGAGTAATTTGAGGCATGTGTACAAAGAGAAACTTGAAGCTTTTGTATGTGAGTTGGGAAGATTATATTTGATGGTTTTTGCTATGAAGGGCAGAGGAAAATTGCACTAGAAATTTGGATGGGTTGAAATGTGGGATTTTCTACCATAGGTTGAAGCCAGGTTTTATTAATGGAAGTAAGTAGAAGGATGGGTGAAGTGTGTGGAAACAAGGGAGGTACTGAAATGACAATCTTGATGGGCTGAGTGCACTGGAATTTCTGAATTGATTACAACATTGTTGAATTTTCGTGGGAATCTGCAAGTTGTGCTTCCTTGAAATTGAGCTATGAAAGGAGTTATAAATCCATTGTTATGATACGGTTTATCATAATGTGGTTTATTGCAGCATTTATCAGGTCAACAGTGTATAAGAGGATGTGCTTAATGTTGTATTACAAAATGCTTCATGTGTAACTTCATCCAACATTTATCTGAAGAGCTTTTTTTTAATTGCTGCTCAGCCAATCAAATGACAATCACTTAAGCTCGTCACCCTTACTGGGACATAGGCTGCTGACAGAATCATCTGTCCTAGGCCAGTCTTTCAAGTTGTCCCCAACGGTAGCCGATTTTCAAGAATTCTTCCTCTCCCTGGGATGAGGTCTTTGGAGCTTCTGTTAGTGTTTCTGTAGCTCTGGGTTTTTATGGGATGGAGTTGCTAGCTTCATGCCCAACCCTCCTCCTTTCGTTGCTGGGCTTGGGACCATCCATGGCTGAGTCAATCAAGTGATAATGTGAGATATTTATTCTTTCAAATCACTGATACATGATTCCAGGTGAGGCAACACTTCACTTGTGAGTCTGTTGGGGTCATCTATTGCATCCAGTGCTCCCAGTGCGGCCTCCTGTACATCGGTAAAACACAACGCAGATTGGGGGACCGATTCGTCGAGCACCTCCGCTCCGTCCACCACAACAGACAGGATCTCCTGGTAACCACCCACTTCAACTCTGCTTCCCATTCCCATTCGGATATGTCCATACATGGCCTCCTCTACTGCCATGATGAGGCTAAACTCAGGTTGGAGGAGCCACACCTCATATACCGTCTAGGGAGGTCTCCAGCCCCTTGGTATGAACATAGAATTCTCCAACTTCCGGTAATTCCCTCCCCCTCCCTTCCTTTATCCTTGTTTCACTCTGCCCCTCCCCCAGCTGCCTATCACCTCCCTCATGGTTCCGCCTCCTTCTACTGCCCATTGTGTTTTCCCCTATTCCTTCTTCACCTTTCCTGCCTTTCCCCTCCCTGCATACCCTCCCTCACCCCTTTATCTTTCCCCTTACTGGTTTTTCACCTGGCACCTACCGGCCTTCTCCTTCCCACCCTCCCCCCACCTTCTTTCTAGGGCCTCTGCCCCCTCCCTCTTCAGTCCTGACGAAGGGTTCCGGCCCGAAACATTTCCAAGGATGCTGCCCGACCTGCTGAGTTCCTCCAGCGTGTTGTGAGTGTTGCTTTGACCCCAGCATCTGCAGAGTATTTTGTGTTTACTGATATATGATCACCGCATCCAAACTACAGTTTTCTGAAGAAGTTAAAACTAATTGATATGGAAAACCAGAGAAGATTTTAAAGTGTGATCAAACAAGTTAGATGGACTCATGGGAGAGTCCACAAATGGTTAGAAATGTCTTCAATCTAGTCAGTACTAAATCTTGTAAGAAACTGAATGTGCATCACTGATATTTGAGGTTCGGAGAACTGATGTATGAAGGGGAAGAAACTCTGTGTACATGAACAAGAAAGACATTGAATCAGATAAATGAGGTAAATAGAACAGTGGGTGACTGTTGTTACTATCACTGTGATATCAATTGAGCTGCATTCTGTTGTGAATTCAGTGTGTATCAGCTGTTTTTCCAGATTTTTAAAAATCTAGTTGTTTTCTTCTCTTTTGCACTATTATTTCAGTTGTAGATTCTGAGTTCAGCTCTTTCAGCTCCACTTGAATCTTGCATTAGTTGATGTTGGTGTCTAATTTGAAGGCTTCAAGTTTTTGCTCTATGACTTCAATCAGTATATTTCGCTAATCTTCATTAGTTGATTTTCTGCATTTCCCTCAAATTTGTTTGCTTTAATTTGTCCTAATATACTAGAAGATGTTGATTTCTTGAGGTATAGATTCATTTATCAATTTGACTTCTGATTGGAGGTCAGTTCAGTGACCATTGTAACTTGTGCTTTGAGTGTTGGTCATTTATTTATCTATGGATTAAATCTGCGTGTATGCTTCTCCATGTATTGTTATTCCTTCAGTATAAAATAGAGCATTTGTTCACTTTCTCATTGAATATTTAAAAGTAATGTTAAAAGTTTCTTTTGGAAAGAAGCTAAATGCTATGTTATTGCGTAAGAGGCAATGTAACATCAATTTTCCAAGAACAGATGGCCATTTAGCTTTCAGGTCCACAGGCCTGACTGTCTGGGTAGGTCCACTATCTCTGCCTGCTCTTGCCCCATTGAACTCGTGTCTGCATGCCTTAACTCCATTCTATTCCCCTTAGTTCAATCCCTTCCCACCTCCATCTGGGACACTTCACATGCTGTGAATCTCAACAACTTTCATTCCCTGGCCCTGACTACCTCATTTTCACCATGGGTGTCCAGTTGCTATGCACTTCTATCCCCCATCAAGAGGCCTTCAAGCTCTGCACTTCTTTCTCAACAAAAGACCCAATCAGTTCCCCTCCAGTACCACCCTCCTTTGTCTGGCAGAACTGGTCCTCACCCTCAATGATTTCTCCTTTGGCTCCTCTCACCTTCTCCAAACTGAACGGGTAGCCATGGGCCTCAGCTATGCCTGACTTTTTGTTGGCTACATAGAACAGTCCATGTTCCAAGCTTTCCCTGATCATACTCCCAAACTCTTCTGCATTACATTGACTACTGCATTGGTGCTGCGATGTGCGCCCATGCTTGCTTGTCAATTTTATCAACTTTGCCTCCAACTTACACACACCCCTTAAATTCACTTGGTCCATTTCTGCCACTGCCATCCCCTTTCTCGATCTGTCTCCATCTCTGAAAACAAACTAAACTGACATCTACTGATAAACCTACTGACTCCCATGGCTAATCTACCTCTTTCCGCCCAGTCTCCTGCAAAAATGCTACTTCCTTTTCTCAGTTCCTCCATCTCTGCTGCATCTAGAACCATAGAAACTACAGCACAGAAACAGGCCCTTTGGCCCTTCTTGGCTGTGCCGAACCATTTTCTGCCTAGTCCCACTGACCTGCACACGGACCGTATCCCTCCATACACCTCCCATCCATGTATCTGTCCAATTTATTCTTAAATGTTAAAAAAGAACCTGCATTTACCACCTCGTCTGGCAGCTCATTCCATACTCCCACCACTCTCTGTGTGTAGAAGCCCCCCCCTAACGTTCCCTTTAAACCTTTCCCCCCTCACCCTTAATCCATGTCCTCTGGTTTTTTTTTCCCCTTGCCTCAGTGGAAAAAGCCTGCTTGCATTCACTCTATCTATACCCATCATAATTTTATATACCTCTATCAAATCTCACCTCAATCTTCTACACTCCAGGGAATAAAGTCCTAACCTATTCAACCTTTCTCTGTAACTGAGTTTCTCAAGTCCCGGCAACATCCTTGTAAACCTTCTCTGCACTCTTTCAACCTTGTTTATATCCTTCCTGTAATTTGGTGACCAAAACTGAACACAGTACTCCAGATTCGGCCTCACCAATGCCTTATACAACCTCATCATAACATTCCAGCTCTTATACTCAATACTTTGATTAATAAAAGCCAATGTACCAAAAGCTCTCTTTACGACCCTATCTACCTGTGATGACACTTTTAGGGAATTTTGTATCTGTATTCCCAGATCCCTCTGTTCCACTGCACTCCTCAGTGCCTTACCATTAACCCTGTATGTTCTACATTGGTTTGTCCTTCCAACGTGCAATACCTCACACTTGTCAGTATTAAACTCCATCTGCCATTTTTCAGCCCATTTTTCCAGCTGGTCCAAGTCCCTCTGCAGGCTCTGAAAACCTTCCTCACTGTCCACTACACCTCCAATCTTTGTATCATCAGCAAACTTGCTGATCCAATTTACCACATTATCATCCAGATCATTGATATAGATGACAAATAACAATGGACCCAGCACTGATCCCTGTGGCACACCACTAGTCACAGGCCTCCACTCAGAGAAGCAATTCTCTACCACCACTCTCTGGCTTCCTCCATCGAGCCAATGTCTAATGCAATTTACCACCTCTCCATGTATACCTAGCGACTGAATTTTCCTAACTAACCTCCCATGCGGGACCTTGTCAAAGGCCTTACTGAAGTCCATGTAGACAATATCCACTGCCTTCCCTTCATCCACTTTCCTAGTAACCTCGAAAAACTCCAACAGATTGGTCAAACGTGACCTACCACGCACAAAGCCAATTTGACTCTCCCTAATAAGTCCCTGTCTATCCAAATGCTTGTAGATTCTGTCTCGTAGTACTCCCTCCAATAACTTACCTACTACTGACGTTAAATTCACCGGCCTATAATTTCCCGGATTACTTTTCGATCCTTTTTTAAACAACGGAACAACATGAGCCACTCTCCAATCCTCCGGCACTTCACCCGTAGACAGCGACATTTTAAATATTTCTGCCAGGGCCCCCGCAATTTCAACACTAGTCTCCTTCAAGGTCCGAGGGAACACTCTGTCAGGTCTCGGGGATTTATCCACTTTAATTTTCCTCAAGACAGCAAGCACCTCTTCCTTTTCAATCTGTGCAGTTTCCACGGTCTCACTACTTGATTCCCTCAATTCCATAGATTTCATGCCAGCTTCCTTAGTAAATACAGACGCAAAAAACCTATTTAAGATCTCCCCCATTTCCTTTGGTTCCGCACAAAGCCGACCACTCTGATCTTCAAGAGGGCCAATTTTATCCCTTACAATCCTTTTGCTCTTAATAATCTGTTCCCAGGATGTGGCTTTCCTTTCTAGGACATCAGAGATGTTCTCCTTCAAGGTATGGGGGTTCCTTTCCTCCGTCATTGATGCTGCCCTCACCTGCATCTCCTCCGTTTCAGACATCTGCGCCCACCCCATCTTCCCACTGCCTTGACAGGGATTGAGTTCCTCTTGTCCTCACCTACCACCCATGAGCCTCCTCATCTAACACACCATTCTCAACAACTTCTGCCATCTTCAATGGGATCCTACCACTTTACCTTACTTCCCCATTCTCCACTTTCCGTAGGGATCGTTCCATGATTGTCCATTTGTTCCTCTTCACTAATCTCCTTCCTGCAAGCGACAGATATGTTATACCCGCACATTCACCTCCTACCCTCATATCCATTCAGGACCCCAAACAGTTCCTCCAGGTGAGGCGACACTTCACCCAAGAATCTGATAGGGTTGTCTGTTTTATGTGGCCTCCTCCACATTGGTGAGACCTGATGTAAATTGGGGGATTGCTTTGTTGAGCACCTCCGCTCCATCGGCCAAAAGTGGAATTTCCCAGTGGCCAACTATTTTAATTCTGATTCCTGTTCCAACATGTCGGTCCATGGCTACCTCCACTGCCACGGTGAGGCCACTGTAATGATGGAGAAGCAACACCTCATCTTCTGTCTAGGTAGCTTCCAACGTGATGGCACGAACATCGATTTCTCCTTCTGGTGAAGCACTACCTGGGGAGCTATCAAACCTTCTACTGGAAATCAGAGAGGCACGATAAGGGTTTTAACTCTCCTCTCATGAGATTCATTCTTCTCCAACTCTACCTTTCCTACTCACCTGGCTTCACCTGTCTCCTTTTAACTGGTCCTCTTTCCCCTCCCCCACCTTTTCTGGTGCTTGCTGTATTTTGCTAGAATCCAGTTAGTCATATTTCCCACTTCATTTTGCCTTGCAATGTTTTTCATGTTTTCCAGTTTCATAGTTACTTGATGCATGAACAAGATGTTCCTCATGTCTCTATTGGTTCTTCTGCCAGTAGCCTTTAATGTGTGTTGTGTGGTTTTCTACCCATTGAAGAATGGAAGAGTGTTTCTTAATTTAATGAGAAACCTGAAACTCTTTCGAATTTCATTTCACTCATTGTTCTGAGTGAATAACCCATTATTCCTCTGGGTATTCTTGGTTACACTCTTCTGATACAGATGTTTCTATTTGCAAATATTAAAAATATTTTTAGAAACTGATGGGCAGCTGTTGTCCATTGCCACTGATTACTGATATATGTACTGATGTGAAACTTGTAATTAGGTTTGATTTCAAATTCCTTTAAACAGATAACAGACTTCAGCTTCAAGCTTCAAAGTAAATTTGTTATCAAGGCATGTACTTTGTTTGTCAACGTATACTACCCTGTGATTCATTTTCTTGTGACTATTCACAATAGAATAAAGAAACACATTAGAAACTTGAAAAACTACACAATGGCGAACAAGCAACCAATGTGTAAAAGACAAACTGCAAATACAAAGAAAGTAAGAAATAATATTGAACATGGGTTGTAGAGCCATTGAAAGTGAATCCACAGAAAACTCAATTACAGTAAGTATACATGTGTATGTATATTAAATAAATTTAAAATAAGTAGTGCAGAAACAAATTTAAAAACAAGTAGTGAGATCGTGCTCATGGGTTCAATGTCCGTTTAGAATTTGGACGGCAAGGGGAAAGAAGCTGATCCTGAATCGTGAGCGTGTGCCTTCAGGCTTCCTGATAGTAACAGTGAGAAGAGGACATGTCCTGGGTGGTGGGTGTCGTTAATGATGGACACTGCCTTTCTGAGGCACTGCTCCTTGGATATTACAGAGGCTAGTACCCATGATGGAGCTGACTAATTTTGCAACTCTTTGCAGTTCACTTCAATCCTGTGCAGTAGCCCCCCCCCCCATGTCAGAAGGTGATGCAGCCAGTCAGAATGCTCTCCGCTTTACACAATTCATCGGTAGAAGTTTTTAAGTGATGACCAAATCTCTTCAAACTCCTAATGAAATATTGCTGCTGTATTGTCAATTAATTTTCCATATGTTCTCCAACATCCTTTTTGCCAAATTGCTAATTCATGCTGTGGTGTAGTTCTGCAATTAT
The DNA here is from genome assembly GCF_030028105.1 of Mobula birostris. Lineage (NCBI taxonomy): Eukaryota > Metazoa > Chordata > Chondrichthyes > Myliobatiformes > Myliobatidae > Mobula > Mobula birostris. The sequence goes on along the minus strand of NC_092387.1, from coordinate 7,327,493 downwards.
CTTTATTCTATGTTACCTAGGCAGAATGAACAGTATATCTTCATTATGTGAGCTTGAACAGAAATTACCATAATATCGTTCAGCTTTTGTTAGTTATGGATGAGTGCAATCTTTTGGCATGCAAGGAAAGCAATCAATTGTTGATTACTTCAATTTTAACAATCTTTCCAGCAGAATCCTCGGGGGAACAACAGGTCTCAAAATCCCAAATAATATTTATATTTCATGACCAGAGTCAGATCAGATTTAATATCACTGGCAGATGTCATGTTCTGAAGCAACACTACATTGCAATGCATAATGTAAAGAACTGTAAATTAGAGTAAGAAATATTTATATTTAAATTAAGTACTGCAAAAAGAACAAATAAAAGAAAAAATAATAGGTAGAGTAATGCAACTTTCATCAGGTGGAGATGTGACCTGTTAGGGTGGAATGGGCAACAAACCCAGAATCTTAATGTTTTGTGTGTATACTTTTGCACAGGGCATTTGACACCCAGGAACTTGAATTTGCTTACCATTTCCATTTCTGATCCCTTGTTGCGGACTGGTGTGTATTCCCTTCCTGAATTCCACAATCAATTCCTTGGTCTTATTGACCTTGAGTGTAAGGTTGTTGCTGAGGCACCACTGAATCGGCTGATTTGTCTCGTTCTTTTATGCCGCCTACTCGCCATCTGAAGTTCTGCCAACAATAGTTGTGTTGGCAAATTTATAGATGGCATTTGAGCTATGCCTAACCACACAGTCATGGATGTAGAGAGAGTAGAACAGTAGGCTAAGCACATGTACTTGAGGTGCGCTAGTGTTGATTGTCAGTGAGGAGGAGATGGTGTTATTTCTGGTCCACAGACTGGTCTCCCGGTGAGGGAATCAAGGATCCAGCTGCAGAGGAAAGTACAGAGGTCTAGGTTTTGGAGCTTTTTGATTAGAACTGAGATTATGATTATGTTGAACACTGAGCTGTAGTCAATGAATAGCAGTCTGATGTAGGTATTGCTTTTGTCGAGATGATCCAAGACAGAGTGGAGAGCCAGTAAGATTGTATCTGCTGTAGACCTATTGTGATAAGCAAATTGCAGTGGGTCAGATCCTGGTTTTGACAGTTTATTCTAGCCATGACCAACCTCTTGAAGCATTCATCACAGTAGATATGCCACTGGGTTGTAGTTGTTGAGGCAACTCTTCTTGCTCTGCTTGGGCACTGGTGTGATTGTAACCTTTTTGAAGCAGGTGGGAACCTGCAACTGCAGTGGTGAGAGGTTAAGGATGTCCTTCGACACTCCTGCCAGTTGGTTGGCACAGGTTTTTAGAGTACTACTAGGTACAGCGAGGAGCAAAATCCTTTCATGTGAAACCAACTATTCCATTTTATTGATCTGTTCATTGGCTTCATTCAATCATCTTCAAAACATTTTATTACAAGGATAATAAAGGAAATTGCTCTCTGTTTTAAAAATCATTTAAGCCAGGATTCATAGACTTTAGTTGGTGGATCTTAGAGGTTTCCACTTCCAATTCTATACCATTGATGCTTTATTTTAAAGTTGTTCCAATGAATGTGATGGTGAACATGTTAAATTTCCAAGTTTGATGTTTTTCCTGTGATAATTTGTGACCAAAAATAATTATATTTTATTCGGTAGCTGAGGATGCTGATTATAGGTAAGCTAATCAAACTTTGGAAGCAATTCTTTGGTTCTCTTGCTTAGACTGACTTAGACAGTTTTGAGGTGGTTGAAGAGTGCTTTTGGGATCTGCAGGTTGTTGTAAAGGTAGTGTGGGTATTATTTGATGGACTGACAAAGTAGATTGAGTCCGGGTGAAGGGTCTCGGTCCGAAGTATCCACTGTTTACTCTTTCCTGTCGATGCAGTTGATGTGCTGAGTCCCTCCATTATTTTGTATGTAGGTCCTTGGATTTCCAGCATCTGCAGGTTTTTCTCGAGTTGCTTGTGTTGTGAATGGTTCTTTCTGTTTCCACTTGTTTCCAGTGTAGCAACTGAAGATACTTGATGCCTTGTTGAATGCCACTGGTCATTTATGAATGGTCATGAACTGGAGATTCACTTGCATTTGTGCAAATCTTTTTTTTCTCTCTCTAGAAGACAAGAACCTCTGAATTTTCTCACTTCCTCTAAATCTTTGCTGTTGTGCAGTCTGAACTCCATTGCTTGTTTGGTGAGACTGCTGTTCGATTGTAGGCAGTTTGGACTTCCACCATAGAGTGCTGAGGATGACTGATCTTTTAGTGGGAATGTTAATCTAGAAGAGCATGTTAAAATGGGTTTGCTAAAAGATTTGCCAATGAGATTGTAGAATTTTGTATAGGAAGGGTTGCTGGTGTTTCAGTAGCACTTTGAGGTGCTTGCTGCAGATAATCCATTAGGCAATGGTGATTATTGGTCATGGTAGACCTAGCTGTAGCTGTGTTTAAGCCTCAGTCTTTTGAATAATCTTTTCTGTAGTTGAGGAAATGAAGAGCCTGCAGAGAGACTTAGATAGTTTAGGGGAATGGGCAAAGACGTGGCAAATGAAATATAGTGTTTGAAAGTGTATGGTCATGCACTTTGGTGGAAGAAATAAATAGGCAGACTGTTATTTAGATGGGGACAGAATTCAAAATGCAGACATGCAAAGGGACTTGGGAGTCCTTGTGCAGGATACCCTGAAGGTTAACCTCCAGGTTTAGTCAGTTGTGAAGAAGGTGAATGCAATGTTGGCATTCATTTCTAGAGGTATAGAATATAAGAGCAGGGATGTGATGCTGAGGCTCTATAAGGCTCTTGGGAGACCACATTTGGAGTATTGTGTGCAGTTTTAGGCTCTTTATTTTAGAAAGGATATACTGACAGTGGAGAGGGTTCAGAGAATATTCATGAGAATGATTCCAGGAATGAAAGGGTTTCTGTATGAGGAACATCTGGCAGCTCTTGGGCTGTATTTCCTAGAGTTCAGGAGAATGAGGGGGGATCTCATAGAAACATTCCTAATGTTAAAAGGCCTGAACAGATTAGATATGGTAAAGCTGTTTCCCATGGTAGGTGATTTCAGGACAAGAGGGCATGACTTCAGAATTGAAGGACGTTCACTTAGAACTGTGATGCAGAGAAATTACTTTAGTCAGAGGGTGGTAAATCTGTGCAATTTGTTTCCACGAGCGGCTGTGGAGGCCAAGTCATTGGGTGTATTTAAGGCAGAGATAGATAGGTTCTTGATTAGCCAGGGCATCAAAGGGTATGGGGTGAAAGCAGGGGAGTAGGGATGATGAGAAGAATTGGATCAGCCCATGATTGAGTGGCAGAGCAGACTTGATGAGCCAAATGGCCTGCTTCTGCTCCTATAGCTTATGGTGGTTGGACAAAGATGTTTTGGAAGTGAATTTTATTGATCTGTCTTCACTTCAGAAACAGTAAGATGAGAGAGCATGCACCAGTTCTCATAGAGGGATCAGAACTGGAGAGAGTGAGCAATTTCAAATTCCTGGGTGTTAATATCTAACCTGGTCCAAAACACGTCGATGCAACTATAGAGAAGGCAAGACGGCTGCTATATGTCATTGGGAGTTTGAGGAGATTGAGTATGTCACTTAAAACACTTGCAAATTTCTACTGTGGAGAGCATTCTAACTGGGTGCATCACTGTCTGGTATGGTGAGAGGAGGTGGGGGCTACTGCACAGAATCGAAGTAAGCTGCAGAGAGTTATAAAATTAGTCAGCTCCATCATGGGCACTAGCCTCCGGAATATCCAAGAGTGGTGGTTCAAAAAGATGGCATCCATCATTAAGGACCTCCACCACCCAGGAAATGCCCTCTTCTCATTATTACCATCAGGAAGGAGGTACAGAAGCCTGAAGGCAGATACTCTGCGATTCGTGAACAGCTTCTTCCCCTCTTCCATCAGATTTCTGAATGAACATTAACACTACTTCACTGTTTTTGCACTACTTATTTAATTTAACTATATGTGACATAGTGCCCATAAAAGGTATTCACTCCCCTTGGAAGTTTTTGTTTTATTATTTTACAACATTGAATCACAGTGGATTTAATTTGACTTTTTGATACTGATCATCCGAAAAGACTGACTTAAAAGTGAAAACATATTTCTATAAGTTGGTCTAAATTTATTACGATTATTAAACCAAAATAATTAATTGCATAATTACTCATCCCCTTCAAGTCAGTATTTAGTAGATACACCTTTGGCAGCAATTATAGCCTGGAGTCTGTGTGGATAGGTCTCTATCAGCTTTGCACATCCTGACACTGCAATTTTTCCCCATTCTTTACAGAACTGCTGGAGCTCTGTCAGATTGCATGGGGACCATGAGTGAACGTTCCTTTTTAAGTCATTGGGTATATTTAAAACAGAGGTTCATAGATTCTTGATTGGTCAGGGCATGAAGGGACGTGGGGGGGGAGGCAGGAGGTTGATGCTAAGAGGAAAAGTAGATCAGCTTGGATGAAATAGCAGAGCAGACTCGATGGGCCAAATGGCCTAATTCTGTTCCTATGTCTTATGGTCTTACGGTCTAAGAAAAAGTCCAGGCACACATTCTCAATTGGATTGAGGCCTGGACTCTGACTTGGCCACTCCAGGACATTAATTTTGTTGTTTGTAAGCTTTGCCTTGATCTTGGGGTCATTGTCTTGCTGGAAAACAAATCTTCTCCTAAGTCGCAGTTCTCTTGCAGACTGCATCTGGTTTCCTTCCAGGATTTCCCTGTATTTTTCTGCATTCATTTTACCCTTTACCTTCACAAGCCTTTCGGGGCCTGCTGTAGTGAAGTATCCCCACAGCGCGATGCAGCCACCACCATGCTTCATGGTAAGGATGGTGTGTTTTTGGTGATGTGCAGTGTTTGGCTTGTGCCAAACATAGCATTTAGTCTGTTGGCAAAAAACTCAATTTTGGTTTTATCAAACCAAAGAACCTTCTTCCAGCTGTCTTCAGAGTTTCCCACATGCCTTCTGGCAAACCCTAGCTGAGATTTCATGTGAGTGTTTTCAACAGTGGCTTTCTCTTTACCACTTTCCCATAAAGCTGTGACTGGTGAAGCACCCGGGTGACAGTCTCCCATCTCAGCCACTGAAGCTTGTAACTCCTCCAGAGGTGTCATAGGACTCTTGGTGGCCTCCTCACTAGTCCCCTTCTTGCACAGTCACTCAGTTTTTGAGGACAGCCTGCTCTAGGCAGATTTACAACTGTGCCATATTCTTTCCGATTCTTGATGATTGACTTAACCACTCCAAGGGGTATTCAGTGACTTGGAGATTTTCTTGTATCCATATCCTGACTTATGTGTTTCGTGTACCTGGTTGCCACAGTGTTGTGTGCCAAAGGGCCTGTATTGTGCTGTAGGTTTTCTATGTTTATGTTAATAATCTTTTTGTGGAGTTGCTTAGAGTGTTCTTTTGTCTTTCATGGTGTAGTTTTTGTCAGGATCCTGACTCACCAGCAGTTGGACCTTCTCCAGGTGTACTTTACAAGCATCAATTGAAACACCTTGACTGCACACAGGTGATCTCCATTCAACTAATTGTGAGACTTCTAAAACCTATTGGCTGTACCAGTGATGATTTGGTTTGTTATATTAAAGGGAGTGATTATATTTCTAATTAATTTAGATCACTTTGTATAGTTAAATTACTGTTTTGTGTGTGTGTGTATATGTGTGTGTGTATGTGTATATGTATATATTTAAATTAATAAGTGGAGTGTGTGTGTGTGTGTGTGTGTGTGTGTGTGTGTGTATATATATATATATATACACACACACGTAACACACACACATACTGAAATTTAGTTTTTTTATATATTATCGTGTATTACATTGTACTGCTGCTGCAAAGTTAACAAATTTCACGACATATGCAGGTGATGTTAAATCTGATTCTCAACGATACCTCCTGAAGTTTGAGAAGTGATATTTTTAAGGATCTACTTTGGTTAGTTCCGCTCCAGAATGGAGCTTGTTGGACATGATGTGCAATATTGCAGCAAGGAAGATTGAGAAAATTTGTGAAATGACATCACCTTGCATCTCTCCATTAACTTGCAAAGTCATGTATCTTGGTAGCAGCCCACTGAGTGGAACCAAACATCAGGCATTCAGTTACTGTATTGGTGGCTTTCATGCCCATCTAATCTTTCCACACTACGTACTGTGAGCAATTAGCTCACCAATCCAGACTCTGTGGGAAGAAGCTGGAGCACTTAGAGGAAATGCATATAATTGCAGGGAGTACACACACTATGCAGACAGCCTCAGCGGTCAGGATTGACGCTGGGTTGCTGGCAGCAGTTCTCGTGACCATGCACTGCCTCCAACTGGGAGATCAATAGATTAGGATCCCAGTTTGCAGGCTCTTCTCAATTAAATTGTATGCTATAACATTCTAAGACAGCTGAATTGAGAACAGTTTGCGTTGATCTCCATTGGTGGACAGTTTTTGAGTAGTTTCAGTACTGATCAAGGAGAATGTCACAATGTCCTTCAAGCAGGCATCTCGGAGGGCTTATTTAGTAAGGCAATCTGGGTAGAGGCCATTTATGTTGGTGCCGGAAGTGTGGCGACACTTTGAGGTTGCCCAGCACAATCCTTGCTAATTTGATTTGATTCAACTAGTGTCTTTCACTGTTTGGATGAACATGTGACAAATAAGCCAGTCTCTCAGGAATAAGAAAGGGATGATATTATAGTTCTCCCAATAGCTAGCAGGGATGAATTTAATTTTCATAATATTAACTAGGGCTTCCACATTGATGGAGGCTTAGATGGGGCAGAATTTGTTAGAGTTCATTCAGGAGAGGTTTTTTTTGGCACAATATTGTATATATCGGACTTGAGAAGGGGCCATACGAACTTTGTCTTTGGAAGTGAGCTTGGCCAGCTGATCAGAATTTCAGTGACAGAACATTTTGAGAACAGTTGTTAGAAATTCCTAAGTTTTCTGGTAGTTATGGATCAGAATAACATTGGGTTGACTTCAGGAGGAGGGTGAAAGTGTTAAATTGGGAAAGATTACAACTGCATCGGGTAAATCTAAACATGATGTGGGAATCGTTCAAAGGCAAGATGGTCAGAATTCAGAACCAGCACATTTCTGTGAGGAAGATGGCAAGGTGCAGGAACCTTGGATGATGGAACGAGTTTGCAAATTTAGTCAGAAAGGAAAAGTGAAGTTTCTGAAAGGTTCAATAAGCTAAGATCAGTTAGGGCTTTGGAGGGATAGAAAGGAGACAGGAGAGAGCTTATAAAGTGAATTGGGAGGACTAAAAGATGTTGAGACAGGTCCCTGGTGAGAAGGATTAAAGAGAATCCTGAGGCATTTTGTGCATATTCAAAAACAAGAATGTGTTGAAAGCACGGTAGTTCAGTGAAACCCTGTCTCACTGCCCCCCTCCCCCCCCCCCCGTGATCTCTGCTGCTCGTCAACTCTTTGACCATGTGCTTACCCAGACCCGCTGCTACAGCTATGTATCCTTCCTGGGAAAGATACATAGCCATCTTGTACCACATGGCTTCCAGATTCGTTTTCGTTTTCAAGCTATCCACTAGAAGAAGCAGGATCTCCCAGTGGCCACCCATTTTAATTTCACTTCCTATTCCCATTCCAATATGTCAATCCATGGCCTCCTCTACAGTCGTGATGAGGCCACCGTCAGGTTGGAGCAACAACACCTTATATTCTGTCTGGGTAGCCGCCAACCTGATGGCATGAACGTTGATTTTTCGATCTCCCGGTAATGTGCCCCTCCCCCTTCACCATTTGCCATCCCCTTTTCCCTCTCTCACCTTATCTTGCCTGCCCATTACCTCCCTCTGGTGCTCTTACCCCATTTCTTTCTTACATGGCATTCTGGCCTCTCCAATGAGATTCCCCTTTCTCCAGCCCTGTATCTCTTTCATCAATCAATTTCCTAACTCTTATTTTATCCCTCCCCCTCCGGTTTAACCTATCACCTTGTGTTTCTCTCTCCCCTCCCCCACCTTTTAAGTCTACTTCTCTTCTGTTTTTTCCAGTCCTGCGGAAGAGTTGGCCCGAAATGTCAACTGTACTTTTTTTCCATTGATGCTGCCTGGCCTGCCGAGTTCCTCCAGCATTTTGTGTGTGTTGCTTGGATTTCCAGCATCTGCAAATTTTCTCTTGTTTGTGATGAAGGAGAGGTGGGTCTACTCAAGGACAAAGATGGGAATTTATAGCTGGAGCCAGAGGAAATGGGCAAGGTTCTAAACAAGTACATTTCATTGTCACTCACTGAGGACAAGAATATGCAGGATAGTGAGATCAGGACGGAATTTGTTAATACTCTAGGTCACATTGATGTTAAAGAGACGGTGCTGATATTGGGGCTCTTGAAGAGCATTAAGATAGGTAAGTCTCATGGCCTAATAGAATCTACTCAGGTTATGAGAGGCAAGAGAGGAGATTGTTGGAATCTTGACAGAGATCTCTTTGGCCACAGAAGCCTGGAAAATAGCCAGTATTGTTCCTCTGTTTAAGAAGGCCATTCAAACAAACCAGGAAATTATACATCTAGTGGCCACTTTATTGGGTACATCTGTAACTAATAAAGTGGCCACTAAATGTTTGTTGGTGCAAATATCTAATTGGCTTGGTCTCATTTGGAGTATTTTATGCAGTTCTGGTCACTGCATTACAGGGAAGACGTGGAGACTTTGGAAAGGGTGCAGAACACCAGGATGTTTGCCTGGATTAGAAATTATTAACTGTAGGGAAAGTTTGTTCAAACTGACTAAATTTTCTCTGGAGCATCTGACAGTGAGGGGCAATTTTATAGAAGTACATAAAGCTATAAGAGTTACAGGAGAGATGGTCTTTTTTTTTCGAAGAATACAGATATCACATCCTACAGAGCATAGCTTTAAACTGAAAAGGAAATGTTTAAAGGAGGTTTACATGGAATTTATTTTTACATGGACAGTGATGGGTACCAGAATATGCTACTGAGGGAGGTGGAAATGGGTATGATATCAACGTTTAAGTCGCATGTTTAAGAGAGGCACTGTTTAAGTAGGGTATTGGAGGATATATGCCTCTTGCAGGCAGATAGGTGGTTTAAATTGCCATCATGTTTGCTACTCATTGTGGGCTAGAAAGCCTGTTCCTGTGCAGTACACATCCATCATCTCTCTTGGTGGATGGATTATACATTAGCACTCTGGGAAGGTCTCTTGGTGAGGAGGATCCTTGTAACTGGGGTCGGGTTGTCTACAAGGGGCAGACTGAGTTAAGTTTTCGTGTTGGGCTCCTTGGATCCTTTGAAATTGCTTTCTTGCAGCAGCCTTTCTGTTACTGTTGTTTCAGGGTGAAGCTGATGGAGATTACAGATGGTTTCGACAGTTGTCAGTCTGATAGACACCGGCACCAGTCGTGTACTATGTGATGTGGGTATCCTCCAATCTTTCAGATGTTGAAGCTTGTATCAAGAAAGCTGTCAGAAATGTACTTTGCCTATGACAAGATGATGATGGTTATGACGTGTGCTTCAGGCATTTTTGTTGTGAGTAAGGCTCAATAGAGTTGGCTTTCCCTATTCCTTTCTTGCTGGTTGCTCCTTAAGGTATTCTTAATTGGGTAACTACTGAGGCAATTATTAAAATATATCTCTTTCTACTGCTGCAATGTCAACACTGAAATGTCCTGATGTTTTACCGTTTGTTAACTGTATTTGAATTGCTCTCCTGCAGGAACAATTCTGATATTAAATGGAAATTGCTTTTAGCAGTGAATGGATGGCACAGTGCTCTTACCTCAACTCTGGTGACTTGAATTGAGTCTGGTGCTTGCTGGGTGTGTGGAATTTGCATATTTTTCCAGTTGCTGTGGATTTACCTCAGATGCTCTGTTTTCCTGCCACATCCCAGAGGTTTACTGGTGTAGATTTATTGGCTTCTGTCAGTTAGTCCCAAGTGGTTGGAGAATAGGGATGGAGTTGATGGATATGAAAGAGAACACATTATAGCAAAAAAAAAAGTGTGGAAATGGGAATGACTGTCTCTTATGTTTAAAAAATATATAAAATAGTTAAACTATTTCTAAAATGTCCATGACTCCTTCATAAGTGGGTATTGAGTTGACTTAAGTGTGTCAAACATCTTGGAATTACAGGCTATTAGTGTTTATTTCGTCACCCATGGGAGATTAAAGGGTAATGATGTTTAGAAGGATCTAGGTGTCCATGTGCACAATTTTCTACAAAATAACATGCAAGCCCCGCGAGCTAATAGGAAACCATTTTGTACATTGATTTCTCTCAAGTGGATTTGAGTACAAAAGTGAGGAGGTTCATCTGAAATTGAATCAGGATCATGTTTTGTATCACTGGCATATGTCATGAATTTTTTTGTTTTGCAATACATAATAATTTAAAAAAACTCTTAAATCACAATAAGATACATATAATTTAAATAAGTACAGGTCCACAATCCCTTATCTGAAATCCTTGGGGCCAGTTGCATTTCAGAATTCAGAATTTTCAGATTTCAGACCCCCCCCCCCCCGATACCAAAAAAAAAACGTATGTTCAAGTCCCTTATTTAACCTGTCTCAGTGTGGTGGACTTTAGGACCCAGTGGCGCACCAAACCTACGCATATCCTCCTTTAAATCATCTCTAGATTACTTATAATACCTAATACAATGTAAATGCTATGTAAGTAATTGTTATACTGTATTGTTTAGGGAATAATTTGATCAACTTGATCATGGACGAGGATAGATCTGGTCCAAGGGTTGAGGTTCTTAACTGGAAGAAGGCCAAATTTGAAGAAACGAGAGAGGATCTAAAAAGCGTGGATTGGGACAGGTTGTTCTCTGGCAAAGATGCGATCGGTAGGTGGGAAGCCTTCAAAGGAGAAATTTTGAGAGTGTAGAATTTGTATGTTCCTGTCAGGATTAAAGGCAAAGTGAATAGGAATAAGGAACCTTGGTTCACAAGAGATATTGTAACTCTGATAAAGAAGAAGAGGGAGTTGTATGACAGGTATAGGAAGCAGGGAGTAGATAATGTGCTTGAGGAGTATAAGAAGTGCAAGAAAATACTTAAGAAAGAAATCAGGAGGGCTAAAAGAAGACATGAGGTTGCCTTGGCAGTCAAAGTGAAGAATAATCCAAAGAGCTTTTACAGGGAAATTAAGAGCAAAAGGATTGTAAGGGATAAAATTGGTCCTCTTGAAGATCAGAGTGGTCGGCTATGTGCGGAACCAAAGGAAATGGGGGAGATCTTAAACAGGTTTTATGTGTCTGTGTTTACTAAGGAAACTGGCATGAAGTCTATGGAATTAAGGGAAACAAGTAGTGAGATCATGGAAATTGTACAGATCAAAAAGGAGGAGGTGCTTGCTGTCTTGAGGAAAATTAAAGTGGATAAATCCCCGGGACCTGACAGGGTGTTCCCTCGGACCTTGAAAGAGACTAGTGTTGAAATTGCAGGGGCCCTGGCAGAAATATTTAAAATGTCGCTGTCTACAGGTGAGATGCCGGAGGATTGGAGAGTGGCTCATGTTGTTCCGTTGTTTAAAAAAGGATCGAAAAGTAATCCGGGAAATTATAGGCCAGTAAGTTTAACGTTGGTAGGAGGTAAGTTATTGGAGGGAGTACTAAGAGACAGAATCTACAAGCATTTGGATAGGCAGGGACTTATTAGGGAGAGTCAACATGGCTTTGTGCGTGGTAGGTCATGTTTGACTAATCTGTTGGAGTTTTTTGAGGAGGTTACCTGGAAAATGGATGAAGGGAAGGCAGTGGATATTGTCTACATGGACTTCAGTAAGGCCTTTGACAAGGTCCCGCATGGGAGGTTAGTTAGGAAAATTCAGTCGCTAGGTATACATGGAGAGGTGGTAAATTGGATTAGACATTGGCTCAATGGAAGAAGCCAGAGAGTGGTAGTAGAGAATTGCTTCTCTGAGTGGAGGCCTGTGGCTAGTGGTGTGCCACAGGGATCAGTGCTGGGTCCATTGTTATTTGTCATCTATATCAATGATCTGGATGATAATGTGGTAAATTGGATCAGCAAGTTTTCTGATGATACAAAGATTGGAGGTGTAGTAGACAGTGAGGAAGGTTTTCAGAGCCTGCAGAGGGACTTGGACCAGCTGGAAAAATGGGCTGAAAAATGGCAGATGGAGTTTAATACAGATAAGTGTGAGGTATTGCACGTTGGAAGGACAAACCAAGGTAGAACATACAGGGTTAGTGGTAAGGCACTGAGGAGTGCAGTGGAACAGAGGGATCTGGGAATACAGATACAAAATTCCCTAAAAGTAGCGTCACAGGTAGATAGGGTCGTAAAGAGAGCTTTTGGTACATTGGCCTTTATTAATCAAAGTATTGAGTATAAGAGCTGGAATGTTATGATGAGGTTGTATAAGGCATTGGTGAGGCCGAATCTGGAGTATTGTGTTCAGTTTTGGTCACCAAATTACAGGAAGGATATAAATAAGGTTGAAAGAGTGCAGAGAAGGTTTACAAGGATGTTGCCGGGACTTGAGAAACTCAGTTACAGAGAAAGGTTGAATAGGTTAGGACTTTATTCCCTGGAGTGTAGAAGAATGAGGGGAGATTTGATAGAGGTATATAAAATTATGATGGGTATAGATAGAGTGAATGCAAGCAGGCTTTTTCCACTGAGGCAAGGGGAGAAAAAAACCAGAGGACATGGGTTGAGGGTGAGGGGGGAGGAAGTGTTTAAAGGGAACATTAGGGGGGGCTTCTTCACACAGAGAGTGGTGGGAGTATGGAATGAGCTGCCAGACGAGGTGGTAAATGCGGGTTCTTTTTTAACATTTGTGACAAAAGAACCAGTTATCAGAAGATTGATGCCGATAAGAGGACAATGGGGGAACATGCAAGGTGCTAATAAGAGAGAGACGAGAGAGATTACCGAAAGGAGACATGGTTCCGAGTATTGTCAGAGACCGGTGGCTTTGAACCCTGAACTGTTTGAAGTCTGATGGACAGGCGATACCCCAGCAGGGGGATAAAAAGGGACAGATTCGCTAAGGCAGCAGACACATGACTCCACGAGGTAACGAGACCCTGAAAGCGGTGTGCCCCCCCCACAAGTTGGTGGGAGTTTTTTTGGAGGTCTGGTCGCAGGACCAGCCATAGACGCACAGGGTGGAAAGATACGGTCGGGCGGGAACCTGGTGTGTGTGTCCGCCCTTGCCTGGGTGCCGGGTTCACCCCAGAAGAACGATCGTATCTGGAACGGAGGGGTCACAGTCGGTGACCTCCGAAGACATTACAAAGGGCTCGCCCGAAAGCTAACTGCGAGGAATATCGAAGGTCTGTGTGGAATCCGTTTTGAATATTCATTCGCTTTCGCTCTCTCTCTTCCCCCCCGCCCCAACGGCACAACAGCGATTGCTGCGAACTGAACTGAACTAAATTGAACTGAACTTTACGTCACTTGAAACTGATCATTTACCCCTAGACTGCGATAGAGCTTGATTGATCCTATTATCCTAGTTCTGTGCACATGTGTGTTTATTCATTGCTAACCTGTTGCATTTATATCCTTATTATTAGAGTACTGTGTTACTTATTTCTCTAATAAAACTTTCTTAGTTCCAGTAATCCAGACTCCAACTAAGTGGTCCATTTCTGCTGGTTTGGCAACCCAGTTACGGGGTACGTAACACATTTAAGAATAAATTGGACAGATACATGGATGGGAGGTGTATGGAGGGATATGGTCTGTGTGCAGGTCAGTGGGACTAGGCAGAAAATGGTTCGGCACAGCCAAGAAGGGCCAAAAGGCCTGTTTCTGTGCTGTTGTTTGTATGGTTTCTATGGTTTTAATGACGAAGAAATTATATTTCCAACAAAAACATTCAATAAAACATAAAAAAATATATAGCTTCAAACGAACTGAATCAAACACATGGTAAATAACTTATTGGAATAAATGTAGAACGTCACTGTCACTATAAAACTTCAGTAACTTGTCTTTCTGTTTATTTAAATCATATACAGTGGTAGTTCCAACACTATTTTCTTCAGTAAGACGCCGCACAGACACACCACGATCAAGCTTCTGCAATAACTCCACTTTCTGCGTTATTGGTAGAGAAGATTCCTTCTCTTTTTCTCATTGTTACCCATGGGGGTATTGGCAGCTCTTTTTGACATTTTCACAGTGAAATTAAACACACAGTCAACAGTGAACACAAAATATTAGCGAACAGCAAATGCACCTGTAACCAGTACGAGCGCTAAGCCACAACTGACGTCTGGCAGCCTTTGCTAGTGTTGCCACGTCACACCTGAATGATATCAGCTGTTGGTGAAAAAAATTTCGGTTCTCAGAGCTTTTTGGACTTCAGAATTTCGGATAAAGGAATGTGCACCTGTAGTGCAAAAAGAACAAAACAAAGTGAGGTACTGTTCATGGAATCATTATCCATTCAAAAATTTGATGGCTCAGGGGAAGAAGCTGTTCCTGAAACATTGAGTATATCTTCAGGCTTCTGGTGTGGTGTCACCTGGTGTGTTGTATTTAACTTGCGTTTCTTGCCCGCAAAGTGTCAAGCAAAGATAAATACCTGTGATGGAGTCTGTTCTGTGAGGAGAGAGAAAGCAAATTGGGACTGTATTATCCTGAATTTAGAAGAACAAGGTTAAATCTTACTGAAGTGTACTGTTTTTCTGAGGCCTGGTAGGATAAAAGCAGGCTTGTGCATCTTGCGGCTGGGTTTTTTGAGAAAAATTGTTTTATAGTTGCATGTATTAGGTCAAAGCTTCAAAATTAAGGGTCAGACCTTCTGGAAGATGGTATATTCTGTCATCTAGAATGAGGTGAATCTTTGGAATTTTTGTACTGGAGGATGGAGCCTCAGTTACTGACTATATCCAGGACAGGAATTGATGGATTTTGACTGTCTTGGCTAGTATAGAGAAACGGTACCGAGGTAGAAATCAGCCAAGATCTTGTTCTGCAATGGGACAGACACAAGCAGCCAAATGGTCTGTTCCAATTTGTTATGTTGTTATAGTTGATTGTGTTTTGTAGCTGAGAACTGTTGATTGAAGGAGCTATGCAGGCAAGCAGTTTGTAAAAGGATTTCGAACTGTGTTTTGACATTGTTGACAGTACATCCTGTGAATACTGGGTGTGTAATAGAAATCGTTCTTTTATAAATGGGTGGGTGATGGAGACACAGGATCTAATTATAGTATGAATATGTTACTGGGGTCATCCAGAAATAATCAGAAAATTTCCGGCTTTGAAGCCATTTTTTTTAAAAGTGACTCAGACGTTGTTATGATTTCCTTTTGTGGTGCACCTTCTATGCACAAGCAGATTTTTGATGGATTTACACAATCTCCTTCCTTTCCTAATCTTTCCATCTTATTTTGTACTCCGGCATTTATTTTACAATCCCTGATATTGATCCAGCTTGTGCTGTCCATTGGTTTGTTTGTGATTTCAGTTCTCATTTTCTTTTGTTTATAATCGCTGAACCATTGGGGAAAAAATGAATTGCAGAGAGAGCGTTATTGATCAGTATAAAACTGTTAGACCACAAGACCAACATTATTGTATTTCTGCAGCCAAGGACCATAACTTATTTCTGATTTATGGGATTTGGCTCAGTTTTTTTAAATCAACTGTAGTATAATTATAGGAACAAGCTGAGTTTGTTTTAAAATATTAACAATGTAACCAATGTCACTATTTTCCATGTGATCAATGCATTCTTCCTCCACTTAAATTTTTACCTGTTTGTGAAGAATTCTGTCCAACAATATTTCACAATTTTATTGTTCAGTCAATGATATTTTTACTTGATGCAATGTGATGACTTTTTTGTCATTGTGTATGTTGTAGTTGGAATTGATGCAGGATAAAGAGATTTTAAGCTAAGCATCATAGTGTGTGGTGATAAATGCCCTCAGGCTGGTGCATGAGTTAGTTCTCATGCCCTGATTCTGTCGAAATGGTCTGGAAGTAATCACTGAAGATGGACTCTTTTTGTTAGGATTGTGTTCATCTCTTCTATAGTCGACTTTGCAGAGCTTCTGGATGAACACTCAGCCTTCGCTGCAATTTTGGTGTCATTGATCATCAGACAGAAGCTGCCCGAAATGACTATTAACTTGAATAATTAACATAAAATCATTACAAAATTAGAACCTGATTTTCAAGTTCCTTGAGGATCAGAGAAATATTGTGTTGCGCCAGGGTAGTGTGGCAGTTAGCATGATCCTATTGCAGCTTGGGGCTTTGGAGTTCAATCTCAGTGCCCTTCGTAAGGAAGAATTTCCCATGTGCATGTGGGTTTCCTCTGGGTGCCTTGGTTTTCTCTCTCAGTCCAAAGATGTACCAGTTTGTAGGTTGATTGGCTATTGTAAATTGTCCTATGATTAGCTAGTGTTAAATCGATCCATTGATGAGCAGTGCAGCTCTTTGGGCTGGAGGGGCCTATTCTGTGCTGTATCTCTAAATAAATAAGCAAACAAATGTCCTGTCTTAATCTTCTAGTATCTGCGTGAAGAAGTTTCAGCAGTGCACTGAGGCTATCCACCTGACACTAAGGTCAAAGTTAGTTAATGTATGTTTCACTGATCAGATTTGAGATGATCTTCTCTACGGGTAGCATTCTTCTGTGCCAGTCACTAATTCTGGTTCTGTATTTTGCTCCTTTAGATAATTGTTTAAAATTAACACATTCATTTCTGATGCCTGGCGTAACTTGTTCTTTCCTGTCATTTGGACCCCTCGCAATGCCTGTTTCCATCTTTTATGTTCAAGATCTTCAGAATTTTTAATATGTGCTTAGTTAAAAACTTATCAGTACATTCAATGCAAATGTTTGAGCAATGCAAAAAAAACTGTTTTTGAGTGTTACAGCTGATAGTAGCTGCAGTCTTTTAAGTTTATTGGTAAAAGGGAATAACCTATGTATTCAGGAATAACTGACATATTCTGAGATTGCGCAACAAGATTGCCTTTTGGATTGCTAAATCAGTAGCTATGTTCAGAAAATT
Organism: Mobula birostris; assembly: GCF_030028105.1. Taxonomy (NCBI): domain Eukaryota; kingdom Metazoa; phylum Chordata; class Chondrichthyes; order Myliobatiformes; family Myliobatidae; genus Mobula; species Mobula birostris. The sequence continues at coordinate 7,310,467 of NC_092387.1, read as the reverse complement.
TATAAATTGTTTTCTTTAGGTGTTAATTAGGACGACTGGCATTTGTTCTTTAATTTCTCATTCATGACTAAGTGTATTTCAGCTTGTTTAGCTGGGGGAAAAATTACCTAAATGGAGCAAGTCAGTTCTTTCATCTTCCTTTAATTTATTGTAAAATAAGCCCTCCTGTATGTTAAGGAGGGATCACACCTGGGAAATACCCAATCACCATTGTTTTTCTTGCAAACTTGCCCGTTGAATTACATAAGCAGATGCATTCTGATGGCATGTTTGTATCTTGTATTAAACATCTCTTCAGTGAAAGGAAAGTGATCCCACCACAGTTATTTAACAGCGAAGCCAATGTTAGACGTAAGTGGGGAGGTGGGGAGGTGGTGGGCTGGCTGAGTGAGCAAGGCTCCTGCGAAAGCAACAACAGTTCTTTTTCAACTTCTATTTTTAGTTACTCTATATTATGGCTATAAGATTTGGACATGATATTACTGTGTTATTGGGTTGGCAGTCAGAGCTGGGTCCCTTCTTTGCCATGTTCTCCCCAGTCCCAAGACACATGAATAGCTGCATTTTCTCTGATGCACAAGGTTTGTTAATTTGGAAAGGAGAGCATCAGTGAAAAAGGATTTGAAGATCGGAGTTCATAGGAGAAAGATGATGTGGAAGGACTTCAGTGGGATAATGGGACAAAGTGTGGTGCTTGGTGGGATTGGAGTAAACGCTGACAGATTACTTCATGCAGCTAGCTATACCTATTGTGTCTCTCCACGATGTAGTATGTCAGAGGGAGTGTCTCGCGAATGAAGAGTGGCAGAGCTGAAACATGGAATGATGTTGTGGATATGCTGAAAGCTGGGAAATCTGGCTGAAAGGACAGCGGTGTTCCCAAGGGATATGTTTTGGCACTCTTGCTTTTGATTTGTGTTTATGACCCTAGACTTGGGAATGCATGCCGCAGTTTCTAATTTTGTGGATGACACAAACCTTGGCAATATTGTCAACTGCGAGGAGGACAGTGATAGATTGCAGCAAGATGTAAAGAGGTTGGTGGAATCAGATGAAAATGTGATGTGCAGTTTGGTAGAGTAGGAGAACTGGGAGAATACAGCTTTAAAAGGGGTAAAGGAACTGAAGGATGTGTGCACAGATGATTCATTGAAAGTGCATATTATCAAAGCTGTGAATAAGGCATGCAAAATTCTGGCCTTTATTGAGGCATAGATTATAAAAGCTGGAAAACTGGCTGTAAGTTTATGAAACTGATTCAGTATCAACTTGAGTGAGTGTGTTCAATTTGTGTCATTGCCTTAGAGCAGGGGTTCCCAGCCTTTTTTAGGCCATGGGCCCCTGCTGTTAACTGAAACCCCCGACAGTAGAGGAGTGATGCCAGGTTGTTCTCAACAGTCAAGGGAATATTTGAGAATTATTCCAGGGTAAATTGACTGCAGTATTCTTTTCCAACTTTCTTCTGTTCTTAGAATTATTTAGCATTGTTCCTGTTGAAATATCATCTACACCTGTTCCTTACTGTGCCATGGTGGCAACCTAAGCAATGGTTTTTAAATACGATTTCAAAGTACAGGGTAGTATAGAGGGGTTGAGATTGCCTTCTTTAGAGCACAAAAATATGAGGGGACGTACAAGTATGTTAAATGAGGGGTCTGGACTGAGTGGATATTGGGAAGCATTTCCTTTGATGGAAGCGTTGAGGATTTGAGATCACAGGTATAAAAATAAAGGGCAAGAGAATTAAGAGTGTCACGAGGAAAAATAAAATTATTGCAGTTTGGAATGTGAAATGCATTGCTTACAAATGTGGTGGAGGCAGCTTCCATTATGGGTACAATTAGGGGACTTAACTAATCTGTTGCTTTGATAGAGAGCTATCATTGACAATAGGCTGAATGGCTGTCAATACTGTGGCCATTCTGTGAGCTCTAAGGTGCATAAGTATCATTTTTTTATTAAGTTATTATCAATGTTCACAGCTTGCATGATGCACAGTAAAACAATGTTTTATTATCCATTTGATGTTTCTTTTCAATCCCCACATTATTACCTCATTCAAAGTTTAATTATTTTTGTAAGTTGAAATGTTGCCCATCATTTTGGCAAAGTTCAATTTCATTAGCTATTTTTTTTCATCTGTAGTACTGCCATATCAGCATCCTCTTCCAGTTCCCTCTAATTCTAATAATTATTTAGCATCTTCCTGTTGAAATTCCTGTATCTTCACATTTGGCTGTGGTGGCAACCTAAAAGGATTTTCTTCTAAATGTGATTATAAATTAATAAGAACTTATACAACAAATCAATAGGAATTGTGGAAAGAGGCAGGATGGAAGCCTATGAGTTTCCTTCATTTGTTCGGAGGGGAGAAGTAGGGATGTTATTGATTTTAAATAATAAAAGCAGAGAAAAAGTGAAGGACATAGTACTGGAAATGTTGTAATTTCTAAGGTGGAATTGAAAATCATTACTCCTTCTAACTAACACTTCCATCGGTTGTATAATTCCAGTTTAATAGTCTAAAGGAATGAATATGGTTAGCACCTGCCACTTGAGTAAAATGTAGTAGAACTTTTTGAAGTCAAGAACATTTTTCACTGCCATGTTATAATTTAGTTTTTAATAACATCAGTGTTGTGCAAGACACTTAGAAGTCATGCAAAAGTGTAATAATGAGGTTTGGTACCTTTGAAGATGGCAGGTACAGTACTCACATTCAATTGACTACTTCTGGTTCTCTGTCCTTTCCTATTAGATTCCTCCTTCTCCAGCCCTGTATGTCTTTTGCCAATGAACTTCCCAGCTCTTAACTTCACCTCTCCCCCTCCCAGTTTCGCCTTTCACCCTGTGTTTCTTCCTCATCTCCCCCCACTTTCTTACTGACTTCTCATCTTTTTTTCTCCAGTCCTGATGAAAGGTCTTGGCCAGAAATGTCGACTGTACTCTTTTCCATAGATGCTGCCTGGCCTGCTGAGTTCCTCTAGCATTTTGTGTGTGTTGCCCCAATTCTTCATCCCTCTTGCATTTTAATTTTTTTATTTCAGTCTGCACTGTAGCTTCATGAGCCTGAGGAACAATGTCTTGTCTTCCATCTGTGTATTATACAGCCCTCTGGGCTTGATGTTGAATTTTGTGTTACCAGATGTGGCTATATTGTTTAGGCTTGCATTTTTCATTATTTGTATGTAACTGCCATTTTAATGTAATTGCTGTCGTGAAAACTTTCAGTTGAACCCTATCAAAGAAATTCCCTAAACTCTTTATACCTCCCTCACTCTAGAAAACAGATTTGTCTTCTCACGTTTCCAGTTCTGATGAAGTGTCCTTTACTAGAAACAGTTTTGTTGTTTGTGGTTTGGGGCACTACTGTTTTAAAAGTTGTATCTGCAAAATGGGTTAGGTAGCAAAGTTAAAATGTTAGTTTTCTATATGGTTATTAAATCAAAAGTAATTCTTGAAAGAACATTACATCTGCAGTGTCTATAGCTATCTACCAATTTTGTGAAGATACATCAGTGCCTAATGCCCAGGAGTGTGTAAAGATTTCTGTATTTAAATGATCACTATTTCAAAACTGATTCTTGGTATAGAAATAAAAAAAGAAAGAAAATAAAAGTTCAAATTGGAGAAGCCAGAGTGTTTGCTTCCTGTGTATGAGCTTCAGTTGAAGTAATTTCTCGTTGTTGAAAGGAAGCCAGTGTGCGAGAGGGTGAGAAGGGAAGGGACTGCTAGATGTATGGCACATCTAGAAGACAGTTTATTCCAAAGGGCAGACTATATCCCAGTTTCCTGATTAACTCTCCTTCAAAAATAAAAAAAAGAATCAGTCATTAGTATTTTTATCAGTTAACACAAGCTTCTCTGCAAGTCTGCAGAGCATGATGGAAAGATCAGATGGAAGTCCACCCACATCCATCCCAACTCAACTCTGTAAAGACCAAACTATTGTAGCATGTCTGAGAAAGATAGCTGTGTGTTGCTGAGCAACCAACAAGCTGTGTTGGATTTGGGAGGAAAATGCCTCTCTGTAAAGGTGGGCTTGGCAATTGGTAACTGCTAAATATGAATTCATTATACTTGTAATGAGAAGATTTGGAACCAACCTGAGTAAGGGAGATGGTCATTGATTCAGTTGCAATTTTTGCTTGGTCATCTGTGTATGCATACAATACATTGCAGGTTGAAATATTGAGTTTTGCTGTTGTGTAGTCGTTAAAAGGTGAATCCTGTATATAGAGTTAATAGCTCTGATAACAATAGGATACTGGTTGGTCTGTTTTTGCATTGGTGTTTTTTTTTGGCCATTTATTCTACTAATGTGCCTGGTTAAATCTGTGGTTGTTTGATTATATTTTAATGTGGTATTTATCCAGCATGTTTCTATCTAACCTTGGAAATAGTGTTGGGTACAATTTGGGGGAATGGCTAAGAATTTGTGTTGGATTCTGATGTTTTTAATCCAAGGTTCTTTCAGAAGTCAGGAAAGAGGCACAAAACTTGTTGCTCCATGTTAGTTTTACTCAGCATTAATAGAACAAAGATAATTGGAAAACAGACAGCAATAGTGGTCTAGTAAGTGAAAGGAGACAGAAGCAAAAACATATGGTGATGTGTGGTCAACTCTTTTCACACCCATAGATAGAAACATTTCATTCAAATTTACAGATGAGCCAACCAATCGAATGCCCCCTACTCAAATAATGCAGCATCAGAGCAGTTTCCAGACCTTTCAGAATTCTACAAATGTAATCACTAGGGGACACAGAGAACAACTGCATGACCACTGAGAAATCTGCTAAGCAGTTACATGTACATAAATTGTTAGAAAAAATACAAGCAGGTATGTAATTAAGTTGCAAAGAAGATAACAGTTAAACAGTTAGTTGGAAATGGAGATTGGTATGACATGTTTTACTCTTTTAGCTTGGCTTCATAACAGTATGTAGACGTGGCATTGGCTAGGAGCTCATTGCCTCTGCTGTAATACACTCCTGTGTGATGTGGATGTTCGGTTTCTGTTGGAATCTAGGATGTATTTCAGATGAAATTGAATTTGTCTTGTTTTTAGAGAAGAGTAAATGGAGAAATGAAAGCCATACAAGGTACATCTCTTTTGGGTGCCTTTCAACAAAACGAATTTGCTTAAAGTTTAAAGGACAAATGAACTTAAAATGCAATGATCTGCAAGGGGATTGTTAATTGATTAGTGAGTTTATTCCCACACATCTCAATAGGCTCAAGACTCAAGCTGCTAACAGGGTTTGCAACAATTATGCAGTATTTATTAGTGTAATTTACATTGATGCAAGTGATTCTGGGTATTTATTATTGAAGACTTTGCATTTTACAAATTCACGAATAAGAAAGTTGGGAAGTTGCAAGGCCTGCAAAGGTCTCTAATGAAATCTTTGTGGAAACAGATTGTTTTCAATGCTGACAAGCTAAAACATTTGATGACAAGGAAGCAAAAATGTGGCCACAATAGGCATTTTGATTCTCTGGGACTGACACGGAGCTTGTACTCTTACTGGTATGAAAATCATGCTCATTGATGGGTGATGAATTAATGAAATAGATTTGTTAGACTTTAAAACATATGAAGTACATAATTTTCCTCAAGAAATTAGAAAAAATTTATCAAGGCGGAGGAGTGAGTTTTTTTTAGTGTTTCATCTGGAGACTTCCCAGTTCAATGTAGATGAATAATGTAAAAGTAGTTCTGCCTCTACAACTGAAACTAGACAATGTTTTCAATTGGATGTAAAATAAAAATTAATGCCATTATTTTCAAGAGGAACAGATGTGTCCCCCATGACCGCGTCGGTTTGTATCCCTCACCTCAATACAGAGATGATCTTTTTTTAAACACAGTTGTTCAAGTGAATTTGCTGTGTACAAATTGACTGCTGTTATTCCCTCCATTAACAATGAGAGCACTCAAAAGTTCAATAGTTTTGGTATTAAATGTTGTGACCTGAGTTGTGAAGTGATATTTGCATTGTTGTTTTACTCTGTTTGCTATGCAGGCTTGCAGCAGAACACTAATCCTCCATCGTTTTCCCACACAGTGGTGACTTGTTTTTATGATCTCAATCTGAATAGTTGAAGTGCTTTGTCTAATAGGTGGTCAAGCTCCTTGATATTCAATGATGTTATCATTTCCTTTCTCCATGCTCAAAAATAATCCTGTAAATAATGCAAATAAGTTATTTATTTGTTGTCTTTGAACGTAGAGCAAGTGTTCAGTATTCAGATTTTAGTGTTGTTTCATTAATTTAGTGTGAAGATTTTCCAGAAAAAAATTGAATGTTGTCAGTGCATGCAGTTTAAGAGCATGATTAATACCCATTTTCCTTTGAGAGAAAAATATTCAGATGAAGGGTCTCAGCCCAAAATGTCAACTGTTTATTCCTCTCCATGGATGCTGCCTGACCTGCTGAGCTCCCCTCGCAGTTTGTGTGTGTTGCTCTGGAGAGTCTCGTGTTAAGATTGATAGTTAAGACATTTTTAAATTAAAAGTTGGATGAATATATTAATACATTGGATTAAATATTCTGTGCTTGGACAATTTAAAACTTTGTTTAACAACAATTCTCAAATTAGTGGGACCATGGGAGAATTGCAAACAATTAAATTCAAAAAACAACTCTACAGGGTGGAGAATGGATAGCGTCATTACTAAACAGGGAGGATTGGTAGTTTCTATCACAGATTGAGTTGTGTTACATGCCTGCATTGTTGTTAATTGTTCTTGTGCACGAGGGGGAATATCATGGTAATGTGAATAGCTTCAGTGCAGGATGCAGTTGAATGTGCAATAATCTTAATTCACAATGCTGCTATTGGTGACTAATTCTCTAAAGGTTAACTTGCAGGTCGAGTTGGTAGCAAGGAAGGCAAATGCAATGTTAGCCTTCATTTCAAGAGGACTAGAAAATAAAAGCAAGGATGTAATGCTGAGGTTTCATAAGTATTGGTTAGACCACGTTTGGAGTATCGTGAGCAGTTTTGGGCCCCTTTATCAAAGAAAAGATGTTTTGGTCTTGGTTAGGGATCCTGGACCAAGGGAGGTTTATGAGAATGGCCCCAGGAATGAAAGGAGTATAAGGAGTATTTGATAGCTCTGAGTCTGTACTCCCTGGAGTTTAGATGAATGAAGGGGAATCTGATTGAAACCTATTGGAAATTGAAAGGCCTGGATGGAGTGGATGTGGTGAGGATGTTTCCTATAGTGGGGGACTCTAGGACAAGAGGGCATCGCTTCAGAATAGATGGACGCCCATTTAAAACAGATGAAAATTTTCAGTAGCCAGAGGGTGCTGAATCTCTGAAATCATTAGTGGCTGTATTTAAGATGGTGGTTGATAAATTCCTGATTAATCAGGGTGTCAAAGGTTACAGGGAGAAGATAGAATGTGGCTGAGAGGGCTAATAAATCAGCAATGATAGGATTTTAGAGCAGATTTGATGGGCCAAATGGCCTAATTTTGCTCCTATGTCTTGTAGACTAAACACTCATACATATCCTTTGGTTACATATATTACAAGTCACACTTGTAGGTCTAGAGTCAAACATTGTTTAAACCAAGTAAGGAAAGCAGATTTTATTTGAAGGACATCAGTGAACCAGATGGGTTTTTACAGCAATTCAATAATTTAATAGCTGCCATTATGAAGGCCAGTTTGAATTCTGGATTTATGGGATTACTTGGCCCGAATTTATTTGTGGATGCATATACAAAGTACAAAGTAAATTTATTATCAAGGTACATTTGTCACCATAGATTTGTCACCCGAGATTAATTTTCTTGTGGGCATTCATAGTAAATATAAGAAACACAAGACAATCAATAAGGACTCCACCCAACAAGATGGACAATAATCAATGTGCAAAAAAAAAACAAACTGCAAATATAAAAAGAAAGAGGAAAAATAATGATAGATAAATAAGCAATAAGTATGAGGAGTTCTTGAAAGTGAGTCCATTGGTGTGGGAACAATTCAGTGATGGGCTGAATGAAGCTGAGTGAAGTTCATGAAAGCTTCCAATTGTTCTCGGCTTAAAATTGCTGCTGTGGGTGGGGGGGGGGGGTCGCTTGGAAAGTGGTTGTGTGGAGGTAGTGGATATAAATTAGGAAAGGGACCATATCTTTGGTCTGGATTTGTGATTTCAGTTGCAACAGCTGGTCTCCTACCCTGAATAAGAGTAGTTTAAAACAAAAATACAGCACTGGTTTGAAGTTGAACATGTGCTGTCTGTAAATCGATTTGTCCACTGGATCCATCCATGAATGGTGCAATTGACAGTGTCATCTTGCTTTTTTTCTTATTGTGGGGTTCAATTGGCAGTTCTTCACTTGAGAATTTTGTATGAAGAATCATGTTACATTAACGAAATTAACTACAATTTAGTTGTGGATGAACTTCTGAAATAGTTAAATTCAGATTGTCCTTGGGTTATAAACACCCAACATATGAACATTGTACATATAACCAAGCTCCCTTGGTATTAATTTCAGAAGCCCTATATGTACAAATATTCATTCCTGTCAATGGCAGAACTAGTTTCCTTTTTCTCACCATTTGGAGTAATTTTCTCAGTCTGGCTTATTTTTGATGTCTTTCATTTTGAAATTGTGAGGGTATCATTATAGTGAGTGATTTTGTTTATATTCTGAGTTGTATCTGTAAAATCACAGCATGTTCAAAGCCTGCTGGCATCTGTAGTTGAAAATAAGTTCAAGCTTTCACTGTACCTTACTGGACACTCCTTGTACAAATAGTAATTAAAATGAAAGTTAAATTGGTTTCAGTCCAGGGGTGGTTGTTACACATTGCACAAGTGGTGATGAATGGGAAAGCAATTTGGTTAATCATCGAGCTCTGAATTTGCAGGAAAACTACCTGTGTCATACTGAGCAGAAAGAGATTTCAATCTTTGTAAACTTATATAAAAGTTTCCTTTTTTGACTTGAGATGTTTTCCATTTTTCCTGCAATAGTATGAATGTAACAGTAAAATGGCAGGAATTGTTTGGCCAGTATTTTGCTTAACTTTCTACTGTCCTGGAAGCTGGGGCAGATGCACTTAATTTTTATACTGTCTATTATCTATGCATTTAAAGACTAAGATTCTAACCATTCAGAATGACTGTGGATGATCTATTCTTGCCTCATCGCTTCTGCGTCAGTTTTCCATAACCACGGTGCCATGGTAGTGTCGCGGTTAGCGTGCCACTTTTACAGTTAGAAGCTTCGGAGTTTGGAGTTTAGAGATTCCAACATCATCTAAAAGGAGTCTGTATGTTCTTCCTGTAGAATATCTGGGATCTCTCCAGATCCTCTGATTTCCTCGCACAGTCCAAAGATATAGGTTAATTAGTCACTGTAAATTGTGCTGTGATGAAGCTAGCATTAAATTGGGTCGGTGGGTGATGTGTCTCAAAGGGCTTATTCTGTGCTGTATCTCTAAGTAAATAAACCCCCTCAATTTCTTGACCCTTCAAATATGGATCTCTGCTGCAAATGTATCTAATGACTTGTCATCCATCATCTTGAGGTTCAGAAAACTCTTAGATATTTACTGTCTTCAAGGGGAAAAAAAAATATGAACTTGAATTTTATATGACCAAGTTCCCTTTTTTTGCAGTTTGTAACTTTCTCACTGATGAAAACATTACAGTATCTGCCTTGTCATGCCACGTACAACCTCATTTGTATGAATGAACTTATGACTAGTCTCTCTTGATGGGGGCAATTTTCGTCTCATCCTAGAGCTTAACTCAGTGAATATTCTCTGGACTGCCCTCAGTGTTACTACATTTGTGTTTTTTTAGTTAAGGGGACCAAACTTGTGAACAGTATTCAAGGCGTCTCCTCATCAAACCTGTACAGCTGTAACAAAACCTCCCTATTATTAAACTCCAAACCCTTCGCAACAAAGACTAATGTGGTGTTTGCCTCTTTAACTACTTGTTGGACCAGCCTGTTAAATTATGATTCACTTGAACACCTAGGTTCCTCTGAACTTCACTCATTGACAGTCAATCTCCCTTTAAATCAGGGGTTCATGGCCCCTTGCTTAATGGTATTGGCCCATGACATTAAAAAAGAAGGTTGGGAACCCCTGCTTTAGATAGTCGATCTTTTGATTCATTTTATTGAGAGGCACAAACTTTCACTTCTCCACATTAAGCTGCTTTTTCCTGAGTTTTCAATCTAAAAAGAGTAGAGTCACTGCTCTGCGGTGCCAGAGACATGGCGTCAATCCTGATCTGCGTGGATTCTGCACATTTTTTCTGTGAATGCATGGTTTCCTTCATGTGCTCTGGTTTCTACCCACAATCCAAAAACATTAGAGTTGTTGGATTAATTGGCCTCTGTAATTTGCCACTAATTTGGAGACAAATTGAGAAACCTGGAGGAGTTGATGAAATAATAGGATCAACGAAGGATTGCTGTAAATGTGTAGTTGATGGTCAGCACAAAGTCATTGGGCTGAAGAGCCTGACTGCAACAAGTTGGCATGTTTTAAAGAATAGGAGTTGTGGTATTTTCTTTTCTATATCATCTATTTTGATAGATTATGAAATTATTCCTGAAATTGCATTATTTCAGTTGTGGTCATCTCATTATAGGAAGGATGGTGAAGTTTTAGAGTGCTTTAGAGATTCACCAGGGTGCTATCTAAATAAGAGAGCATGTTTTAGGTGGAATGGTTGAGAAAACTAGGGCTTCTCTCTTTGGGGCAAAGGAGCTTGAGAGGAGAGTTGACAGAGGTGTACGAGATGATTAGAGGCATTGGTAGTGCCTTTTTCCAGGGCAGCAATGGTTACTATGAGGAGACATACTTTTAAGTTGCTTGGAGGAAACTCCAGGGGGGGAATGACAGATAGGGTTTGTTTACACTACTTGCAAGGAATTCCTTGCCAAGAGTGGTGATCGAGGCAGATAAATAAGGGGCATTTAAGAGACTCTTGAATTAGGCACATGGGTGATAGAAATGTGGAAGGCCGTGTGATTTTGGAGAAGATTAATAGTTTGCATAACATCAGAATCAGGTTTATTATCACTTGTGTATTTTGTGAAATTTGTTGCTTTGCGGCAGCAGTTCCATGTAATATATACATTACTATAAATTGTAGTAAGTTTATACAAAAAAAGTGCAAAAAATAGCAAGGTAATATTTATGGATTCATGGACCTTTCAGAAATCTGATGGCACAGTAGAAGAATTTGAGTGTGTCTCTTCAGGCACCTGTACCACCTCCCTAGTGTTAGTAATGAGAAGAGGGTATGTCCTGGGTTGTGGGAGTCCTTAATGATGGATGCTACCTCTTTGAGGCATCGCCTTTTGATGCTGGGGAGGCCAAAGGGCCTGTACTGTTCGGTACTGTTCTGTGTTCTATAAATCTTGTTGGAGAAAATGATTGTAATTAATCGGGTTGGATTTCTTGTTCATTCACTCACCCCTCCTACAAGGGGATGGAAGTTCTCTTTCTAATTCACTAAAGGTTTGAAACATCAGTGGTGACCCCTGGCTCTCAGAATGATTGACAGATTTTGATGTTAGGTTGCAGAAAGGATAAAAGGTGCTGTTAAAGCCAAGAATAAGTTTAATGAGTTAAAGACTTTGTGGTGGAGCTGAGTGCAGTCCTATGTCTGAGCTTGCTGCTTGGGCTGCAATGGGAGTGGAGTTTCTGTATGATGTCATTCCACTTTGCAGATGCTGTCCTGCTCACTGCAGTGCTTTGTGTGATTGGTTCTATAATAACACAATATGCTGTAACTAGGCGGTTGCCTAAACATTTTGTGTAATTGGGTTTCAGGACATTGATTTCTGATAAAGGCTGCTAATCTAGTTAAGTTACTGAGTGAGGTGATACAGGAAAGGGGAAAAACTGCTCTGCAAGTATAAGTGTATACCGCATGAGCCTCAAGTGAAATATACTTGTTCATGTAAGTTTGTAATTTTATGTTTAAATTACTTATTTTCTTGAACTCCGAAAATATGAAGACAAAACATTCCATAGGAAATGAAACAAGCACTGAAAAATGTAATCATGATTTGGAAATGCTAATATTGACCATTGTGATGCTGGTTTTCTTTGAAATTACAAGATGAACCTGTCTATTTTCGGAGGACTTTGGACTTGACAGATTGTGCTCTACAGAAAGAAAGCAAGGACCAGTTTTTTTTTGAAAACAATGCAAGCTCTCCTTTCAGTGTAATGAAATATTTTTCAATTTTGTTGGACATGAGTCAACTGGGCTATTTTTGTATCTCAAATCTGAAACAAAGGAAAACTGTTAGGGACAAGGAACAATTTAGATGAAAATAAGTTACTTTTTCCTTTCTGTATAATTTTGCATTCTTTTTCCTGCCTGCTTGCTTTGCCTTTGTTTCCCAGGGCTGCATGTGCAGTTTCTTCCTGCTGACTCTTGCATTGCCTTGGTTTCATTATCCTGTTTCATTATCTTATTGTTTAGTTCTATCTCTTTTGGCATGCCATCACTTAGCTAAATCAATTCTATTCACTGCTATTTTTATCTATATCAACATCAGTTGGCGGCATGGTACCGTTGTTGCCTGGCATAACACTATTATGCAGCCAGCTGAAAGATGGTTCATTTCCTGCTACTGCCTGTAATGTGCGTTTTCTCCAAGTGCTCCAGTTTCCTCCCACATTCCAAGCATGCATTTAGGGTTGGTCGTGGGCATGCAATGTTGATTCCCGATGTGGGCTGCCTTCAGATCATCCTTGGACTGTGGTTATTGACACAAATGATGTACGTTTTGATGTACATGTGACAAACAATATTTAATCTTTAAATCATAGCTTATTTTCTTAGTCATTGACATTTTCCTTGGACAAAGACCAGATCTGATAATATCCCAATGTCTGAACCATTACAGCCATCTGGGAGTAGTTAGGTTTGAAGTTTCACTCCTGAGTAAAGACATTTCTCAATTTTAAATGGCTGACCCCTTATTCTTACTCTGATCCAGTTAACCACATCATCCAGATCATTCATATAGATGACAAACAACAGACCCAGCACCAATCCGTGTAGCACTCTGCTCGTCAGACCTCTTGTCAGAGAGGCAACCCTTTACTACCATCCTCTGGTTTCTCTCACAAAGCCAATGTCTGATCCAATTTACTACCTTCAGTGTGTGCTGAACTATTATTCTTCTCTTCCCATCATCTTGTACCTGGAGTTAAACCCTTCATTCCCCTCCCATCCATATATTTATACAAATTTAAATGTTGAAATTGAGCCCCCATCCATCACTTCCACTGGCAGCTTGTTCTACACTCTCACCACCCTCTGAGTGAAGAGGTTACCCCTCATTAAAGACTCAGAATTTGCTCATTATATTGCCCCCTCCCAAGCATTGAAAATTTTCCTGTCTGTTTGTAAGGGACTCACTTTTACCTTTATTACTCTCTTCATTTATATAATACTTAAGAATTTTGTTTTTTGCAATTTTATTCATGTTCCTTCTTGCTTTTCAATATTGTAGCCTTCAGATTTGCATTTTTCTCTCTACTTTTTTGATTTTTTTTGTGTTGTTTACCTTGCTGTAGAATCTATGGATGTAAGTCTACTAACAAGACAAGCAAACCAATGTTAGTTTCCTTTTTCAGTCCAGCAAGGTTATTGTGACACTATTACAGCTCTGGGCATTGGAGTTTATTTCTGGTGTCCTCTGTAAGCAAGCTTGCACATTCCTTCCTGTGTGTGCATGGGTTTCCTTCGGGTGCTCCATTTTCCTCCCACAGTCCAAAGATGTACAGGTTAATTTGTCATTGTAAATTGTCCATTGAAAACAAGGCAGAGAAGTTCCAAAACCTGTCCAACTAACCTGGGTGCGAGGGTGGATTGCTCTGAGCACTGAGCCAATTTGGAGAGGTCCAAAGTGAATTGCTGGGTGGTGCATTCTAGGCCCGGAGCAAATTGCTGTGGTGGAGCCTGGGCCCTAGTGTGAGGTACAATTTGCTGATCGGACAATTTAAATGCTGGCCCAGACAGTCTGGGGCTCCCCTCTCTGTGGCCCTGAGGCTGTGAGACTGCCAGTCGGCTGCTGCAAATTTTGTGGTTATTTGCCCTGCTAATATGATGAACTGAATACTGAGGCTTTGGGCCTACTCCAGGGATCTGGATAAAATCACTCAATTTGGTTGAGAACGCTGCTGTTGTTGCTTGTTTCTGTTGTTTGCATAATCTGTGCTTTTTTTCTCTCTGGGATTGGTCTTTATTTTTTTAATTGGGTTCTTTCAGGTTTCTTGCTTTGCAATTGCCTGTCATCAGACAAATCTCAGGGTTGTATAATTTATACATTATTTGATAATAAATGTACTTTGGATCTTTGGATTAGGCTAGGGTTAAATCGGTGGGTTGCTGGGCAGTGTGGCTCAAAGGACCGGAAGGGCCTGTTACGTGTTGTATTGCTAAATAAATAAATTCTCTGTATTGGAGCTAAGTTACATTCATTTGGTTCCAGTGAACAAGCCATGTCCTTGACGTGCCCACTACAAGATTCCAGCAGCATAACATGCATTCTGTGTTCTGTTATGGAAATTGGTTATTCGGCAGGCAGAGGAATGATTCAAGGAGGTCCTTGAAGCCTCTTGGGTGGGGTAGAGGGAACGGTGATGGGGTTACGTCCTCTACTCGATATCAGTGGACTGTGATGACTCAAAAGTGCAGACAGAGCATTTGGAATGGGCATTGAATATGTGAATTCATACATTAGGAAGCTCATTTAAAAAGGTGGAGGACATGCAGCACCTCCCAAAACACAAAGCTGAACCAACCTCTACACATTATTCCTTTCCATAGATGCTGCCTGGCCTGCTCAATTCCTCCGGTAGGAGATTGTGCCGATGCTGGAAATGTAGAGCCATATCCTCAAAATGCTGGAGGAACTCAGCATGTCGGGCAGCATCTGTGGAGGGATAAGTTGTATTTCATGTGCATTATCTTTGCCTATTCACTTTTTTTTGGGTTGGTGGTTTTGGTTTAGTTTGATTCTTTCATTGAGCAGTTAATAAAATGCGGGTTGACTTGATGGACCATTTATGTAAGGTAGCATTGGAGTAATTGAGTTGCTGATTGGATGATGCTTGAACAGTTAGAGACACAAATGTTTTCTGTCATAAGTTTTACAGCTCTCATAACTGATGGATTGTATCAGAAATGTTAAGGTCATGAATTTCAAGGAATTTTACTTCCATTCATTTCAAAAGTACTAGAGATTAAGAACAAGGCTGTAGCAGATGTCATGTTGAGGCTTTCTAAGGCTTTGATCAGATCACACTTGAAGGGAGTATTGTGACCAGTTCTGGGCCCCTTATCTAAGAAAGGATGTGCTGGCATTGGAGAGGATCCAGCGGAGGTTCACGAGATTGATACCGGGAATGAAAGGGTTAACATACGAGGAGCATTTGATGTCCCTGGGTCTGTACTTGCTGGAGATTAGAGGAATGAAGGGGGTTCTCATTGAAACCTATTGAATATTGAAAGGCTTAGAATGGATGTTGAGAGGACGTTTGTTATACTGGGGAAGTCTAGGACCAGTTGTCACAGCTTCGGGACGGAGAGACATCCATTTAGAACAGAGATTAGGAGGAATTTTTTTAGCCAGAGCGTAGTGGTTCTGTGAAATTCATTGCCACAGAGGGCTGTGAATGCCAGGTCATCAAATATATTTAAAGCGGAGGTTGATAGGTTCTTGATTAGTCAGGGCGTCAAAGGTTACGGGGAGAAGGCAGGAGAATGCAGTGAACGGGGATGATGGATCAGCCATGAAGGAATGGTGGAGCATACTCGGTGGGCCAAATGGCCTCATTCTGCTCCTTTGTCTTAAGGTCTTGAGTATTATCGGTTTATTGAGAACTGATTCATCTGGAAAAATTACCTGAGACATTGCTGACTTTGATGTCGTAAAGATAAATTAAGAAGAATAGTTAAAAATTACAATCTTTTGAAAAATGAGGTCAGGCGAGTAAGTCTCAACTGATGAGTTGAGCAATTAATTTGATTGAGTTAGTTCGTATCACTTTTTCATTTCCTCTGTCAATCTTTTATTCAGATATACAGGGGAGGGGGACAAACTATTGATGGAAAAGTTAACCCAAGTTTATTCAGGATATGATTAACGTGGCTTATCTTCATGGGTGTCAAACCATGGAAAATACATGTAGCAAGGCTCCAGGCTCTCCTTTGCATCAGGAATAAAGGTGATTATTGTACAACTGTTTAGCACATCAACTCTGTTACTGATCACAGTGGGATTGATTGGGTAATTGTCTCACCAATCATGCATGGTGTCCAGTTATTGCTGTTTAGGGAATTCACTGTTGACATTGAGACAGGTCAGTTTCATGTGGACAATTTGGTTTTGTGTGCAGCTTATATACTCAGTAAACAATTCAAGTTTACTTTTGGAGTAAATAAACTTTCATTTGTTGCAGTGTAAACTGTTGGCTGTAAGTTTTGCTGTAAATTTGGTTCTGCCTTCAACACATTGGTGTCAGTGTTTTGATATACCACTTAGTAGGTAGAGCCTGTGGCTGGCTGATGGTGCAGCTTGTGAATAATTGCTGTTTTCATTTGTATCTGTACTAGTTTCTTTTATCTAAAGATGATTCTTGAGCTGCTTTCATTCTCTGCTCTGAGAATTGAGTACCAAGCACAGTTTTTATAGTTGACCTATGTTTTCTGATGCAAGAGTTAAGTGGTACATTAAAATATTGGGAATTCTACAGAAATCAACAGTAAGCAGCTTACAGTTAATAAGGAGGCAGAAAATTAACCGACAGAAAACTGGCAAATATCTAAAACAGCAACAATTTCTGTGGACGCATAAAAAGTATGAAGATAGCTTAGGTGAGTGTGGTACCCATGGTCATTGAGACTGGGGAATTTGTAACAGGAGGCAAAGAAATGGCAGCTGGATCAGTTCTTCATATTACGCTTCATTGTGGAGGACATAGCAAATTTATCCCAAAGATTGAAACTGCATGAACAAGCTTGTACCCTTTACTATCAGGTAGAACAAAGTCACCAGGTTCTGGTGGCTTGTACCCTGTGGTTTTAAACAAACAACATGTTAGTAAGATGTCAGATTAATCAAAGAAATGCTGCCAGTAATTCAGAGAAGATGGATGTAGTTAAACCAATCAGTGATTTTATGAAAAGTTCATTGTGGCTGAAGTTCTTTGAAGATGTAATTAGCAAAGGGAAACCGGCAGATGTAGTATTATTTTTAGTCAAGTTTCCACACAAAAAGCTGGTGGATCAAGAAAAATCTCAGGACATTAGGGGAAGCATGATGGAATGGACTGAAAATGGGTTATTGTATAGAAGACAGAACAAACTAGTTATTTTCTGGCTGGCTGAATGTTATTAGTGGAATGCTCCAAGGATACCTTCTTAACCAGTTATTTATGACTAATATTAATGACTTGAAGGAAGTAGAGTGTAAGGTCTCCAAAGTTGCTGATGACTGGAGAATTGATTGGATGGTATGCTGTGATGAGAGTATATGGACTACGCAAAATGGCATGGATTGTTTGAGTGGAAGAAACCTGTTGAATGGGGAAGGTATGAGACCATGCATTTTTTTGATAAGAGGAATCAGAAAGCAGACTATTATCTAAATGGAGAAAGATGGCAGATGAGTGAATCACAGAAGGATTTATTCTCAATCAGGAATTGCAAAAAATGCAAGTGCAGCATTTGGTTAGGAAGGCAGAGGGCATGTGGTTTTTATCACAGAGTTCAGAAATAAGTTTTATTACAATTGTACATGTAACCCTCTCACAGGGGGTTGAAGGCAAACTTGGCTTGTTAGCTAATTCTGCTAACAGTCACATGACTCAGCCGTGAGATGGCCACCTTCCACACAAGTCTACAGTTGGTATGACTTGGGTTCAACAAAACAGGAAAGTTGGAGTATTCCGGGGTGGGATGTGATTTGTAATGAATGCTTGGAATGTTAATACTGCTCCGTGCAAAGTTGTCATTCGCCAGAAAAATAACAGATCATACACTGGCATAAAATTACAAAGGAAATTTATTTACCAAAATTTCAATTTTAACAAACAGTTAACAGAAAAAGAAAAGGAAAATTGAAGGGCCCGTTACCGTTAAACCAGTCTAAGTGTGCACATCAACATTGGAGCTCATTTCTGAAGTAGTCAGGATGCTTTACTTTGATTACTCTTCTGCTGACCCCACCTTCTGTTTGAAGGACACCAGCCTCAGTTTGAACTTTCCTCGACTATCTTGAACGAACTTGTTAATTCAGGAGTATTGTCACTTCCTTCTCGGAACCAGTTGTCTGCAGAAGGACTTCTTACAACAGTGTCTATCCTTTTGAGTGGCATTCTGTGAGCATCTTCCCTTGTGCTCCGCTCAGCAGCCACTGCTAAAAGACTCCAAACCAGCCAACTGTCCTGCAGAAATCTGATCCCACCCAAATCTCTCAAATCTTCCATTGCATCCCACTAGGCAGAAGGGTACAACCTGTACCAAGACAAACGTGATTGGCATGGCTGTAGCTTCTAAAAATCTGCTTTAAGTAGTTGGAGCTGTAACTGGATGAACTCCAGATCATTTGTGAGGCTGAAGGGGTGATAGATAAGACATATAGAGAGGTAGCAGGACACAAGAAACTGGGTGGTAGTCAGGAAGGGGAGAGGGATTAAGGAGTCAGTGCAGAGTACCCCTATGGCCATCCCACTCAACAACAGTATCACTTGAAGTCATAGTGGTTGGGTATCTGGTGTGATTAGTGTCCTGAGCTGTGTATATTTCAATGCAAGAAGTATCGTAGGAAAGGTGAATGAAGATGAGATAGCTGGTTTACAAACAGAGGCAATGTGTAGTGAGGAGAGGCTGTTGATGGAGCAAAATTTCAGTCAATAGGATGAGTTGCAACGTAAAAGGCGGTCAAAATTGAAAAGGGTGAACACAGGATTGAAGGTGTTATATTCGAATGTGCACAGTATATGGAATAAAGTAGATGAAATTGTAGCGTAGTTGGTGATTGGCATGTATGATGTAGGCATCACTGATTCATGGCTGAAAGAAGATTATAGCTGGGAGCTTAATGTCCAAGGAAACAAATTTCATCAAAAGGACAGCCTGGAAGTTAAAGGGAACAGTGTTGCTCTGTTGGTTTAAAAAAAATTTGAAATCATTAGAAAGAAGTAATGTCAGGTCAGAAGCTGTTGAATCATTGTGGATAGAGCTAAGGAACTGCAAGGATAAAAAGACCCTGATGGGAGTTGTGTACAGACCCATAAACAATAGTAAGGATGTGATCTACAAATTATAATGGGAGTTAGAAAATGCCTGCCAAAAGGGCAATGATACAATAGTCATGAGGGATTTCAGTATGCAAGTAGATTGGGAAAATCAGATTCCAAGAGGGGGAATTTCTAGAATGCCTATGAGATGGCTTTTTAGAACAGCTCACAGTTGGACCCATCAGGAGACCAGCTGTTCTCGATTGGGTGTTGTGCAATGGACCAGAATTGATTAAAGAACTTAAGGTAAAAGAACCCTTAGGGGAAAGTGATCACAATATGATCGAATTCACCCTGAAGTTTGAGAAGGAAAAGCTAAAGTCAGATGTATTAGTATTACAGTGGAGTAAAGGAAATTACAGAGGCATGAGAGAGGAGTTGGCCAGAATTGATTGGAAAAGAACACTGGCAAGGATGATGGTTGAGCAGCAATAGCTGTAATTTCTGAAAGCAATTCAGAAGGCACAGGATAGATACATCCCAAAGAGGAAGAAGTATTCTAAAGACAAGATGACACTGTGTTGACTGTGGCTAACAAGAGAAGTCAAAGCCAAAAAGAGGGTACATAATAGAGCAAAAGTTAATGGGAAGTTAGAGGATTGGGAAGCTTTTAAAAACCAGAGATAGAGTTGATGGCTTTGTTGCAAAGTTTGTAGACAGTATGAAGATAGGTGGAGGGGCAGAGAGTTTTGAGAAAGTAGAGGGGCTACAGAAGGACTTAGACAGATTAGACGAATAGGCAAAGAAATAGTTGATGGAATAGAGTATTGGGAAGTGTATAATCGTGCACTTTGGTAGAAGAATTGAAAGTTGACTATTTTCTAAATGGAGAGAAAATGCAGAAAACTGAGGCACAATGGGACTTGGGAATCTAGTACAAGATTTCTGAAAGGTGAATTTGCAGGTTGAGTCTGTGGTGAAGAAGGCAAATGTGATGTTAGCATTCATTTCAAGAGGACTAGGATATAAAAGCAAGGATGTAATGTTAGACTGTATAAAGAACTGGTGAGGCCTCACAGAGTATTGTGTGCAGGTTTGGGCTCCTTAGAAGGGATGTGCTGAAACTGGAGGGGGTTCAAAGGAGTTTCACGGGAGTGATTCCAAGATTGAATGGCTTGTCATATGAGGTGTGTTTGATGGCTCTGGGCCTGTATTCAATAGATTTCAGAAGAATGAGGGATGACCTCACTGAAACCTATAGAGAGGTGAAAGGCTTTGATAGTGGATGTAGAGAGGATGCTTCCTATAGTGGGAGAGTCTAAGACCAGAGGATGTAGCTTCAGAATAGAGAGCATCCTTTTAGAACAGAGGTGAGGAGGAATATCTTTTGCCAGAGAGTGGTGAATCTGTGGAATTCATTGCCACAGGCAGCTGTGGAGGCCAAGTCTTTATGCATATTTAAGGCAGAGGTTGATGGATTCTTGATTAGTCAGGGCATGAAGGGATGTGGGAAGAAGGCATGAGATTGGGGTTGAGAGGAAAATTGTATCAGCCATGATGAAACGATGGAGCAGACTCGATGGGCCAAATGGCCTATTTCTGCTCTTATGCCTTATGTTCTTATTTTGTATTATATAGTACTATGTTTGTTACAGCTTAAAGTATTTTATAAATACAATTTTCAATCTAAGTTTATACTAGTATGAGTTAAATTATTGCTTCCTGGCAAACAACAAATTTGGATGGGTGTCTGTATTTGCACAGGTAATTGTCGTGTTTTTGTGTTTACCTGAATCGTATACAGTATATCCTAGAGCAATTTATTTATTGATACAGGCCTTTTCATCATTATTCTTATGCATTGCAGAGTTACGTTACTTTTAGTTTGTATTCACAGTAACAGCTAACTCATTACAAGCCTACTCTGAGAGGGTTGCATACATATAAATTTCTGTATTGATTTTGTTCATTTACAGTCAATCAAAAGAACAAAGCAGTGTACACTGCATGATTTCTTCTGCTAACTGAGGAGCTCTTACGGTTTTTTAGTAGTATGGTAGTATAGGTCGTGTTCCAATTTCTTCTGTATTTTATTTAAATACATAATTTGTTACTTGGTTAAACAGTAGCTAGTTTTTTTTTGTACCTTTTAACTACTTCCATGAAACCCTTTTCCATGGCTAGTTGGACCTAAACGTACTGGTCCCAAGGTGTCGCAGTTAACCAGAATTCACTCTGTTGGTAATCTGCACATTTGGACTAAGTACTCTGTATTGATTAATAACCTTGCAAGAATGTTCCTGATTTTCCTGGCCCCAACACTGCATTCTGGGTAATGATCAGCATTTGTATTGCTTCACATACTTTGCAAGGGTGTCCTCCGAATTTTGATGGCTCTTAACTCTTCAACTTTGCAGGTGTTGCAAATTCAAACTTAAAGGACATATATTTTTGTTACTTTGCAGAATTTGCTGTTAACCAAAGAGACAAAATACTGAAAATGGTTAGCTGACCAGGTAATCAAGTGCAGAGAGACACAGAATTGTTATTTCAGATCAGCGATCTTTCATCAGATTGTTTTGAATGCTGTTCTAAGACTATTCATGTTTCAGTTGTACATTTCTGAGGAAATGGTAACATGCAATTGAGGTCCAGGTTCCGAGTAACTTGCCCTTGGAATGTTCTAGACATCAAATGTTCCTTTTGCTACTTGTTGATTTTTTTAAAAAATAGTACCTGAGAATAGGTATATAACAATCCTTCCACAGGCTGTTTTCTGGCGAGATCAAAGTGGAATTTGGCATTAGATTTTATGAAATGAGGAACATTTTAAGTCTGTTAGCTTTGACAGTCAGTTTTGAATTCCAAGTCAAGGTCAAGTTTATTGTTATATACATAAGGATATATATGCACAAGTGCTATGAAAACTTGTTTGCATCAGTATCACAGGCATGTAGCATTCATATAAATAGCATTAATAAGTAAAGCATAAATTGTGCATAATTAACAAGGAAGAGCACAAGTAGGACAAAATAAATCAATTTCAAGTTCAAGTTTAT
This sequence comes from Mobula birostris, assembly GCF_030028105.1. Classification (NCBI taxonomy): domain Eukaryota; kingdom Metazoa; phylum Chordata; class Chondrichthyes; order Myliobatiformes; family Myliobatidae; genus Mobula; species Mobula birostris. The sequence goes on along the minus strand of NC_092387.1, from coordinate 7,288,145 downwards.
TGTCATTCAGTGGTACATATGCATAGCGCCAAATGAAACACCGTTCCTCTAGGCCAAGGTGCACAACACGGTACATGGAACTTGCACACAATATTACCGCACATAAATTAATAACTAATAAGGTACATTTTCATCATATGTTTAAAAAATGTAAACAGTAAAATGCCACCCAGGTGGTGGCAGGAACTCAGTTTCACAGCCTGGGGGAAGAAGCTGTTTCCCATCCTAACAGTTCTTGTCCTAATGCTAGCGTACCGCCTGCCTGTTGGAAGGATGGGAGGGATCATTGACAATGCTAGGGGCCCTCCTGGTAAATATCTCTGGATCGAAGACAGACCCTGATGACCTTCTGACCTATCCTCAATCCTTTGTAGCGTCTTGCGGTTAGATGCCTTGCAATTCCTGTACCAGACAGTAATGCAGCTGGTCAGGTCACTCTCAGTGCTGCTGCTGTAAAAATTATAAGAATGGGGGAGGGGGGGGTGGTCGCTTGCCTCAATCTTCTCGGGAGGTGGAGATACTGCTGTGTTTTCTTGACCGAATAGATGGTGTTGAGGTAGCATGTGAGGTCCGTTATGTGCACTTTCAGAAACTTGGGGTTCCTAACTACACAGGGGAGCCATTTATGTTCAGAGTTGAGTGGCCAGCCTGCACCTTCCTAAAGTTTACAATAATCTTTTTTTGTCTTATCCACAATGAGATTCAAGTTATTGTTTTTAGCACCATTCTATTAGCCGCTCTACCTCGTCTGTACGCTGTCTCGTCATTGTTGATGAATCCAACCATTGCTGTCATCTGCAAGCTTGATTTCGTTGGAACTGAACCTAAGTTGTGCAGTCATGTGTCAGCAGCAGGCTCAGCATGCAGCCGGTGTTAGATGTGATGAAGCTGGAGAAGTTGCTGCCAACACAGGCTGTCTGTGGCCTTTCTGTCAAGACCAACTGAGTGCAAAGTGATCATAGTGTTGCTAAATTAGGGTTTTGAAGGTTGGTTCAAGAACCGAATGGCTGAAAGGTAGTAGCTGCTCTTGAACCTGCTGGTGTGGAGCTTTTTGGTTGTGTTTGTATTCTAAATCTGATTATTTCCAATACTGTATATCCTGCACTTGAATGCTTGAGTAGGAGAATGAGGAGTGACTTGACGAAGCTTAAAATCATTAGAGGTATGGATGTTGTTGTTGTTGTTGTTCGTCCTTCGTAGTCGAAGATGACCATGGCTTCAAAGTCAAATGGGAGATTGGTGGCTGTGGGTCTGGAGGTGACTGATGAGGCCAATCCGGGCCCTGAAGGCTCGCCCACACGTGGGACACAAGTGGGTGGGTGCTGTCGTGGCAGTGGATGCTGCTCGGGCCTTGCGCACAGCACGCTTTCGTTGCGCCTGACTTCAGCTGCACGGGCTCCTGTGGTGATCTTGCTGCGCCAAGCTGGACGGTCGAGGGCAAGCATCTCCCACGTGTTGATGTCGACACCCAGGCCTTTGAGGGATGCTTTGAGGCATAAGGTGGAGGTGGTGACCCTTTTCCACAGGGTTGGGGAGTCAAAAGAAGAGAGTACAGATACAAGATAAGACGGAAGACTTGTGATATCTCAGAGGTAACTGTTTGACAGAGGATAATGAGCACTTGAAATAAGCTGCTCAAGGAAGTGTTTGAAATGAGCACAGTAGCAACATTTAAGAAGCATTTGGAGAATAGGGGCTTGGAGGGTTCTGGGCCAAACATGGGTGAGGAGAAGCTGTGGTTAGCATGGAACAGTTGGGCTGAAGGGCCTGTTTCCATGCTCTTACTTCCTGATACAGTGAGGTATTTGTGGTGATAGACAGTTCAACAACTGAAAGTAAAATTTATGATTTTATCCATTCTCGATGATGGAAAAATCCAATAGGTAGATTTAAAGATGGAATCTTACATAACAACCTTCAGCCTGAAGTATTGCACAGATGATTCTATCCCTGAGATCCACATAGTCACAAAATAATTTTTCAGCTTGTTCACTTAATTCCATGTGATTTTTGCAAATGCCTTGGCACACTAGATGCAGCAAGGTTGGGGAATGACAGCATTTGACCCACATGTTGAAGACTTGTGCTCCTGAATCTGGTATGTTCACTCTAGTGATATTCAGCACAAAGGAAATTGTGCCTGTTTGGCTCATATGAGGTCATGCAATTATTCTCAGTCATTATCAGAGAGGCAGAAAGGCTATTGTGCACCATTTTGTCATCACAAGCTTGTTCGTGAATTTAGTGAATCCTGACAAAGGGTCTTGGCCTGAAACGTCGACTGTACCTCTTCCTAGAGGTTGCTGCCTGACCTGCTGCGTTCACCAGCAACTTTGATGTGTGTTGCTTGTTCATTAGTGCTCAGTTAAGTCCACATTCATTCCATCTTTGGTCCAAAAATGACCGTCAAGCGGAATTTTAGAGGGGTGTGTGTGTCTGCCCTTAACTCCTGGTAGAGTCGTTGGGGCACCGTCATGACAAGCTTTTTGCACAGATCTTTTTGGTATGCTGATCATACAGCGTGTCTTGGGCATCTGAAACCTGGCGGAACCCATCCCTCTCCAGGTTTTTTTTTTATGAGGTTGAGTTGTTCGCTCGACACTCAACCCAGGCATGGATGGAGAGCCTGCAAGGGAGCCGGCTGGATTTGAACTTGGGAGTTCTCCTCCCGAAGTCCAGCGTTGATGCCACTACGCCACCAGCCGGCTTCAGAGTCATGGCTGGCCTTCCAATCTCAACAGCATTTGAATAAATGTTCCATCAAAGAGTTGATTTAAAAGAAGGGAATTTCTCAGTTGTATGGAATCAAAAAAATAATGGTGGCCAATAGGTGTCAATGCTGTCAGATCCAAGTTGAGAGTGCTCAGTCCAAGCAAATGCAAATACTCCATATCAAGTTCAAGTCAGTTTATTGTCATTGAACCATATACATGTACACTGCTAAAGGAAACAATTTTCCTCTGGACCATGGTGCTCAACATACTGCATATACCTAATGCTTGTAACCCATAAAGTAATATTACCACTAGTAATTTAACAAATTATAAGATGCATTTACAATACAAATTAGAGTAAACTGTATAACATTGCTGGCGCTTCATACATGATGAAACTTGGGTGGTGGCAGGGAGGCCAGTTGTCATATGGCCTGGTGGAAGAAGCTGTTACCCATCCTATCAGTCTTCATTCTTATCATCTATCACCAGTCATCCTATTGTGAGGTCAGAAAGATATTTATTGATGGTTGACCCATAATCTGAAATCATGAGGTTGTTTTTGAGTGTGTGCAGCAATTCAGCCTGGACGGGTAAAAAGCAAGTAATATTTGACTTTGCACTAATAGGAAATTACTGTCTGGAGCAAGAGAAAGTCTGAACATTCGTCCAGAGTTTTCACAGCATTTCATTGTTGAATCCCTATCACAAATGTCCCAGAAAGCATTATAGATCATTAATTTATCTAACTCAGTATGATTGCTACAGCTATAGATACCTGGAAAAATGATCTATATTAATATGATTTCACTAATTACAACAATTGTTCCATTGCCTTGTGCACCATCTGAGATGCAGTGCTATGGCTCCATTAACAACTTTCCCCTGGATCACCAGCAAATTGGGACAGCACCATCATGGTCAACAAGTTTGTCTACTTTAGACTATCCTGAAGTGTAGGGATGTTGATGAGTAAATTTGTATAATAATTTAAAAAAATGATAATGGGTAATCTGATGAGCCTGATAAATATCTGTGGTATGCAGACATCAAAAGAAGATGAGTAAATATTGTATTGTTTATTGAGCTGCTCATTCTTTCTGAAGGCATGTTTTTATTAGAGAACACAGAATTGGCTTTACCAACACAATGAGCCAAAGTACCCAGCATCCCACCAGTTTAACACTAGACTAATCACAGGACAATTTATAATGAGCAATTAACCTACCAACTGGCATGTCTTTAAACTGAAAGGAAACAGGAGCACTCAGAGGATACACACATGTCCACATGTACAAACTCCTTGCAGATGATGCCAGAAATGAACTCCGAACTCAATGCCTTGTGCTCTAATCATGTTTTGCTAGTCTAAAGATAAAACATCAAAGTTCCTAGTCTGTTGTTTTGAAGACCCCTGTAGACCTCCACGGATTAATTGTTGTCATTTCATTTTGATTTGGAAATGTACATATTGTTCTGACAAGATAATTTAGTGTTTTCAGGTCATTGGATTGTTGTGGTACGAAGTTTTGCATTGTTTTGTACCTCTGAAAATGTGATTTCTGCTTCTGTTGCATTTTTAGGTCTGATATCATGAAGCAGGACCGGCCCAGCGTTTGGATGTGCTATCATTGCTGATGGCACAACTGATCCAATATGAATGTGCATGATGTTGGTGGAAGACGACGCTGTGAAGACAATGAGTTTACGTTGCGGGTTTACCCAGGGAGTATAGCAGAAGGCACCATTTATTGCCCTGTTGCTGCAAGGAAAAGCACCAGTGCAGCAGAGGTTATTGAAATACTGATTTACAAATTACAACTAGAGAAGACAAAATGCTATGTCCTGGCAGAAGTGAAGGAGTTTGGTGGGGAAGAGTGGATACTCAATCCAACCGACTGTCCTGTGCAGCGCATGATGCTTTGGCCACGCAGTGCCCTAGAAAATCGTTTCAGCAGCGAGGACTATCGCTTCCTGCTTCGAGAGAAAAACCTTGATGGTTCTATTCATTATAGCAATCTGCAGTCATGGTTGAGGGTAACGGAGGAGCGGCGGAGGATGATGGAGCGAGGTTTTTTGCCTCAACCTCAGCAGAAAGACTATAACGATCTGTGCAATCTACCAGACTTGAATGAAAACACACTTCTGGATAACCTACGCAATAGATTTAAACAAGAGAAAATCTACACCTATGTGGGAACGATTTTAATTGCCATAAATCCTTTTAAATTTCTTCCTCTTTACAACCCCAAATATGTAAAAATGTATGATAATCACCAACTGGGTAAACTGGAACCCCATGTATATGCCATTGCTGATGTGGCATACCATGCCATGTTACAACGCAAGAAGAACCAGTGTATTGTTATTTCGGGTGAGAGTGGCTCAGGAAAGACACAAAGTACAAACTTCCTGATCCATCATCTTACTGCTTTGAGCCAGAAAGGATTTGCCAGTGGAGTAGAACAGATTATTCTTGGAGCTGGACCCGTGCTGGAGGTAAGATGCATCACGTGATTTCCTCTTGAGGGAATGGAAAGAAACATAATGACAAGTCAACAGATCTGTGCTTTAATTTTGTTCTAATTCAATTTTACACAGGAAGCAAATTTTCCTTTATTTGTTATACATAGCATACCAGTTGCATTTCATTTTTAAAAACCTAAATCTTTCACTTGTAAGTGCACTAATGAAGCCAGATATTGTGCATCATCATGTCCAGAGGTACCTCAACCATCAATTTACTGTGTTACTCTTCAGAAAGTACTTTGAGTTTCAATCCTGCCTTTTATCATGTGAATAGTAAATAGAGTTTTGTTATAATTATTTTTGAACTTTACCAGATCCCACACAGCATATCCCTCCCAATTCTTGATTTGAAAACCTAACACCTGGTCTGTAAATCATATTATTTTGAGGATTTTGAAAAATGTTCTGCTCCAAGGTACATCTGCCGATATTTGCTGGAGTCCTTGGTGACATACCAAATTTCAAATTCCTAATGAAGTAGAGTGCATTTTTCTGACTTCCTCTTCCTTGAGCCCATAATTAGTTCCTTGCTCTTGCTGAGGTTAAGTATGAGGTGGTGGTTGTTGTGGCACCACTCAACTAGCTGGTCTATCTCACTCCTTTACGCTTCCTTGTCACCGTCTGAGATTCTGCCAGCAATAGCAGATTTACATATGTTGTTTGAGCTGTGTCTAGCCACATAGTCCTGGTTGTGGAGAGTAGGGCATTGACTAAGCACACATTCTTGAGATACACCTCTCCCTTGCTGACAAACAGATCTGCATTGACTGGTATCCTGATAAAAGTTGAGGATCCAGTTGCGAAGGGAGGTTCAACAGCTCAGGCTTTGAAGCTTGTTGATTAGCAGTGAGGAAATATTAGTGTTGAAAGCTGACCGATAAACAACAGCCTGATGTTTGTATTGCTCAAGTCCAGGGTTTCCGAAGACAAATAGAGACAGTGAGATTGGTGTTGATCTGTTTTGTGATAGGCAAATTGCAGAAGGCCCTGGTCATTGCTCAGGCGTGATTAATTTGAGCCAAATCCTTTCAAAACACTTCATTACAGTAGACATGAGTGCTACTGGGGTACAGCGTTGAGGCACTTCACCCTTTTCTTGGAGTGATATGATATGCTTGATGCTCTTTTGAAGCTGACCGGAATCTCTGATTGCTGTTTAAGATGTTGATATCCTCCAATCATTGAACCTGCAGGCCAATTTAATTCCTGAAAGCAGGAAATGCTGATCAGCAGAGATTTTTTGTACCCAGCTAGGTACACATTTGGTGCTTGACATCTGGAGTGTTCAACTTTTTGAAGAGTGTTCTGACAGTGTCCTTTGGGACACAGATCACAAGGTTGCCAGATGCTATGGGAATTTGCACAGAGGCGTATTGTTGTTGGATTTGTTAAAATGATGTGTACAGATTTATCTGTTTGCAAGTGACACAAATAATTTAGCACCCTCTACCATGTGTATAATTTTATTCCATATATGCTCATTTTGTTGTTTCTATGGTTTCTGAGGAGACTTGATCACTTGGAACAGTGAGTCTGCAGGGCAGTTTAATTCTTGAAGCCGGGAAGTACTGTGCACATTTGAGAATGTAGTTTCTGTTGCTTTATCAAAACATGAACCCAAGAACAATGATTTCATTAATACTTTATGGATTATTTGGTCTAATCAAATAAATTGGAATTGGTTTATTATTGTCACAAGCTATATTGAGAAGCATATCTTGCAAACTGCAAACAGATCAAATCATTATGCAGTGCATTGAGATTGAACAAGGTAAAACAATAACAATGCAGACTAAAGTGCAACAGCTACAGAGAAAGTGCAGTGCAGGTAGACAATAAAGTGCAATGTCATAACAAGGTAGATTGTGAAGTCAAGCGTCCATCTTATTGTGCAAAGAGATTTGTTCAAAAGTCTGGGAGCAGCGGGTAGAAGCTGGTGATGTGTGCTTTCAGGCTTTTGTATCTTTTGCACGGTGGGAGAGGGAGAAGAGAGAATGTCTGTGGTTGGTGGGGTATTTGATTATGCTGGCTGCTTTAATGAGGCAGTGAGAAGTGTAGACAATCTATGGAGGGAAGACTGTTTTCTGTGATGAGCTGAGTAATGTCCAAAACTCTCTGCAGTTTAATTTGGTCATGTGCAGAAGAGTTGCCATACCAAGCTGTTATGCATCCAGATTGAATGCTTTTGATGGTGTATTGACTAAAATTGGCTGGGGTTGAAGTGGACATGCCTAATTTCTTTAGCTTCCTGAGCAAGTAGAGGCATTGGTGAGCTTTCTTAGCCGTGACATCAGTGTTGTTCAAAGTAAAACGTATTATCAAAGTACGTACATGTCACCACATACAACCCTGGGATTCTTTTTCTGCAGGTATACTGAACAAATCTATAGAACTGTAACTGTAAACAGGATCTGTAAACTGTAAACATGAAGAAATGTAAACTGTTAACAAACTGTGCAAATGCAGATAATAAATAGCAAAAAATAACGAGCATGAAATAACAAGATAAGAGCCCTTAAATGAGTGTAGTTATCCTCTTTTGTACAAGAGCCTGATAGTTGATGGGTACTAACTATTCTTGAACCTGGTGGTTTGAATACCAAAGCATCTGCACCTTCTACCTGACAGCAGCAGCGAGAAAAGAGCATGGCCTGGGTGGTGAGTATCTTTGATAATGGATACTCCTTTTCTACTGCAACGTTTCATGTACAGTTGCAAAAAAAAAGTTTGTGAACCATTTGCAGTTACCTGTTTTTTTGATTAATTATTCATAAAATGTGGACTGATCTTCATCTAAGTCACAATCTGCCTAAACTAATAATGCAAACAATTGTACTTCACGTTCATACTGTGTTCTCATTTAAGCAATCATAGTCTAGGTTCAAAAAAAAGTATTTGAACTTCTGGGGTAATGCCTTCTACAAAAGCTATTTAGAGTCAGGTGTTCCAGTCAATGACATGAGATTGGAGGTGTGGGTTGTAGAGGTGTCCTGACCTATATTAAAAAAAAGACATAGTCAGGTTATTGACAGAGCTTGCTCTTCTCAAGAAAGATCTTTGATCAAAACAAATTTCAGAGGACCTTAGAAGAATTGTAGAGATGCATGAAGCTGGAAAAGCTACAAAAGCATTTCTAAAGACCTGAGTGTTCATCAGTCCACGGTGAGAGAAATTGTCTACAAATGGAGGAAATTATGTTCTGTTGCTACTCTCCTGAGGAAGAGATGATCAAACCAAGGGCACAATGTGCAATGCAAGAGGTGAAAGAGAACCAAAAGGTAACAGCAAAAGACCTGCAACTCTCTAGAAAAAATCTCTAGAACTTGCTAAAGTCTCTGTTCATGAGTCCACGATAAGAAAAATACTGAACAAGAATGGTGTTCATAGAAGGACACCATGGAGGAATCCACTGCTCTCCAAAAAAAAAATTGCTGCACTGTCAAGTTTGCAAAAGACCACCTGGATGTTCTATGGTACTTTTTGGACAATGTTCTGTGAACAGCTGAGATGAAAGTTGAACTTTTTGGCAGAAATTCACACCGCTATGTTTTGAGGGAAAGGGGCACTGGACACAACACCAAAACCTCATCCTAATTGTAAAGCATAGTGGAAAGAGCATCATGGTTTGGGGCTGCTTTGCTGCCTCAGGACCTGGAGAACCTGCAATCATTGAGGAAACAATTAATTCCACTGTATCAAGACATTTTACAGGAGAATGTCAGGGTAGTAGTCATCACCAAAAGCTTAATAGAAGTTGGATAATGCAACAAGACAATGATCCAGAATGGAAGAGTAAACCAAAAACAGAATGGTTTAAAAGGAAGAAAATTCATGTTTTGGAATAGCTGTTTCAAGATCACTTTCAGGACTATGTATGACCCAGACCTTAACCCAATTGAGATGCTGTGGCATGACCTGATGAGGTCTTTTCATGCAAGGTGTCCCAGAAGTATTGATGAACTGAAACAGTTTTGCATGGAGGAGTGGTCTAAAATTCCTCCTTGCCATTGTGCAAGTTTGATCAGCAGCTACAGGAAATGTTTGATGGAGGTTGTTACTGCTAAAGGATTTCCTACCAGTTATTAAATACAAGGGTTTACATACTTTTTCCCACCTGGGCTGTGAATAATTATTCAGTGTGTTCAATAAAGTCATGGAAAGTACAATTGTTTGAATGTTATTAGTTTAGGAAGATTGTGCTTGTCTGTTACTGTGACCTAGATGAAGATCAGACCACATTTTATGAGTAATTAGTGCAGAAAACTGGGTGATTGCAAAGGGTTCACAAACTTTTTCTTGTAACTGTAGATGTGCTCAATGGTTGGAAGGGTTTTACCTGTGATGTACTGGGCTGAATCCACTCTTCTGTTGGATTTTCTGCTCAAGGGCATTGGTGTTCCCGTAACAGACTGTAATGACGTCAGAACACTTTCCACCATACATCTATAGGAATTTGTCAAAGTTTTCGATGACATGCTGAATCTCCACAGACTCCTGACAAAGTAGAGGTGCTGCCATGCTTCCTTCACAATTATACTTATGTGATGGGTCTAGGACAGGTCCTCTGAGATAGGGACACCCAGGAATTTAAAGTTACTGACTCTCTCCACCTCTGATCTTCCAATGATTACTGGCTCATCGACGTCTACTTTCCCTGCCCCAAGTGAGAGGTTGTTGTTATCACACCACTCAGCGAAGTTTTCAATCTCTTTCCTCCATGCTGATTCATCACCACCTTTGATACAGCCCGCAACAGTGTGTCATCAGCAAACTTGTACATGGTGTTGGAGCTGTACTTAGACCACACAGTCATAGGTGTAAAGCAAGAAGAGCAGAGGGCTAAGTATACATCCCTGTGATGCTCCTGTGCTGATGGAGATTGTGGAGGAGATGTTTTTGTCAATCCAAACTGACTAGGGTCTACAAGTGAGGAAATCCAGGATCCAGTTGCACAAGGGAGTATTGAGACCCAGGTCTTGGATTAGTTTTGAGGTGTTGATGGTGTTAAATGCCAAGCTATAATCAATAAAGAACATCCTGATGTTATGCATCTTTGTTGTTGGACCAGAGCAGGATTTTGTGATGTTCAAATCTAGGAACTTGAAGATCTAAATCCCCAATACCATTGATGTAAATAGGTGCATGAGCACCCCCCCCCCCCCCTCCATGAAGGCAGTGACCAGCTCTTTGTTTTGCTGCTATCGAGGGAAAGGTTGATGTCATGACACCTTACCTGGTGTTCTGAACCCCCCCTCCCCCCACCACAAGATCTCAGCTCCAAACTCCTTGCACTCTCACCCCAGATCACTTTCAGGCCCAGCATCAGGATTTTCAAACAATCAAGGGAGTAGGTTCTTCCAATTTAATAATCTTGTATGCCTGCTAGGTCTCCCATCATCTTCTGAAAAGAAAACAAATTGATTATCTCCAAATTTCCCAGTGCTGGCAGCATTCCCTTTCTGTTCTTTCCAGTGGAATTGTCTTTCCTGTTATGTGCTGAAGGTATTCACATAGTGCTATTGGGCAGGGAGTTCTGAGAATTTGACAAAGACTAAAATGATCTTTGGTAGTGTGATTTTTGTTTTTGGATGTGCCCCTGACTCTCTCTCAAGATTGTTTAATGCCATTTTTTGTAAAGGAGAATGAGATAATTGTTACTCCTGATGTAATGCAGAACAAAAAGCAACACGAGTAAGAATACAATAATAATAAAAACACAATAACTATAAATACGTAAGATCGCTTATATACACTAATTGTTCATCATGTGATGCTAGGCTGCACATAAGGTGATAGACAGGAAATAATGGTGGAGTTAGTGAGTGGAGGTGCTGATCAGCCTTGCTGCTTGGGGAAAATGGTTGTTTTTGAGTCTAGTGGATGATATGTAGTCTCCTCCCTGCTGGGAGTGGGACAAACAGTCTGTGAGCTGTGTGGATGGATCCTTCATGACGTTTCTCAACTTGGTGAAGAGGTGGTGACTTTGGCAAGTACTGTTAAAGTAGACTTGGCTAGTTCTTGAGTTGCTTTTTGTAGGTGATTCAAGATGATGAAATCATGCACAGCATACAGTATTGTGCAAAATTCTGCACGTATAGCAAGGGAGCCTAAGCTCTGTGTGTGTGTGTGTGTGTGTGTGTGTGTGTGTGTGTGTGTGTGTGTGTGTGTGTGTGTGTGTGTGTGTGTGTATGTATGTGGCTGGTTCATCTGGGTTTCTGGTTGGTCGTCACCTGGAAGTTGGAGTGTTTATTAATGAGAATGCTGTTGAATGTCAAGGGTAGGTTTAGTCTCTATTGGAAATGGTAAATCCTAGCCTGGTGGGGATTTGTGCTTTTAGCCCACACTTGAATTTTGTTTGAGTTTTGCAGTGTGCTGTTATGAGCTTAATCAAATGAAGAGCTGCAAGTGGAGTAGAATATTATGTAAGTTGATTGCGATAATGTAAAGCCATGTCTTAACCTAGAGGCATAAGTTAAAGGTGAGAGGAGAAAAACTTCAAGGAGACATGAGGGGGCAAATTGTTCTCTAGAGGGTGGTGAAAACTGGGCCTCCTATTTGGATATGAGACAGGGCAAGTGACTTGAAGTGTCAGTGTGGGAGCAGTTTGCGACCAGTGACCACGATTCTTTTGGTGTTAAAGTAATTGGGGAAAAGGATAGGATTAAGTCACAAGTTAGTCCTAAGTTGGGGTGGCTGATTTTGATGGCATCAGACTGTAAGGTTGGGATAGACTGTTTGTAGCTAAATGGATGTTTAGCAAGTGGGAGGCTTTTAAATATGAGATGGGGAGGGTTCAGACCTAGCTTTTTCTTATTGTGAAGGACAAAGCCGACAGTACTGTATTAGCAAACCCAGGTTAACAAGAGAAGTTGAGTACTCGTCAGGAAAAGGAAAGAGGAGACGTTTGTTAGGTAAATATAGCTTGGATTGGCTGATAAGGCAAAGGAGGATCTCAAGATATTCTATTAGAATATTAAGAGCAAAACTGGTAACCAGGGAAAGTATAGGGCCCGATAAGGATCACTGTAGTTTTCTATGTGTAGAGCCACAGGAGAATGAGCAAGGTCTTAAATTCATGTTTCTCAAGGAGAAGGTCAGAGACCTCAAAGGGTTAAATGGTCTAATTTTGCTCCCAGTTGTTGGAAGGTTCCTGGAGAGGATTTTGAGGACTCGATCTGAGATGAGATCTTGAGGCAAAAGTGTTGCTGTGCTTCGCCAAACTGGTATTTTAAAATGTGCTGCTTGATCTTTTTGCTTGTGAACTGAAATTATTGTTGAATTGTGTTATAGTGCCATCAACACTTGTGACAAATCTCAATAATTTCATTGGTTTGAAAGTGTTCATTTAGGAAGGAAGATTACGGGGAGGCAGATGTTTGTCCCCCTTTAAACTGAGTTGGAGTGTTATCTTAGTACTGTTTGTTAACAATTTGAGGTGATTAAATTTCAACACAGTAGATTGATTTCTTGTTTCAAATGCTGTAGGCTAAAAATCTGATGTCATTAATTTTCAACATGGTAGTTAATTTCAAACTGGCTGGTTTATAATAACAGTTGAAGTGCTCTGCATTGGGGATAATTGTTTGAGTAACCTGATTTGCTATCAGCCTGTTACTGATTAATCTGGTTATTGGAGAATTCAAGTGCAGATTTGGAGAATATTTGGTTAGCCTACCAGCTCTGAAGGTCAGCCTATTGCTGGTTAAGTTTATACTTGTTGCATAGAGGGGAACAAAGCCATTGTTTTTGGTGTGCAGTGTTCACTTAGGTAATTACTCCTTATTTTGATTGGAGGTTTATACATATTTGCAATATTCAAGAACCTTAAATTGCCATTTATATAAAAGTTATTGGTGTTTCTGATAAAATTTCAAGGTAATACTGCATTCTCATAATTGGAACTGAACTATTGATTCAATTTTACTTTCTCATCTGTGTGGTTTATTTTCACATGTTTCTGAGGTGAGTGTTTTTCTATGAATGGTAGGCAGCAGCTGTTGATCTCAGGGGATCATGGGTTTGCACCTCTGGTGGACTGTGTCCTCTCCAGGGCGCAAACTTGGGTGGGAAAATTTGAAGAACTGGCTGTTGCCCATGCAGCGGATTCCCCCCTTCCACGTCACTGATGTAGTCCAAGGGAGGGGCAAGCGCCAATATAGCTTGGCACTAGTGTCGTCGCAGAGGGTGCCAGACTGAAGTTGTAAACAACATCAAACTGCCTTCGGGACCCCAGCTCCAAATTTCTTCCTTGGGGTTTACTCCCGAAGCCTGTCCCATGGGTGGGTACGACTGCAAGAGTTTTCCTTCTCCTAGGAGGGCCGCCATCCAAGGCTGACAAGCCCCCCCTGAACGATTCCTATAAATAATAATATATTTATATGATCTTATTTGAAACTTTGACTTGAACTTTGCAGTGGGTATTAGTGCCAGGCTACCAGGATATGGCAGTCTTGTTAATTGTCCTGGTAGTTCACCCCTTACTCTAACAAAATGGCATTAATGGTATTTATATCAGTAATTTTGAATGATACTGTGAACAGGCATATGGATATCATCTTAACTTGTTTTTGATGACAGCCTGAACTGTTTCTGATCTCACTCAAGTATCAGTAACGCAAGTTTGTATGTGCTCCTTATTTTAATTCAGATGAAAATCCACAAGGACAACTTTATACTGCAAATTAAACAAAATACAGAAATATTAATTTTCTAAATGAACTGAATGTTATAAATGAAATCCAGAATTGAAAAAATGGTAGAAGATCTTTTTGAGTTTTTTTAATACAAGTTGGCGTCACAATGATGTAGCAGTTAGTGTGACAAAGGGACCCACTGCAGCCTGTAAGAAGTTTGCATGTTCTCCCTGTGATTGTGTGGATTTCCTCCCTCATCCCAAAGATGTAGGATTAGTAGGTTAATTAGTCACGTGGGTGTATTGGGCGGTACGTGCTTGCTAGGCCGGAAGGGGTTGTTACCATGGTGTATCTTAAAAAAAACTTTAAAAACCTCAGTGGGTTGAGTAGCATCTATGGATCCCACAGGTTTGTAGTGGTTAGCATGATATGTTACTGCTCGGGCGTTCCAGAGTTTAGTGTTTAATTTCAGCACCGTTCTGTGGCGAGTCTCTGTCCGTCCTTCCAGTGGAATGCGTGGGTTTTCCATGGGTGCTTTGGTTTCTTCCCACTGTACAGAGATGTACTACTAAATTAATTTGGTCACTAAGTTCTCCCGTAGTTAGGTTTGAGTTAGTTGAGGTTGTGGGGTTGCTATGGGACTGGAATGCACTGTCTCTAAATAAAATAAAAAAATTACAAACCTGTTGCTGACACTTGAGGATCTGAGTGATAGGGAAACATTGAGGTTAGTAGTTTATTCCATGGAATTCAGGAGAATGAGGGGAGGTGATATAGAGGTATGCAAAATTGAGAGGTATAGATAGGGTTAATCTATACAGGCCCTTCCCCTCAAGTTGGGTGAGACTGGAATTCGAGGTCAAAAGTTTAACGTGAAATGTTTGAGAGGAATCTAAGGGGGGGGGGAGCTTAATTCAGGGTGGTGAGTGGAATGACTGCCAGCGGAAGTGGTGGCTGGGGGTGGGGTTAGATTTCAACATTTAAGAGAAACTTGGATGAGAGAGAGGGGTTTTGAGGGATATGGTCCAGGTGCAGGTAAATGGGACTATGCAGAAGATTAGATCAGCGCAGACTAAGTGGGCCTAAAAGCTATAGTACTCTATGACTCTATTTTCAGGTAAGCTAACAATATACTTTTATTCATTTCAATTTGATTTGGTTCACAAAAGGTCTCCTTTACATGGGGAAGCAAAACTCATTAGATGGTTGTTCTCTCTGTCCACTGGATGACCTTGAACTTTCAGTTGCCTGTTAGATGAATTTTCCTTCCCCTTTCTTCCCACCCCCATCCCATTCCCACAACACCAACTCTATTTTTGATTTCAAAGCTCTGATGCAGCAAACTTAGATGCAAACTAGAGGATTGACATCTCCTCTGACTTGACATATTTCCAGTTTCTGGGCTCAGCATCAAAATCAAATTCATGTCTAGTACATCTTGGTCTAATTAAGCGGCTGCCCCAATTAGCCAAGGTATTATGAAAATAGTTTAAAAAAAGTATAAAGAGACAACCTACTGTTTAACTGAGTAACAAATTATACATTTAAATGAAATACAGAACAAATTAGAAACTATCAATACTACTATACTATAACACTATAAAACTGCTTAGTTCCTAATAATTATTGACAAGAATTCATTCAGTGTTCTTTTGATTAATTGTAAATTAACAAAATCAGCACAGACACCTAATTCAGATAACTATTTCAATGATTGTATCCTCCAAGTCTTCATTTTCATTATAACATTCCAGATGACTGTGAATACTTCCACATTCGTCATAGTTCCCAACTTGAAGTAGTGAAATTGTTTCATTTTCACTCCCAGCTATTTCTGGCATCTCCAAGCCTGAATGCTTGAAACTACAGTGAGCCAAACAGTTCTGAATTGTAAACATGCTTACTTATCACCAACTATTAGTGACAAAAATCACTGTTTTTAAATGCAAACACATACAGCTGACACTATTTAAAAATTGTTCGCTTTTAGCATGGTGTAGTGTCTAATGGCCACACAATTTCACATGACTGACACTAGTTAGAAACTGTGTAGGCAACAGTCTCCTCTCCCAATTAAGCAGTGTAGTGTTCCAAATAAATGGAGGGAATCCAGGCTCTTTTCTTGATTACTTTTTGTTTTTTAAGAGTTGTCCTGAATAAATGACTCTGATTTACTGATAGCCCAATTAACAGGAATCTAGTGTATTTCAGAACCATTCTAAACTTGCCTCTTCAACATTTTTTCTGTGCTCCTTTAAGGAATTTCAGACTGTTTACACCCCCCCCCCACGTAACTGTTATTATTCACCAGTTTTTATCATAGTACTTTTCAAACTGAAAACTTGATTTCTAGTTCTTGCTTGTGCATGCATACTTGCACTAAGAGCCTGCTCAACTGCTTCTTCCCAGACAGAGGCCATCGACTCCATTATTTCTGTCAACTGCTCTCCTTGCAGAACTTTCCTAGGCAACTTCAGGAGATATAGCACATTTCTTACCTCTACTCTACCATGTACTGGTTCAGTAATAAAGCTTAAAGTACAAGATGAAATTTCTCATGGAAATTGTAACTTGGGCATTATTTGGTTTGCTATTTAAGCCAGATTTATTTGAGGTAATTTTCTTAGTCAGTATTGTATTATTAGTATGACATTTGGCTTTAGTATGCCTTGACCATAAATGACTGTCACAGAAGGATCATATTTCTAAAACCATAAGGCATAACATAAGGGTCTCGGCCTGAAACGTCGACTGTACCTCTTCCTAGAGATGCTGCCTGGCCTGCTGCATTCACCAGCAACTTTGATGTGTGTTGCTTGAAATTCCAGCATCTGCAGAATTCCTGTTGTTAGGCATAACAGAAGTCCTTTTGAGAAGTAAACAAATGTAGAAACTGAGTGAATCCAATGCTAGCAACTTAGCAATTGAGAAAATGGATTACATTGGAAGATAGTGCACCTACCTGCAGTTCATTTCTCCCCGGCAGGCTTTGTTTTGATTTGATCTTACTTTCTTTAATCTTCATTTGAGTCCAGCATTGCAAAGCCAGATTGCCTCCGTGATGAAGGAAAATGTACTGATCACTGATCACTTTTTGTCTCTGATCACTATTGTTTATATCAGCTAGCCAGAATAATTGAAAAGTTTTTACAAATCTTTTGTAAAATTTTTAAGTTGAAAAATGCAGGTAACCTGAAGTAAAGCCACAGAAGATGAAGTGGAGACATAGTGGGTCAGATAACAGAGACACCCAGATGTTTCTGATTCACCTTTATGACAATTAAACTGATTCTAATGCAAGGCCACAGAGTTGAAACATGAAGTTTTCCCTCCAGACATGTTGTCTGCATTGATAAATATTTCCGGCACTTCCTGTTAATTTCAGGAAGGATTTCTTCCTGGAATAAGAATGTCTTATACCAGATAAATTCTGACAATTGTATCAGAGATTGAAGCAAGGGCTATTCAGCCATTATTTCAATTTGTGAAAGGTAACAGCCTTTCTCCAGCCTGGGGCGGGTGGGGTGTCTGAACTTAGGTGGCATAGATTCATGGTAAGCAGGAAAGACTTGAGGGACAACTTTTTCGTGCAGAAGGTGGTGAGTACAGGGAAGGAATTGCCAGAAGAAGTGTTGAAGCAGGTGTAATAATATCAGAAGAGGACTTGGATGGATATTTTGGATCAAGGCTTAGAGGGATATTCTCCAAATGCAGGAAATTGGGACTAGCTAGGTGGGCACTATTGTTGCATAGACTCATTGGGCTGGCTAAGGGGCCTATAGCCACGCTATATTGTGCTATAATTCTATGACTGCACAGTGGATTAGGAAATTTGTGTTGAATTGAAGCAAATGTAGCCTAAAAACAAATTCAAAGTCATTGAACATGGATAAACTAAATGCTATGCTTGTGGAATGCTCCATTGTCATCTTGGACCAAGAATGGGTGAGGCATGTCCTCATAATAACAACAATGGATAAATTAATCGCTTTAACTCCAAGTGGGTACTCCTTTGCTATTCCTTAGATTCTGAGGTGTCCCCATCTCATAGTAGCTTTTCTTGTTGGTTTTTCTCTGCATGAGGAATAAAGAATAACAATGGAATAAGACCATAAATCATGGGAGCAGAATTAAGCCATTCAGCCCATTGAATTTGCTCTGGTATTCGATGATCGCTGATCTATTATCTCCCTCAACCTCATTCTCCTGCCTTCTCCCTATAACTTTTGATGTCCTGACTGATCAGAAACTATCAACCGCCGCTTTAAATATTCTCAATGACTTGGCCTCCTTAGCTGTCTGTGACAATGAATTCAGCAGATTCACCACACTCTGGCTAAAGAAATTCCTTCTCATCTCTGTTCAAAATGGATCTGTCTATTCTGAGACTGTGCCCTCCGGTCCTTGCCTCCCCCACTATAGGAAACATCCTTTCCATATCCGCCATTATTCTAAACTCTAGTGAGTACAGGTCCAGGACCATCAAATGCTCCTCGTATGTTAACCCTCATGATCATTCTGGTGAACCTCCTCTGGGGCTCATGGTTTAGTACATGTTACTGAGGTATGAATTATTATTTCTGCAGTCTTCATGCCTGCATGTTTGTAGTTACAAGAAGTCACTTTAAATTTGTTTTGTTGGAGTGTGTGTTGATGCTGTAAATATCTGGTAACGTGAAGGAAGTGTGAATTCACTCACTTAGAATACTGAAAATATTGAAGTGAAAAGATTTGAGTCACGTCTTGTGTATTTGGTTTTAATGTTATTTTCAGGTTTCTCCTGCTATCTGTAAGTAGAGCGTTCCTATGAAACCTTTCGTAAGCCGAAATGGCATAAAGCAAAGAAGCAGTTACCATTAATTTATATGGGAAAAATTTTTGAGCGTTCCCAGACCCAAAATATAACCAACCAAATCATACGAAATAGCACACAAAACCTAAAAAAGGCATGTACACGCATGCACACACACCTGCCCGCGCCGGCTTCACGGTCATGGTAGTCTTTCTCGGGGTAAACACAAGTTTAAAGCGGGTGCCTTTTTCATAAAAGCAAAGATCCTCTTTGGATTTCTTTCAGTTAGCGAAAACAGGTATTAAGGTAGGTCTTTCGTAAAAGCGAAGTGGTGTAAAGTGAACTTTCGTAAAGCGGGGGACACCTGTATATTTTTTTTATTTATTGAGATGCAGTGTGGAATAGGCCCTTCAGGCCCTTGGAGCCACACTGCCCAGTAATCCCCAATTTAATTCTAGCCTAATCATGGGACAATTTATAATAACCAATTAACCTATCCAAGCAGTACGTCTTTGCACTGTGGGAGGAAACCAGAGCACCTGGAGGAAATCCACATGGTCACAGAAAGAACGTATAAACTAGTTACAGGCAGTGGTGGGAATTGTACTTGGGTTTCCTGTATTACAAAGCATTGTGCTAACCACTATGCTACAGTGCTGCACTCTTGCAAGTTTGAAGAGTGTGACTTGAAAGGTAACCTGCAGTTGGTGGTGCTCCTATGCCTGTTGGCCTTGTCCAACTTGATAGTGTTGATCATGGTATTGGATAGTCTGCAGTGTAGGGGATGACAAACTGAATACAAAACCATCAACTCCTAGAGGTCTCCAAGTGAAAAATGTTTGGAGAAGAACTCCTGTTCTGGGAACACAGCAGTTTGCTTAAAAAATCTGATTTTTCTGCCAAGTATTTAACTCCAACCGATTGCACCAAGAATCACAGCATTTGTGGCCAAATGGTATTTCACTTTATACTTTTAAATGCTCTTGCAAGCTTTAATATAGATGGAAATATATTTGATAATTTATTATTGAATGTATTTTTGTTTTCAATTATTTTTGTTCAATGCTTCAATGGTGCTGACATGAATTAATATGAATGTTAGGGATCCAAAATAAAAAAAAGATCAATGTTGTAAATTCTGTGCAGCATCAATCTGCCAATTAATGCCGTCTAACTTGCATGGTTCTATTTCTCCAGTGTCATAAGGCTAAAATGATTTAGCAGAAGTACCAGCTTTTTAAACTACAGAACAAGCAGCCAAATCTTAAGAAGTAAATTAAGCTTAACAAAGAAGTGTCCTTTTAAAATGTTCAAGTTGCATTTTCATACTGTTCATTACCGAGTCATGACAGAGGCCTCGTGCACCCACCAGTTCAGAATCTCAGCAATACTAAAGCTCAAAAGTAACTCTGAACTCTGTTCAATCAGTGTAATGATAAATATTTCCCCTCTTCTACTTGAACTGTGGAAAAATGTACTATGCCCATTCTCTGAGTATGTCTGTTCAAACTTGGACTGTACTAGAGGATTGATAAAGCTGACTATTATCTGCAATGAGTGGGAAGAAAATAATTGTATGCTGCAGTGTTTTCCTTGATTGTACTGTCAGAGAAGAAACACAACCATGTAACACATTGCAGTCTTCAATAACTGCTGGTGCTCACTTCACCAATGAATCACACTTTGTTTATTTTCAGTTTGGTAGTTGGCCATTAATTTATTTCATGGGCAAAGTGAAGAGCCACAAACTGCATAAAATGAAGTGAATTACTGTGGATAATCTAGTGATCATGGTCAAACATGGCAGATCTTGCAACTGCATTGATCTTCAGTGGGATAGGCTTATACAGAATAGGAGCAAAAGCAGAGACTTAGAACTTTAGAAAAAGACCTTAAAGAGCCTTTTGTAATGTGTTAACTGATATCATTCAGAATGCAGTTTGTAATATTTTCAGCCCATCTCTTGAAATCATCTTGTAGCCATTTAACATTGAAAATATGCCTGTTTCTTCTATACGTAGAAAACTGCAGTCAGTTTGAGCTAGTTCTTAATTTCTCATTTTCCCAAGTTCTTATTGTATTTGTGTAGAGTAGATATGAATGCTATCAGGAAAATGCAATTTCATTGTAGGACAATGGAGTGAAGGAGGAGGTGTGTATTCTTAGAAACAACCTTGCATTGTCAAAGTAGGGCAGGGTTTGGGGCAGGGAACTTGAAATAACAGAGCAATACAGAATGGTGGAGGGACTCAGCATCTATGGAGAGGAAACGTTAAATTTTCTCCAAGTGTTCAAGAAAAACTTGCTGTTGCATATGTTGTATAAAATTAAGTTGCTTTCTTTTTCAAGATAAAGCTGTT
Source organism: Mobula birostris (assembly GCF_030028105.1). Taxonomy (NCBI): domain Eukaryota; kingdom Metazoa; phylum Chordata; class Chondrichthyes; order Myliobatiformes; family Myliobatidae; genus Mobula; species Mobula birostris. Next base: position 7,267,117 of record NC_092387.1, on the reverse strand, counting down.
GGCAAGGTGTATGGGAAATTGTATGATAAGATTTAAAAAGCTATACTTAGTTTCTGTTCTTGATAAGTTTTGTTTTGAATTACCTCTGTAGTAGGGATACCAATTAATTCTCCAGGAATATTTTTCAGTGATCATGAGTTAAATATTAATTTCCAGAAGAGCTCTGCAAACAGTTCGGGATAAATCTTTAAACAATTGTTTCAATATTTTTGAATGTTTATATTAAGTAGGAAAATATTGGAGAATAAGTTAAGACCTCTTAAGTGGAAGTTCTGTTTAGTTGAATTCAGGGCAGCAATCCATGTTACCATTATTTCTGATTGATTTTCTTCAGCATTAATGTTTATCTGATATACACACAATTGGAAGTAAAGGATCTATTCACATTTTTGGAAGACCTAGACTTTTGTCTTGGCCAGTGTTTTCTCTCAATTAACAAAGATTATATGGTAATTCATTGCATTTATGGTGAGAAATTTCCTACTCCAGTTCTCTCTGCCACACCTATATTCAAAGTTGGCTATATTGATCTGAAATTAAAGAATATTCTTCAGCTTTGGATGTCTTGGGTCGTGGAAAAAATGGTTAGATATAAAGCAACACACACAAAAAATGCTGGAGGAACTCAGCAGGTCAAACAGGAATTGTGGAAATGGATAAACATTCGATGTTTCATGCTGGAATCTTTCATTAGGACTGGAAAAGAAGGGGAAAATGCCTGAATAAAAAGATGGGGGAGGGGAAGGAGAACTAGTTGATTTATGAAGCCAGGTAGCTGGGTGGGAGGAGGTGTGAAGTTGGAAGCTGGTAATGTATGGAAGTGGCAAAGGGCTGGAGAAGAAGGAATCTGATCGAGGAGAGTGGACCATGGGAGAATGAGAGGGAAGTGGGCATCAGGGAGTGGTGATAGGTAGGTGAGGAGATGGATGAAGAGACCAGAGTAGGGAATTGAAGAAGGAAGGGGAGGGGAAAAAGTTATCAGAAGTTTGAGAAATTGATGTTCATGCTATCTTGTTGAAGGCTACTTGTAAATGTAAACTACTTTTTGCGACTGTGCCACAAGGGTCAGTTTGCAGGTGCAGCAGGCTGTCAAGAAGGCAAATGGAACGTTGGCCTTCATTGCTAGCGGGATTGAATTTAAGAGCAGGGAGGTTATGCTGCAACTGTATAGAGTACTGGTGAGGCTGCATCTGGAGTACTGTGTGCATTTCTGGTCTTCTTACTTGAGGAAGGATATACTGGCTTTGGAGGTGGTGCAGAGGAGGTTCACAGGGTTGATTCCAAGATGAGGGAGTTAGACTATGAGGAGAGATTGAGTTGCTTGGGACTGTACTCGCTGAAATCCAGAAGAATGAGAAAAAATCTTATAGAAACGCATAAAATTATGAAAGAGATTGATAAAGATGGAGGCAGGAAAGTTGTTTCTACTGGTAGGTGAGACTAGAACTAAGAGACATAGCCTCAAGGTTTGAGGGAGTATATTTAGGGTGGAGATGAGGAAGAACTGCTTTTCCCAAAGAGTGGTAAATCTGTGGAATTCTCTGCCCAACGAAACAGTGGAGGCTACCTCCGGAAATATATTTAAGACAAGGTGGATAGATTTTTGCATATTAGGGGAAGTAAGGGTTATGGGAAAAAGGCAAGTAGCGAGGAGATGAGTCCATGGTCAGATCTGCCATGATCTTATTAAATGGCAGTGAAGGCTTGACGGGCCAGATGACTTACTTCTCTTATTTCTTATGTGTGTTCTTAAACAATCTGAAGGAATTGATATTAATTTGTATCCATTTTACATTGGTAGACAAACAACAGGAATTCTGCAGATGCTGGAAATTCAAGCAACACACATCAAAGTTGCTGGTGAACGCAGCAGGCCAGGCAGCATCTCTAGGAAGAGGTACAGTTGTCAGGAAGGGTCTCGGCCTGAAACGTCGACTGTACCTCTTCCTAGAGATGCTGCCTGGCCTGCTGCGTTCACCAGCAACTTTGTTGTGTGTTGCTTACATTGGTAGAGTTAGCTCTAAATTTATTGTTAGGTTCAAATGATTTTTGCATGCCTAATTTTGTGTTCCAATCTGTGTTTCTTTAAGTAAGATCATGGAAGCAACAATCAGTTTTCTGGATGGGACATATTTTGTATTGGTGCTTTGTTTAATGATCTTACTAGTAATGTGGAAACACGTGAACATAGCACTGCATTTAAATGAAGTTGTTAGGCATTTTTTTGTTGACTAGAAACCTGCAAAACATCTCAGAGAATATCTCTTAATTTTCCAAGCAGCAAGGAAGAAGTTTCAAAGGACAGCGATATCTTTGCCTTGCAGATTGATCTTCAGACAGTTGGGCAAAGCTTATGGCCCAACTGTAGTGCATAATTTAGCATATGGTATGTTGCTTGAACTTGAGAAAATATGGCAGCACGCTGGCAGTCTCATTGGGATGGGAGATGAGAACTGAGCTGTCAAAGAGCAGGGTACATTAAGGATACAATTAGAGTCATAGAGCAGTACAGCATGTGTATAGGCTCATTGTCGACCAGCTTGTCCCAATTTCCTGTGTTTGACACTTGTCCTCCAAGCCCTGCCTCTCCATGTGCCAATGCAAGTTCTTCTTAAATGCCTGCAGTGGACTGTTTTTTGGATGGAAGAAAGAGGGTTTGATAAATTGATCTTCTGGGGAGTAAAGTATGTTAGCTGAAGGGCAGATTTTGTAAGAATGAAATGAAATCAATGCTGTTGCTGGAACTGCTAGTTGAAGTTCACAAAAGCATCCTGAACTGTGGCTGCAGTCCATGCACATGTGGGATTAAAGCGATGACATTTGTCTATATAGCTCAATTTCAAACCAGACATTGCATTTGTCAAGTCAGTGCTTGAACCAGATTTATTATTTTTATTTGGATATTTTGTTCTCCTTGGATGTCAGTTCTTCTGGAACGAGAAGAAAGTTTGTCTTGTATAAACAATTACATTTTAATTGGAAATTTTCTTAGTTACGATCATTCTCCCTAATCTAGATGGAAATAAAAATTGAGGTGCTTGTTTGTCTTGAAAGAATGAACACAGAAGAAAGGTTAAAGTTCTGGACGTAAGACTCTCCTAATTTCCCTTTGAATTGAAACTCCCACCTTCATTTGGTTCATTGTTATTTGAAATAGTTTGTTTCTTTTCTAAAATGGAGAATTTTCTGAAGAAGCAAGTGGAATTAATTGTAATGCAGATTAACGGCTGAGTATCATTTGTGTAGACAAGGCCTAGGATTGTGAATCAACCAGTAAGAATCGGGATATGTTTTAAATAATTGGTTAATGATCTTAGAAATAGGATTGTGAGCTAAGCATTTTAGTTAATTGAGTGCTGTTAGCTCTAAAGATACTTGAACATGATTTGTAAGACTCACAGAAGACAGTTCAAGCTATGTAGCGCCCGTTAATTTTATTCCCCCTTTAAAGTGCACAGATTCCCTTCAGCTGCTCTCTAATGCCTAAAATTTTACATAGCTACATTTGTTATTACCAAAGCTCCCAAATTTTAACTGAATACATGTGATAATTAAATATGAGGAAATCTGTCTCTTTGTAAATACGTTTTGGGATTTTTGAGAAATATGGGACTGGCGAGGGCAAGATTGTGTACTTGCAGAAAGCTGGGAGAATTTATGGGGAGTATTCTATTATTATTATCATCACATGTTCAAAGATACAGTAAGAAGCTTATAATGTTTTTCAGACCAAACCATTACACCATATTCCTTTGAGCAAGAATAAGGTAATATAATAACATTGCAGAATCGTGTTACAGTTAAAAGTGCACTGCAGGTAGACAGCAAGATGCAAGGCTATCATCTCAACTTCAGCATGATTGATATGGACAGGAGCGTGTGCCTTCTGAAGTCAGTGACCAGCTCCTTTGGCTTTGCTGACATTGAGGCAGAGGTAGGCAAATCAGAGGAATTAAAACAATTCTTTGTGTCTGAAAACTCAAAAAAATGAGGAGTTGAATAAGTACTCATTTGAAAATTTACAGAAGCTAGTGAAGTTAATAAATCTCATGAATCCAAGTATCAGTGTCCCACAACTTTGAAAGATGGCAATAGCAATATTGAACACTGAATATCACCTTCTAGAAATCTACATATTCTGGAATTGTTTTTGTGAATTTGAAGGTTGACATCAATGTGACTAAGTTAGTTAAGAAGAGGAGAAAAATTTCCCACAACTCCTGACTTTCATTTCAATGTCAGTAGTTGAAGTGAATTTGAAGTCTATTGATGTCATTTTAGGTCAATTTAAAGAATTATAGATCGGAGCAGAGTACTGTTGGATTTACAAAAGGAAAATTTTGTTTGATTTGTCTGTTGGAATTATTGGGGTGTGTCTGGTGGAATAGATAGGGATTTTCAGAAGGCTTTTGTTGAGGCTCCACAGAGGAGGATGGTAATCAAGGTCAGGGCTCATGGAGTTGGTAACGTTCTGACTTGGTTTGAGAATTATTTTTCAGACAGAGAGCCAAAAGTACAAAAAAACTAATTTTTTTTAGCGTGCAGGCTGTGACCATTGGGTCTCATGAAGATTGGTACATGGGCAGCAGCTATACAAATGTTTCATTGGTTTGCTGAGGGCATTAAATGCCGTATTTCCAAGTTTGACTTTAGGCCAGATGGTTTATGAATAAATAGAGGCTTCAGGGAGATGTACCTGACCTGACTGAGCAGACAAGAACATGGCAGATGGAATGTAAAGTGGAAAATGTGTGAAGATCTGCAAAGCAAAGCACTTTTAATGGTGAGAGGTGTCCTTTTACCTTGGAGAATGCTCTCTGCCATAGGAGTTGTATGGAATGTATCAGTTTGATTCCTGGATTGGGAATTTTGTTCTATGAGGAGAGATTTAGCAGGCTCGACATCTTCTCTGAATGTCAATGTCTGAAAAGTGATCTCATTAAGTTTGGGAGTACTAATGAGGCCAGAAGTGAATGATTGGATTCAACTATTAAGCCCAAAATCCTTGAAGATCGTGTGCAACAGACTCTTCTAGCACTAGCCTAATCACAGGACAATTTTCAATGACCAACTAACCAGTACACCTTTGGATTGTGGGAGAAAACTGGAGCACCAGAGGAAGCCCACGTGGTCACAGGGAGAATGTACAAACTCCGAGCTGATGGTGCTAGAATTGAACTCCGAATTCCAGAATGCCCCAAGCTGTAATGGCGTTGTGTTAACTACTACGCTACTGTGGTGCCCAAATTTACATTCTCATTCAAAAGCATACCTTTGTGTTCTGTTCACTCCTATATCTTTATACTACTATGTTTTTCATGATAATAATGTGACAACAAACCAAGTTATCAGACGATTGATGCTAATGAGAGAGATAAGGGAGACAATGGAGAAATGTTCAAAATGTTAACGAGAGAGGAGAGAGCGATAATGGAAAAGAAACACAATTCAGAATATTGACAAGCAACACACATAAAAGTTGCTGGTGAACGCAGCAGGCCAGGCAGCATCTCTAGGAAGAGGACTGCACCTCTTCCTAGAGATGCTGCCTGGCCTGCTGCATTCACCAGCAACTTTTATGTGTGTTGCTTGAATTTCCAGCATCTGCAGAATTCCTGTTGTTTCAGAATATTGACGGACCGGTTGCTTTGAACCTGAACTGTTTGAAGTTTGATGGACAGGCGATACCAGCAGGGGGATAAAAAGAACAGGTTCGCTAAGGCATGAGACATCACGAGACCCTGGAAGAGCACAAGTTGGTGGAAGTTTGGAGGTCCGGTTCGCGGGAACCAACCATAGACTCACAGGGTGAAAAGGTACGATTGGTGGGAACCTGGTTTGTGTGTCCGCCCTTGCCTGGTTGTCGGGTTCACCGCGGAAGAACAGTCATATCCGGAACGGAGGGGTCACAGTCGGTGACCACAGCAGGATAGAAGACATAAAAGGGTCTCCCGAAACCAACTGCGAAGAACATCAAAGGTCTGCCTGAATCAAATTTGCATCTCTCTCTCTCTTCCCCCCTCTCTTCCCCCCTCTCTTCCCCCCTCTCTTCCCCCCTCTCTTCCCCCCTCTCTTCCCCCCTCTCTTCCCCCCTCTCTTCCCCCCTCTCTTCCCCCCTCTCTTCCCCCCTCTCTTCCCCCCTCTCTTCCCCCCTCTCTTCCCCCCTCTCTTCCCCCCTCTCTTCCCCCCTCTCTTCCCCCCTCTCTTCCCCCCTCTCTTCCCCCCTCTCTTCCCCCCTCTCTTCCCCCCTCTCTTCCCCCCTCTCTTCCCCCCTCTCTTCCCCCCTCTCTTCCCCCCTCTCTTCCCCCCTCTCTTCCCCCCTCTCTTCCCCCCTCTCTTCCCCCCTCTCTTCCCCCCTCTCTTCCCCCCTCTCTTCCCCCCTCTCTTCCCCCCTCTCTTCCCCCCTCTCTTCCCCCCTCTCTTCCCCCCTCTCTTCCCCCCTCTCTTCCCCCCTCTCTTCCCCCCTCTCTTCCCCCCTCTCTTCCCCCCTCTCTTCCCCCCTCTCTTCCCCCCTCTCTTCCCCCCTCTCTTCCCCCCTCTCTTCCCCCCTCTCTTCCCCCCTCTCTTCCCCCCTCTCTTCCCCCCTCTCTTCCCCCCTCTCTTCCCCCCTCTCTTCCCCCCTCTCTTCCCCCCTCTCTTCCCCCCTCTCTTCCCCCCTCTCTTCCCCCCTCTCTTCCCCCCTCTCTTCCCCCCTCTCTTCCCCCCTCTCTTCCCCCCTCTCTTCCCCCCTCTCTTCCCCCCTCTCTTCCCCCCTCTCTTCCCCCCTCTCTTCCCCCCTCTCTTTCCCCCTCTCTTTCCCCCTCTCTTTCCCCCTCTCTCCCCCCTCTCTCCCCCCTCTCTTCCCCCCTCTCTTCCCCCCTCTCTCCCCCTCTCTTCCCCCCTCTCTTCCCCCCCTCCTCCTCCCCCCCCCTCCTCCCCCCCCGGCACAACAGCGATTACCGCGAACTGTATTAAGCTGAACTGAACTCTGCGTCACTTGAGACTGATCATTTTACCCCTAGACTGCGATAGAGCTTGGTTTGATTCCTTTTACCCTAGTTCTGTGTACATGTGTGTTTTATCATTGCTAACGTGTTGCATTTATATCCTTACGATTAGAGTACTGTGTTACTTATTTCTTTAATAAAACTTTATTAGTTTCTAGTAATCCAGACTCCAAGGAGTGGTCCTTCTCTGCTGGTTTGGCAACCCAGTTACGGGGTACGTAACAATAAATAGAAGCAGAAGAAGCCATTCAGTTCCTTGAGCATTTTTGCAATTCAATGAAACAATTACTACTTATTTGCCCGCTGTTTCCTGTTCAAGTCTTGTATCACTTGATTCCTGCAATATCTGAACTCGAATCTTTTGAATGCAGTTAGAACTGAATAGAGAATTCCACAGATTTGCCACCTTTCGAATGAAAAAATATTTCCTTATTTCAGGGTTAATTGGCTTTCCCTTTTGAGAGTTTCAATTAAAATCTAGACTCCTCAACCGGAGGAAATAGCCTCCATGTTTCAATGCATACTAAAAGCACTGGAGAAACTCAGCAGGTCAGTCAGCATCTTTGGAGGGAAAGAAGCAGTCAACATTTCAGGCTGAGACACTTTAGGACTGTTAATCCAGTTTTCCAGCATGTGCACTCTTTCACTCTTACATTAATATTGTCAAGCCCCCAAAGTTTACTTGAATTTTTTTTTTGTTTGAATGTATACAATACGATACTCAACTTAATCTCGCTTCGTATTGCATTCCTGACACCCCAAGCAACAGTCTTTGTTGCATTTCACCTACACTGAGTATCTTCTGGGAAAAGCCAAAATTTTCTAGTGTCTTGTCAAGGCACAAATAAATGTCAGAAAATACCATTACTTTTATATTGTACTCTTAACACAAAACATTATTGCTTAATGGCCTGTTACACTTGCATGTTAGCTTTGTTACTTGCTTACAAGGATACAAAATTCTTTCGAAAATTTAAATTTCTCAATTTCTCATGTAAAATTCTGCTCAGCATGTTTCCAAATGGTATTCACAACTACCTGTAACTTGGCTATTTGTTTCTTTCTGTCCTCTGTGCTCCATTTTCCCACTTAGTAGTTTTGTTCAATTGGCAAACTTCAAAAGGTTACATTTTGATATAGGTGGTGAATTGTATAGCAGTTAATACAGTTAACTGATCATAATCTGTAAACCTGAGATGGACCAGTTTATACCCACTATTTGTTAATCCATGCTTGCATAATACCCTGGGCTCCATATACTTGAGTAACACACACAAAATGCTGGAGGAACTCAACAGGTCATGCCACATCTATGGAAATTAATAAACAGTTGACATTTCATGCTGAGCCCTTTCATTAGGGCGGAGTCTTGATAAGCCATCTCTTGTGTAGAACTTCATCACATCAAGGTTGCTGGTGAACGCAACAGGCCAGGCAGCATCTCTAGGAAGAGGTGCAGTCGACGTTTCAGGCCGAGACCCTTCGTCAGGACTAACTGAAGGAAGAGTGAGTAAGGGATTTGAAAGTTGGAGGGGGAGGGGGAGATCCAAAATGATAGGAGAAGACAGGAGGGGGAGGGATGGAGCCAAGAGCTGGACAGGTGATTGGCAAAAGGGGATACAAGAGGATCATGGGACAGGAGGTCCGGGAAGAAAGACAAGTGGGGGGGGGACCCAGAGGATGGGCAAGAGGTATATTCAGAGGGACAGAGGGAGAAAAAGGAGAGTGAGAGAAAGAATGTGTGCATAAAAATAAGAAACAGATGGGGTACGAGGGGGAGGTGAGGCCTAGCGGAAGTTAGAGAAGTCGATGTTCATGCCATCAGGTTGGAGGCTACCCAGACGGAATATAAGGTGTTGTTCCTCCAACCTGAGTGTGGCTTCATCTTTACAGTAGAGGAGGCCGTGGATAGACATGTCAGAATGGGAATGGAATGTGGAATTAAAATGTGTGGCCACTGGGAGATCCTGCTTTCTCTGGCGGACAGAGCGTAGATGTTCAGCAAAGCGGTCTCCCAGTCTGCGTCGGGTCTCGCCAATATATAAAAGGCCACATCGGGAGCACCGGACGCAGTATATCACACCAGTCGACTCACAGGTGAAGTGTCGCCTCACCTGGAAGGACTGTTTGGGGCCCTGAATGGTGGTAAGGGAGGAAGTGTAAGGGCATGTGTAGCACTTGTTCCGCTTACACGGATAAGTGCCAGGAAGGAGATCAGTGGGGAGGGATGAGGGGGACGAATGGACAAGGGAGTTGTGTAGGGAGCGATCCCTGCGGAATGCAGAGAGAGGGGGGGGGAGGGAAAGATGTGCTTAGTGGTGGGATCCCGTTGGAGGTGGCAGAAGTTACGGAGAATAATATGTTGGACCCGGAGGCTGGTGGGGTGGTAGGTGAGGACCAGGGGAACCCTATTCCTAGTGGGGTGGCGGGAGGATGGAGTGAGAGCAGATGTACGTGAAATGGGGGAGATGCGTTTAAGAGCAGAGTTGATAGTGGAGGAAGGGAAGCCCCTTTCTTTAAAAAATGAAGACATCTCTCTCGTCCTAGAATGAAAAGCCTCATCCTGAGAACAGATGCGGCAGGGACGGAGGAATTGCGAGAAGGGGATGGCGTTTTTGCAAGAGAGGGTGAGAAGAGGAATAGTCCAGATAGCTGTGAGAGTCAGTAGGCTTATAGTAGACATCAGTGGATAAGCTGTCTCCAGAGACAGAGACAGAAAGATCTAGAAAGGGGAGGGAGGTGTCGGAAATGGACCAGGTAAACTTGAGGGCAGGGTGAAAGTTAGAGGCAAAGTTAATAAAGTCAACGAGTCAAAAAGAATCTTGGGGCCATTTTAAAAAGCAAAAGGAGCAGACAGCATCACAAACTATCTGCTATTTTCCCCATCTCTGGAAGTGTCATTTGTACATCAGCTTCACCAGATACGCGCGTGAAATTGAAGTGGAAATTTTTCATCCTTGCTGTTGAGAAACTATCACTAAGAAAGTACTGTATATTAATTATTTTACATAGTGACTTCTGAAAAACATTCTTGCTAAACAATGGCATATTTTAGGCTAATGATCCATAAAACATTGAAAATTTTATAAATCTCAGCAAGGATGCATTGCAATTTGCTTCAACGGCAGACGCAATCTCTGTTTTGGCGTGTGCTTGCGTGCGTGTGAGTCTGTGCGTGTCCATGCGTGCATCCGTGATGATGTCTTTTTCATGGCTTTTACAAGGCGTGGAACGAGAGAGAAAGAGACTGTGTGGCGTGCCACTCCTCACACAGACATTTTTGCAGTATTTTCCCTTTATTTTACGAGGTCGAGTTGCGATCTCAACACTCAACCCAGCACGGATGGAAACCGTACTTGGGAGCGGGCCCGACTAGTTTCGGACCTGGGAACCTCTGCTCCCAGGTCCGGCGCCGATGTCGTTGCACTCCCAGCCAGCCTGGCAGATGCAATCTCAATGGCTCTCCATACGGCTTTAGACCACCTGGACAACACAAACACCTATGTCAGGGTGCTGTTCATCGACTATAGCTCAGCATTTAATACCATCATTCCCACAATCCTGATTGAGAAGTTGCAGAACCTGGGCCTCTGTACCTCCCTCTGCACCTCCCTCTGCAATTGGATCCTCGACTTCCTAATCAAAAGACTACAGTCTGTGCGGATTGGTGATAATATCTCCTCCTCGCTGATGATCAACATTGGCGCACCATGGGTGTGTGCTTAGCCTACTGCTCTACTCTCTGTATACACCTGACAGTGTGGCTAGGCATAGCTCAAATACCATCTATAAATTTGCTGATGATATAACCATTGTTGGTAGAATCTCAGGTGGTGACGAGAGGGCATATAGGAATGAGATATGCCAACTAGTGGAATGGTGCCGCAGCAACAACCTGGCACTCAACGTCAGAAAGACGAAAGAGCTTATTGTGGACTTCAGGAAGAGAAAGTCGAAGGAACACATACCAACCCTCATAAAGGGATCAGAAGCGGAGAGAGTGAGCAGCTTCAGGTTACTGGGTGTTAAGATCTCTGTGAGGATCTAACCTGGTCCCAACATATCAATGTAGTTATGAAGAAGGCAAGACAGTGGTGATACTTCATTAGGAGTTTGAAGAGATTTGACATGTCAACAAATACACTCAAAAACTTCTATAGATGTACCATGGAGAGCATTCTAACAGGTTCCATCACTGTCTGGTATTGCGGGGGTGGGGGGGGGGGCTTACTGAACAGGACTGAAAGAAGCTGCAGAGGGTTGTAAATCTAGTCAGCGCCATGTTGGGTACTAGCCTACAAAGTACCCAGGGCATCTTCAGGGAGCAGTGTCTCACAAAGGCAGCGTCCATTATTGAGGACTTCCAGCACCCAGGGCATGCCCTTTTCTCACTGTTACATCAGGTAGGAGGTACAGAAGCCTGAAGGCACACACTCAGCGATTCAGTAACAGCTTCTTCCCCTCTGCCATCCAATTCCTAAATGGACATTGAATCTTTGGACACTACCTCACTTTTTTTAATATACAGTATTTCTGTTTCTGCAGGTTTTTAAAAGCTATTCAATATATGTAATTGATTTACTTGTTTGTTATTTTTATTTTATTATTATTTTTCTCTCTCTGCTTGATTATGTATTGCATTGAGCTGCTGCTAAGTTAACAAATTTCACGTCACATGCCTGTGATAATAAACCTGATTCTCATTCTGATTCCCCTCTGACCATCAGTGCATGCTATCTGGAGTTTGCATGTTCTTCCCGTGACCCGTGTGGGTTTCCTTCAAATGATCCAATTTCCTCCCACAACCCAAAGATGTGTGGTTTGGTAGGTTAGTTTATTAAAAAGAACAGATAAATATGGCATTAGCGTTAATGAATGGTTGATGTTTGGATGTACTTGGTGGGCTGAACAACCTGTTTCTATGCTTTACCTTTGACTCTGATTCATCTGCTCTTTGAAATTTTATCCACGTTTGTGTCATTTCAACTTAATTAATTCAGTGAGGAAAGAGAAGTAAATTATTTTTCTCCCTTAAATTCAGATTTCTTGGGCAAAATCTCAGGACATGAATAACATTCCCTCTGTTATAGCAATTACAGTCTTGAAGGTCTACGGGAGAAGGTGGGAGCATGGAAAATGACTTGGTCTTCTAATTTGTTTGGTTTATGATCACAAGGATCAATCATATCTATAAATCATGGTAGGTAATGTATTTGCCAACAAAATTTTGACTAGTTGAGACTATTAACATATTAATAAATTGTGTACTGTAAGTTACAGGAAACAATATTGTGTACTGAAAATATTATAAATGTTATGTTTGAAATTAATTGGTACAATGTGGTATTTTATCTCATTTTCTGTGATTCATTAATTTGGCATTCTGGGAATCCAGTCTATTTGCCCTTAAAGCTTGATTGTGGTGAGTAATTTGGGTATTGCAAGAATAATTGGCTTTTGGATATTAATTACAACTCCAGTGATCTTTCTTGAATGAGAATCTAAAACAAATAGTTTGTTGTGTGACTAAGATGATGAACAACACAAAAACAAGAAAGAATTGTGGCCATTCAGATAGCAGGTTTAGAATTTTTAGATATCTTCCTATCATGCAGAAATAGTGCAACTATAGGATTTACCAGCAATGCTTTCCCTCCATCAGCATCAAATTAAACATTCTTAATCATGGTAGAATGTTGCTGAGCTTAAGTGTGGTTGTTCTGTGTATCAAGCAAAAAGATGTACCTCAAGTACTTAATCTAACCACATCTCTAAAATCTATTACTGTCAAGGACAGGCCATGCCATAGGCAAATTGGAGCAACTTCACAAGTTCACCTTCTAGTTTTGTCCCATGTACATCTTCCTTTTTTAATATATCTCAGTTCCTTCACCATGTTTGCATCCTGCAACGCTCTAAGCAACAGCATTGTGCGAGTGCTTACACCAGAAAGGCTGCTGCATTTGAAGGCAATTTAAGGATGTGGCTTTCCAGTGATGCTCATGTCTTGCAGATGTGAAAATGTAAAAACAAAATGTAGCTCAGTCTTCTGTCATGATGAACACCATGCATAATCAATGTTACCTGTTCTTGTGTTGAGACCTCTAGATGCTTCATAGTAGTGTGGGCCATGAGGATGTGTAGTGGCTTCAGAGGTTGTGCATGGCAAATGGAACAATGTTTAAAGAAAAAATGTTGGTGAACAACAGTTCTAAGTTGAATAATTGAATAATATAAAGTTGAATAAGTTGATTAATTAAAAGATGTTAGTTTTGAAGGGAAATGGATGGCACTCATCTTAAATTATTGTCCTCTGGTGTTAGCCATTATTGCCCTGCAAGAAAGATGGTGGCTGTTGACTCTATGTATACCTCTCATTGTCTTGTACGTCTCTATCAAGTTGCCACTCATCCTTCTTCACTCCAAAGAGAAAAGGCTGATCTGGCTCAACCTTTTTTCATAACACATGCTCTCTAATTCAGGCAGCATCCTGGTAAATCTCCCCTGCACCCTCCCTAAACCTTCCATATCCTTTCTATAATGAGGTGGCCAGAACTGAACATGATATTCCAAGTGTGGTCGATGTGTCAAAGACTCTTGCAAATTCCTACAGATGTACAGTGGAGAGCATTCTGACAGGTGTGGACAAGACTGCAAGAGGCTGCAGAGTGTTATAGATGTTGCCAGCTCCATCACAGGCACAGTCCTCCCTGCCATCAAGAACATCTTCAAAAGGTGGTGAAGAGGTTGTAGCCTAAGTGGTGGGGGTCCTTGATTATGAATACTGCTTACTTGTGGCAGTGCGTCATATAAATGTATTCATTGGTGGGGAGGGTTTTGCCTGTGATGGAATAAATAGGCTGTCCTCCACTTTCTGCAGCCTTTCCTGTTTCTGGCATTGGTGTTTTCATACTAGGCAGTGATGCAACTAGTTGGGGTACTCTCCTCTGTGGATCTCAGAAGTTTATCACATCTTTGCATGACATGCCAAATCTTTGCAAATTTGTAAGTGGAGACACTATAGTGCTGGTTCCAGGACAGATCCTCTGATACGTTAAAGCCAAGAAATTTAAAGCTCTCCACCTCCATTCTCCTAATGAGGACATTGTTAAAAATTGGTAAGTATTGACAGGCACATTCCAAATTTCTTTAGCCTCCTGATGATATAGAGCATTGATGAGCACTCAGCTGCAGCGTTTACATGGTAGATTAAGAACAGGCTACTGGTTATGTTCACTCCAAGGAACTTGAAGTGCTCAACCCCAATGCTGCTGATGTAGACAGGAGCATCACCTCCCTTCCTGACAAAGGCCATTCACCCCATCAAGTCCATGCTGGCTCTCAATGGACATAATCCCATAAACCCCATTTCCCCACTTAGTTCCTTGCATCCTATTCTCTCTCATCCCCATTAGTACTGCCATTCCTCAGCCAACCAAGCAGTTGAAAGGGCTGTGGTGGATGAGTCAAGTCAAGTCAAGTTTATTGTCATTTCGACCATAAGCTGCTGGTACAGTACACAGTAAAAACAAGACAATGTTCCTCCAGGACCCTGGTGCTACATGAAACAACACAAAACTACACCTGACTATGTGAGACAGCACAAGGCTACACTAGACTACGTAAAACAACATAAATACTGCACTAGGGTACAGACTTGCACAGGACTACCTAAAGTGCACAAAACAGTGCAGGGCAGTACAATAATTAATAAACAAGACAAATAGGCACAGTAGAGGACAAATTACAATATAATAATAAATGATGTAGATGTCAGTCCAGACTGTGAGTATTGAGGAGTCTATATTGCGGCTTGGGGGAAGAAGCTGTTGCACAGTCTGGTCATGAGAGACCGAATGCTTCAGTACCTTTTGCCAGATGGCAGGAGGGAGAAGAGTTTGTGTAAGGGGTAAGTGGGGTCCTTCACAATACCGCAAACACGAGGAATTCTGCAGATGCTGGAAATTCAAGCAACACACATCAAAGTTGCTGGTGAATGCAGCAGGCCAGGCAGCATCTCTAGGAAGAGGTACAGTTGACGTTTCAGACCAAGACCCTTCGTCAGGACTAACTGAAGAAAGAGCTAGTAAGAGATTTAAAAGGGGGAAGGGGAGATCCAAAATGATAGGAGAAGACGGGGGTGGGGGAGGGGGAGGAAGCCCAGAGGATGGGCAAGGGGTATAGTCAGAGGGACAGAAGGAGAAAAAGGAGAGTGAGAGAAAGAATGTGTGTATATAAATAACGGATGGGGTACAAGAGGGAGGTGGGGCATTAGCGGAAGTTAGAGAAGTCGATGTTCATGCCATCAGGTTGGAGGCTACCCAGACAGAATATAAGGTGTTGTTCCTCCAACCTGAGTGTGGCTTCATCTTTACAGTAGAGGAGGCCGTGGATAGACATGTCAGAATGGGAATGGGATGTGGAAATAAAATGTGTGGCCTCTGGGAGATCCTGCTTTCTCTGGCAGACAGAGCGTACGTGTTCAGCAAAACGATCTCCCAGTCTGCATTGGGTCTCGCCAATATATAGAAGGCCACATCGAGAGCACCAGCTGCAGTATATCACCCCAGCTGACTCACAGGTGAAGTGTCGGCTCACCTGGAAGGACTGTCTGGGGCCCTGAATGGTGGTAAGGGAGGAAGAGTAAGGGCATGTGTAGCACTTGTTCCGCTTACAAGGATAAGTGCCAAGAGGGAGATCAGTGGGGAGGGATGGGGGGGACAAATGGACAAGGGAGTCGCGTAGGGAGCGATCCTTGCGGAAAGCGGGGGAGGGGGGAGGGAAAGATGTGCTTTGTGGTGGGATCCCGTTGGAGGTGGCGGAAGTTATGGAGAATAATATGTTGGACCCGGAGGCTGGTGGGGTGGTAGGTGAGGACCAGGGAAACCCTATTCCTAGTGGGGTGGTGGGAGGATGGAGTGAGGGCAGATGTGCGTGAAATGAGGGAGATGCGTTTGAGAGCAGAGTTGATGGTGGAGGAATGGAAGCCCCTTTTCTTTTATTTAAAAAAAAGGAGGACACCTCTCTCGTCCTGGAATGAAAAGCCTCATCCTGAGAGCAGATGCGGCAGAGATGGAGGAATTGCGAGAAGGAGATGGCATTTTTGCAAGAGACAGGGTGAGAAGAGGAATAGTCCAGATAGCTGTGAGAGTCAGTAGGCTTATAGTAGACATCAGTAGATAAGCTGTCTCCAGAGATAGAGACAGAAAGATCTAGAAAGGGGAAGGAGGTGTCGGAAATGGACCAGGTAAACTTGAGGGCAGGGTGAAAGTTGGAGGCAAAGTTAATAAAGTCAACGAGCTCTGCATGCGTGCAGGAAGCAGCGCCAATGCAGTCGTCGATGTAGCGAAGGAAAAGTGGGGGACAGATACCAGAATAGGTACGGAACATAGATTGTTCCACAAAGCCAACAAAAAGGCAGGCATAGTTCGGACCCATGCGGGTGCCCATAGCTACACCTTTAGTTTGGAGGAAATGGGAGGAGCCAAAGGAGAAATTATTAAGAGAAAGGACTAATTCCGCTAGACGGAGCAGAGCGGTGGTAGAGAGGAACTGATTAGGTCTGGAATCCAAAAAGAAGTGGAGAGCTTTGAGACCTTCCTGATGGGGGATGGAAGTATATAGGGACTGGACATCCATGGTGAAAATAAAGCGGTGGGGGCCAGGGAACTTAAAATCATTGAAAAATTTAAGAGCGTGAGAAGTGTCACGAACATAGGTAGGAAGGGGTTGAACAAGGGGGGATAAAACCGTGTCTTCACAATACCATTAGCTTTACGGGTGCAGCATGTGGTGTAAATGTCTGTAATAGTGGGAAGAGAGACCCCGATGATCTTCTCAGCTGACCTCACTATCCGCTGCAGGGTCTTGCGATCCGAGATGGTGCAATTCCCGAACCAGGCAGTGATGCAGCTGCTCAGGATGCTCTCGATACATCCTCTGTAGAATGTGGTGAGAATGGGGGGTGGGAGATGGACTTTTCTCAGCCTTCGCAGAAAGTAGAGATGCTGCTGGGCTTTCTTGGCTATGGAGCTGGTGTTGAGGGACCTGGTGAGATTCTCCACCAGGTGAACACTAAGAAATTTGGTGCTCTTAGCGATCTCAACAGAGGAGCCGTCAATGTTCAGTGGAGAGCGGTTGCTCCGTGCTCTCATGAAGTCAACAACCATCTCTTTTGTTTTGAGGAGTTAATTTAGTAGCCAGGTTAATATACTTACATACATTATATCTTTTGGGATGTTAGAGCAAACCAGAGAGCACTGAGGGAAACCCCCATTGTCACAAGGAGAATATTATGAACTTCACACTGATGGCAGAGGGTCAGAAACAAACATGAGTTGTTGCAGCTGAAAGGGAACATCACACTCTGCTGTACCACTGCAGTCTTTTATAGGAGGGCAGAGATTACCACTGCCTGGTAAACAAGTATTTATTTAGAGATACAACATGCAATAGACTGTTCTAGCTCTTTGAGCCCAGTCATCCAGCAACCCTGATTTAACCCTAGTGTAATCACGGAACAGTTTACAATGACTGATTAACTCTTTGCTCTTTGCAATTAGCTCTTTGGATTATTGGAGGAAATCGGAGGAGCTGGAGAAAATCCATGCATTCTATGAGAAGGACTTGCAGACTCCTTACAGATGATGTCAGAATTGAACTCTGGCCTGAGCTGTAATAGCATTTGCACTAACAGCTCTGCTGCCGTGGTGTCCAGGGATTGTACGCACCGATTTGACTTCTTCACCTTCACACTTCTCATCAGGTCCAATGTGCTGATGTACAGAAAGCAATCAGTTTTATTAGTCATATTTGTTTTCTTTGAGGTTTTTCAAAGGCTCATTTTAAACTTCTAGTTTCAAAAGCTGTAGTCCTTGCTGAAACTACATGTTACCTTTCAGTGATTCTTATGCAAGGACTGAGGATGGTGATAGACATATATTAGGGATTTGGTCTTATTGCTTTTGGTTTATTATACAGTGAAAAGCTTGTCTTGCATACTATTTATATAGATCAAATCATTCTGTGCATTGAGGTAGAACAAAGTAAAAAAAAACGCTACAGAATAAAGAGCAACAGCTACAGAACAAGTAGCGCAGATGAACGATAAAGTGCAAGATGAGAACAAAGTCGACTCAGGCTAAGTGTCTGTCTTGTTCAAGAGTAACAATGGGATAGAGGCTGTCCTTGGGTCTGGTGGTATGTGCTGTGGGCTTTTGAGAGAGAAGAGAATGTTCGGAGTTGGTGGAGTCTTGGATTATGCTAGTTGCTTTACTGAGGCAGTGAGAAGTACAGTATTTACGAAGCCCATGGAGGGAAGGCTGGTTTCCGTGATGAGCTGAGCTGCATCCACAACCCTCTGCAGTTTCTTGTGGTCACATGCATAGCAGTTGCCTTTGACCTATTTAAGAGATCCTTAGACACTTGTATGAAAGAAAAATGGTGGGTTATGTGCTGCTTAGGAGGGAAGGGTTAGATTGTCACTATGTGGTGGGCTGAAGTGCTCGTACTGTGCTGTACTGTTTTATGTTTTATATCTTGTGTTTCTTAAATTTCTACTTTTTAACATTACATCATTGGTACTACACCCTTCTCTCTGGAATTTTGTCTTTCATGACAGATTGAAAAAAATATTTTTTTATCAATTCACCCATTCTGCCTGTAAGAGACCTACTTTTATGTTTGGTATTCTTTTGCTTTTAGTTAAAGAAGCTCTTAGCCTGTTTTTGCAATTGTTGTTTTGCTCGTTCATTTTTTCTTCTAATTGCTTGGTCAGTAATTGGGAGGCAGAACAAAGGTTTGTTTGGAATCAAAATCCCTCCATTGGATCTTAATGTATGAGACCAAAAAACCATATTATACAGTAGCTCAAATGGAAATTATTTTACCTTTCACCAAATATTTTTTCCTTGATTTCACTGTAAGGTAATGTGTCACCATTGATTTTGTTAGCACCTGTATTGTTCTGGTGGCATCTCTGTTTAATAGCATTGACACACTTGACAAAGAGTAAATTCCAAAACCTGTCCAACTGCCTGTTTAAATTCTTTGTTTCTGCATTTATCTTCAAGTGACTGAAGGTGTGAAAGAAACATGCTTTCTGCCTGTGAACAGTGTACTTTGCAGGAGCATGTAAAGAGTATATTCTTGCATTCGTAGTTGCTTCTGTTTAAATTTTGATTCCAACAAAGAAGCCTATGGCTGCTCTTTTGTTGCTCGTGCTCCTGCACGCTTGTTGGACCAGCAATTGAATGTATTTTTTTTACTTGTATTTTTTTTAAAATGCTACCATGAGGCGCCACAGAGGCGTAGTGGCTAACAGGAAGCCATTACAGCTTGGGGCATCAGAGTTTGGAGTTCATTTCTGGCATCCTCAATAGGAAAGTTTGTATGTTATTCCTATATGTGTGTGGTTTTCCTCTGGGTGTTCAAGTTTCCTCCCACAGTCCAAAGACGTACCTGTTAATAGGTTAATTTGTCAGGCTAGTGTTAAATTGGTGGGTGTCTGGGCTGTGCAGTTTGTTGGGCTGGAAAGGCCGGCTCCACAGTCCAACTGTAGCTAGCCTGAAGTCTGTAGTCTGGTGGAAACGTGAACAGTAAAGCATGGTGATAGCACATGGTGATTTAATGCAGTTGTGTTATGATGCCAATGTTCTTGCATGTGTGTATTGGGCAACTGTCACAGCTGGTGTACATGCACTGCTTAAATAATGTGGAAACTGAGATTTGAAAGTTAATTTAGCAGGGTAGTGCACATGGTGATTGTTCTGAGATGAGCTCAAATATAAATAGAGCACTTCCTGAAAATTCATTTTTCATAAATTAAACAAGTTTTGAATTTTGCATACAGTAGTAACATGCAAAATACTGGAGGAATACTGCAGGTTAGGAAGTATGTATGGAGAGGAATAAAGAGCTGATGTTTTGGGTCGTGACCCTTCCTCCTCCAGCATTTTGTGTGTGCTACTCTGGATTTCCAGCATCCATAAACTCTCTCGTTTTTGAATTTTCTATTACTTCGGTTTAAAATTGTGTGGGTGTTAACTTAATGATGATATGTCATATTTGAGTGAATAGATTGTATTTTATAATGCAGAGTCACAACAGTAGAATCCCAATCTGTCTTGCAATCTGTTATAACTTCAATTTGCTAGTCATGCTCACTGGGTCAATCTGTTTTCCAAGCTGCATGTTGAAGTAAACAGTGCTGGTGGACTGTGGTAGAAACATCACCTGCAAATATCTTGATCACTTTTTCAAACTTAGAGTCAATGTGTGCAGTTTCACATTTTAAAAATCTATTTACTTATTTTAGCCCCCCCAGGGCTGTGTGCTCAGTCCACTGCTGTTCACTCTGCTGACCCACAGCTGTGCGGCAATACACAGCTCGAATCACATCATCAAGTTCTCTGATGACATGACCGTGGTGGGTCTCATCAGCAAAAACGATGAGTCAGCATACAGAGAGGAGGTGCAGTGGCCGACGGGGTGGTGCAGAGCCAACAACCTGTCTCTGAGTGTGAACAAAACAAAAGAGATGGTTGCTGACTTCAGGAGAGCACGGAGTGACCACTCCGCTGAACATTGACGGCTCCTCCGTTGAGATCATTAAGAGCACCAAATTTCTTGGTGTTCACCTGGCGGAGAATCTCACCTGGTCCCTCAACACCAGCTCCATAGCCAAGAAAGCCCAGCAGCATCTCTGCTTTCTGCAAAGGCTGAGAAAAGTCCATCTCTCACCCCCCCATCCTTACCATGTTCTACAGAGGATGTATCAAGAGCATCCTGAGCAGCTGCATTGCTGCCTGGTTCGGAAATTGCACCGTCTCGGATCGCAAGACCCTGCAGCAGATAGTGAGGCCAGCTGAGAAGATCATTGGGGACTCTCTTCCTGATATCACAGACATTTACACCACATGCTGCACCCCTAAAGCCAACAGTATTGTGAAGGACCCCACACACCCCTCATACAAACTCTTCTCCCTCCTGCCATCTGGCAAAAGGTACCAAAGCATTCAGGCTGTCATGACCAGACTGTGCAACAGTTTCTTCTCCCAAGCCATCAGACTCCTTAATACCCAGAGTCTAGACTGACATCTACATCATTTATTATTATATTGTAATTTGTCCTCTACTGTGCCTATTGTTTTGTTTATTATTTATTGTACTGCCCTGCACTGTTTTGTGCACTTTAAGTAGTCCTGTGTAGGTCTGTAGTCTAGTGTAGTTTTTATGTTGTTTTACGTAGTCTAGTGTAGCCTTGTGTTGTCTCACTTAATCTAGTGTAGTTTTGTGTTTCATGTAGCACCATGGTGTGGAGGAACGTTGTTTCGTTTTTACTGTGTACTGTACCAGCAGTTTATGGTCGAAATGACAATAAAAAGCAACTTGACTTGACTTGAGATGCAATGCAGAGCAGCCCCTTCTGGCCCACTGAGCTGTGCCGCCCAGCAACCCACCTATTTAACTCCTAGCTTAATCACAGGACAGTTTACAGTGACCAATTAACCTATTAACTGGTACGTTTTTGGACTGTAGGAGGAAACCGGAGCACTCGGAGGAAACGGGATGAATGTACAACCTTCCTTAGAAAGGATGCTGGAATTGAACTCTGAACTCCAGTGCTCGAACTGTAATAGTGCTGTGCTGAGCACTACACTACCATGGCGCCCCAGTTATTTAGTTTAGTATCACAACTAACAATATCCTGTTGTTTTGAAGAATGCTCATAGTCTTCCAATGGAAAGTTATGAGAGTGAGTTGATTGATTTTTGCCTTGTCTCAGCACCCCTTCAGTTCCCAATTTTGAAATTGTTGAAGTTGTACTCTAGCATTTTAAATGATCAGAATCAGGTTTATTATCACCGGCATGTGACATGAAATTTGTTAACTTAACAGCAGTTCAATGCAATACATAATCTAGCAGAGAAGAAAAGTAATAAATAAAAATAAAAAATAATAAATAAGTAAATCAATTATGTATATTGAATAGATTTTTAAAAATGTGCAAAAACAGAAATATTTTTTTAAAAAAAGTGAGGTAGTGTCCAAAGATTCAATGCCCATTTAAGAATCGGTTAGCAGAGGGAAAGAAGCTGTTCCTGAATCACTGTGTGTGTGCCGTCAGGCTTCTGTGGCTCCTTCCTGATGATAACAATGAGAAAAGGGCATGTCTTGGCTGCTGGAGGTCCTTAATTTTGGACACTGCCTTTCTGAGACACCGCTCCTCGAAGATATCCTGGGTACTTTGTAGGCTATTACCCAAGATGGAGCTGACTAGATTCACAACCTTCTGGCAGCTTCTTTTGGTCCTGTGCAGTAGCCCCTCTGTACCAGACAGTGATGCAACCTGTCAGAATGCTCTCCACAATACAACTACGGAAGTTTTTGAGTGTATTTGTTGTTGAGTATGCATGTTTTGTGCACAGGAAAGGCACCTTACTACTTGGAGAAGAAAAAATATGCTTCAATTCAGTATGCAACAGAAATGGGGCAAAAGTTTCTTTTTGATTTTGTCCTTCATTTGTATCTCATAGATGAGAATCTTTCAACTTCCTTGGTATTTATATGGCAGATTAGTTATTGAGTGGCAGACACTAATTTTAGAGGGAAGTCTCTCCAACAGCGCAGTTTATTTTCAGGCAAGAATTTGGCTGAAAACATTTGTTGTTTTAGAGTTAGTGCTTTGGGATCACAAGTGTGAGCGAGTGTGTGCCTGAAGTTCATTTGGGTATTAAACACTTATTGGTTCATCATGAACTTTGATCACCGTGCCCAGTGACTTAGCAAATTGCTTAGAGTTGAATGAAAAGCAACACAGTCTGCAATAACCACAATGTGCAGGAAGATTCCATTTGAAGAGCTCAATCAACACCAGAAGAGCTCCAGGCCACTCTTGATGTGTGTAGAATGACTGTTTGGAATGCAAAGGAGATGAACTTAATGGTCATGTTTACATGTTGCCTGCACGTATACTTCTGGCCTGTATGTTCACTTCATTAACATGATTCGGCATGAATGAATCAATCTTTTCATTGAGTTCTGCCAGCCAAAAACATTGAGATTCAGAAAATGCAAATTGTTACTGGAAACTCTTGGGCTAGATATTTGAGTATGTTGTAGTTGCTTTGCATCATGGTTTCATATTTGCAGAAGTATCAATTGATGTGTCAAACTGCTGGGAAATGTTGGTTTTCTTGCCTCTGATTAATGCTGTTTAGACATGGCTGGTTTCACTTGGTCAAAGTACAGGTGCACTAACAATATTCTTGAAAAGTGCATAAAACAAATATTCAACTTCAAGTGTTGAACCTCAAGCTGCAGCTTTCTTTATTTTCACCTTTGGTTTGGAGATAAACCAGTCCATTGTCCTCTGTTTTGCACATACTTGGGAAGTAATGTGGAGGAAAAATACAAGAGCTATGAACGAGAATGCCTTTTTTGTACTTCACATGCAGGTAATTTCTTTGAACCTGCTGCCCTTCTCTTAATGTGCTCAATACAAGTTGTGTCTGTTGTTCCACTCTACCATCCCTCAATTCCGTTGAAATTGAAATAGCACATTTTATGCTTCAGCTTAATATTTAGACCTTAAACCAAGAACTCCTTTTTCCTACCTTATACAATCTGAAACTGTTTCAGGAAAAAGGTCTAATCTATAGAACTAATTGTTTCCTGAAAGAAAATATCTTTGGAAAGTGCCTTGGAGTTTCAAGCTAATTGCTGGTAGAACTCAGCCTCTGGATGCCAAAAGATGGCCAATGCAGACACTTTACCCAAAATGTTGACCATTCTTTTATCTGTATGAGTACTATTCAATGAGCTGAGTTCCTCCAGCAGTTTGATACCCTTTTTACTCCATATTTCAGCATCTGTAGTTTCTTATGCTGCCTTGGAATTTCATGTTAATCAGCATCATTGCAAGTTGAGTAACTGTTAACTTAATGCCATTTCTCTCCCCTGCAAATGGTGGCTGAAGTTGCAGCACCATGGAAGCTACAGTTGCAGGAATAAGTTTGTGAACCCTTTGCAATTACCAGGTTTTCTTTCTGCATTAATTACTCATAAATGTGGTCTGATCTTCATCTAAATCACAATAATAGACATGCAATCTGTCTAAACTAACAACACACAATTGTACTTTTCATGTCTTTATTGAACACATTGTTTAACCATTCTGAGTCTGGGCTGGAAAAAGTATGTGAACCCTTGTATTTAATAACTAGTAGAACCTCCTTTAGCAGCAATAACCTCAACCAAATGTTTCCTGTAGCTGCTGATCAGACTTGTACAACGGTGAGGAGAAATTTTAGACCTCTCCTCTGCACAAAACTGTTTCAGTTCATCAATATTTTTGGGATACCTTGCATGAACATCCTCCTTCAGGTCATGCCACAGCATCTCAATTGGGTTAAGGTCTGGACTCTTGACCCAGCAATGCCTAAACATGAATTTTCTTCTTTTTAAACCATTCTGTTGATCTACTTTTGTCTTTCGGATGATTGTCTTGTTGCATCATCCAACTTCTATTAAGCTTTAGATGATGGACCACTACCCTGACATTCTTCTGTAAAATGTCTTGATACAATTTTGAATTTATTGTTCCCTCAGCGATTGCAAGTTGTCCAGGCCCTAAAGCAGCAAAGTAGCTCCAAACCATGATGTTCCTTCCATGCTTCAGTTGGGATGAGGTTTTGGTGTTGGTGTTCAGTGCCTGTTTTTCCTCAAAACATAGTGGTGTGCATTTCTGCCAAAAAGTTCAACTTTTGTCACATCTGTCCACAGAATATTGTCCCAGAAGCGCTGTGAAAAATCCAGATGGTCTTTTCCAAACTTGAGATGTGCAGCAATTTTTTTTTTTTGGAGAGCAGTGGTTTCCTCTGTGGTGTCCTTCCATGAACACCCTTCTTACATAGTGTTTCTCTTATAGTGGACCTATGCACAGAGACTTTAGCAAGTTCTAGAGATTTTTGCAGGTCATTTGCTGTTACCCTTTCGTTCTTTTTCACCACCTTCAGCAGTGCATGTTGTGCTGTTGGTGTGATCTTTGCAGGAGACACACTCCAAAGGAGAGTAGCAACGGTACTGAATTTCCTCCATTTGTAGACAATATCTCTTACTGTTGACTGATGAATACTCAGGTCTTTAGAAATGCTTTTGTAGCCTTTTCCAGCTTCATTCATCTCTATATTTCTTTTTCTGAGGTCCTCTGAAAGTTATTTTGATCAAGGCATGGTGCACGTCAGCAAATCTTTCTTGAGAAGAGCAGAATCAGTCAGTAACCTGACTGTGTCTTTTATAGGGCAAGGCACCTCTGCAACCCACACCTCCAATCGCAACTCATTGAATTGGAACACTTGACTCCAAATAGCTTTTGTAGAAGGCATTACCCCAGAGGTTCACACTTATTTGAACCTCTTCTGTGATTGTTTAAATGAGTATTCAGTTTTAACGCGAAGTAGACTTAGATGAAATTCAGACCACATGGGGAGTCCGGAACCAGAGGCCATAATTTGAGAATAAGGGTTAGGCCATTTAGAACGGAGTTGAGGAAAAACTTTTTCACCCAGAGAGTTGTGAATTTGTGGGATGCTGTGCCTCAGAAGGCAGTGGAGACCAATTCTCTGGATGCTTTCAAGAAAGAGTTACATAGAGCTCTTAATGATAGCGGAGTTGAGGGATATGGGGAGAAGGCAGGAATGGGGTACTGATTGTGGATGATCAGCTGTGATCACAGTGAATGGTGGTGCTGGCACAAAGGGCCGAATGGCCTACTCCTGCACCTGTTGTCTGTTGTCTATTTTATGAGTAATGCAGAAAACCAGGTAATTGCAAAGGGTTCGCAGACTTTTTCTTGCAACTGTGTGGTCCACATCCCACACTATACTGATGTTTGTTTGTCTTTTCATTGTTAGAGTCACTATTTTGCAATTTCTCTTAGTAATGGAAGCAGAATCTGAGTACAACTGTCACTTCAGCACAGCTAGACCAGGGCAATAAATTTAGCCTTCCCACCAGTATTAATCACACCTGGAAACAAGCTTTAAAAATCCATTGATTTATCTCCAGAATCAAGGTTTCCATCTCAATTTGTTTGTTCAATGTATGGTTTAGTTTTGGTTTTGTTCAAGCTGCAAATTTTGGACATAAGCATTGGAGTTATTAAATGAGGAAAGTTTAATCTTAAGTACACTCCTGCTTGTCAGGCAATTGCAGTAGATGTTTTGACTAATGATAGGAATAGATCTTTAGTAATTTGTTTGCAACCAGAACAGGAAGTGATAAAGGTTTATTAGGATGAGTGCTTTAGGTAACCATCCTTTCAAATTCATCAGAATTTGACATGTTCAAAGACATTGCTTTAAGCATGTCAAGTATCACATGCAAATAGTAAAGTAAGCGCAAGTTGTGAGTTGCCTATGGGCACTTTAATGCCACCTGAGCAACAGCAACTTGTATTTATTGGCAAAAGCTGAGTGGAACATGTGAATGTAATCACCCCAAAATGGGATGAGTAGGTGTAATGTAAAAAGGAGAAATTGGGTGAGGCAGGGAGAACAGCCTCCAGAGCTGTGTTTTAAGGAAGGTATTTGAGAGTAGAGATGGAGGGAGATGACTGCCGAATACAGAGCAAAATGTTTTGAAGGAGTGAGGGTGAGTATGCTAAGCTGAATTCAAGGGGGCCAATATCTTGCAGGCAGGTTTGGTAGAGCTGTTTGGGAAGGGTTTAAACTAATTTGACAGGAGGGATAGAAAGTGGAGTGGTAGGGCTGAGGGATAGAAATTGGAGTGGTAGGGCTGAGGGATGGGGCAATAGTATCCATGCAGGTGCAGTGTGTAGTGAACTGTGAGGAAGGACAAGTAGGTGAGAGGGCAAAGTTGCAGTCAGTGGCATGAATTAAAGTGTAGCAGGGGACCAAAATCAAGAAGGGTGATAAATACAGGACTGAAGGTTTGATTTTTGAATGCATGCAGTATATGGAATAAGGTAGGTGATCTTATAGCACAGTTAGAGATTGACAGGTATGACATTATGGACATCAGTGAGATGTGGCTGAACAAAGATCATGGTTGGAATCTAACATCCAAGGATATACCTTGTATTGAAGGAACAGGCAGGTAGGCGGAGGAGGTGGGTGGCTCTGTTCGTTTTAAAAAGAAATCAAATCCTTAGAAAGAAGTGACATAGGATCAAAAGATGTAGAATACTTGTGGCTAAAGTTAAGAAACTGGAAGGGTAAAAAGATTCTGATGGGAACAAATATATAGGCCTCTGAACAGTAGCCAGGATCTGGGGAAACACATTACAATGAGAAAGGCATGTAAAAGGGGAAATGTTACAAAAGTCAGGAGGGATTTCAATATGTAGATAGATTGGGAAAATCAGGTTAGAGCTGGATCCCAACAGAGGGAGCTTGTCAAATGCCCATGAGATGGCTATTTGGAGCAGCTTGTGTTTGAACCCATTAGAGGAAAGGCAATTCTGAATTGGATGTTGTGTAATGACCCAGATTTGATTAGAAGCTTAAGGTAAAGGAGCCCTTAGGGGGCAGCAATCATATACCTTGTATTGAAGGAACAGGTAATACGATTGAATTTGCCCTGAAGTTTGAGAAGGAGAAGATAAGTCAGATGTATCTGTATTACAGTGGAGTTAAGGGAATTAGAGGCAAGAGAGGAGCTGGCCAATGTTGATTGGAAGCGGACACAAGCAGGGATGATGGCAGAACATTGAAAAAATGCAGGATAGATACATCCCAAAGATGAAGTACAGGTCAACCTTCACTAATCCGGCACCATTGGGACCTGAGGAGTGCCGGATTAGTGAAAATGCCGAATTACAGAAGGGCAACATTAAGCATAATCAATGCCGGATTATCGAAGGAACCGGATTACAGGTAGTCGGATTAGTGAAGGTCGACCTGTATTGTAAAGGGAGGCTGGCACAACTGTGGCTAATGGGAAGTCAAACACAACATAAAAGTCCTGACGAAGGGTCTTGGCCTGAAACATCGACTGTACCTCTGCCTAGAGATGCTGCCTGGCCTGCTGCGTTCACCAGCAACTTTGATGTGTGTTAAATAAAAGTAAAAAAAGATGACATATAGCAAAAATGAGTGGAAAGCTAGAGGAATGGGAAGCTTTTAAGAACCGGCAGGAGACAACACAAAAAAAAGCCATAAGAAGAGAAAATATGAATTATGAACATAAGCTAGCCATTAGTTTAAAAGAGGATACCAGAAGTTTGTTCCAGACTTTTAAAGAGTAAAAGGGGGGAGAGAATAGATATTGGATCACTGGAAAACGTCACTGAAGAGGTAGTAATGGAAGACAAAGAAATGACAGACAAACTTGGTGTATTTTGCGTTGGTCTTCACTGTGGAAGATGTGAGCAGAATGCCAGAAATTTGAGTGTTGGGGCAGAAGTGAGTGTGGTTGTTATTACAGATTCAGTACCCCTTATCCAAAATGCTTGGAGTCGGAAGCATTTTGGATTTTGGATTTTTTCTGATTTTGGAATTGAATTGAAAATATACGTGGACCTAAGATGTTAACTGTCCTGTGGGATCATCAGTTGATCTGCCACCTGTCTTCAGGAGTTTCTGCCCGCTTATGATCAAGACTCCTTCAAGGTGGTGGGCCAGCTGTGCTAAAGCACCACCTTCCACTGGTGAGCTTAAAAACTTGGCATCTGCCTCTATCAGAGTTGTTGGTCGCTTCCATCCAACAGATAGTCTGCTCTTCAGGTGTCTATGCAACTACTGAAGGGTTTGTAAGATATGTGTACACTGTCTGACTATCTGCCCCTCTGGACATATTTGGTCCACACCCATGCTGATCCTTTTTCTGCTGCCTCAGCTACAGCCCTGCTGGTTGACTTGATCTCTCTTCTAGTGAAGCCAAGGTCACGCAACCACTTCTGGAAAGTGAACGCTATAAACCCACGGCAGCCTACTTCGAATGGATAGCATGAGACCTTCCACCCTCTGTCTCTGCACTCTGATCTTAATTCTGCATATTTGGTTAACTTGCGCTCATGGGTTTCATCGATGTTGTCTTCCCAGGGGACTGTGAGTTCACCAACAACCACTTCTTGACTGGTGTCAGACCATACGATTATATCTGGACACAATGTGGTGAAAGCTATTTGCTCCGGGAAACTGCCTTTCCTGTCCAAGTCGGTCTTGACACACCAATCGTTGGCTAAAGAAAGTATACTTGATCATGGGCCCGCGCTGTACACCCTTGACTTGGAGCCTTCTTTCACAAATGATATGCGATGTTCTGTGCAGCATAAGTTGTGCTGCAGTACTCTCTGCTCAACCGCTTCTGTTACAACTTTGAGAACGTTATGTCTCCAAGTGTACATGCCGCTGGAAAGATTGACTCTGCATGCACTCAAAATATGTTGAAGTGTTCCCTTCTCGCCACAAGCAGCAAGTCTGTCTTCATACCAGGTGCTGAGGTTGGCAGGTGTTGGGAGCAGATCGTACGTTGCTCTGCATAGAAAAGAAATGCGAAGCGGTTCCATCTGCCACAGAACATTCCAAGATGGATGTTGTTGTTCAACACTTTCCCACCGGGTCCAAGCCCCTTGTTTGGCCAGGCCAGCTGTTTTAGCTAACCTCTTCTCCTCTTCTACCTCTTGTATTTCTTGTGTTACAAGCTCACGGCGCTCCTTACCTGTAGAAGATGACTTCCACT
Source organism: Mobula birostris (assembly GCF_030028105.1). NCBI lineage: Eukaryota > Metazoa > Chordata > Chondrichthyes > Myliobatiformes > Myliobatidae > Mobula > Mobula birostris. The sequence goes on along the minus strand of NC_092387.1, from coordinate 7,237,427 downwards.
TGAGAGTTATCCATTCAAGTCCCTGACGGCCTAGCTGGATAGCCCCAACCATCTCCTTGTGCTTCAATCTAGACCCTGCCTCATCAACTGCTACATGGGCTGACCACTTCCTGCCTGATCTCACATCGAATGGATGTTCTTGATGACAGGGTCTTTTGAGTCTCGAAGCATCAAGAATGACCTTACCTTGGCTACCTTGACTTCTTCAACAAGGGATTGCACCAGGAGGGTAAGCTTTGTCTGGCTACTGTGGATTGCAACATTGGTGAGGCTGCTTGGTGCTCTAAGCCACTTCTTCACATACATGTTGATCTTTTCCATTGCCTCAACATGGGACACTGCCACGTCATAGACAGTTAGTGGCCACATTATCCGTGGCATCAATCTGTACTGCAAGCACCACAACTTCAACTTGCCAGGCAAGCCACACTTGTGGACAGACATCAGGCCCCTGCTGATCTGTTCTCCTGTCTCTTGAACCCTCTTGGTGTCTCTCAGCTCCTCTGTGTACCATCGCCCAAGGCTCTTAACTGGTTGGTCCTGAATGGATGAAATCTCCTCTCCACAAAGGGTGAAGTGAAAGTCAACCAGCTTTCCTCTTCTAAGAACAAGGCTTCTTGACTTCTTGATCTTGAACTTCATTCTTCCCCAATCCATTAGCTCCTCGAGTCTAGATAGTACATTTTCCACTGCCTCCGTGCTGGGACCCAAAAGGGTGAGATCGTCCATGAACGCTCATTGGTGGTAACTCCCCTCCGCCATCAAGTGCGACACCTGGTCCCACTGATCCTGCAGCCCTCACAATGAATGACCTCCATGGCTAACACAAAAAGGATGGGATCCCATTGGGATTCCAACATCCAAGTTCTACCACCTGGTTGTAAACTGCTAAGTGGAAAACCTCATCCGGAAATCGTTGTAGTACAGGTGTCCCCAACTTTTTGAACGTTCGCTTTGTGAAACCTCACTGTTACAAAAGACCTACATTAGTTACCTGTTTTCGCTAACAGAAAGTGTTTTCACTGTTATGAAAAAAGGCAGCGCGTGGGAAAAGCAGTGCACGGAAAAAAATCAGCGCGCGCCCGAGCAGCCGCTCTCTCCCGGATTTGGAACGGCATTCTCGCCGGCATTGCTTAAACACGTGCTTGTGAGCAGCCATTTGCAAGATGAGTTCTAAGGTATTGGAAAAGCCTGAAAGAGCTCGTAAAGGTGTTGCACTTAGTGTAAAACTAGACATAGCGTTTCAATCGTGGTGAACGAAGTAAGGACAAAGTGGGTTTGGCTTGTGGAAGTTGATGAAGATGATGTTGAAGAGGTTTTGGCATCTCATGACCAAGAACTGATAGATCAAGAACTGATAGATGAAGAGCTGATGCAATTGGAAGAGGAAAGGATAACAATCGAAACTGAATGCAGTAGCAAACTGAACGTGAAGCAACTGCGTGAGATTTTCGCTGCAATGATAAGCACGACTTTAATTTTGAAAGGGTACGTTGATTTAGGGCATATTTGCAAGATGGTTTGAGTGCTTACAAAGAACTGTCTGATCTAAAAAATGAGCGAGGCTAGCAGTCAAGCAAGCCTTCCACATCAGCCACAGCAGACAACGAACCTTGACCTTCGACATCAAGGCGAGCAGTCATAGGAGAAGATGACCTGCCTACCCTCATGGAAACAGATGACACTCCAGTGTCCCACCACTCCAACCCCCAGGTCGCGGACAGATACCGATTCGCGGAGAATGCAGCGGTAGCCGGGAGGCACACAGCACATCTTTAAGAAAAAAGCCGAAATAAACAAGCTAATTAATTAGGTGCCGCCCGACACATAAATGTCGGGCCAGATCATAGGCGATTGCCGATTACATCACCTCTGATCTGGGCCGACATGTATGTGCCAGGTGGCACCTAATTAATTAGCATGTTTATTTCGGCTCTTTTCTTAAAGATGTGCTGTGTGCCTCCCGGCTACCGCTGTACCCCTGCATGCTTTGCGGATTGGAATCAGTTCGCTGCCTGGAAGGTGGGGGCCACTGCACCACCCCAACCTGCGACGACTCAGCCTAACACACCATCGTCAGTGTGCTCGGCGCTGTCCCAATTCCGGTAAGTGATACTACACTGTACATACATTATTTCTACTTTATATAGGCTGTGTATTTTTAAGTGTTATTTGGTATGATTTGGCAGCTTCATAGCTTAAAGGTTACAGGAGAGAGTGTTTCTGCCGATGGTGCTTGCGTGAGGTTTTTGCTATGGAGAACAGTGCAATGATTGTGGAAAAGTATTTCTACATTATATAGGCTGTGTATTTATCATATCATTCCTGCTTTTACTATATGTTACTGTTATTTTAGGTTTTATGTGTTATCTGGCATGATTTGGTAGGTTATTTTTCGGTCTGCAAACGCTCAAACTTTTTCCCATATAAATAAATGGTAATTGCTTCTTTGCCTTACAACATTCCGGCTTACGAACCGTTTCATAGGAACGCTGTACCTTCGGATGGCGGGGGGAACCTGTACTGCCTAACAAAGTTCCTCACCTTAGCAGGAATCCATAGGAATTCCATCGCAAACTCAATCAGGACATGAGGAACAGAACCATACGCATTTGCCAGATCAAGCCAAACTACAGCCAGATTTCTTCTCAACCTTTTCGACTCTTGGATGGTATGCCATATCATACTAGAATGTTCAAGGCATCCCGTGAAGCCTGGTATTCCTGCCTTCTGCACAGACGTATTTACCAATCCATTCCCTATCACAAGTGAAGATATTCTTTCTGCCAGAATTCCAAACATAATCTTCCCCTCTACATTCAGGAGTGAAATTGGTCGGAACTGGTTCAATGTAGTAGAATCCTCTTCCTTCGGGATGTATACTCCTTCAGCCGCACTCCATGACAAAGGAACAACACCTTGTCTCCACACCACCTTTAACAAGCTCCACAAGTATTTCCTCAGCTCTTCACACTTCTTGAACACCTTATACGGCACTCCATTAGGTCCTGGCACTGAGCCTGACCTTGCCTTTCTGATGAACCGTTCGACTTTTGCCAGTCTGGGTTCTGACAGATCAAACTTCACTCCTGGCTTGGTAGGCTTCACAAGCCCTGAAATGTCAAGCAAAGGAGCCTCCCACTGTTCGTTAGAGTAAGTGCTTGCCAGATGATCCTCAAGTTCTTCTTGAGAGATGTTAAGCTGCCCGCTCTTACTTTGTTCAAACAGTTACTTTGTGAACTCGTGAGGGTTCTCAATGAACGATTTTCTTGCCTTCTCTCTCCTCCTTCTCTTCTTACGTTGTGACTCTGCACGACGGAGTGATGCTAACTTTATTCGAAAATGCTCTCGGCTAGATCAGCAAGCCCTGGCTGGTCACCCTCACTTGCTACCTTCCACCTCTGTCTCAACGATCTAAGCTCTCTCCTCAACCTACTAATCTCCTTCTGGTGCCTGCTTGGTTGCTGTGTAGGCATTGCTTTCTTCAACTCAACCAACCCAAACCTGTACTTTCCAACATCGTAAATCATATCGCCCATCACTTCCAACTTTCTCTTTGTTCCCCTGAGAGTGTAATAATGAGATATTGTAGCTTGGGATTGCTATTGTTTCTGACTCTAAATTTCTGTGCTTTGAGTAAGCAGTCTTTGTCTTACGCTTACGAACCAGTGAAAATCTGCAGAGGTTGGAAATCTGAGCAACATTCACAGGACTGCAGAAGGGTTTCAGCCAAGACGTCGACTGTGCTCTTGTCTTAGATGCTGCCTGGCCTGCTGAGTTTCTCCAGCATTTTGTGCATGTTGCTTGGTCTTACACTTATTCATCACACACATGTACTTAACTGTAAGCAATTAATATTACCATTATACAATTAATATAATGAAAATAAAGTGTGCAGGTTAACAAAAGCTGCACAGCAGCATTGGGAGAATACCTGAATCAGCTGTTGAACAGCAATAAACGACAGCAGGCTTTTAGTCTCTGCCAATAATGCCATCTTTTGACTGAAAGGTTACAGTATATTGTATTTCTATTTTACTTTTTTAGGTTTTATGCAAGATATAGAAACAATCAGCATTGTCGGCTTAGACTGTAAAACATAGGAACAGAATTGGGGCCATTCAGCCCATTGAGCCTGCTCCGCCATTCCATCATGCCTGATCCCGGATCCCACTCAACCCCATACATCTGCCTTCTGTGAACAACTGGACAATGATATACACGGGAAAATCTGCAGATACTGGAAATGCAAGCAACGCACAAAATGCTGGAGGAACTCAGCAGGTCAGGCAGCATCGATGGAAAAGAGTAAATAGTCACCGTTTCGGGCTGAGATCCAGCATTTTGTGTGGGTTGCTTTGGATTTCCAGCATCTCAAAGCTCTTAATTTCTTTCTGGACACCAGACCCAGCCAGTTCCCCTCCTCCACCACTCTTCTCCGTCTGGCAGAACTTGTCCTTGCTCTTAATAATTTCTCCTTTGGTTCCTCCCACTTCCTTCAAACAAAAGGTGTAGCCATGGGTCCCAGCTGTGCTTGCCTGTTTGTCGGCTACATGGAACAGTCCATGTTCCAAGCCGACACTGGTATTGCACCCCAACTTTTCCTGCGCTACATTGACGACTGCATTGGTGCTGCTTCCTGAACCTATCTGGAGCCCATCGACTTCAGCAACTTTGCCTCCAACTTCCACCCTGCTCATAAATGTACCTGGTCTATTTCTGACACCTAGCTCTCCTGTGTCTAGAGACTGCTTATCTACTGATATCTATTATAAACCCAGTGATTTTCACAGCTACTTGGACTGTACCTCTTTTCATTCCTGTTACTTGTAAAAATGCCACCCACTTCTCTCAATTCCTCTGTCTCCACTGCATCTGCTCTCAGGATGAGGCATTTCATTCTAGAATGAAGGTGTCCTCCTCCTTCAAAGAAAGGGGCTTCCCTTCCTCCACTATCAACGCTGCTCTCAACTGCATCGCCACCATTTCATGCATGTCTGCCCTCACCCCATCTTCCTGCCACCCCACCAGGGATAAGGTTCCACTTGTCCTCACCTACCACCACACCAACCTACGGATCCAGGACATAATTCTCCGTAACTTCTGCCATCTCCAATGGAATCCCACCACCAAGCACATCTTCCCCCCACCCCCCCCCATCCCCCCATACTTTCTGCTTTCCCGATGGATTGCTCAATACATAACTCCCTTGTCCGTTCATCCCTCCCCACTGATCTCCCTCCTGTCACTTATCCTTACTAGTGGAACAAGTTCTGTACCTGCCCCTACACTTCCTTCTTAGTACCATTCAGGGCCCCAAACAGACCTTCCAGGTGAGGCAAAACTTCACCTGTGAGTCTTTTGGGGTCATCTACTATTTCTGATGCTCTTGGTGTGGCCTCCATTATATCGATGAGATCTGATGCAGATTGGAAGACCACTTCGCCGAGCACCTGTGCTCTGCCAGAAAATATGGGATCTCCCAGTGAGCACCCATTTTAATTTCCATTCCCATTCTGACATGACAGTCCATGCCCTCCTACTGTTGTGATGAGGCCACACTCTGGTTGGAGGAGCAACACCTTGTATTCCAGCTGGGTAACCTCCAACCTGATGGCATGAGCATTGATTTTTCAAATTTCTGGTAATGTCCCCACCCCTCCTCACCATTCCCATTTTCCCCTCTCACCATATCTCCTTACCTGTCTATCACCTCCCTCTGGTGCTCCTCCCACTTTGCTTTCTTCCATGGCCTTCTGTCCTCTCCTCTCTCCTCTCAGATTTCCCCTTCTCCAGCTCTGTATCTCTTTCACCGATCAGCTTCCCTGCTCTTTACTTCACCCCTCCCATCCCCCATCCCGGTTTTACCAATCAACTTGTGGGTCTTCCTCCTCTCCCTCCACTTTCTTACTCTTGACTCCTCATCTTTATTTTCCAGTCCTGATGAAGGGGCTCAGTCCGAAACGTCAACTATTCTCTTTTCCATAGATGCTGCCTGACCTGCTGAGTTCAGAATCAGGTTTATTATCATCTGCATGTGTCGTGCAATTTGCTAACTTAGCAGCAGCAGTCCAATGCAGTACATAATATAGAAGGAAAAAGATAAATAAGTAAATCAACTACAGTAAATGTACATTGAAAAGATGAAAAATTATGCAAAAACAAATAATATATATTTAAAAAAAAGTGAGGTAGTGTTCACGGGTTTAATGTCCATGTAGGAATCGGATGGTAGAGGGGAAGAAGCTGTTCCTGAATCGCTGAGTGTGTGCCTTCAGGCTTCTGTACCTCCTACCTGATGGTAACAATGAGAAAAGGGCATGCCTTGGGTGTTGGGGGTCCTTAATAATGGATGCTGCCTTTCTGAGACACCGCTCCTTGAAGATGTCCTTAATACCCAAGAAGGGGCCGACTAAGTTTACGACCCTCTGCAGTCTCTTCCGGTCCTGTGTAGTAGCCCCCCCCACCAGGCAGGGTTGGAATGTTCTCCATGCTACATCTATAGTTTCTCCAGCATTTTGTGTGTGTTGCTTGAGCAATGGTATGTTTTTTTTTCAGGAAAGAATTATAATTTGCAATGTAAGCTGACGGCACAATTCTAGAGATGGTTCTAGAGCAGAGTGATCTCAAGGTACATACAGTGTGCAATTTATTCAAAGTGGCAGGGCAGGTTTTAAAAAAACAAGCTTTACAAGTAGAAACCCAGATTTCAAGAAATCGGAAGTCATGTTGCTCCCGGTGAGTGTTTGCAGCATCCCTATTCATGTAAATTAGTGTTGGTTTTGGTTTATTATTGTCATATGTACAAAAATACAGTGAAAATCTTGTCTTGCATACTGTTTGCACAGATCAAGTTATTACACAGTGCATTGAGCTAGAATAAGGTAAAACAATAATACTGCAGAATAAAATGTAAAAAGCTATTGAAAAAGTACAGTGCAGGTACATGATAAAGATCGTGAGGTAGATTGAGGCCAAGAGTCTGATAACACCAGGCTAGAAGCTGTCCTTAAACGTGATGGGTACATACTTTCAGGCTTTTACATCTTCGGCCTGATGAAAGAAGGGAGAAGAGAGATTGTCTAGGGTGGGTGGGGTTTTTGATTATGTTGGCTGCTTTGCTCAGTCAGCAAGAATTGTAGACAGTCCATAGAGGGAGGCTGATTCATGCGATGTGCTGAGTGTGTCCGCCGCAATTTTATGCAGTTTTTGCGGTCACCTCCAGAGCTGTTGCCATACCAAGCCATTATACATCCGGACAGAATAGTTTGGCCACAACATTTATGGTATCAAGTTCTGTACATCACCTTTTGTGTTGGGGAGGGAATAGATAGAAACTTTCTATTAACGGTGGAGTCTGGAACTCAGATGAAGATGGTGATTGGCTAGAAAATCAAAAGCAAAGCATCTGTTTTGAACAGTGAGTAGTTTGGGTCTGGAATGCACTGTCAGGGTAGTGGTTGGGGCCAATTCACCTGTACTATTCATGAGGGGCGGTTGGGGCCAATTCACCTGTACTATTCATGAGGGAATCAGATAAGCCTGTGAATGTAAAAACTTTGCAGGACTATGGTGAGAAGTAGAAGTAACTGGATTGCTCTTGCACAGACTCAATGGGCTGTCTGGCTGTGAGTGCTGCAATCATTGTTTGATTCTGACAGCCACCCCCATCAACTTGACCAAGAATGTAACTGGAGCAGCAATGAGTACTGTGGCAGTAAGAGCAGGCTTGAGACTGGATGTGGACAGTTTTTTAACAGTAGTGAAACTAGCAAGGCTTCCTTTTCAGTGCCACTTTTGTGTGTTTATACTAGATCTTGAATTGTTCAGCAGTATCTTGGTGGAAAGAGAAGAGGCAATGCATTGCGCACAATTAGCAGTCAAAGACAATGAAAATACAATTGCGTGAATTCAGAACCAAAATTTTTGGAATTCACAAATCTGTTTTCATCCGAGTAATTTATTTGTGTTGCTGAAGCTAAATATATTTCAGTGAAATGGCTTTTATTGAAATGTACATATTATTTATTGGAATTATTTTTGTCTCAAGCTGGGTAAATGTGATTAAAATTATTTGGTAGCATGAAAAATATATTTTTATCATATTTCAAGTTCCATCAATTGAATAATAGCCACTGAAAACGTAGGAGTGATTTTGTGCATGATAACATGCTTCAGGATCTAGAAGCATATTCATACATTGATTGTGTTTAAAATAAACAATTTGGATAAATGTAAATATATTTAAAACAATTCATTATTTATCTTTAGACTTTTAAGATATTAAAAGTTCAGAATTTTACACATTTAATAAACCGCTGCAAAAAAGCCTGATTATCATTTAACATTGCTTGTTAATTATCCAGAAACATTGTAAATTACTTGTAATTGTATTATTTTTTTCTTAGTTGTGTATAGTTTGAAACTCTTGTTTGCTATTTCCCACTTTTTGATAGGTCTGAGTGAAAATTGAATATGGAGAAGTGAGCAGTGTCATTGGTGCTTCAAAGAATTGACATTCCTGTTGTATAATGTGATGTCTCATAGTTGTTAATGTTTCCCAAACTAAACCCTGAAATTCGCAATTTAGACTGTAGTCATATGGTGCACTTGTGACATTTAAAAATCAAATCATTCATAGGTACATAAGTTTAGGGTGAGATGGGGGTGAAGGTGCTGGATGCTCAGCCATTCAATGGCTCGAGTTGTGAAATCGAGGATTGGGGTAGATCTTCTCCTCCATTGTCTCTGTTGAACTGTGGATGATAGATGAGATGACGATTGTTAGGGCTTTCAGTACAGTTAATAACTGAAAAACATTGTGCAGAGAAGTGAATAAGGCAGTAAAGGAAAGTTTGTGTCATCTGTCAGTTCATAACCAGCAGGAAGATGGAAATCAGAGGGCAAATGTGAAAGTATTACATGGCAGTCAGAGATAATAGGAAAGACAACCAGATAACATTGCCTTAAATCCTAATACCTCCCCTATCCCTCATTCTGCAAACGGGTCCTGGATTTCCTCACTTGTAGTTCCCAGTGAGTTCGAATTGGCAACAGTATCTCCTCTGTGATCTCAGCAGGCCAGGCAGCATCTGAAGGGGGAAAAAAGTACAGTTGATGTTTCAGGCTGAAACCCTTTGAGGTTTCGGCCCGAAACGTCAACTGTACTTTTTTCCATAGATGTTACCTGGCCTGCTGAGTTCCTCCAGCATTTTGTGTGTGTTGCTCAGATTTCCAGCATCTGCAGATTTTCTCTTGTTTGCCCTCCGTTATCACCATCACCACAGGTGCACCACAAGGCTGTGTGTTTAAGCCCCTGTTCTACTCGCTTTACACTTTTGACTGTGGCTAAGTACAGCTCCAGTACCATATTCAAGCTTGCTGATGATACCACAGTTGGGGGCTGAATCAAAGGTGGTGATGAATCAGCATACAGGAGGGAGACTGAAAATTTGGCTAAGTGGTATCAGAACAACAACCTCTCATTCAATGTCAGCAAGACTAAGGAATTGATTGTAGATTTAAGGAAAGGAAACCAGAAGTCCACGAACCAGTTCTCATAGGAGGATCAGAAGTGGAGAGGGTTGACAACTTTAAATTTCTGGATGTTACTATTTCAGAGGACCTGTCCTGGATCCAGCACGAAAGTGCATTTGCCTAGAAAGCACAGCAGTGCCTCTACTTCCTTATGAGGCTATTGAGATTTAGTCTGACATCTAAAACTGTAATCTGGAGAGGGATGGGCTCCACCAGGTTTCAGATGCCCAAGACACGCTGTACGATGAGCATACCAAAAGCTTGTCATGACGGCGCCCCGACGACTCCACCAGCAGTTAAGGGGACGGACACAGACACAGACCTGGAATGGAAACACCAATGTCTTTGAATGGAAGACCCTGCAAAAGGTAGTGGATTCGGCCCAGTACATCATGGGTAAAGCTCTCCCAACCATTCAGTACATATGCATGAAATAGTCATACTTTATTGATCCCAGGGGGAAATTGCTATCGTAGGAAGGCAGCATCCATCATCAGAGATCGTCACTACCCATGCGATACTCTTTTCTCACTGCTGCCATCAGGTAGAAGGTACAAGTGCCTCAGGACTCTCACCACCCCACAACCATCAGACTCTTGAACAAAGGAGATATCAATACTCACTTGACCATCCATTAAGGCAACCCCACAACCAATGATCTCACTTTAAGGACTCTTTATCTTGTTGCTTCATGGTCTTGTTATTTTTTGCTATTTATTTATATTTGCATTAGCAGAGTTTGTTGGCTTCTGCACTCCAATAATTTTTCATTGATCCTGTTATAGTTACTATTCTGTAGATTTGCTGAGTATGCATGTAGGAAAATTAATCTTGGTTCAATATGGTAACAGACATACTTGGATAATAAAATTTACTTTGAACTTCAAATTTTAATACAGTTTTTATCATCACACAATAAGGTAATTTGAGGGCATATGTCCAAAATACTAAAGTTATTGAGTTCTGACAAAAGTATTGGCATAGAAGGTGAGAAGTTGGCTGAAGTATGATTGGCATCAGTCTTCATAAATAAAATGAAAGTCACATCAGACTGGATGGCTGCCAAGAACAGGATAATGCACAAATGTACTAAAAATATTAAAGATGAAAAATTATTTGTTCCAGTTGAAAAGGTTTCCAATTTGCTGAATGAAACAAAAAGTAAATTGTAACGGCTTCGGTTCTAATATTTAAATCCTGTGTGAATGTTAGAAATGCAGCTGGGATGCTGCATATTTATGCCATTATCAAGAAAGGAGAAAATGAGTAAACCTGTAACTCGGGAGTCCCAGCTAAAGAACCGAAATCACTCCAGAACCAGCTATACCTCCAGCAAAGTTATTCTAGTCTTGTCACAACATTGATAATATACTCGATAATGTTAAAATTGCCTATGTATGACCCACCCCAACACTGAACTAATTCCATAACCTTTGGACTCACTCTAAAGGACTCTACAACTTGAGTTCTCAATATTTATTGCTTATTTAATATCATTCTTATTTCTTACCTTATTTATTTTTGCATAGTTTGTTTATTTCACATTGGTTGTTTGTCTCTCGTGCAGTTTTTATTGATTCTATTTTGTTACTTTGTATTTACTGTGAATGCCAGCAAGAAAATGAATCTCAGTGTTTTATATGGTGACATGTATGTTCTTTGATAATAAATTTACTTTGAAACTTAAAATTTTTTGGACCTCAAATATCAGTGCAAAATCAGGACAAATCCAATCTGGCTGATTATCATGCAATTAGAGTGCTCTTAGCTGTCAAAGTATTGTAAGGATTTGTGGACAGTGTACTGCAGTTATTGAACAATTCTTCCAAAACCTATGATCTCTCCTGCAAAGGACAAGGTGAGCAGGGCATTGGAATACTGTCATCTGTAGGTTCCCCTGATTGATGAATCAATCAGATTTATTTATTTTGTCACATTTATACCATAACATCTCATTTGTGTTAGCAACCAACACACCCAAGGATGTACTTAGTGGCAGCCCGCAAGTGTAACCACACTTTCTGGCAGCAACATTGCATGCCCACAATGCTCAGTAGAACAACGCAAGCAACAACAGGGGTAAATAAACCCTTTTCCTCCCACTGGCAAACACAGGTTGCCTGCCAACCCCAGGACAAGCTGCATTCTAGGTCCTTGGTCCTCGACTTGCAAACTCCTGCATTCTGACTTGGAAATGTTTTTATTCCTTAACTAAATCCCAGAACTCCTACCCAAAAGCACCATGATAAAATGTAGCAGATTTTGTAAAGCTGTTGAAGGGTCTCGACCTGAAACGTCAACTGTACTCTTTTCCATTGATGCTGCCTGGCCTGTTGAGTTCTTTCAGCATTTTGTGTGTGTTGCTTGGATTTCCAGCATCTGCAGATTTTTCTCTTGTTTGTAATTTTATATAGTCTTGTGGAAATGAATAATAAATGCTGGTCTTGATGTGTACCAAATGTCCATGCAATGAAAAAAAAGTAGTTTGACATTGTATAGGCCATTTATATTATTGATATTATAAAATAAAATATAAATTTTCATAAATTTGCTGATTCAATGACACATCCTTTGTCTGCCTGAAACTTGTTGGTCTTCCAGCACAGTGAGATGTCCATATGTGAATGTTGCTGACTGTTACATTTCAGGGTACAGGAGGACATGCTGAGAGATGCACTGAAGCCAGATCTTGTGGGGAAGTTATGTGAGCTTCTTCCATGACTGCATATTGAGGGTTAGAGTTGGGTGGGAAAGCACTTCAAACATTGAAAGGGTGTGTCATCCAGGGGCTGCCTAAGTGGTAAAGTACACTACTGAATGTAACAACCAAGTTTTGCACTATTTCTTGTACAGTGCCAGCAAAAATTATTCACATCCCTAGGAAGTTTTCATGTTTTTTTGTTTAACAACAGTGAATCACAGTGGATTTAATTTGGCTTTTTTGACACTGATCAACAGAAAAAGTCTCTTTGTCAAAGTGAAAACAGATCTCTACAAAAAGATCTAAATTAATTACAAATATAAAACACAAAATAATTGATCGCAGAATTATTCCTTCTCTTCTCCCCCCCCCCCTTAATATAACACACCAAATCATCACTGGTGCAGCCAGTTGGTTTTAGAAGTCACATTATTAGTTAAGTGGAGATTACTGTGCGCAGTCAAGGTGTTTCAATTGATTGCAGTAAAAAATACACTTTTATCTGGATGGTCTAACTGCTGATGAATTAGTATCCTGACAAAAAAACTACACCACAAAGGCAAAAGAACACTCCAAGCAACTCCACGAAAAATGTTATTCAAAAGCACAAGTCAGGAGTTGGATTAGATTGAGGACATGCAGTCCTCTTTTATTGTCATTTAGTAATGCATGCATTAAGAAATGATACAATGTTCCTCCGGTGTGATATCACAGAAACACAAGACAGACCAAGACCGAGAAACTGACAAAAACCACATAATTGCAACATATAGTTACAACAGTGCAAGCAATACCGTAACTTGATGAAGAACAGGCCATGGGCATGGTAAAAAAAAATGTTCAAAGTCTATCGAAAGTCCCATCATCTCACGCAGACGGGAGAAGGAAGAAAACTCTCTTCCTGCCTTGAGCTACCAGTGCTGCAAACTTGCTGATGCAGCTACCTGGAGGCACCCGACTGTTGTAGCGTGGATGAAATTACCGGAGAGACAGAGTCACTGGTAGATACAAAGCAGCTTCTTTATTCGACACAACAAGGTACAGCAGGCATCTTACAGACAGAGACGCTTTCCGCAGAAAGGTCTGCTAGCTCAATGTGGGCTCGATATTTATATGCTAAACACAAAGGCAATCGCTACTTTAAAAAGTTGCAGACAATGCTTCCTTTTGAAGCTACATATAAAATATCACACCATCCTTTCCTTCTGATGCCAACATGTCTGGGTTGGTATCCACAGCCTTTAGGATTTACTTAGCATTTTACGTGCTAACATAGAAGACAATTAATATTTATAATGTATAGATAATACTGTCTTTGAAACTACAGCATCAGGTCAAAACTACGGCTCCAGAAGCATCTGGTATTCACACCTTTTTAGTAAGTGCATTGTCAAATAGAAGTCTGGTGGCCAAAGTCATTTAAGTGTAAACAAGTCATCTACCCAAAAAAATTCACTCTAACACCGACCACAGTCCGATTCTGAGTCGTCCAAAAACTTCGAGCCTCCGACCAGTCCTCCTGCACCAAGCACCATCTCTGCCGAGCGCTTCGACCCCAGCCCCGGCCGCCAGCAACAGGAAAAGCCGAACATTTGGGGCCTTCCATCTGGAGATTCTCGATCGCACAGTAGCAGTGGCAGCGAACCGGGCATTTCAGAAGTTTCTCCAGATGTTCCTCCGGGCTTCTCACGTCTGTCTCCATCAAATCAGAATTGTGCACGGCCCCTATTTAACAAATACGATATCATTTCATCGGAGAGGCCGCACGCGCTGTGTCGCCATATTCTTCTCCCGCCTGATTGAAGAAAATTTCCAAGTCACTGAATATCCCCAGCGAACTGTTAAGTCAATCATCATGAAATGGAAAGAATATGGCACAACTGTAAATCTATCTAGAATAGGTCATCCTCAAAAACTGAGTGACCGTGCAAGAAGTGGACTAGTGAGAAAGGCCACCGAGAGTCCTATGACAACTCTGGAGGAGTTGCAAGCTTCAGTGGCTGAGATGGGAGAGCTTACACATACAATAACTGTTGCCTGGGTGCTTCACCAGTTGCAGCTTTAGGGGAGAATGGCAAAGAGAAAGCCACTGCTGAAAAATACCTCATGAAATCTCAGCTGGAATTTGTCAGGAGGCATGTGGGAGGTGCTGAATTCAGCTGGAAGAAGGTTCTATGGTCTGATAAAACCAAAATTGAGCTTTTTGGCCATCAGTCTAAACACTTTGGAGTAAGCCGAACACCGCACATCATCAAAAACTCCTCATCCCTACCATGAGGCATGGTGGTGGCTGCATCATGCTGTGGGGATGCTTCACTGCCACAGGCCCTGGAAGGCTTGTGAAGGTAGAGGGCAAAATGAATGCAGAAAATACAGAGAAATCCTAGAGGAAAACCTGATGCAGTCTGCACGAGACCTACAACTTTGGAGAAGATTTGTTTTTCAGAAAGACAATGACCCCAAGCATGAAGCCAGAGCTACACAGGAATGGCTTAAAAACAACAAAGTTAATGTCCTGGAGTGGCCAAGTCAGAGTCCAGACCTCAATCCAACTGAGAATTAGTGGCTGGATTTGGAAAGGGCTGTTCACTCAGGATCTCCATGCAATCTGACAGAGCTTGAGCAGTTTTGTAAAGAAGAATCGGGAAAAATTGCAGTGTCCAGATGTGCAAAGCTGATAGAGACCTATCCACCCAGACTCGAGGCTATAATTGCTGTCAAAGATGCATCTACTAAATGCTAACTTGAAGGGGTGAATACTTATGCAATCAATTACTTTGTGTTTATATTTGTAATTAATGTAGAGATCTGCTTTTACTTTAACGTGAATGAATCTTTTTCTGTTGATTAGTGTCAAAAAAGCCAGATTAAATCCACTGTGATTCAATGTTATAAAACAATAAAACATGAAAACTTCCCAGGGAAAGGGAGGGTGAATACTTTTCAAAGGCACTGTATATTGTATCTGATTTTGAAATTTATAAAATGAATTAATGATGCTCAATTCATGAAAACATGAACATGAAATGGTGTTTTTTGCCAATGAATGAATTTTTGATACTACAAACCCCATTTCCTGAAAAGTTGGGATATTTTCCAAAATGCAATAAAAACAAAAATCTGTGATATGTTAATTCACGTGAACCTTTATTTAACTGACAAAATTACAAAGAAAAGATTTTCAATAGTTTTACTGACCAACTTAATTGTATTTTGTAAACATACACAAATTTAGAATTTGCTGGCTGCAACACACTCAACAAAAATTGGGACAGAGTTAAAATAAGATTGAAAAGTGCACAGAATATTCAAGTAACACCGGTTTGGAAGACACCACATTAAGCAGGCTGATTGGTAGCAAGTGAAGTATCATGACTGAGTATAAAAGTAGCGTCCAGCAAAGGCTCAGTCTTTTCAAGCAAGGATGGGTCATGGCTCACCCCTTTGTGCCAAAATTCGTGATAGAATTGTTAGTCAGTTCAAAAGGAACATTTCTCAAAGCAAGATTGCAGAGAATTTAGGTCTTTCAACATCTACAGTACATAATATTGTGAAAAGATTCAGAGAATTCAGAGACATCTCAGTGCGTAAAGGGCAAGGTTGGAAACCACTGTTGAATGCGCGTGATCTTCGAGCCCTCAGGCGGCACTGCCTAAGAAACCGTCATGCTACTGTGACAATTATAGTCACCACCTGCTCTCGGGATTACTTCGGAAAACCATTGTCACTCAACACAGTGTCCGTCGCTGCATCCAGAAATGCAACTTGAAACTGGATTACACAAGGAGGAAGCCATACATTAGCTCTATGCAGAAACGCCGGCGAACTCTCTGGGCCTGAGCTCATCTCAGATGGACCAAAAGACTGTGGAACCCTGTGCTGTGGTCAGATGAGTCCACATTTCAGCTAGTTTTCGGAACAAACGGGCGTCGAGTTCTCCGTGCCAAAGATGAAAACGACCATCCAGATTGTTATCAGCGAAAGGTGCAAAAGCCAGCATCTGTGATGGTATGGGGGTGCATCAGTGCCCACGGCATGGGTGAGTTGCATGTATGTGAAGATACCATTGACTCTGAGGCATATATTAGGATTTTGGAGAGACATATGTTGCCATCAAGGTGACGTCCCTTCCCGGGACGTCCATGCTTATTTCAGCAGGACAATGCCAGACCACATTCTGTATGGGCTAGGCTACAACAGCGTGGCTTTGTAGACACAGAGAGCGTGTGCTTGATTGGCCTGCTGCCAGTCCAGATCTATCTCCTATTGAAAATGTATGGCCCATCATGAAGAAGAGAATCAGACAACGGAGACCACAGACTGTTGAGCAGCTGAAGTCTTATATCAAGCAAGAATGGACAAAATTTCCAATTGCAAATCTACTACAATTAGTATCCTCAGTTCCAAAACGATTAAAAAGTGTTATTAAAAGGAAAGGTGATGTAACACAATGGTGCACATGCCTCTGTACCAACTTCTGTTGAGTGTGTTGCAGCCATCAAATTCTAAATTTGTGTATGTTTACAAAATACAATTAAGTTGGTCAGTAAAACTATTGAAAATCTTTTCTTTGTACTTTTGTCAGTTAAATAAAGGTTCGTGTGAATTAATATATCACAGATTTTTGTTTTTATTGCATTTTGGAAAATATCCCAACTTTTCTGGAAATGGGGTTTGTATATAGCAAAGAAGGTTGATCAAGTTGGTGCAGCAGATGAAAAGGAATTTGATAAATAACAAGCCACAAGATCCTTTTTAATAAACTCCTGGAACTGAGGGAAGAGATATTGGTAACTACACATGATTGGCTCATTCATAGCATCAGAACATAGTAAATGAATACTTATTAAACGTCTAGATTTTTTTTGTGGCACAATTTTTCTCAGAAGTTAATATTGGAACAATCATTCTTGTAAGATTTTATAAGTAACTTTAATTGCAAGCATTGTCATGTTTATAGGTGATATACTTGTTGGAATATTGTAATAGATTTCATGGTGAAATCATTTGGTAGATGATGTTTTTTTTCTATGAAAAGTGAAACAATTACCAAAATAAACTTGGATTCCAGATGCACAGTTTTGTTGAAAAAAAAAGAGAAATTTGTATTTTTTGAACAGGTGGATCAAGTTATGAGTAAAGAAGCAAAGATGATGGAATTTAATTACTGACTTGATCTCGGAATATTGTCAACAGTTCTGAACACACTTTAGGACATAAAGGCAAGAACAGTTGGCTGTTCTGTGGCTTGAGAATCATTGATTGAGGGAAGGCTGGAAGTTGAAACTAAATCTTGAATACATTTCTAGTACACCAACTCTAACAGTTATGAATGAATGGTTTTTGAAAATGTTAATTAGGCCTGGTTATTTACTGTCCATGATGATCTATCTTTGGTACAAAGCAACCCTGATTCAGTGTTACATTCACTTCCTGTTTTATTGTTGATTATTTTTATCTTTATTTATTTGATTTGAATTTCCTTTCTCTTCCCACCCCAGCCCCTGCTTGCTCCACATCGAACACTTTTGTCTTTACATATTCATGAAAAAGAGCCACTGTAGGAAATGTTTCCTTGGTGCTAACTGAATTGGTGTTGCGTAGTTGTTAGAAATCTGCTAGCTCTCAGGAAACTAAATAATTCATGAGACCATCACTGAGTGAATATTTGTTTAAGCTATTTTGTTCATAATCTTTTAAAATATATTGTTTATCCAATGATGCATCCAATTGATTTAATTGCTATTTATATATTTAAAGTGATATTATACTTTTCAGACTTAAGTTCTATTCACAAGTACCTTGTAACTTGTATTTTTCTTGCATTTTCACTAGTTAGAGTAACTACCAAATCGCTCTCCTTAGATTTCTTAGAGCATAAGTTCTAACTAGTATGAAACATTTTTGTTTACATATTCTTGATCAAAACTTTGGGAAGCCCTTCACAAACCCGTACCAATTCCTCCAACTTCCTTCCTGGCTCCTGACTTGCAGTCTCAGATTCTCCACAACTGCTGCAATTCTTCATTGCATGTACTGGCTACTTTAAATATTGTAACACCTGCCTGTGTTCTGCATTATGTGACTTCACTTTCAGACTCTATCGTTCTTGCTGTGTCCCCATCTGATTATCCTCAGACTCAGATTCATCGAAAACACATTTGCTTGTTTGCTGTCATATAGCTTCATTGTTCTTTTTCGTCCTTGCAACACACTGTCATTTATATTTGTATCTGACCTTTTCCCTATATTGTTCCTCAACCCTCTCAAACTTGCATCTTCTAACTTCTGCCTCATACAACCTTATTGTTTCAATCCCCTGGGAGTGCACATCTGGAACAACATCTCAGTCCCAGAAAACATTCTACACGATCAGGAAAGCTCACCAGGGTCTCTACTTTCTGAGGAGGCTGAAGAAAGCTGGACTAAGCACGTCCATACCCATGTCATTCTGCAGATGTGCAGTAGAGAGTATCCTGACAAGCTGTATCACTGCATGGTACGGAAATCATGTTCCGGCAGGCTCTACAAATGGATAGCCAAAACTGCCCAACTCATCATTGGCTCGTAGTATATACAGACAAGTGCTGGAAACGAGCCTGTAAAATCATAAACAACAGGCATTCTGCAGATGCTGGAAATTCAAGCAACACACATCAAAGTTGCTGGTGAACGCAGCAGGCCAGGCAGCATCTGTAGGAAGAGGTGCAGTCGACGTTTCAGGCCGAGACCCTTCGTCAGGACTAACTGAAGGAAGAGTGAGTAAGGGATTTGAAAGTTGGAGGGGGAGGGGGAGATCCAAAATGATAGGAGAAGACAGGAGGGGGAGGGATGGAGCCAAGAGCTGGACAGGTGATTGGCAAAAGGGGATACGAGAGGATCATGGGACAGGAGGTCCAGGAAGAAAGACAAGGTGGGGGGGGACCCAGAGGATGGGCAAGAGGTATATTCAGAGGGACAGAGGGAGAAAGAGGAGAGTGAGAGAAAGAACATGTGCATAAAAATAAGTAACAGATGGGGTACGAGGGGGAGGTGGGGCCTAGCGGAAGTTAGAGAAGTGGATGTTCATGCCATCAGGTTGGAGGCTACCCAGACGGAATATAAGGTGTTGTTCCTCCAACCTGAGTGTGGCTTCATCTTTACAGTAGAGGAGGCTGTGGATAGACATGTCAGAATGGGAATGGGATGTGGAATTAAAATGTGTGGCCACTGGGAGATCCTGCTTTCTCTGGCAGACAGAGCGTAGATGTTCAGCAAAGCGGTCTTCCAGTCTGCGTCGGGGCTCGCCAATATATAAAAGGCCACATCGGGAGCACCGGACGCAGTATATCACCCCAGTCGACTCACAGGTGAAGAGTTGCCTCACCTGGAAGGACTGTTTGGGGCCCTGAATGGTGGTAAGGGAGGAAGTGTAAAGGCATGTGTAGCACTTGTTCGGCTTACACGGATAAGTGCCAGGAGGGAGATCAGTGGGGAGGGATGGGGGGGACGAATGGACAAGGGAGTTGTGTAGGGAGCGATCCCTGCGGAATGCAGAGGGGGGGGGGAGGGAAAGATGTTCTTAGTGGTGGGATTCCGTTGGAGGTGGCGGAAGTTACGGAGAATAATATGTTGGACCCGGAGGCTGGTGGGGTGGTAGGTGAGGACCAGGGGAACCCTATTCCTAGTGGGGTGGCGGGAGGATGGAGTGAGAGCAAATGTACGTGAAATGGGGGAGATGCGTTTAAGAGCAGAGTTGATAGTGGAGGAAGGGAAGCCCCTTTCTTTAAAAAATGAAGGAAAATCATGAAGGATCTTACTTGCGCAGTTTATCCCACTCCCATCCAGGAGGAGACTGTGTAGCATCCACACCAGGACCACCAGAATCAAAAACAGTTACTTACTCCAAGCAGTAAGGCTGATCAACACCTCCACCCACTCACCCACCGCTCCACATCCTGACCATTTCTTTATCAATTCCTATCAGTCACCTTGTGCAAAGACACTCCTGTGTCTAGGGTCACTTTATGGGCATACAATCAATATATACACACACACACCCACACACACACACACACACACACACACACACACACACACACACACACCCTTATATATTTATATTTTTTATTATTATCCTGTTTTTTTTGTGCTTCAGATCTGGAGTAATAATTATTTCGTTCTCCTTTACATGTGTGTACTGGAAATGACATTGAACAATCTTGTATCTTGATGGCTGTGCTTTCAAAATCGAAGATCTTTGGCTTGATCTTTAGTTGGAAACAAGCAAAGATGTTTTTGAAGAGTCAGAGGTTGAGGATATTCAGAGAACATGGCACGAACAATAGAATTTGAATGTGGCCAAGAACGCAGCTTACAACTAAGCGTCCTTTAAACTACAACTCTAAGAAGTTTGTAAGATACAAGTTATTTTGCTAACTTGTGCCAGTCTGAGGCATATCTTTGATATATTTGTATCATAAAGGTGCTGTAAAGTTAAAAATTGACTTGAGACTATCTTTTATTGATTGCTCAATGTACTTTTCTATATGATGTTTGAAAAATTCAGTAAAAAACCCAATCCTTTGCTAGTCTATGGAAGTCTTAGATGGTTGCAAAATTTTTGCCTTGTATTGTGTGTGATTAAACAGTTAGTCAAATTTAGAGTTCTCTGTGCGCAAAACATTCAAAAATATCCTGGTAAGGTATTTTCAGTGAGCTTTTCCAAACCTTATCCTTTTTAAAATAAAGGACAAAAATACAAAGGTAGTTTGCAATTATTGATAGAAAAAAAGTGCTAGTAACATCAATAATGTTTTACAGTTACTGATATTGCCTATAAAAGGCAAGTTAAATATGTTTGTCCAAATATTTTGGTGTGGTCAGGCAAAGGAGTCTCTTGGTATTAGTATAATTTAGGTACAGTTTACTTTTCAGTACTGTGGTTTATTTATTTTAGAGATACGGCCCAGAACAGGCCCTTCTAGCCCTTTAAGCCATGTTGCCAGCAACCCACTTATTTAACCCCAGCCTAATCTGGGACAATGACCAATTAACCTACTAACTGGTATGTCTTTGGACTGTGGGAGGAAATCAGCATCCAGAGGAATCCTTTTTTAAAAAAAATCTGTTGTCAAATAAAAGAAAGTTGAGCTTTTAATTTGATTTAATTAAGCTAGTTAATTTTTTTTATTCATTATATAGTTTTGAATTCAGTTTTATTTTTTTAAAACAGATCTGAGTTATTTTAAATGTTTCTGAATGTCATTAACAGCTTGGGATACTTGTCCCTACAGACAGCCTTTCTGTTCTGTCAGTGCAACCGGTCAGTAAAGAAAAGAGACAGGGTGTGGGAGATGCCTGTTACTTGGGAACTGGCCTGCCAACTGCTGAGGACCACACTTGTGGCATAACCGAGGGCCAACTATCCATCACCTCAGCAGCAAAATGTGTTTTAATGAATCTACAACAGATATGCATTCTGATATGCACTATTGGAGCACATCATTGTTATTACTAATTACGGATTTGACATGGTTCACAGGCAATGTTTTTGGCATGGCAGAAAAGCATTTGTCATGTTACACTTTCCTGAATTTTGCAATGCTTGTTTGCAGCACGTGCCATTTTATTGTTAAACGGAGCTTTAGTGATTATTTTAAAGGAATATAACTATCCTTCATAAATTGCATGCTCTTTGTGAAGTTTTACTGAGAATTCTGTAAGGATCTTAATTTGTAAGGATTTTAATTGATTTTAATATCCACCACACTGCACACAGTTCTCTCTCACTTGGACAACAAAGACACTTATGCCAGAATCCTGTACATTGATTTCAGTTCAGCGTTCAATACCAACATCCCGCAGAGACTAGTGGAGAAACTGTCGCTGCTTGGCCTTAGCACTGCCATGTGTTGCTGGATTCTGGATTTCTTGACAGAGACCACAGTCAGTCCGTGTTGGCAGGAAAATCTCTGACTCCATCACACTGAGCACTGGATCCCCACAAGGCTGTGTGCTTAGCCCATTGCTGTTTACACTGCTAACACATGACTGTGCAGCTAGATATAAGGAGAACCTGATCACTAAATTTGCTGATGATACAGTGGTGGGGCTCATCAGCAAAAATGATGAAACAATGTACAGGGAGGAGGTCAAACACCTAGAGAGCTGGTGCAGTGATAACAACTTGATGCTTAATGTCACCAAAACCAAGGAGATGATCGTCGATTTCAGACGGTCTCAGCCTGAGCACACACCCCTCTGCATCAGCGGCTCCACAGTGGACAGAGTGGAAAGCATCGAGTTCCTTGGGGTGCAGATCTCGGATGATCTCACCTGGTCCAGGAACACCACTGGGATTTTGAAACAGGCCCAGCAGAGATTGCACTTTCTGAGGAAGCTTAAACAAGCATCACTCCCCACTAACATCTTAACTACATTCTACAGAGGTGTGGTTGAGTGTGTGCTGACATTTTGCATCACAACCTGGTACTCCAGCTGCAGTGCTGTTGACAAAAAAGCCTTGCAGAAGGTGGTTAGGGGAGCAGAGAAGGTTACTGGGATCTCCCTACCTTCTGTCCAAGACCTCTTTCAGAGTCGATGCCTCCAGAAGACACGGTACATCATTAAGGACCCCTCACACCCTCTCCACGAACTGTTTGTTCTTCTGCCATCAGGCAAACGTTACAGGGGCATCAAAACTAAAACCACAAGGCTACTGAACAGCTTCCTCCCACAGGCAGTCAGACTGCTAAATAGCTGCTCTACCTGACTCTGCTTTTGGACACTTTTAACTTGATTTTAACTGACATGTGGCTGTTGTGTTTTACTATTTATTGTTATGTTTATTATTTAGTGTTGCGTTTGTTATGTTATGATTGCACTGCTCCTGGGAAATGCTGTCTCATTCTGCCTTGCAGGGCTGATGTACGGTTAGAATGATAATAAAGTTTTTTTGAATCTTGAATCTTGTAAATCTCATCAAAGTTGATCAAATATACATCTGATGGAATATTAAGTCAATTGAATCTAAAAGAAGAACCAAGAGAAGTGCACAGATTCTGTAGATACTGGACGTCTTGAACAATGCACACAAAACACTGGAGGAATTCAGCTGGTTAGGCAGCATCTGTGGAGTGAAATGAACGGTTGAAGTTTTGGGGCAAGATCCTTTTCGGATACCTGACCTGCTGAATCCCTCCAGCATTTTGTGTGTGTTAACCAAGAGAAGACTGTGCTGCAAAATTTGGCAAATGTGCAGATTTTTGAGACACAAATGGCAACTGATATTAGTACAGTTTTGAAGTTGTCTGCTCAGAATTGAGTATTCCATTCTAGTTGAAGTATTCATAGTGGGTGTTGTCTACATGGATTTTAGTAAGGTGTTTGACGAAATCCCTCAAGAGAGGCTAATCCAGAAGATTAAGCTGCATGGGGTCTGTGATGAATTGGCATTTTGGATTCAGAACTGCCTTGTGCATAGAAGACAGCAGGTAGTGATTGAAGGGACTTATTCGAGCTGGAGGTTTGTAATTAGTGGTGGTTGTGCTGGGACCTCTGCTGTTTGTGATGTATATAAATGATCTGGATGAAAATGTAGATGGGTGGATTGTTAAGCTTGTAGGTGATACAAGATTGGTGAAGTTGTGTGGATAGTGTAAAAGACTGGCAAAGAATACACCGTGATATAGATCAGTTGCAGAGATGGGCATAGAAATAACAGATGGAGTTTAACCCAGATAACTGTGAGGTGTTGCACCTTGGTAGGGCAAATGCAAGAAGACAGTCCATTGTTAAGGACAAGGTTCTCAACAGCGTTACTGAGCAGAGAGATCTTGGGATCTAAGTTCAGAGCTTCATGAAAGTGGCTATACAGGTCAGTAAGGTGGTTAAGAAGGCTTGTGGAATGCTTGCTTTATTGAATTCAAACGTCGAGCTGATGTTGCAACTTTATGTAACAATGGTTAGGCCACATCTGAAGTACTGTGTACAATTCTGGTCACCCCACTATAAGAAGGATGCTGAGGCTTTGGAGATAGTGCAACAGGATGCTGCCTGGTGTATAGGGCATGTGCTATCATAAGAGGCTGGACAAGCTTGGGGTGCTTTCTTGGGAGTACTGGAGGCTGAGGGGAGATGTGATAGAAGTTTACAAGATTGAGAGGTATAATCTGTTTTCCAGGGTTGAAATGTTTAATACCAGAGGGCATGCATTGAAGGTGAGAAGGGTAGGTTTAAGGGGGATTTTTTTTTACTCAGTGGTGGATGCTTGGAATGTGCTACCTGTTATGGTGGTAGAGGCAAATTATTAGAGGTTTCTGAGAGACATTTGGATAGGCATATGGATGTAAGGAAGATAGAGGGATATGGACATTGTGTAGGTACGAGGGATTAGTGTTTGGGTGTTATTGCTTTACTTTCTAGCTGGTTGGGCACAAAATAGTGTGCGTGAATGGCCTGTTCCTGTGCTGTACTGGTCTATGTTCTATATCCTCCGCATGTGAAACAGATGGGTGGTGGGAGGGGTGATTAAAGTGAAAGTTTAAAAAGAAAACTGCAGGTGTTGGAAATCTAAGATAAAAACAAAATGCTGGAAACGCTCAGCAGGTCAGACTGCATCTGTGTTCATTCATTGATGAAATGTTAAAGAATTATAATTCCAAGATCCCCAATTGGATGGGGCCTGAGAGCTTTCTAAGGTACCACATGTAGAATAAGAAATATAGTACCAAACTAATGTCATGCAAGTTCCTTTCACGTTAGAAAACATCTTTTCACAGTAAGTATTTTTTGAAATCGCCTCTATTTGTTATTTCAATTCATAATTCAATTCAGAATAACTGATGCCAAGATTAAGAAAGGCATTTGTGTTGGTCTATCAATCAGACAGGTTGACAACATGCTGTCCATAAATGACAGGCAATTCGAAGGACTTCTAGTGGGACTGGAGAAAATTGCACGGAAAGTATTCAATGATGTTGAAACTTTTTTTGGCAACTGCAGAGCACCAAACTATGTACAGATAGTTGACAACATGCTTCAAGCAAACAAAGCCATGAAGTGCAACATGTCACTAAAGATTCATTTTCTGCATTTCCATTCAAATCTTGGTGCTGTCGATGATGAGCACGGTGAAAGGTTTCATCTTGATATTGCGGTCATAGAGAAACAGTATCAGAACAACTGGAATCTCTCGATGCTGGCTGATTATTGTGGGACATGAGAGAAACCTCAGACACTGAGTACAAATGAAAATCATCAACAAAACATTGATGGATTCCAGTTGTTCTTAGTTATACTGTTGCAATGCGTTAGCACCGTTGTGCAATTGAGTGTATTGTATTCAATGAAAGTTAATTTTTTATTTCTCCAAATTCCTAGATGATACAGGTCACCTGAAATTATATAAATTATATTTGCGTCCATCATAAAAAAAAATTCTGAGCAAGCAATGCTTTCAAAAAAGTTTGTTGTCTAATGTTATTATCATCAGAACGGAGGTGCAGGAGCCTGAAGAGGCACGCTCAATGATTTAGGAGCAGCTTTACCACCACCATCGGATTTCTGAATGGACAATGAACTTCATAACATCACTATTTTTTCCTCATTTTTTGCACTAATTTATGGTATTATAGTATTTTATGTATTGCACTGCTGCTGTAAAATAACAAAATTTAATGATGTAATTCAATGATATTAAACCTGATTCTGATCTCTGGAATTTAGAAATGGGTAAAACTTCGGATTTGTTCAAAAGAGATTTGGATCTTGCCATGAGATATATTTATGGATATCTTCAAAAAGGTGAGCTAATTGACATGACTGATACTTTTCATGAATTATAAATTATTTTTTGTAAAGAAATGACAAAAAAAAAACATTTTGCCAAGATCCATCTTTCACTTGGGAAGTTAAACTTGAGCAGTCATCAATACTGTGTTGTCCTGGAACTTTCACAGAAAAATTTAATTAAGAACATTTGGTTCCCAGTAAGTTAAGCTTAGTGCCACGTGTACTGCCTGACATATTCACTTGACCTACCCTAAAGTGACTGAGGTTTTGTAGGGGCAGATGGGGAGGGGATTGTGGAATGGCAATTAGAACTTCTAAAGTGAGAATAAAATATTTCTGGTCGGTAAAATTGTAAAAATGATATCTGCTGCCACCATTTCCATTGGAGCTTCCTAGGCATCTTTTATGCTTTAAAAAAAACCCTTGCAAATCTCCTTTAAGCTTTCTCCCTCTTGCATTAAAGCTATGTCCCCCTACATTTGACATTTCTACTTGTACGGGGATAAAAAAGACTGACTATCCACTTTATCTGTGCTTCTTATAATGTTATACTCTATCAGGCTGCCCCTTGGCCTTTGAGCAAGGAAAACTATTCAAATTTGTTAAACCTCTCCTTGTTGTGAATGGAATCCAGGCAACATCCTGGTGAACCTCTATGCTCTTCAAATCCTCCATGTACTTTCAGTAATTTGCCAACTTAAACTGTACACCTGTGCCAAATGTGGCCCAACTGAAGTTTTACATAGCTGCAAAGTGACTTCCCAACTTTTTATATCAACAGCCTGAATTAGGCAAGCATGCTGTACGATGACTTGGATGACAGAACAATACAGCAGAGGAACATGCCCTTCAACTCTCTGCTGACCATGATGCCGTTAAACTGCACATATGCGTGTATAGTCTATCTTCACAAGTATTTCAACATGCCCTTTCCTAATCTCACCACATCCATGCCCTTGGTGAACACCGACACAAAATACACAACCTCTACCTCTATACTTTTCCTGGTTGCCCATTTGCTCTTTTGCTCCTCATGTAGGTGTAAAATGCCTTGGGATCATCCTTAATCCTATTCGCCATGGACATAGAGTATCACGATTACTTCCGGGGAGCCTAGAGGTAACTTGAGTAGCAGCAGTACTTCCAATGGATACAATTAAATTTTCTCATTTCAGCTTGATACAGCTAAAAACACACAACTGCTTCCAAGGTCAGTACAGTCATCAAAGATGTCTTAATGTGTTTAAATGAACTATCGCTGCTTAAAACTGAAGGAAACAACTCTGCCGATGGACGGAAGCACCCACGGAAGAAGCGTAGACGTAGATCGGGGTTACAAGTGCATTTAAGGAAACGGGATTTTAAACTCCCTGTATCGACTATCTTGCTGACAAACGTGCAGCCTCTGGTGAATAAAATCGATGATCTCAGAGCTGGGGTGCTGAATCAGAGGAACGTTAGGAGTGCGTGTGTCCTTTGTTTCACGGAATCCTGGTTAACCCCTTCCGTACTGGATGCAGTGATTCAGATCGACAGGTTTACTATATGCCATCAGGATAGATCTATAGAGTCTCTCAAAAGCAGAGGTGGAGGAGTATGCCTCATGATCAACTCTTCTTGGTGCATGAACATATCAGTGCTGTCCCAATTCTGCTCGCCAGACCTGGAATATCTAGCAGTTAAGTGCTGTCCTTTTTACCTACCATGGGAGTTCTCCAGGGTCATTTTGGTAGCAGTTTACATTCCACCTCAGGCCAATGTCAGTCAGTCATGCTTTAGATGATCTAAGCCTTGGGATCAACATGCAAGAAACAGTGCATCCCAATGCCTTCACCATTGTTTTGGGAGATTTTAACCAGGCCAGTCTGAAAAAAATCACTAAACAATTACCATCAACAGATCACTTGCAATACCAGAGGAAACAACATACTGGACCATTGCTACACCACCATCAAGAATGCCTACCATGTTATTCCACACACTCACTTCAGGAAGTCTGATCACCTGGCTGTACTTCTACTGCCTGAGAATAGGCAGAGACTGAAGACTGCAGCACCACTAGGGAGGACCAAGAAGGTATGGACAAGGGAAGCACAGGAATGCCTACAGGACTGCTTTGAATCGGTGGACTGGACTTTATTCAGGGATTCATCTTAGAATCTGGATGAGTATGCTGCAGTTGTTACTGACTTCATTAAAACCTGTGAGGATGATTGTGTGCCTACAAAGACTTTACTGCACATTCCCAAACCAAAAGCCGTGGATGAACCAGGAGGTACGTCATCTGCTGAAGACTAGATCTGTGGCATTCAAGTCTGATGACCCAGGCCTGTACCAGAAAACTGGGTATGATCTGCGGAGGGCTATTTCAAGGGTGAAGAGACAATTTCGAATGAGGTTGGCGGTGACACCGCCAACTCTGGCAGAGCTTGCAAGACATTACTTCCTACAAAGTGAAACCCAATAGCATGAATGGCAGTGATGCTTCATTACGAGATGAACTCAGTGCCTTCTATGCTCGCTTTGAAAGGGAGAATACAGCTACAGCTTTGAAGGTCCCTGCTGCATCTGATGACCCTGTGATCTCTGTCTCAGAGGCCGATGATAGGCTGTCTTTAAAGAGGGTGAACCTTCCGCAAGGCAGAAGGTCCCGATGGGGTACCTGGTAAGGCTCTGAACACCTGTGCCAACCAACTAGTGGGAGTATTCAAGGACGTTTTCAACCTCTCACTGATGCGAGCAGAAGTTCCCACTTCAAAAAGGCAACAATTGTCAATGCCTAAGAAGAATAACATGAGCTCCCTTAATGACTATTGCCTGGTAGCACTCACATCTACAGTGATGAAATGCTTTGAGAGGTTGGTCATGACTAGACTGAACTCCTGCCTCAGCAAGACCCTGGACCCATTGCAATCTCAATGGCTCTCCATACAGCTTTAGACCACCTGGACAACACAAACCCCTATGTAAGGATGCAGTTCATAGACTATAGCGCAGCATTTAATACCATCATTCCCACAATCCTGATTGAGAAGTTGCAGAACCTGGGCTTCTGTACCTCCCTCTGCAATTGGAAGACCACAATCTGTGCGGATTGTTGATAACATCTCCTCTTCGTTGATCGTCAGCACAGGTGCACCTCAGGGGTGTGTGCTTAGCCCACTGCTCTACACTCTATATACACATGACTGTGTGGCTAGGCATAGCTCAAATACCATCTACAAATTTGCTGACGGTAGAACCATTGTTGGTAGAATCTCAGGTGGTGACGAGAGGGTGTACAGGAGTGAGATATGCCAACTAGTGAAGTGGTGCCGCAGCAACAACCTGGCACTCAACGTCAGGAAGATGAAAGAGCTGATTGTGGACTTCTGGAAGGGTAAGACGAAGGATCACGTACCAATCCTCAGAGGGATCAGAAGTGGAGAGAGTGAGCAGTTTCAAGTTCCTGGGTGTCAAGATCTCTTGAGGACCTAACCTGGTCCCAACATATTGATGTGGTTATAAAGAAGGCAAGACAGTGAATATACTTTATTAAGAGTTTGAAGGGATTTGGTATGTCAACAAATACTCAAAAAAACCTTCTTTGATGTACTGTGGAGAGCATTCTGACAGGCTGCATCACTGTCTGATATGGGGGGGCGGGGGGCTACTGCACAGGACTGAAAGGAGCTGCAGAGGGTTGTGAATTTAGTCCGCTCCATCTTGGGTACTAGCTCCCAAAGTACCCAGGACATCTTCAGGGAGCAGTGTCTCAGAAAGGCATCATCCATTATTAAGGACCTCCAGCACCCAGGGCATGCCCTTTTCTCACTGTTTCCATCAGGTAGGAGGTACAGAAGCCTGAAGGTACACACTCAGCGATTCAGGAACAGCTTCTTCCTGTCTGCCATCCTATTCCTAAATCGACATTGAAGCTTTGGACTACCTCACTTTTGTTTTAATATATAGTATTTCTGATTTTTGCATGATTTTTAATCTATTCAATATATGTATAATGAATAAGATTTTTTTTTGTCTTCTGTGTTATGTATTGCATTGAACTGCTGCTACTAAGTTAAGAAATTTCACGTCCCATGCCGGTGATAACAAACCTGATTCTGATTTTCCTCCTTAATTTCTTGTTTTAGTTTGTTTGTTTCTTTTATACTCCTCAAGAGTCTTGTCTGAATTCAGCTCCCTAAACCTTACATAAGCTTTCTTTTGACTCATTTTGCAGCACCTTTTTATTCACGGTTCCTGATCCTTGCTTGTAGCTTGGATGAGAATAGATTCTGCTTTCAAAAACAATCTTGTAAAAGTCAAGATAAATTGGAGTTGTCAAATTGTAATTAGTATCAACTTAGTTTAATTAACTGTACTTGTGGGAACATCTGTGTCATGCAACTGGGTTTTTTAATATTTAATTTTTTTTCTCCTTTACACTTGTGTACTGGAAGTGAACATTAACAATCTTGAATCTTCAGTTGGAATTACGGCTGTCATGAAGTTTTGAATAATGCCTTTGCGTTTCAGCAGTTCCACAGCTCGAATGCCGTAATGGTTTTAATCTCTAGTTGTGAAATATTTTTATTCATTTACACTGTCCTTGAGTGAAACTGACCACCTTTTCTTGGAAACGCTTGCTGATGCAAGCATCCGAAGTCATAGAATCTAAGAAATGCTGGAGGTCAGGATTCATGGGTTGGGATTGTGGTACAACAGTTGTTTAGCAGCCTTATGGACCTGGATTGGATTCTGTTTTTGGCTGCTTCCAAGGAGAGTTGTAACATTCTCCCCAAGACTGCATTTTTGCTAAAGGCACTGGTAGCTTCCCACATGCCAACAATGTCCAGTAGGTTAACTGTCTTCTCTAAATGATCCCTTAATGTCTCATGTGGAGGCTGGTACATGTTGGGCATTAGCTGTCAGAGGAAATGGTGGAGACTAGTGCAGTAATATGAAAAAGAACATTTGGGCAGGTATATGGTTAGTCAAGGTTCAGAGAATATGCATTTAATATCGGCAAATTGGCCTGCAATAACCGAGAACGGGATTTGATCTTGCTGTGTATTGGAAGGAAGTCTTGCCAAGATCATACTTCAAATTAAGGAAGAGATGCGAGAGAGACTGGGTCACCCCCATCACTTACCTTAATATCAGCCTCTTCCTGGCATGATCACTCTTCTTTCCTTCCTCCTCTGACCAGACACAAACAAGGCCTTGATGACTCTCTTACCAGCTTGTTTGAGTTCCTCCAGCATTGTGTGTGTTGCTCTGAATTCCAACATGGGCATTCTCTTGTCTCCAAATGGAAGAGTACATTGGAATGAAAGAGGGATGAATGTTTACATGAAAAATGTATTTGGAGAAAAGATTGGTTTTTAATTGTGGGGTATTCAGTCTTATTTACTTTGTGCAAAACTATGATGTTTTGGGAAGGAGGTTACTCCATATGGAGCTTTCTTAAAATATATTAATTACTTAATGCTGGATGTATTGCAGTTCATTCTTCCATTATTAATACTGATTAATATAAATCTAGAGGCTTAGGTGGGCATGGAAGTGGAGGACTCATTTTGTGTCTGTGATTTAGGTTCTACTTAGATGTAATTATGAGGGCCGTGCGTAGGATCAGGCGTTGAAAGTAAATGGGGCAAGAGTGATTTATTGTTTCCGAACTTTCCAAATGTAACTTGTACATTTTAATTAGGAGCAGCTTTTCCATCTCCACACTACTACCTCCAGAGATCATCCAATGAGCTAACATCTGCCACCCCCACTGTTCATTTTGTACCTGACAACATGATGTCTTAGCCTGGTTTCTACATTCACACTCTGAGGTACCTGTTATACCTTATACCCCTTTCATCTTATTGATACTTTCATAGTAAAATATTATTTACAACCACCAATGCTGGACATGCCACAGCATCTTACAGACCACATGGGGAAGGTCAAAGCTCATCTTTACAGGCTTTCTGAACTCTGCTATGTTCCCCCTTCAAACTAACAGAACTTGGCATTCTATCTAATTCTCAAGTCACATCTTAAATTACCATTCAAGATTGCTGATGTTTAACTCCTCAATATGGCTCCTTATCTGCGCAGCAGGTGACTGAATTGTTGGAAACTTCATGACCATAGACTTCTTTGTTCACTACCCACAACTGGAAATTTGCAGTATGAAATGATTAAAAAAATCTTACTGCTGTTGAACACTAAGACTGTTTCCAGTAGTCTAAATGCTAATTTTTCACAAATCATTGAAACTCGAGCCTTCCTAATCATACAGATTGGTTAGCTTCTGTGCTAAAGTAGAATAGTAATGTGATCCAACTGATGCACATTCAGTGCAAGTTGCATGGGAATAAAATCAATAGGCTGAAGCAAGTCAAGTCTGAACTTGAAGAATTTGTGTTGATATGTTTTGAGCATGTCCATCTATGGCCAGTATTTTCCTTGTGATTTCAACAAATTGCCAATTTTCACATTTGTGAGTCAGATCAGTTAAATCATGCCACAGCTGCTCATTAGAAAAGAGCATTCTAACCCAAAGTACTGATAATGGTAAAAATAGCTACTCCTCAAAGTATAATTGGTGGAAGTGTTTTTTTAAAAGATACTACAGAAAGCAAGAATTTGAACAAATCTTCAATCAATCAAAGCTAATGTAATTTTTGGAATGCATAAGTATAAGAGGAACTCTGCAGGTTATAGACATCGAAAAATTATTGCACAATACAGGCCCTCGGCCCAGAAAGCTGTGCCGAACATGTACTTACCTTAGAAATTACATGGGTTACCCATGACCCTCTATTTTTCTAAGCTCCATGTACCTATCCAGGCGTCTCTTTAAAACAAAACCCCATCGTATCCGCCTCCACCACTGTCTCCTGCAGTCCATTCCACTCTCTGCGTTTAAAAAAAAAAATTACCCCTGACATCTCCTCTGTACCTGCTTCCACGCACCTTAAAACTGTGCCCTCTTGTGTTAGCCATTTCAGCCTTGGGAAAAAGTCTCTGACGATCCACACAATCAATGCCTCTCATCATCTTATACACCTCTATCGGGTCACCTCTCATTCTCCATTACTCCAAGGAGAAAAAGCCAAGTTCACTCAACCTATTCTCATGAGGCATGCTACCCAATCCAGGCAACATCCTTGTAAATCTCCTCTGCACCCTTTCTGTGGTTTCCACATCCTTCCTGTAGTGAGGCGAACAGAACTGAGCACAGTACTCCAGGTGGGGTCTCACCAGGGCCCTATATAGCTGCAATATTACCCCTTGACTCCTAAACTCAAGCCCACGATTGATGCAGGCCAATGCACCGTATGCCACCTTTACCACAGAGTCAACCTGCATAGCAGCTTTGAGTGTCCTATGGACTCAGGCTGCAAGGTATCTCAGATCCTCCACATTGCCAAGAGTCTTACCATTAATACTATATTCTGCCATCATATTTGACCTACCAAAATGGACCACCTCACACTTATCTGGGTTGAACTCCATCTGTCACTTCTCAGCCCAGTTTTGTATCCTGTCAATGTCCTGCTGTAACCTCTAACAGCCCTCCACACTATCCACAACACCCCGAACCTTTGTGTCATCAGCAAGTTCACTAACCCATTCCTCTACTTCCTCATCCAGGTCATTTATAAAAACCATGAAGAATAGGGGTCCCAGAACAGGTCCCAAAGGCACACCACTGATCACTGACCTCCAAGCAGAATATGACCCATCTACAACCACTCTTTGTCTTCTGTGGGCAAGCCAATTCTGGATCCACAAAGCAATGTCCCCTTGGATCCCATGCCTCCTTACTTTCTCAATAAGCCTTGAATGGGGTATCTTATCAAATGCCTTGCTGAAATCCATATACACTACATCCACTGCTCTATCTCCATCAATGTGTTTAGTCACATCTTCAAAAAATTCAATCAGGCTTGTAAGGCATAACCTGCCTTTGACAAAGCCATGCTGACTATTCCTAATCATACTATGCCTCTCCATGTGTTCATAAATCATGCCTCTCAGGATTTTTTCCATCAACTTACCAACCACTGAAGTAAGACTCACTGGTCTATAATTTCCTGGGTTATCACTACTCCCTTTCTTGAATAAGGGAACAACATCCGCATCCCTCCAATCCTCCGGAACCTCTCCCACCCCCATTGATGATGCAAAGATCATTACCAGAGGCTCAGCAATCTCCTCCCTCGCCTCCCACAGTAGCCTGGGGTACATCTCCTCTGGTCCCGGTGACTTATCCAACTTGATGCTTTCCAAAAGCTCCAGCATATCCTCTTTCTTAATATCTACATGCTCAAGCTTTTCAGTCTGCTGTAAGTTATCCCTACAATCGCCAAGATCCTTTTCCGTAGTGAATACTGAAGAAAAGTACTCATTCAATACTCACTTTATTGGTCCTATTCTCTCATGTCTTATCCTCTTGCTCTTCGTATACTTGTAGAATGCTTTGGGGTTTTCCTTAATCATGCCCGCCAAGGCCTTCTCATGGCCCCTTGTGGCTCTCCTAATTTCATTCTTAAACTCCTTCCTGCTAGCCTTATAATCTTCTGGATCTCTATCATTACCTAATTTTTTGAACCTTTCTTAAGTATTGCCTAGTTTTTGAAACTTTCGTAAGCATCTAAGTAGGGGAATGAACAGTTGACATTTTGGGCCAAGATCCTTCATAAAGACTGGAAAGGAATGGGGCTGATGAAGGGTCTGAGCCAAAACATCAACTGATTATTCTCCTCCAGAAGTGTTTGTAATTTGGGAAGTCGTCTTTACCATTGTTTTTTTCTCGCTAGAAAGGGAGAGGGTGCATGTAAGATGGCTAGTTTGCTTTGCAGGGAAATTACAAACATTTAACAAGCAGTGTCAACATTCCAAAGCTGTTTTGGTCTTGTGCCAATCGGACAAAGCACAGCATAGGATGTGTACAATACAGGTTAGACTGCCTAAAGGTATTCTGTTGTGCTGTACCTGTTTGTGGAAAACAAAAGGCAGAACCATGCTTCATAGCTGGGCATGGAAGAACTTGTTCCGATTTTTGCCTTCAGTGGATTTGCCAGCACGTTGTATAATCTTCAAAATTTAAATCACAAATATTTATTCAGTACATAAAGCCATTTAGTGAGATCATGGCTCTTCCAAAAATGACAAATTCTGAGTTTTTTCATCATTTATTATTGATACAATCTTCAGTAGGAACATTGGTGGTATCTCTTGCCATGATTTTTTTGAATCTTTGTAAAATAGCTAAGTGTTATGTTTTATGTTTACTTCCTGGATGGCATTGCTGTTGAATAGAATAAAAGTAAGAAACCCGAATACATACAAAATCAAAGTTGATGCCATTGTGGGGCCAGATCTGTACTTGCATCAGCTCAATTCTTAAAAATAGTTCAATATAACATTAAGTAATCCTACAGTGATGCACGAGAAATGGAACAAAGTCGCATTTGTATTAAATAACCCAAGTGGAGAAGGCCACAAACATTCTGAATAACTTCATAATTGACCATAGAAATGGAATTAGAGCTGCACCAGCAGAATCTGGGAAACTGCTGCCTTTAGAAGACAGCTAGGTCCTCCAGAAAGAAATACCTGGATAGAACTGCAGTGACAAGATTTTGGTGACTGTGAGCCTTTGATAGGTTGCAATATCTGTCCCAAAAGAGTTTAATGCCTCAGTTAATAAGTGTAATCTGTGCATACTCCCCCTCTGTTACTTAAGAAAAGAAAGATGATTGGATGCGGATTCTGAAGCTGGTTAACTCTTCTTCGATCTGTGCTAGTCATTCACTGATTCAGTTTAAAATTGTACATTGTTACCATTTGACGAAGGAGAGGTTGTCTAACATATTTCCTAATGTTGGTAGTTATTGTGATAGATGTAAAACTGAGACAGCTACACTGACACACATGTTTTGGTCTTGTTCTATACTGGAACAGTTCTGGAAGTCAGTTTTTTCGACAATTTCTAAAACACTTAAAATTAATTTACAGCCTAACAAATTAACTCTGCTTTTTGGAATAACTCCTCAAAATATCTGTGGTATCTCTGTGTCTGACCAACATGTTATTGCATTTGTTACATTGATAGCTAGGAGGGCCATTTTGTTGAAGTGGAAGGATGCATCAGCTCCCACTTTGTCACAATGGTTCTCTCAAGTGATGCTATGTCTTAGTTTGGAGAAAATTAGAAGTCAAACCTTTGAACCTATGTTTGATTTTGAGAAAAGATGGGGTTTATTTGCTCGTTATTATCATTTACATTAATTGATAGATTTCCTCCATGATCTAATTGTAAATTTTTGGTCCTTTTTTTTCTTGCTGGCAGTTTGATGTTTATCTTTAGAAGCTTTTTGTTTGATGTATGGCTCCGGGGTTGAACACCTAATGGGGTTTTCCCCCCACTTTTTCTTGCTTAGTACTGTAGGGTTTTTTTTTTACCAAAAATTTTTCAATCTTTAAAATAATGTTTTTTTTTGGTTGAGACATTGTAAGTGTTGCTTACTTCGATGTACTCGTGTTAATTTTGGATAATAATATAAAGATTTGAAAAGAAACAAAGATGATCATCTTTATTGGTTTAAGTAATGAAATCTCTGCAATGTAGACCCATGGAATTGCTCTGCTGGAAGCCACCATGGTCCTGTGTCGTCATATGTCCATAGATTCCCTAGCCATGGAAATACTTGCCCTGCATTTTTATAGAACTGTAAGAATTTTTAAGTTCAAAGTAAATGTATTATCAAAGTACTGTAACTCTCGCTTCAGCTAGTGGCTTAATATAGGGGATGATAATCCCCCAGCCCGGTCAAACTTAAGAAATCTCGTTTGGGTAGATGCTGCATGATGTGTCCTATGTTACAAATCAGTATCCCAAAATAACAAACACACAATATGTGATTAAACGATTAAGCTTTATAATTCTTACTATGACTATATGGTTGGTGAAGAAACAAAAAAAAGAAACAAAGGACCCAATCTTATTAAACAGTCTGTTGCACAATGTTGGAGCTCACTGCTAATTCGATCGTCCACCATTGACCTCCTCTGATCGTCGCTGCCTTTCGGACCCTCACTCCAAGTCCACCCCATCCGGCAGGCCACCAAACCTCTCCATTCACGTCTTCTCTCCTCATCTCTTCCTGGTAAAAAGACCGGAAAAATCTCTCTTCCAGCTCACAAGAAAGAACAACAGCATTCCAAACCCCGTTATCTCTAGTCATAACCCAAACATTTCTGCTACAGAGAAACCATTGCATTAACAGTGAAACCTTACAGCATGTTACACAGCAGTGAAACCCTACAGCATGTTACAATACCTACAAGTCACCATATATATTGTTCAGCTTCATTTTCTTGTGAGCGTACTCAATAAATCCATAATAGAATAATAACCATAATAGAGTCAATGAAAAACCATACCAACTTGGGCATTCAACCGGTGTGCAAAAGACAATAAACTGCAAGTACAAAAATAAAGAAATGTATCATAATAAATAAGTAATAAATATTGAGAACATGAGGTGAAGAGTCCTTAAAAGTGAGTTCATAGGCTGTGTGAACATTTCAGTGATGGGTCAAATAAAGTTGAGTGAACTTATCACCTTTGGTTCAAGTGCCTGATGGTTGAGGGGTAATAACTGTTCCTAAGCCTGGTGGTGTGAGCCCTGAGGCTCCTGTACCACCTTTCCGTTGCAGCAGCAAGAAGAGAGCTGACATGGATGATGCGGTGGGGGGGGGGGGGGAGGTGGTGTGGTGTGGTGAGGGAAGTCCCTGATGATAGATGCTGCTTCCCTGTGACAACTTTTCATGTAGATGTGCTGAATGGTGGGGATGGTTATAACTATGATGGACTGGGCCATATCCACTACTTTTTGTAGGATTTTCCATTCAAAGGCATTGTTGTTTCCATACCAAGTTGTGATACAGCCAGTCGATATATTCTCCACTACACATCTATAGAAGGATGTCTTGCTGAACCTTTGCAAACTCCTAAGGAAGTAAAGGTGCTGTTGTGCTTTCTTCGTAATTGCCCTTGCGTGCTGGGCCCAGGACAGGACATCCAAAATAATAACACTGAGGAATTTAAAGTTGTTGACCCTCTCCACCTCTGGTCCTCCAATGAGGACTGGCTCATGGATCTCTGGTTTCCTCCTCCTGAAGGCAATAATCAGTTCCTTGGTCTTGCTGGCATTGAGTGAGAGGTGGTTGTTATGGCACCACTCAGCCAGATTTTCAATCTCCTCCTCATATGCTGATTTGTTACCACCTTTGTTTCAGCCTACAGCAGTGATTGTGTCAGAAAACTTGAATATGGCATTGGAGCTGTGTTTAGCCACACATTCATAAGTGTAAAAAGAGTAGAGCAGGGGACTAAGCACACAGCCTTATGGTGCACCTGTGCTGATGGAGATTGTGGAGATGTTAAGTATCAGTGAGGTCACTTCAAATTGCTTGAAAATTAATTTCTCTTCATTCATCAAGTGCACCTCGTTATGAACCAGACTCATTATTCACTCCGTTTGTGATATATACTGTATAGTTTTAGTGAAGAACAGAACTCCGGATGTATTGTTATCAAGTCCCTAAATAATTACAATAAGAATTCTTTACACTTGTGTTCAGGATTTGTGGGAATAAAAGCCAACATATTGCAAGCTTTTCTGATTGCTTGCTGCAACTACCTGTTGGTTTGTATCATTACATTTAAATCCTCCTGAGCAGTTGTGTGGGTTTACTTTGATCAGGAGGACTGCAGTGGTTCAAGGTGGATTGCTTCGGGTATTTAGAACCTATCTCTGAAGATCTAACCTGGGTCCAACATATTAATACAATTACAAAGAATGCCTTCAGCAGCTATATTTCATTTGGTGTTTGAGGGGACTTAGTATGTCACAAAATACTCTCACAAATTGATACGGTTGTACCGTGGAGAGCATTCTAACTGGTTATATCACCATCTGGTATGGAGGGACCACTGCACAGGTTTGGAGAAAACTGCTGAAAAAAATTGTAAATTTAGCCAGGTCCACCATGGGCACTAACCTCCCCAGCATCAAGGACGTCTTGAAAAGGCGATGCCTGAAAAAAGGTGGCATCCACCGTTAAGGACCCCTGTCACCTATGACATGCCCTCTTCTCTGCTACCATCAAGGAGGTGGTACAGAAGCCTGAAGACATAGACCCAGTGATTCAGGAACAAATTTTTCCCCTTTGGCATCAGATTTTGAATGGACAGTGAACCCCTGAATGCTACCTCATTATTTAAAAAAAAATTTTGCTCTCTTTTGCACTACTTTTTAAAATATTTTTAATAATATATTTCTTACTGTAATGTATAGTTTTATTATTTTGTATTGTAATATACTGCTGCTGCAAAACAATAAATTTCGCAGCTTATGCTGGTGATACTAAACCTGATTCTGATAGTTGTAGACATTAAATTCCATGAATGCAAAATACTCAGAGGAAAAAGGTCCATTGCCATCACTATCCCACTCTGTTATCTAACAAATGATCCTTGCCCAGATTTCAACCGCAGCTTTGGCTGAGAGTTTTGATCTGTAACAGGAGATGTACTCCTTTTGGCCATAGATTCACCGATGACTGCTTCCACAGGGGTAAGGCTGAACTTTTTCCAGCACTCCTAACAAAGGAACGTGGTATGTGGATGAGTGGGGATATCAGATTGATTAATACTACACACTAGAATAGTTCATTTCTGTGGCAATAGGCTGAGCTACTTTAAGCAGGATGGGCGTCAGATTGGCATCAGAAATTCAAATATTTGTTTAAACAAGTTGAGGCGTTGTGCTGCAATTAAACTAAAGCAAGTGAATTAAAACCAGATTAAAAATCACTTAGTGACTGGATTTTGACAATTAGTATGCATGGTAATGTACACAAATGGGAAATCATTATCAGAAAAGGATTTTGCCTTGAAACATTTGAGTGTTGATCTAATGTTCGGCTTTGATTCCTGAAGTTTTCATTAATTAGCAATCGCAAAGCCATGCCTGTGACATTTTCACAAGTTTTGGCCACTGCAACTGTTACCATTCAGAAAGGCTCTCATGTCATTTGGGGAATGTTTAGAGCACTGTAATTTTATGCAACAGATTTATAGACCTTGAAAGATGATTGGATGAGATTCCAATTGTTACTAATACGTGGTTATTGCTTGACAACTTGCTTAGCCTGGTTAACTCATGTGAATTGTCATTCCCTCAGATAAATATTTCAAAGTTTTACCCAAGTCATTTTATTTTCCACCATAATTTAGTGAATGCTTTAATCTTCAGTTTTCCCTGTAAAGTCATTAAGGAACAAATTGAAAGCTGTGCTTTCTCATTCCTGGTCAATGAAAATTTAATGGTGTGTTTGTCTTTCTGATATCACTTTTGTTAGATAAAGATTTTCAAGATGTCACCTGATTGCAGTGTGAGGAATCCATACCAGAGATTAAAGATCAATACAGTCTCAGTCCTTTAAGGTCAGCAGTAAATACCACTGCTTTGTTGCTGACAAGAAGATTTATTTCAAGCTTATATTTTGACATTCATTCCTCCCTCTTGAACTTCCATCCCCATCATCCTTTCCTCCCAAGTAGGCATCTTTAATCTTGGCTTCAGAATCACAAATAGCTGGTCTTATGCTTCTGCCATTAAAATTGTATGTGTTTGTATGTGTGTATACCTTAATAATAAAGTAACCCAATGCCTTGTGATTGCCAAATGGATGTCGAAGGTTTTTGGTGCTTTTCTGAGTAGTTTTTTGCATGTGTCATCAGAATCAGATACACTGTCCGACATGATATAAAATTTATTGTTTTGCAGCAGCAGTACAGTGCAAGAACCTAAGTTTACTATAAATTACAGTATAGTGTAGGGAAGAAAGGAATAATGAATTAGTGTTCATGGATTGCTTAGAAATTTGCTGATGGAGGAGAAGAAGCTGTTCCTGAACCATTGACCCTGGGTCTTTTCATTGAGGGTAGTAGCAAGAAGAGAGCATATCCCATGTGGTGAGGGTCCTTAATGATGGATGGCCCCTGGTGGGATGAGTTGTGCTGTCTGAGCTTGTAATCTATTGCAGCCTCTTGTGAATTGGAGCCCCCATGCTAGACTGTAACATAAGCAGTCAGAATGCTCTCCACCATATATCTATACAAATTTGCATGAGATTTTCAATCTCATAATGAAGTAGAGCCACTGGTGTGC
Organism: Mobula birostris; assembly: GCF_030028105.1. Classification (NCBI taxonomy): domain Eukaryota; kingdom Metazoa; phylum Chordata; class Chondrichthyes; order Myliobatiformes; family Myliobatidae; genus Mobula; species Mobula birostris. Next base: position 7,196,189 of record NC_092387.1, on the reverse strand, counting down.
TTTCATGTTGTGCCAATATGTTTGACCCAGATCTGATCCATGGAAGAGCTGACACACTTTTCACTGCTGAACCCTCAATGAAACTGATGTGTGTCCTCCTGACTTCCCCTCCTTAAGACAATAATGTCCTTGGTCTTGATTTTGAGTGTGAGGTTGTTGTTGGGTAGTACTCAACCAGCTGATCTGTCTCGCACCTTTACGCCTCCTTGCCATCTGAAATTTTACCAACAAGAGAGGTGTGAATATACAGTGGTGTTTCAGCTGTGCCGAGCCACACAGTTATGAAAGTAGAGAGGGTAGAGCAGTGGCCTAAGCACCCATCTTTGAGATGCACCTGAAGTGATTGTCAGCGAGGAGGAGATGTTATCACAAGTTCGTACTAGCTGTGGTCTCCCAGTGTGGAAGTGGAGGATCCATTTGCGGGGGGGGGAGGGGGGTGTATAGAGGTCCAGTTTTCAAAGCTTGGTGAGTAATACTGAGAGGGTTGATAGTATTGAATGCTGAGCCGTAATTGATACACAGCAGCCTGACATGTTTTGCTGTTATCCAGGTGCTCCAAGGCAGATTTCAGAGCCAGTGAGATCATATCCGCTGTGGACTTGTGGTGGTAGGTAAATTGCAGCAGATCCATGGCCTTTCTCAGACCAGCATTAATTTTAGCCATAACCAGTGCCTCAAAGACCTTCCAGTCATGTTGTTGACAGCTCAGCCTGCTCTTCTTGGGCACCAGTATGATTGATACCCTTTTGAAGCATTTGGGAACTTCAGACTGCAGCAGTGAGAATTGCATGACCTTGAGCACTCCAGCTAGTTAGTTGACATGGCTTTCCAGTACCCAGCCTAGTACACTGTCAGGTCCCAACTTCTTGCATGGGTTCACCTTGAAGGAAATTCTGACATCAGCCCTGAGGTAGAGATCACAGGGTTGTCAGGTGCTATGTAGTGTTATTCTCCTTTTCAAAGCATACATTGAGCTCCTCAGGGGATAAAGCATCACTGCCAGTTTTGTTGTTTGGTTTCACCTTATAGGAATTAATAGTATGCAAATACTACTGCAGCTGTTGTGCATCCTCTTGTCTCTAATTTCACACACAGTTGCCTTTTCACCATCACAATGGCTTTTTTTAGGTACCTGGACTACTTCGAAGGTTCTAGACCACTGGTTTAAATGCCATAGGTCTAGCCCTTAGTAGACTGTGAATCACCTGGTTCAGCTGGGTTTCTGGTTTGGATATATTTGATATTTTCTTGAAAGCAACGCACTTATCCACAGAGATCTTGATGAAGTTGGTTATGGCTATGACTTAATCATGCAGATCCAGAGGTGAATCCTTGAATATAGTCCAGTCCAGTGATTTTAGTGCATTCCTGTAAACTCTTCTCCACCTCCCTTGACCTTTGCAGTCCTCGCCACTGGTTTTGTGGTCTTCAGTCTCTCCTTATTCAGTGAGTGGAATTACAGCCAGGTGATTGGACTTGCCAAAGTGAGGACTCAGTTGGCATGGTAAGCGTTCTTGACGGTGGTGTAATAAGTGATTGAGCGTACTCTGCGAATAATAAAATGTGGTGCAATCTTTCAGAAATCCTTGAGAAGAAATTGAGCTGTAAATGAGAGGAGGGAAATGTAAAACTTGTCCCAATGCAGCTGAAATGTACTTGAGTATAAATGAAGGATTGGTGAGTATGGTGTTAAGCAAGGAGCAGCTAAAACAATTAATTAAGCTAGTACTCTGATGTAATCTGTTATGTTCTGCCCAGATTGGATTTTTTCCAAGAAGCTGCGGTCTTACATTTTAAGTAATTTTGTATTTGCACAGTTTTAATTCAGTTTGCTTTTGGCTGAGTGGCAGCAGTTAGACTGCAATCTTTTCCAGTCTTGATATAGTAGGTAATTGTTTTAAAATAAAGCCTTTTAACGTTTGAATATTTTACGATGTGTTACAAGGAAAAAACACAGATGTTTTACCTCATTTAACCACATTATGTTGTAGCAAAATGTATTGATCAGTGCATTGTGATTGATGTTGCCTTTATAGACTTAAGTGAAGCGTGTGTCACGGTCCCACATGGGAGACTGGTCTAAAAAGTTTCAACCTATGAGATCTAAAGCAAGTTAGCAAATTGCGTCCAAATTTGTTTGCTAAAAAGAAGGCAGAAATAAGTCTCAGTGATTAGATGTCTGCGACAAGTTATTATATACAGTTGAAATAAATAAACAGTTTTGATATAAATTCATGTTTAAGTTTATAGATTATGAGCGCATTGGTTGTTTTTTGATAGTTCTTCAACATTATTCAGTTGGTAAGATTGGTTGAGCAATGGCATATGGGATTGAAACCTGATTAGTGTAAGGTTGATGCATGTTGGGAGGTCTCATAGATCAGGAAGTATAAAATATTAGAGAATTATCAAAAATTGACAGCTATGTCCCATTGCAGCACAGTGCATTTGAGCAAGAAATGAAGAAAATCATTAATTTGATATGAAGAGTATCTATGGCAATGAATACCTATTATGAAGATGACATGCATTGGTGGAATGTAGATATGTTAAATAAATGGGCAAAGCTCTGGCAATGTGAGAAATTGTGAAATTCTCTATTTTAGCAGGATTTTATTTTACAAAATACACCTAAATATTGAGAGTCTGGATATCTTGTTTTGGGATTTATCAAAGATTCGTATCCAGATGCAGCAAGTCAATGGGAAAGCTAACAATGTTAGTTATTTTTCAAAAAATTAAATAGCAGAATAGGAAGATTATGTAAAAGCAGCACACACAAAATGCTGGAGGAACTCAGCAGGCCAGGCAGCATCTATGGAAAACAGTAAACAGTCACCGTTTCTAGCTGAGATCCACTATTTAGTGTCTGTTGCTTTGGATTTCCAGTCTCTGCAGATTTTGTGGAGGTAGTGTAAAATACTGATGTGCCACATCTGGAGTACTGTATATGGTATCCATTTCATGAAAGGAAGGCTTGTACTTGAGATGAACATGCATTAGAAGGAAAGGTTGGAAAGTTGAGTCCTAGTTGGGACCTACGTGGTATCTTGATTGATACATCCAAGGTTCCTGTGGAGACTTCATGGGGTTGGTGAGGAGAAAATGTTGGAAGTCTTTAATAGTCATCCATCTAAGTCAGATGCGGGAAATTTTCTTCAGCAGTGGCTTCTTCCTTGCTGAGCAGCCTTTCAGGTTATGTCAATATAGGACTCGTTTTACTGTGGATATAGATACTTGTCTACCTGTTTCCTCCAGCATCTTCACAAGGTCCTTTGCTGTTGTTCTGGGATTGATTTGCACTTTTCACGCCAAAGTACACTCACCTCTAGGAGACAGAATGCATCTCCTTCCTGAGCGGTATGACAGCTGCGTGGTCCCATGGTGTTTATACTTGTGTACTATTGTTTGTACAGATGAACGTGGTACCTTCAGGTGTTTGGAAATTGCTCCCAAGGATGAACCAGACACAACATCATTTTCTGACCTCAATCCGATAGAAAATTTGTGGGCAGAACTGAAAAAGCGTGTGCGAGCAAGGAGGCCTACAAACCTGACTCAGTTACACCAGTTCTGTCTGGAGGAATGGAACAAAACTCCAGCAACTTATTGTGAGAAGCTTGTGAAAGGCAACCCAAAATGTTTGACCCAAGTTAAACAATTTAAAGGCAATGCTAGCAAATTCTAACAAAGTGTATGTAAACTTCTGACCCACTGGGAAAGTGATAAAAGAAATAAAAGCTGAAATAAGTCATTCTCTCTACTATTATTCTGACATTTCACATTCTTAAAATAAAGTAGTGATCCTAACTGACCTAAGACAGGGAATGTTTTCTAGGATTAAATGTCAGGAATTGTGAAAAACTGAGTTTAAATGTATTTGGCTAAGGTGTATGTAAACTTCTGACTTCAACTGTATATAATTTTGAATATAAAAGTTGCATAATAGGAAAGTGTGCATGCCTTGCAGTAGGTTATTACGTGTTTTCTTTAAAAATGTGGACTATTTTAAACCAGTTTCTTGTTTTAAAATACCTGCATGTCTAACAAAATCATGGGGATGATATGGATGAAGAGTAGGGAGCTGTTGTTTCACTTTTCAGACATTTGAATTTTGTTTTATTAACAGGCTTTTGGGAATGCAAAAACAGCTCACAATAATAATTCCAGTCGATTCGGTAAATTCATTCAAGTCAACTACCAGGAAACAGGCACTGTGCGAGGGTGAGTAAAGACAAGTTTATTATCATATGTATAAGTACACATATAGATAGATACTTTATTGATCCCAAAGGAAATTACAGTGTCACAGTAGTATTACAATTGCACAGATACAAATATTAGAAGAGAAGTAGAAAGAATAAAAAACAAATTACCACAAACAGTCTAACAGGAGGGGGGGTCATCACTTCCCCAGCTATAGGTAGATTTATTAGTTACAGCCCAATGGCCAAGGATAAGAATGACCTCATATTGCACTCTTTGGAGCAGCGCAGTCATCGTAATAGATTACTAAAAATGCTCCTCTGTTTAGCCAAGGTGGCATGCAGAGGGTGAGAAACACTGTCCAGAATTGCCAGGATTTTCTGTAGGATTGTTTGTTCTACCACAGCCTTCAGAGTGTCCAGTTTGACTCCTATAACAGAGCCAGCCTTTCTAATCAGTTTATTTTGCCTGTTGGCATCACCTGTCCAGATACCATTGCCCCAGCACACCACCGTATAGAAGATTGTACTGGTGACAACAGACTGAAAGAACATGTGAATGAGAGGCCTGCATACTCCAAAGGGTCTCGGTCTCCTCAGGAAGTAGAGACAACGCTATATGCACAGATTTATTGAAAAACTTATTGCAGCATGACAAACACATTAGCATCATATAAGCAGTATCCTCATGATAAACATAAATTATACACTATGATTTTAACAAGAAAGAATATAATAGAACCAAAAAATTATCCTTTTTTGTGCAGAGAGGTCATAATGTTGCTGAACTCTTGTGCTCAGGGTTTTGTTGGTTGGTTCAAGAACCGAGTAGTTTCATTGTTCCTGCTAGCACTCAGAATTGACACCTTGAGTTCTTTTCTAGCTTCTTTATAATCCTCAAGGGATATGTTTGATTTGAGCTTCCTAAACCTACTTCAGGGGTTCCCAGCCTTTTTTAATATCATTAAGTAAGGGTTCTGTAGACCCCAGGTTGGGAACCCCTGTTCTACTTCCCTTCTCTTCTTGACAAAATTCACCACCTTTCTTGACAGCCAAGGTTCCCTTAATTTGCCATGGCTTTTCTTCCTCCTTTCTGGAACATACCTAACCTGTACTCTATGTACCTTCCACTTGTCAGAAGTGGACTTGCCTAAAAAAAAGCCATGCTAATTAACTCTCCCTAATTCGTGCCAAATACTCTTGTTATTTGCTCTGCCTCAACATAATATCCCCCACCCTAACTTATCCTCATTCATAGCCATCTTAAAATTCAAGGAGTTGTGATCACTTTTCCTAAATGTTCTCCCACTAAATGTAGTCATCTGGTCAGGCATTTCCCAGCACCAAGTCCAGTATGGCCCCTTCAGCTGAACTATCTACACATCAACTTAAGAAACAATTTCTGTCCTGCCTGCACCTTTTGCACTAAGGACTTCCCAGTCTACAACGGGAAAGGTAAAGTCACCCACAACAACAACCCCTGTTGTCTTTGCACTTTCCAATTTCTGTCTATCTGTCTGTTCCTTACTGTCCCAGTGGCTACTGAGCGCATGAAGGATCAAAGTAAATTTATTATCACAGTGCATACATGTCACCATATTCAACCCTGAGATTTGTTTTCTTGGAAACATACACAGTAAATCCAAGAAACACAACAAAATCTTTGAAAGACTGCACGCAACAGAACGGACAAACAACCAATTGTAGAATGATCCTATCAGTGATCTCACCTTTCTATTGTTGAATTCTTCCTATATAGACCTGGTGGACAAACCCTCCATTATGTCCCTCTGGGAGCTGCTGTGATTTTATCCTTGATTAATGGTGCACCTCCCCACCCCCTATCAAGAGGGACAGAGCTCAGCTGAATGGTGATATTTTTCCCCACATTGGGGAGTCTAAAACTACAGAGTGTAGGTTTAATGTGAGAGGGGAAATATTCACAGGGGATCTGCAGGGAAAGCTTTTCACACGCAGGGAATAGATATATGGAAGGAGCTAGTGGGGATGGGTGTAGTTACTATGTTTAAAATACATTTGGACAGGTACTTGAAAAGCCATAGAAGAATTCAGGCCAAATGCAGACAAATAGGACAAGCTCAGGTTGGAATCTTCGTCAGCCTTGACGAGTTGGTCTTTGTGACTCTGTGATTCTAAAAGTAGATGCAAGCTTTGCAGAATTAAACTTAGGAGTCATATCAATACATCAACCAACTCGAGCAGAATTTATAGGAAGCATAGAAAACCTACAGCACAATACAGGCCCTTCGGCCCAGAAAGCTGTGCCGAACATGTCCTTACCTGAGAAATTACCTATGGTTACCCATATTCCTCTATTTTTCTGAGCTCCATATACCTGTCCAGGAGTCTCTTAAAAGACCCTATCGTATCCGACTCCACCACTTGTCTCCGGCAGCCCATTCCACACACTCACTTAATTTATCATTAACTTTTCATCTGTAATTGATGGATGTATCCTTCAGCACTATTTTTGAAAGTAGTACAGATCAGGCATTGTCTCATTGAATAATAGAACAGGTTGCTGGATTAATGGTCTGTTTCTGTGGTCATATTCCTGCTTCTCCATAAATTCAATGACTAAATATGTAGAGGCAAACAAGTAGTTTAGTTTCCATCCCTGCTGTGTTGACTTAGTAATTTTAGCTTTGATAACAGTGGAGCATTGCAACCATACCCTGCACTGGGAGGGAAATAAAATCTACCGCAGTTGCTCCTTGCAATTGCAAGCTGGTGTTGATGTGCGTTAAGGATAAGACTGACCATGAAAGTTGCTGGTACTTGTGTGAACAATGGTATTGTGTGGGTTTGTCTTCCATGCACTGCTGAATGAGAGAAGATCGTGATTCTTTAAAGTTGAGTGTGAAAGCACAATGTGCTAAGCCTTTTTTAAAATATTGAATGGTCTAGATAGAGTAGATGTGGAGATAATATCTCCTATAGCGGGAGAGTCTAGGACTAGAGGGATGTCCATTTAGAAGAAAGATGAGGAATTTATTTTAGCCAGAGGATGGTGAATATGTGTACAGACAGCTGTGGAGCTCAATTCATTGGATGTATTTAAAGCAAAGGTTCATAGGTTCTTGATTAGTCAGGGCATCAAAGATGTCGGGGAGAAGGTAGGAGAATGAGTTTGAGAATACATCAGCCATGATGGAATGGTGGAGCAGACTTGATGGTTGAATGGCCTAATTCTGCTCCGATATTTTATGGTCTTAGATCAGAGTGCTTGGTCCACAGTGGAAGGAGATATTGTTCTCTAACAGAACTCTCTAGCATAGGCTGTGGAGGCAAAGTACGTAATAAAAAAAAAAAGAGAACCAAGATACCAAGTTACTAAGCAAGAAAGTTTTTGAATCATGGATGGCACATGCAGTGCCACGTGTAAACTTAAGGGCACCATGTGTTTTTGAGGGCTGTGTACAGAAGGCACCTCCAGCTGATTGAGCTGGATTTCTAAGCTTGAAGGGAAACTGGAGCCACAGAAGAGTGGAAAATATGCTGAGTGTTTCACAGAGACATTCAGCTGGAATCAGTGGGAGTCTTCGTCAATTAACTTCCCATTTAAACTTAATTCTTCAGTAATTCTGTTTTGTTAATTCTCCCCATATTGTCATCATCTCCTCGCAGATTCTATCACGGTGGGGGGCGGGGGGAGGAGGAGGGCAATCTACAACAGATCATTACATTACCAACCCATCTTCCTTGGGATGTGGGAGGAAACTGGAGCACTTGGAGTAAACTGACATAATTACAGAAAGATCATGCAAACTTCACACAGACAGCATTTATGGTGCTGCATTTCTGACAGTACAGATATGATCAGGAGTGCACTGGAAGGGAGAAAGACTTCAGTGCTCTTTCTTGGAAGTGGGAAAACTCCAACTCAGAAATGAGGTTTCCACTCTGAGATTTATATGAGAAATGGGTACTATAAGGCTTGCCTTTTCCAAACATTTTGAATTTTTTGTGAGGTTTAGGCCATATAGATGGAGGAAAAGTACAACTTGAGCAAATGATAGCCACTGGTGTACAACAGATGATGGCTTGATCTGCAGTCAACAATGTCTCTGTAGGTTCACCCCACCCAGTCAGAGAAATTCTCTTTGTTTAATCCATCAGCCCTTCACCCACACTGCAGCTAAAATAAACCTGAATTTTCTCTTCCTAGTTATTTCTCTTCCCACAGATGCTGTTGAATTGACTGTGTTTTCAGAAGTTGCTCTGTCATTAGCATATTTGCCTCACCCACTTCCTGTGTCAGGAAGTTCCATATTCTTACCATATATGGGTTAACTCATTTTTGAAAGCAGTGAATGTGACTTATAGGGCAACTTTCATGTAGTTTTGGATTCCCCTTCATGGAAACAACCTCTCTACATCTATGATATCTTAACTTTAAAATTTTGATTTTGGTCACCTCAATTTTCTTTTAGAATCACAGAAAACTAAAGGACAGAAACAGGCCCTTTGGCCCATCTGATCCATGCTGAACCATTTAAACTGCTTCGTCCCAGCCGAACATTTAAATTGCCTTGTCCCATTGACCTGCACCCAGACCATAATCCTCCATACCCCTTCTATCCATGAACCTATCCAAACTTCTTTTAAACATTGAAATTGAGCTTGCATGCATCACTTGCTTTAATAGCTTGTTCCACACTCTCTCAACCCTCTGAGTGAAGAAGATTCCTCTCATATTTCCCTTAAACACTTAATCTTTCACCCTTATCCTATGACTTCTAGTTGTAGTCTCACCTAACCACAGTGGAAAAAGGCTGCTTGCATTCACCCTATCTATACCTCTCATAATGTTGTATACCTTTATTAAATCTTCCCTCAATCTTATATGTTCTAGGAAATAAAATTTTAACCTATTTAATCTTTTGTTATAACTCAGGTCCTCAAGTCCTGGCAACATCCTTATAAATTGTTTCTGTACTCTTTCAATCTTGTGTATGTCTTTCCTGTAGGTAGGTGACCAGAATGGCACGCAGTACTCCAAACTGGGTGTCACCAATGTCTTGTACAACTTCAACTTAACATCCCAACTCCTGTATTCGAATACTTTGATTTATGAAGGCCAACATGCCAAAACCTTTATGATCCTGTCTACCTGTGATGCCACTTTCAATGAATTACGGACCTGTATTCCCAGATTCCTTTGTTTCACCGCATTCCTTAGTGACCTACTGTTCACTGTGTAAGACTTACCCTGGTTGGTTCTTCCTAAGTGCAACAACTCACACTTGTCTGCATTAATTTCCTTCTGCCGTTTTTTATCCCATTTTTCCAGCTGGTCCGGATCCCACTGCAGCTTTGATAATTTTCCTCACTCTCCACTATACCCCCAATCTTGGTGTCATTTGCAAATTTGCTGATCCATTTTCTGAAGTAAAATGATCCAATCTCCTTTTCCTGCTCTTGATGCTTATGTTTTTGTCTTTTTTTATCCCTGTTTGAGAATATGCTTAGTTATCTTTCTTGCATGTTCTCCTTGTATCCTTTGTCATGATTTGGAGATGACAATTGTGGATGGATATGTAAATGTAGATTGACCAGGTTCTTTACTCCAAGAATTCAATCCAGTGCTTTGCTAATAATTGTAATTGATTTGCTGAATGGTGATTCTCTTTCTAATTGGTGCTGATTTCACCTGGCATTAGATCTATTTGATCTTCACCATTCACAATTATATAGCTTTGGTGTGTTCCTTTTTTTTTAAATAGTTCATCACTTTACATAAACTAATGTTAACATTAATTTATACTGTACTACGCAGGAAGAAAACTTCCATGTTATTCTTGTACTTCATTAATCCTCTTCTATTTCCCTCTTTCACTACTGTCTCAACTCAATATGTATCGCAGAACTATACAAGATGTTGTTTAGGAACTGATGACAACAGACAGCACAGATAGATTAATTTCACTATTTAACTATCAATAGAATGTGTTGCCCCCTCACCCTTTTTCATGAAACATCAGCTTCTAAATTAAGCCATCAGTCTATGGTTATAGGCACTTCCTCACAATTCTCTGACTTGTGCACCCTGGCTTAAGTGGTTTATGCAAATTGGAACCAGAAAATAAAATTGTAGAAGTAGATCATTCAGCTATTTGAGCCCACTCTGCCATTCAGTACTGTCATGGCTAATCTTCTGCTTCAACAGTTCCATCTTTTGTGTTCAATAAATGTGATGACTGAGAGTCCACAACCCTTCTGGAGAGAGAATTCAATCAAATTACCATTCTTTAAATGAGCAAATTTCTTCTCTTTTTAACCCTAAGTCGCCAGCCTGTTTGATTGTAAACTTTATTGGTAGATTATTGAGTCAGGGGAAGTGTCCTGTTTGTATCTAACATGTTGGAGAACATCAAGAGAACCTCTTAGAACATCATACTACCACCCTGTTGAGTCCTCTAGGAATTTCCTGTGTTCAGTAAGGTCACCTCTCATCTTAAAACTCCGAGCACTTAAAGCCTAGCCAAATCAATCTTTCCTTGTATCTGCCACACCAGGAACCAATCTAATGAATCTTTGTTGCACTCCCTTCATAGCAAATGTATGGTTGGAATATTGTTTTTATAATTTAAATGGCTGTTTATTTAAATCAAGTTCTAGTTCAACTTTAAGCATAATTGTTAATAATAACTGGTCAAACCAAGAATATCAATTTGCTTTTTTCAGAGCTTATGTTGAAAAGTACTTATTGGAGAAGTCGAGGCTGGTCTACCAGGAGCATAATGAACGGTAAGGCGCATGCAAAATTTCTCAGGAGGCAGTATAACGCCAGTATCTTCAAAAGTAGCAAGGAAAATGTGTTATGACTTTTCAGTACAAATATACAACCTTATGTCTGACTCTAAATGGCTGTGCCAAGATTGCACTCTGTTTGAATATTCATCTGAAATGAGTAATTTAAAATAGAAGCTATATGTGCATTGTCCCTAAATGATAACCCTGATTACTGATGGGTGAACATATTCCCTTATCGAGGAACCAAAGCAGAATGCTTGAGACTGGTGTGTTATTCTGTGCCTTTATTACACTTGTGGGATTAATGAGTTTTTGTAAAGCTTCAATTTCCACTCTTCTCTTTTCATTGATTTTCTTGGCATTAACTTTGGTTTATGAAGATATGTTACATTTCAGCAGTAAGTATAGGGCTGTTTGTACACTGAGTACTGGGTTTCAGCTCACTTGTTGAACAAAATTGACTCAGATTACAATACATACTCAAGTATCAAAACATGCTCAGTGGAAGAACACTGATGCAGGGTCGTAGGGGTTTTTTCAGAGTTTTCACCAGATTTTACTGAGCAAAATAAAAGGAATTCTATGTGGTATCCAACCTGTAATAAATCTCATCCAGAAGTGTTTAAATTATGAAACACTTGCAGGTCATGGAATGTTACAAAAGGGTTAAAATTTGTAACCATGTCATGAATGATGCGGACTGAAAGTGATGTGTTACTATTGAGGCTGTGGGTAATGTGAATGTATTTGGCTTTGATTAGAAGTACCAAGGTTGAAAGATACTTTTATTTGCCAGTCAAACATTGGTGAAGGGTCCTTGAAAAAGTTAACATACTCTTTCTGTGTGTTAACCCATGGTAAATTTGATATATGAAAGGGCTACTCCAGAGATTGGACCAGATAGAAAAGAAATTCAGTGAGTTTTTGGTGGTAATTTGTGCAAATTCTAATATGTGAAATAAGAAAGAATATTTATTGATCTGAGTGGTTGCTTACATCCAGCTGTTTGGGGGGTGATGAATAAGAATTATGTCACTAAGTTGAAAAGTCTTTTCATGATCTGTTGCTGCAGCTGATGCAGCTGCTGAAATAACTTTCTGTTCATGTTGTGCAATTGCCTATTTGTATGTAATTAATGGTTAGGGTGCCTATAATTGTGAAATCATGATGACTGAGAGTTCTGCTTGTGCAGAGATGTTTTGTTTAAAATTATGGCCAATAGAGATTTCCCACCCCCCACAAAAAACATGATAGTAATTTGTACATTTTTCCAGAATTAAAGATCTGTGCAAACCCTACAGCAAAATTCATTCAGTTAGATGGAAATACTTCCTTATGAATTTAATGTATGGGAATCAATATTGAGACAAAAAATCAATATTGAAAATATTGAAATGAAGTAAAATCATATTCAAGGTTGCCATTTTGAGTCTTAACTTAATTTTGTGTAGATTGTCCGCTTTGCATCTAGCAATTTGAGTATCATTGATTTCAGTTGTGTCAACTTTGTAGCTTTAGTGCTCTACAGTTATATTACATTTTCTTCAACTGTCATTGTAGGAACTATCATGTATTCTACTATCTACTGGCAGGAGCCAGTGATGAAGAGAAAAAGAGTTTCCATCTGTTGAAGCCTGAGGAATACCATTATTTGAACCAGGTCAGCTCCAACAGTTAGATTTTTTTTTGCATTACTTAGTTGCAGCAGTTCCCATAAAGACAGAATATTCTGCATTAAGTAAGTATAACCAGGCATGCACTACTTCATTGTTAAATGATTGATTCCTGGAAGTGTGGCTGAGGGGAAAAACAGTTCAGTATTCTGAGTTATAGAAGTGTCACTCATGAAAGAGAAGGTTACAGAAGTGTGATGACAGTAGTTGGACAGGATAACCTGGTGCATCGGCCAAAGAGGCGGTGCTTTACTATACTATAGGCTTCACAACAGCAAGTGAGAAGTACTGTAGAAGAACAGATCTATAGGCATATCGCTGTAAGGTGTAAAAGCAGTAGAGTAGTGTCAGGGGATTTTACTTTCCCAATAATGATTGGAATTCAGAAAATGCATGCACGAGATTTTCTAAAGCGGATCCAAGCGGCTGTGCTCTATGTTGTACTAAGGAATGAGGATGGACAAATGATGGAAGTGTCATTGGAGGATCCCTGTGGGAAAAGTGACCATTTTTTGCCAAAATTCAAGTCAGTGATGAATAGTAAGATTGATCCCAGAATTAGGGTCTTAAATTGGGAGAAGGCTGATTCAGTACATTAGACAGGGCCTTGCATAGACTGAGAGCAGCTGTTTGAAAGAAATGTATCTGATAAGTGAGTAACACACACAAAAGTTGCTGGTGACACAGCAGGCCAGGCAGCATCTATAGGAAGAGGTACAGTCGACGTTTCAGGCCGGGACCCTTCGTCAGGCCTGAAACGTCGACTGTACCTCTTCCTATAGATGCTGCCTGGCCTGCTGCATTCACCAGCATTTTTTGTGTGTGTTGCTTGAATTTCCAGCATCTGCAGATGTCCTCGTGTCTGATAAGTGAGTGGTGGTTAGAGGCGAACTAGCAAGAATGAAGAGTTAGCATGTTTGTGTTAGAAGCAAAGATGGTAAGATTAGGGAGCCGTGGTTAATAGAGGAAGTTAATCAAGATATGAGAAGGATATTGATGAACATATTTATAAGTAAATTAGAAATACAAGAGTAACTGGGGAAAGAGTTGGGTCCCTTCAGAGACTAACAGAGAAATCTGTGTATGGAGCCAGGGGATGTGAGTGGAATCTGAAATAAATGCTTCTGGTTACTATTCACCAGAGGGAAGGATATGCAGCGTGGAAACTTGGGGTGGATATGCTGATATCCTGGAATATGCCTGTGTTAGGAAGCATTGGGCAGTCTAAAACCAGAGAACACATAAGTTTGAATTAAAAGGGGAAGCATTTTAAGGAGATTTAAAAGATGTGTTTATTTATTTTATTTAGCGATACAGTGTGGAGTAGGTCCATCCAGCCCTTCGAGCCACATTGCCCCAGAAACCCCCGGCAAATCCAAATAACCCTAACCTAATCAAGGGACAATTTACAATAACCAGTTAGCCTACCTTGTATATCTTTGAACTGTGAGAAGAAACTGGAGCACCCTGTGAAAACCCATGCATTCCACGGGGAGAATGTATGGAGAATCCTTACAGAACAGTAGCGGAATTGAACTCCAGAACACCACAAGCTGTAATAACCTCACACTAAATGCCACTCTACTCTGGTGCCCAGATAATGGAAACATTAGAGGAACTAAACTAATACGATACACTTAATTTTAGTTGCTGTGCAAAGAGCTGTGAGAGGAAATAGTAAAGGTAGATACATTTACAATGTTTAAAAGAAATTTAAACAGGTATTTGGGTCAGAAAGGAGTGGTACTTGAGCTGAGTAATGTTTATAAAATTTGTGCAGGGATAGATTTAGAGGATTTATGAATGTAGGATGTAAAGTCTTAAGTTTAAGAGAGATTCAAAGGAAGTTTGTTTATTGCAGGAAGGAAAAAATTTGTCTGGTGTAAACATATTTCAAAACTATAACATTGTGTTACATTTCTTGCCAGAAATGGGACTATTTGTTTAATAAAAATACAACTTGATGTATATTTAAGAATTAGGGAAAAATATGTCAGTTTTAAAACAAGTCAATCAAAGTATATGTGGCGTCTGTGGATTCACTGTTTTTCATTTTGGTTCCCATTTTAATTTATTCTGGCTGTATTTTCTAGGTGGAAATGGGAAGAGCGTTACTTAAATTTATTTGCCTCTTGCAGCTCGTTATTTGGATCTTGAATATCAGAAAATTTAGATTCTATACTTGTCCTGACTCAGCTAAACTTCACTAACATAATTGTGGAGGCATAATTTCCTTGCTTGTTTATTCTAAAGAGTTCTTGCTCATTCAGGTGGGAAATGGAAATAGGGCTGAGAGTCACCATTTTGAAACCATGACCTAGCTACGGTTTAAATCAGGCAAGGATTTAGATGTTCTATTGATAATTACTGAACTAACTTATATTTTTTAAGTATGCTTACTTATATTTTTTCTTTCTCAGATGACGAAGAAACCAGTCAGACAGACATGGGACGATTATTATTGTGACTCAGAACTGGTAAGTGTTCAAGTTTTGTATTGCTAGTGGTGAGATAACAATCCACAATTTCGCCTCCTCAAGGGTAATTGTCAAAAGAAGCTAATTTTCCAAACACATTTAGGATTTGTATTCTTTTAAAAAAAAACTTCAGTAGTCATTCTAGACTTTGTAATAAAAAAAATAAGATTCAAGTAGGTTTATATATATCCTGCTGTCAGTTGAAATAATAAATTTGCTTTTCAGTCTCCAATACAGTCTTCAAATCGGACAATAAAAACGAAATGCTGGCAGTCTGAAATAAAAACAGAATCTTCAGCATTTAGGCAACACCTGAGAAGACTAAAACAGTCCATGTTTCAATTCAATTACCTTTTGATCAGAAGGTGTAATCTTTTGGCAACAAACAATCTGCTGGAGGAACTCAGCAGGTTGTGCAGCATCTGTGGGAGGAAAGAAGTTGTTGATACTTCCATTTGGAACTTCCTTCAGGATACACCTAATCTTACCATTTGTTTAAATGATGAGTGAAGAATCACCTGCAAAAAGTTATTCAGTTTAATATGATAATGTAGAACAGAAAGGTCTGTTTTCCTTGTTGTGTAAAATATTTTATGCTTAATGCCCTCTCGTTTCTTAAAGTTGCATCAACATTGTTGCTTGTGATACTGCGTCAAGTTTTTCCGCAATGTGAACAAGTAAATCACACCATGTGGATGTGGTAAAGATGAGATTCAGTGAATGAATAGGATTGTTGGCATCTTTTTACATACTTCAGTTTACAAGAATGAGAGGGATCTCATTGAAACGTATCAAATATCGAAAGCCTAGGTAGAGTGTTTGTAGAGAGGATGTTTTCAATAGTGGGGGGGGGGGGCTAGAACTCGTCTCAGAATAGAGGGATGTCCCTTTAGAACAGATGAGGAATTTCTTTCGCCAGAGGCTGGTGAATCTCTGGAATGCATCGTCACAGACGGCTGCGGATGTCAAGTTATTGGCCGATTCAAAGCAAGAAGGCTGTGAGAGGAATGGCTAAGGATTTTCGGAGCGAAGGCATTTTACTACTCGGGGTAAAGAGAGGCAAGACTGCGCAGACGCGTGACGTCAGCCAGCAGAGTGGGAAGAGTTTACAAAGAAGACTGCCATATCCAGTGGGCAGTGGAGTGAGAGGGTAGTACAGTGATGGGGCTTTGGCTCAGTAGGCTTAGGCGGTAATGGGATGAGGCGAGGTAGGTTTATCTGTGTTAATTGCGGAAAGGAAGAATGTGTGTGAGGCCGGTGTTCTGTGCTCGGTGTCAGATTTGGGAAGTCCTGGAGTCTTCCAACCTCCCAGATGGCCGTATCTGCACCCAGTGTGTCGAGCTGCAGCTCCTAAGGGACCGAGTTAGGGAACTGGAGTTGCAGCTCGATGACCTTCGTCTGGTCAGGGAGAGCGAGGAGGTGATAGAAAGGAGTTATAGGCAGGTGGTCACACCGGGGCCATGGGAGACAGAGAAGTGGGTCACAGTCAGGAGAGGAAAGGGGAATAGTCAGGTACAAGAGAGTCCCCTGTGGCTGTCCCCCTGAACAATAAGTAATCCTGTTTGAGTACTGTTGGGGGGGGGGGGGAACAGCCTACCTGGGGGAAGCAACAGTGACCGTGCCTCTGGCACAGAGTCCGGCCCTGTGGCTCAGAAGTGTAGGGAAAAGAAGAGAAAGGCAGTAGGGACAGGGTCTTTGAATAGGCCTTCATCAAAAGAACTAACTTCTTGAACATGGTGTTATGTGCTGTATGTCAACAATGAATTTGCATTTTTGTAGATTTATTCTGTGTGATTTGTTTAGGATTAACCAGTCTTGCCTTAAGAATTACCACGTTAAAGGAATATGGTTAGCCTTCAGGAATCAAGATCCTCATTTAACATGAGGGCAACTCACTTATGACTGTCAAGAATCAACAGCCACAAATAAAACAAAATGATAAAAGTAGTGTGCATGTGAAACCTCCCCCCCTCCCCCCCCCGTTGTTGAAAGTAGCAGGTATTTCCCAAACTTGATAGTAACTAAAGTTAAGTGTATCTTTTTAGTAGAACCACTTCTTTAATTATTCTGACCTTTCCATTATCCTAAAATATCCCCATCAATTGCAGTTGTTCTTGTTTACTAACTAGCATGCCTGAACCTTGAGTAGTTGCCTTCTATACAATACATGTGAGGTTTGCAAAGGGTTTTGACAGACCCTTTGGTTTTGTTAATATACACTCATTCTGGTCTCTGAAAAGAAGGTAGTCACTTCTAGTGCCCACATTATGCATAACCTTGCAGTACTGGCATTCCTTCGAGTTAAATAACACAATCATTTGTAGGCAGCTCCTTGTAAATCCATTTTCACATCCTGTAACTGACTAATGATCTGTAAGCTGTCTAATTTACTATCACTGACCAAGACATTATCAGTTTCTTCTGATGTAGGTGAAAGATTCTGTGGTGTTTTTCAGAATAGGATCATTTTCCAGGCCAAAGTATATTCAACTTGCTTGATCAGAACAGTTTAGTTCACCATTTACTGCTGAAAGCAGAACTCTGGGCACTACTATCAACTCTCATTTTGTTTGTATTGCAAAATGAATCTCAGAGTAATATAAGGTGACATATTTATTTAATTATTGAGTTAAAGTGTGAAGTAGGCCCTTCCCAGCTTTTGAGCTATGCTGTTCAGCAACCCCGATTTAACCCTTGCCAAATCATGGGACAATTTACAGTGGGTTAACCTATTAACCTATATATCTTTGGACTGTGGGAGGAAGTTGGAGCACCTGGGGAAAGCCCATGTATTCCATGGGGAGGATGTGCAGACTCCTTACAGATGACATCAGAATTTAATCTCTCCTCCAATATCCTGAGCTGTAATAGCATTGCACGAACTGCTATGCTATAATGGCACCCATATACATACTTTGAAAATAAATCAACTTTGAACTCTGAAAAGGCACTATGATAGTGTCTCATTTTCTTTGAAGAACCTTGTTGTATCTGTG
The DNA here is from genome assembly GCF_030028105.1 of Mobula birostris. NCBI lineage: Eukaryota > Metazoa > Chordata > Chondrichthyes > Myliobatiformes > Myliobatidae > Mobula > Mobula birostris. The sequence continues at coordinate 7,178,061 of NC_092387.1, read as the reverse complement.
GTGATGAAATGTATAATGTAAAACAGAAGTTCATTTATTTCAAATTTAAAAATAAGCAAGGCACAGCAGCTCAGTCAGGGAGGTCTGTGCTGTCCTGTCAATCGCAAGGAATGCAAATAAACCATAGTCATTAAATAAGGAAACAGGGCTTTTGGCCCACTGAATCCAGGGCTGGAGCCATGAAGCAGCACTTCATGCTGAACTGCCTCAGTTTCCTGTTGGTTGAGGTGTATTGAAGATAGTTTTCTAGGACTCAAGTAAAATTGTTTCTCCTTTGAGAAGAAACCTAGTGCATCGTTGGTATGTAGAAGGAAAGTGGAGCACCCACATGCATCATTACAATCATGAGAATGTACTAATTCTATAAAGGATAGGATTGAACCTGGGCTTTGAGGCAGTCACTCTATCTATTATGCTATCACATCACCTATTAGACATTTCAAAGGATATGACTATTTTGAAGTCAATGAGAGGAATGGCACAATGATTTTGGAATCTTTTGAAACTTGCTTAATCATTTCCTTCTAATTTCCTGCAAGGAAATATCCTTGCAGATCCCTGCATGGAAAACAGAAATAAAATTTCAAAATGCTGCAGGGCCTTTCTTTACTTGCATGTGAGATTGCTGGAAGGAAAAATCTTTGGTTGGTTGGCTGGGTTCTCTGATCTCAACAGTTCGCTGCCCCCGTGCCTGAATTTCTCTGAGGTATAATCAACAATGACTTGATTTCAGATGTGTTCAAGTTTATTGTCATCTGACTGTACATATAGACAACCTAATGAATCAACACGCTTTTGGCCCATGTGCACCCAGAAAACACATCACACACAACATATAAACCAAAATATTACCATAAGTAAGTTAATAAAATATAATTCAAAGTTTTAGATCATATGCATGGAAGATGAAACAGGAGATATGAAATGGTCACAATGCAAGATTATTTGGTAGTTGTTGTTAACTTCTGTAATGTGCAGCAACTTTACCAACTTTGGTGAATTGTTTTTTAATATTGCAAATCTGATAAGAGAGAACATAACAGCAGTGCTTCGAGAAGATATTCTTGAGGGATCAACAAATGAGGTCATTTGGGTAGAAATTAGAAGGAAATGGACACTGGTAGAGCTATATTCTGGATCTCCCAATAATTAGTGGGAACTTGAGCAGAAATTGCACAAAGCTCTGCTAATAGAAGACTTCAAGTTTCATAGTGTCAGCTGGGCTATCCAGAATGCAAAGGACTTGGGGCAGAATTTATGTGGTGCATCCAAGACAGTTTCCTCACATGATTTATAGAAGAACCTACTTGGGAAGGAAGAATACTGGACCTGGAGGGCCAAGTAACTGAAGTGGCAGTCAGTGACTCCTTTTGGTGTTAGTGATCACAATTCTATTAGTTTTTTAAATAGTTATGGAAAGAGATAGAACAAGTTAAAGTCCTGAACTGGAGTAGGGTCAACTTTGAGGGCATTTGGTAGGATCTTGCTGGGATTGACTGAAGGCAAAGGAATAGTTGACAAGCTGAAGTCTTTTAGCAAGGTCAGGTCAAGAGTCTAGGTGCAGCATTTTCTTGTTAGGATGAAGGATAGACATACTAATTTGAGAGAACCTTGGATGATAATAGATATGGAGGCTCTGGTAAAGTAAAAGGAGGAAATTCAGGCAGCTGGGTACAAATCGAGATGCAGCTCCGTAGAGATCGTGTTCGCGAACTGCAGTTGCAGATCAATGACCTTCGGCTTGTTAGGGAAAGTGAAGCGGTGATAGACAGGAGGTACAGGGAGGTAACCACCCCAAGGCTGCAGGACACAGATAAATGGGTGACTGTTAGGAAAGGGAAGAGAGAACATCATCAGATAGTGGAGAGCACCCCTGTGGCCGTCCCCCTCAACAATAAGAACTCTATTTTGAGTACTGTTGGTGAGTGGGGGAGACGACCAATCTGGGGGAAGCAATAGTGGCCATATCTCTGGCACTGAGTCTGGCTCTGTGGCTCAGAAGGGTAGGGAACAGAAGAGTATGGCAGCAGTAATAGGGGACTCTGTAGTCAGGGGTACAGATAGGTGATTCTGTGGACACGAAAAAGAAACATTGATGGTACTTTGCCTCCCAGGTGCCATGGTTTGCAATGTTTCTGGACGCGCCCACAATATCCTGAAAAGGGAGGGTGAGCAGCCAGAAGTCATGGTACATATTGGTACCAATGACATAGGCAGAATAAGGGAGAAGGTCCTGAAAAAAAAATACAGGGGGTTACGAAGGAAGCTGAGATACAGGACCTCAAAGGTAGTAATCTCGGGATAGCTGCCTGTGCCACGCAACAGCGAGGATAGGAATAGAATAAGGTGCCAAATAAATGAATGGCTTAAGAATTGGAGTAGGGGGAAGGGATTCAGATTTCTGGATAATTTGGACCTCTTCTGGGGCAGGTGAGACCTGTACAAAAGGGACGGGCTGCAGTTGAATCCAATATTCTTGAGGGCAGATTTACTAGAGTTGTTGGGAGTGATTTAATTGAATATGGCAGGGGGATGGGAACCAGTATGATCAAGCTGAGGATGGGTTAGCAGGTTTACAAGTAGATGATGGGTGTAACATGAATGTAAGGAGGGACAAGCCAATGAATGGGTACAAATACAGACAGAGCAAAGAGTTAAATTGTGCCACAGTAGTAAAATTCAAAGTGGCAAACAATGCAGGACGGAAGGTATTGTATTTAAATGTGCATAGCATTTGGAATAAAGTGGATGAACTCGTGACAAAATTAGAGATTGGTTGGTATGATGTTGTGGGCATCACTGAGTCATGGCTGAAAGAAGGCCATTAGTTGGAAGCTTAGCATCAAAGAATATACTTTGTATCGAAAGGACAGGCAGGAAGGCATAGGCGGTGGTGTGGCTCTGTTGGTAGGAGATGGACCTACATCTTGAGAAAGAGGTGACATATGGCCAGAGAATGTTGAATCTTTGTGGGTGGAGTTGAGAAACTGCAAGGATAAAAAAAAACATTTGGGAATCATATATAGGCCTCCAAATAGTAGCCAAGATGTGGGGTTGAGATTGCAAAGGGAACTGGAAGAGGCATGTAATAAGGATAATGATGCAGTTGTAATGGGGGACTTCAGTATGCAAGGGGATTGGGAAAATCAGGTTGGTGTCGGATCACAAGAGAGGAAATTTGTTGAATGCCTACAAGATAGCTTTTTAGAGCAGCTTGTGCTTGAGCCTACTCAAGGAAAGGCTGTCTTAGATTGGGTATTGTGTAATACAGTGATCATGATACGATTAAATTCATACTGCAATTTGAGAGGGAAAAGCATAAGTCAGATGTATCAGTATCACAATGGATTAAAGGGAATTAAGAGACATGAGAGCGGAGCTTACCTTGGTGGATTGGAGGAGGATACTAGAGAGAATGATGGCAGAACACAGATGGCTGACGCTTCTGGGAAGAATGGTATACAGGGCACAGGATAGATAAGTCCCACGGAGGAAGAAGTTCTCAAATGGCAGGGGTAGGCAACCATGGCAGACAAGGGGAGTTAAGGACTGCATAAAAGCCAAGGAAAGGGCATATAAGGTAGCAAAATTGAGTGGGATGTTGGATGATTGGGAAGCTTTTAAAATCCAATAAAAGGCTAATAAAAAGCTATAAGGAAGGAAAAGATGAAATATGAGGGCAGACTAGCCAATAATATAAAGCAAGATACCAAAAGTTCTTTCAATTTTACGAAGAGTAAAAGGGAGGTGAGAGTTGATATTGGACCACTGGAAAATGATGCTGGTGAGGTACTAATGGGAGGCAAAGAAATTGCAGATGAACTTAATGGGTACAGTACTTTGCATCTCTCTTCAACGTGAATGACACTAGCAGTGTGCCAGAGGTCTGTGAGTGTCAGGGAGGAGGGGTGAGTGCCATTGCTATTACAAAAGGAAAAAGTGCTTGGCAAACTCAAAGGTCTTGAGGTGGATAAGTCACCTGGACCAGATGAAGTGCATCCCAGAGTCCTGAGAGAGGTTTCTGAAGAGATAACGGATACATTGGTCACTATCTTTAAAGAATCAATTGATTTTGGCATGATTCCAGAGGACTGGAAGATGACAAATGTCACTCCACTCTTTAAGAAGAGAGGAAGGCCAGTTCGCCTAACCTCAGAGGTTGGGAAAGTGTTGGAGTCGATTATTAAGGATGAGGTTTTGAGGCACTTGGAGACTAATGATAAAATAAGTCAAAGTCGTCATGGTGTCTGTAAAGGGAAATCTTGCCTGATAGATCTGTTAGATTTCTTCGGGGAAGTAACAAGCAGGGTGGATAAAGGATGTAATTTACCTGATAACATTTGATAAGGTGCCACACATGAGGCTGCTTTTAACACATTTAAATCCTATGGCTTTACAGGAGAGATACTGGCATGGATAGCAGAATGGCTGACAGGCAGGAGGCGGTGAGTGGGGATAAAAGGGGCCTTTTCTTGTTGGCTGCCTGTGACTAGTGGTGCTCCTCAGAGGTCGGTATTGGGACCACTACTTTTCACATTATTTGTCAATGATTTGGATAATGGAATTGATGGCTTTGTGGCAAAGATTACAGATGATATGAAGATAAGTGGAGGGGTAGGTAGTGCTGAGGAAGCAACATGATTGCAGTAGGACTTAGACAAATTGGAAGAATGGGCAAAAAAGTGGCAGATGGAATGCAGTGTTGGAAAATGTATGATAATGCATTTTGGTAAAAGGAATAATATTGCAGACTATTATCTAACAGAGAAGGTTCAATCATCAGAGGTGCAGAGGAACTACGAGTCCTCATACAAGACTTCCAAAAGGTTAATTTACGGTTTGAGTCTGTGGCAAATGTTGACATTTATTTCAAGCAGCCTTTATAAGAGACTTGTCAGACTGCACTTCGAGTATCGTCAACAGTTTTGGGCCCCATATCTCAGAAAAGATGTGTTATCATTGGAAAGAGTCTAGAGGAGGTTCATGAGGATGATTCTGGGAATGAATGGGTTGCCATATGAGGAGCGTTTGGCAACTTTGAGCCTGTACTCATTGGGATTTTGAAGAATGCAGGGGGATATCATTGAATATTACTGAATGTTGAAAGCACTAGATAGGGTGGATGTGGAGAGGATGTTTCCTATGGTTGGGATATCTAGAACGAGAGGGAACAGCCTCAAAGTTGGGGTGTGACCTTTTAGCACAGAGGTAAGGAGGATTTTTTTTTTGAGCCAGAGAGTAGTAATGTTCTGCCACAGACTGTGGTGGAGGCCGTCCATGAGTATACTTAAGGTGGAAGTTGATTGTTTCCTGATTGATCAGGGCATCAAAGGATATGGTGAGAAGGCAGGTGTATGGGGTTGAGTGGGATCCGGGATTAGCCATTGTAGAATGGCGGAGCAGACTCAGTGGGCTGAATTGCCTAATTGTGCTCCCATGTCTTGTGGTCTTAAATGAGCCCCTTAAAAAGTTTGAGAGCAGACTTAAGAGGGAAATCAGGAGGGAAAGAAGAGATTATGAGGTAGATTTGAGAGGCAGAGCTAAAGATATTGACAAGAGATTCTTCTGTTACATTAATCATAAAAGACTGACCAGGGAGAGACTAGATCCTCTTAAAGGCTATAAGGACTGCCCATGTGTGGAGCTACAGGAGATGGCTGAGATTTTTATTGTCTATTTCTCCTCCATGTCTACTGTGGAGACTATCACAGATTCCGAAGAAATGAGGCTAATAAGTAGTGATGTCTTGGATATTGCGAGTAAAGATACCTTTGTGGTGAAATGCATTCAGGTGGGCAAGCCCTGAGGGTTTGACCAAGTGCCATAGTGGACCTTATGAGAAGCCAGAAGGGAAATTGTGAAGGCCTTTGACGAGGTAATTCCTTTGCAGTTGGTTGCCATGAGTGAAATTCTAGATTTTAGACTGGAGTATGGCTCCAGTCTATTCTGTTATTCAGGGAAGATATCAGGGACTATGGTGGGCATATCCAGAGCTAAAGGGCACAGCCTTAAAATTGAGGGGCGCCCTTTTAGAATGGAGATAAGGAGGAATTTTTTTTAGCCAGAGAATGGTGAATCTGTGGAATTCTCTGCCACAGACTGTGGTGGAGGCCATGTTTGTGGGTATATTTAAGTCGGAAGTTGATAGTTTCCTGATTGGTTAGGGCATCAGAGAATATGGGGCAGGTATATGGGGTTGAGTGGGATCCAGGATCAGCTATAATGGAATGGTGGAGCAGACTCGATGGGCTGAATGGCCTAATTCTGCTCCTTTGATTATGATCTGATGGACGGGCCAGGGAACAACAGGCCTGTGAGCTTGACTTCAGTTGTAGGAAAGTTACTTGCAACACTATGTACGTCTGTACTTGTATATACTCGCTAAACTTGCATCTCTACTTAGAGCTAATACTCTCTAATCCGGACAGTATCCTGGTGAACTTATTCTGCACTTTCTCCAAAGACTTCACATCCTTCCTCTAATGGGGTGTAACTGCCACCTGTGTAGCCACTTTCAGGGAGTTATGAACTTGGACCTTGAGATCCCTCTGCTCATCAACTCTGTTAAGAGTCCTGCCATTTACTGTTTATTTTCCCCTTACATTTGACCTCACAAAGTGTAACATGCTACAATTGCTCAGATTAAACTCCATTTGACATTTCTCCATCTGTGTGACTGATCCATATCTTGCTGTGCTGTTGGACAACCTTCTTTACTATCTACAAGTACACTAATAAACTTGTTAATCAACCTATCCACCTTTTCATCCAAGTCATCTATGTATATATCATAAATAAGAGGTTCCAGTACTTATCCTTAAAGAATGCCACTGGTCACAGATCTCCAGCCAGAATAACATCCTGTAACCATTCCCCTCTGTCTTCTGTGGCCAAGCCAATTTTGGATCCAATCCACCAAGTGACCTTGTAACCTAACCTTTTGTGAGTAGATGGAAGTTTTATTTATTCACAGAAGTATTAAGACAGATAACTTTCATTTTAAAAAATGGAATGGAGCCTCGTGGACATGTTCTGTACACTAAGACTGTAGTGCAATTATTACATATAGTTTGAAAACATGCATCGGGGCAGTTGGAGAGGATCATCAATTGGTGGAACTTGCACTTCTGATTTTGAAGTAGTGACTCTGGAAGTCTGAAATAATGGTTACAATGGCCTTGAAGTCAAACAACATGTTCTATGTCAAGGCTCTTAACAGAGGAGTGATAGTGATAAATATATGTGAAAAATTGCTCTCGGAAAGAGCTGAGGAAAGAGGAGGGACAATTGATTATAATACTTCTATAACATGTCTGTTAACTGGAACACGTTTGATTTAAATTTAGCAGGACAGTTTTACAGTTGAGGGGGAGGATCTGAAACATGACTTTGAGCGCTTACAACTGGCAATGGAGATGGTAGGATTCCTTCCTAAAACCCGGAATCGGTGAGTTGATTATCCAGAAGTATGTATTGTGATCATGTATTGTTGAGGCAGATGCTATAGCATTAACTAATAATAGAAATCATGTAAAATTGTGGTTTTGGCTCTGAAATTTATATGCTGAAAGGTGCAATGTTACTTTGGTTAATTTTCAATCTTCATTCAGATTTGGTGTAAATATAGTGGTATGGAATTAAAGTACTGTAGTAAAATTTTGTGAAGCAGTTTGGAATGTATGATACCAGGGCCATGACTGCCATAGGGACTTATTTTCCTTTTCCATACTAAGACTAAGCAGTGGATAAGCAAAGGAACATGCTTATCCATTAATACTAATAATAAGCAAACAAACTTGATGAAGACGTGTCGGTGCACATCGGCAACTCTCTGCGGGCTGCAGGAATTTGTACCAGTTTTCCTCTTAAATATACTCCTTTTGAACTATTTTTGCTGCAATCTGCAGCATGTAAATTTCGTCTTAACAATGGACTACAAAATTACATCAATGATCTTCAGATCTCGCATTCAGTGGTTAAATGTGGAGCAGTTAAGCGTGGCTCCTTTAAGGGTCAATACTAAGGCCAAGGCCGAAAACGTGGCAGGAAAGGTGGGATTCAAACCAGGCTGAGGCGTAGAGGGATGAGGCCTCTTCTGCCTACCATCTTGTTGGCGAATGTACAGTCACTTGAAAACAAGATTGACGATCTTGGAGCAAGGTTGCTGTATCAGAGGCAGATGAGGCAGATTGCAATCATTGAGACTTGTTGGCAGTGGAGATGCCAGATGTAGCTATCCAACCAGATGGTTTTACTATTTTCAGAATGGATGGAACCTCAAATTCTGGTAAGGAAAGAGGTGGTGGCGTGTGCTTTTTAGTCCATTCTTGTTGGTGCATTAGCATTGAGGCTATGTTGACTTCTTGTTCCCCTGACTTAGAATAACGAAAAATTAAATGCAGACTATTTTATTTGCCTCGGGAGTTCTTATCTGTGATCCTGACCACAGTGCTGTTTGTGAACAAGAAACGGCCCATTCCTACGCATTTCATTTCGAATTATAGTCGTCAACTTTAACCAGGCCTATTATCATCAGCATGTAACCTGTTGTACCAGAGGTCCTAATACACCAGACCATTGCTACACTACGACAAGTAATACCTATCGTTCCTTTCCAAGACCGCATTTTGGCAAGTCAGATCATTTGGCTGAACTCCTGCTACCTGCATACAGACAAAGCCTAAAGAACAAGGCCCCAGAGGTCAAGACAACTAAGAGGTGGTTGTGGGAGGTTGAGGAACAGTTACAGGATTGCCTTGAGTCAGTGGACTGGCCGTGTTCAAGAACCCATCTGAGAGCCTGAGTGACCACACCAGGGTCATTACAGACTTTAAAACAGCTGTAGATGAGTGTGTCCCCACAATATCATTCAGGGTTTTCCCCAATCGGAAGTCCTGCGTGAACAATGAGATCCGGAATCTGGGTGAAAGGCAGATCAGAGGCATTTAAGTCTGGAGATCAAGATTACTACAAGAGGCACAGGTATCTGGAAAGCCTTCTCTTGGGTAGAGAAGATTCCGGACTAGATTGGAATCAAGGAGGGATGCACAACAGCTGTGGCAGTGTTTGAATGCCATCACCTCCTACAAAGTTAAATCTTGTGACATAGGGGACAACAGAGCTTCGCTTCCAGATGAGCTCAATGCCTTCTATGCTTGCTTTGACCACCAGAATAAGGAGGAACCATTGCACACCCCCATGTCTCCCTATGATCCTTTGGTCTCAGTATCTGAAGATGACATGCAGGCTGACTTCAAGAGAGTAAATCCAAGGAAAGCATCCAGTCCGGATGGAATACCTGGCTGAGTACTGAAGACCTGTGCTGAGCAACTGGCTGGTGTGTTCATGGATATCTTCAACCTCTCGCTCTGGCAGTGGGTGGTACCCACCTGCTTCAAGCAGGCTTCAATTGTACTGGTGCGCAAGAAGAGTATGGTAATCCGTCCAGATGACTATCGGCCTGTGGCACTTACATTCACAGGCTTGAAGTGTTTTGAGAGGCTGGTGTTGACGTATATCAGCTACTGTCTGAATGGTGACTTGGGTTTGCTCCAATTCTGAAGCACTTGCTATTGACTTGCTGTTATTTCATTGGCTCTTCACACAGCCCTTGGAACATCTGGACAGCAAAGATGCATATATCAGGATGTACTTTTTTGATTACAGCTTTGCATTTAACACCAAAACTAATCAGTAAATTGAAGACATGGGTTTTAATACCCGCTTGTGCATTTGGATCTTGGATTTCTGCACTTGCAGATCTTAATCAGTTCAGATTGGCAAAAACACTTCCACAATCTCCATCAGCTCAGGAGCACCACAGGGATGCGTACTTAGCTCCCGGCTCTACTTGCTTTACACCTGTGACTGTGTGGCAAAGTACAGCTCCAACACCATATACAAGTTTGCTGACGACACCAGTGTTGTGGGCCATATCAAAGGTGGTGATCAATCAGTGTACAGGAAGGAAGTTTGTTACATGCTCAAGGAGATCTGTTTTTTTTTGTGAGAATGATGTAATGGTCTTTTGGAGGTCACCTGATATGACCTTCCCGCCGATGTGAGGTCACGTGATGACATGTGCCCCGTGACTATATAAGGGTCGACTCAGGTGACGCAGTAGGGTTATTGAGTTTGTAGATTTCCAGGTAGAACGTGTTGTGCCTCCGTTTCTGTTGCGTGTTTGCTTTTGTGACATAGTTTCATTTTTAAAACGGAAGGTGCGTTCTCTCACAAGGTATTGTATTTGGACTGGAAATTTGTGGCTGGAAGTGCCAATTTACTCAATTCCGACAGTTTTTGAAGGGAGAGTGAAGAATTCATCGAAGCGAAGGATAGAGAGAAGTCGGCATCGTTTGGCAGTTTAATAAAGAATCGACCTTATTGAGTCTTCGTTGGAGAGAACCTGCATTGAGATAACTCTTGCAATAGGGCAATGAGTTCATGCAAAAAGTCAGTCTCAGTCAGTCTCTCCCCCCATCTCTCCCCCCATCTCTCCCCCCATCTCTCCCCCCATCTCTCCCCCCCCTCTCCCCCCTCTCTCCCCCCTCTCCCCCCCCCTCTCCCCCCCTCTCCCCCCCTCCCCCCCCTCCCCCCCTCCCCCCCCTCCCCCCCTCCCCCCCCTCCCCCCCTCCCCCCCCTCTCTCCCCCCTCTCCCCCCCTCTCCCCCCCTCTCCCCCCCTCTCCCCCCCTCTCCCCCCTCTCCCCCCTCTCCCCCCTCTCCCCCCTCTCCCCCCTCTCCCCCCTCCCCCCCTCCCCCCCTCCCCCCTCCTCCCCCCCTCCCCCTCTCCCCCCCCTTCCCCCCCCTCTCTCCCCCCCTCTCTCCCCCCCTCTCTCCCCCCCCTCTCTCCCCCCCTCCTCTCTCTCCTCTCTCTCCTCTCTCTCCTCTCTCTCCTCTCTCTCCTCTCTCTCCTCTCTCTCCTCTCTCTCTCCTCTCTCTCTCTCGTCAGTTGATTTAAACTGTTTATTTTCGGCATCGGGAATCCTGTGGACAGAACCAGCAGTAAAGTTGCGTCTGTGAAGAAATCTTTCTCCAGAGAAGTCTCTCCCAATTGAATGTGTAAAGCTGTTGGATTTTTGAAGTTATCCCTTTAAGAACTGTTTCCGCATTTAACGCTTTAAGAACCAGAGCCGAGTGGAGTTGATGAACGGCTGCGTACCTGTTAACCTCCGGTTAAAGTTTTCCTTTGTTTGTTTTTTTCCCTTAGCGTTTATATGTGTTTAATAAATGTTTGGTTGTTTTTATAAAACCTGTCTCGATTAATATTCATTGTTGCCGGTTACGTAACATAATTTGTGGGGGCTCGTCCAGGAAATATTCTGATTTTTTGAGTTTAAGTGCTGGTAATTGCCATTTTGATTTGGAAAAGGGAATACCTGATTTTTTTTTTTTTTGGTTTGATTGGTGTGTGGTTGTATTCGGCAACAATGAATATTGACGAGTTTTTGAAGACGGCTGACTTGAGATTCTTAGAGAATGCAAGAAAACCTGTGGTATTGGAGGTTGCTAAGAGTTTGGATATTAAAGGGATTACGAGAAATTCCACCAAGGCTTTCATACAAAGAAAAATTGCTGAACATTATATTAACTTGGAATATTTTGAGGAGGAGGTGTTAGAGAAGGTTCCAATGAGTAATCTGGAAATGCAGTTGCATCTTGAACAGTTAAAATTTGGAAGATTTAAAGTGGAAATGAGAGAAAGAGAAGCTGAAAACCAGAGGAAATTTGAGCTGGAGATGGAGAAAATAAGATCTGGGAATCAGTCTTCTGGCTCTACTAAACAATTTATTGCTAGTTGTGAGGTTGTTTTGGCTCCTCCATTTACTGAAGCTGATGTGGATGCATATTTCCAGCATTTCGAAACAGTTGCTCTGAGTTTAAAGTGGCCGGAGGACCAATGGCCAGTGATGTTACAAAGTGTAATTAAAGGCAAGGCACAACAAGGTTATACAGTTTTAAATGCTGAACAAGCACTGGATTATGATATTGTTAAAGAGAATATATTAAAGGCATACAAGATGGTTCCGGAAGCTTATAGAGAAAGATTTAGAAGTTTGAAGAAATCGGTGGAAAAAACTTATGTGGAATTTGCCTATGAGAAATCTGGATGTTTTGAGAGATGGGTTTCCTCTAAAAAGTGAATGGGGAGTATAATAAATTAAAAGAGCTGATTTTGCAGGAGGAATTTAAAAGAAGCATTCCTGTTGAAGTGAGAACATACTTAAATGAACGGGACACTGCTACATTGCAGGAGATTGCTAAATTGGCTGATGAGTATGTTTTAATTCACAAGAATAAATTTTCTCCAGGTAAAACTTTTAAAAAGAAAACTAGCACGGAGAGTCAAGGTAAATCAGACATTAAATCTGAAGTTAGTGAGAAAAGTAAGGATGAAGGGAGACATGTGAAGGAAAGATATTTTGGTATTATTTGTAATTATTGTAAGAAACCTGGACATGTAGTGGCTAATTGCTTCCGATTGAAACGGAAAGAGAAAGAAGTGGCCCCAGATGCTTGTATTGGAAAACCTGTAAAACCACAGGGTTTAGAAAATATTACTGAATATGTGTCAGAGTCTGACCAAGTTAAGAAGGGATATGAGGCTTTTATAACAGAAGGATTTGTATCCTTGAAAGAAGGATCCAATGTAGTACTGATAAGGATACTTTGAGATACTGGAGCTTCACAATCACTAATATTAGATAGTGTGTTAAGATTTAGTGATGAGTCTTGCACTGGTGAGGTAAATTATATAAGAGGAGTAGGGAGTGCCCTTATGCCAGTACATTTACATAGAGTAAATTTAAGGTCAGGATTAGTTACAGAGGTTGTTAAAGTAGGACTACAATCCAGTTTACCTGTGAATGATGTTTCTCTTTTGTTAGGAAATGATTTAGCAGGTGGACAAGTTTTTCCTGAAGTGCATTTGACAATAAATTCAAAGTCTGAGGAACCACAGAGGAATTCTGACACAGATTCTTCCTGTGTGGTAACAAGAGCTATGGCTAAAAAGACTGATGTAAAGGATGTGGTTTTTACCCATGACAGTTCAAATCAAGATTTGAATTTTGAGGATGTATTAGAAACTTTCTTACCTACCTTATTTGATCAGGGTTTTGGTGGTAAGTGTGATCAGGAAGATTTGTCTTTATCTTGGAAGGAGATGATAGCAGAGCAGGGTAGGGATCCTGAGATAGTTAAATTAAAAGAACAAGCTCTTCCAGATAGTGAAATTGGAAAAGTACCAGTTGGATATTATTTTGAAAAGGGGGTATTAATGAGAAAGTGGTGATCGCCTACAATTCCTGCTAGTGAGGAATGGGAAGTTAATCATCAGGTTGTTGTTCCTAAAATTTACCGAAATGAGATTTTGACAATGGCTCATAGTATTCCTTTGGGTGGTCATTTAGGGGTAAAGAAAACTATGAACAAAGTTTCTAAACATTTTTATTGACGTAGTTTAAGACAAGATGTGGTGACATTTTGTAGAACGTGCCGTACATGTCAAATTGTTGGTAAACCTGATCAGGTTACTCCAGTGGCCCCACTGCAACCAATTCCTGTATTTGGTGAGCCGTTTTCAAAAATCATTGTAGACTGTATAGGTCCTTTGCGAAAAACTAAAATTGGACATCAATGTTTATTAACTATTATGTGCACAGCATCTAGGTTTCCAGAGACAGTACCTCTTAGGAATATAACAGCCAAAACTGTGACAAAGGCTCTTAAAAAATTCTTCACTTATTTTGGGCTGCCTAAGGAAATACAATCAGATGAAGGAAGTAATTTTATGTCTGGGTTGTTTCAGCAGATAGTTTATAAATGGGAGCAAAGCAGATTATTTCCTCACCTATCATCCAGAATCACAAGGAGCCTTGGAGAGATTTCATTCTACACTAAAAACTATGATTAGGACATATTGTAGAAAATGAAAAGGACTGGGATGAAGGTATACATTTACTACTTTTTGCAGTGAGGGAAGCAGTACAGGAATCATTAGGTTTTAGTCCTCTTGAACTTGTGTTTGGACATAGAGTTCGAGGACCTTTGGCTTTGTTGAAGGAACAGTGGATTAATAAAGAAGTACAGTCTAGTTTGTTAGATTATGTTTTGAAATTTAAAGAGAGATTGTACAAAGCTTGTAGTTTGGCCAAGGAAAATTTAAAGTTAGCTCAAGAGAAGATGAAGACGTGGTATGATAAGGAAGCTAGGATGAGGTCATTTAAGCCTGGAGATAAGGTGTTGGTTCTTTTCCCAGTGCAAATGAACCCATTACAAGCAAAATTCCATGGTCCTTATGAGATTAAATCTAAAGTAAATGAGGTGGATTATGTGGTAAAAACCCCAGATAGGAGAAAGACAACACAGCTGTATCATATAAATATGATAAAACCGTATTTTGAGAGAGAAGTTGCCACTGTGACTGTTAGGAGAAGGGTTAAGGAAATTAAACTCCAATTTAATAATCCAGTTTAATGTTACAGGAGTACAATATTTTGATCACTCATATCAAGGGTAAAGACAATGTGATTGCTGATTGTTTGTCTAGATGTTAAATGTACAATGAAAATTTGTTTTTTTTGGAGTGATATTTTATCATTTGTAACACCTACTGTACATTAGTTTGTAAAGGGCTGAAAGGTAAGATTGTATATATTGTGTATTTTGTAAATTTTATACCTTTGTATTTTTTTTGTATAAATTGTTAAATTTTTGTTCTTCAAGAGACCAAAATTTTTTTTTTTGGAGGGAGGTGTTACATGTTCAAGGAGATCTGTTTTTTTTGTGAGAATGATGTAATGGTCTTTTGGAGGTCACCTGATGTGACCTTCCCGCCGATGTGAGGTCACGTGATGACATGTGCCCCGTGACTATATAAGGGTTGACTCAGGTGATACAGTAGGGTTTTTGAGTTTGTAGATTTCCAGGTAAAACGTGTTGTGCCTCCGTTTCTGTTGCGTGTTTGTTTTTGTGACGCAGTTTCATTTTTAAAACGGAAAGTGCGTTCTCTCACAAGGTATTGTATTTGGACTGGAAATTTGTGGCTGGAAGTGCCAATTTACTCAATTCCGACAGTTTTTGAAGGGAGAGTGAATAATTCATCGAAGCGAAGGATAGAGAGAAGGCGGCATCGTTTGGCAGTTTAATAAAGAATCGACCTTATTGAGTCTTTGTTGGAGAGAACCTGCATTGAGATTAACTCTTGCAATAGGGCAATGAGTTCATGGAAAAAGTCTCCCTCTCCCTCTCTCTCCCTCTCCCCCTCCCCCTCCCTCGTCAGTTGATTTAAACTGTTTATTTTTGGCATCAGGAATCCTCTCGACAGAACCAGCAATAAAGGTGTGTCTGTGAAGAAATCTTTCTCCAGAGAAGTCTCTCCCAATTGAATGTGTAAAGCTGTTGGATTTTTGAAGTTATCGCTTTAAGAACTAGATCTGACTGTATCGCTTTAAGAACTGTTTTCGCATTTAACGCTTTAAGAACCAGAGCCGAGTGGAGTTGATGAACGGCTGCGTACCTGTTAATCTCCGGTTAAAGTTTTCCTTTGTTTGTTTTTTTTCCCCTTATCGTTTATATGTGTTTAATAAATGTTTGGTTGTTTTTATAAAACCTGTCTCGATTAATATTCATTGTTGCCGGTTACATAACAAGTTCAAAACTTGTCTGAGTGGTGTAATAACAACAACCTCTCACTCAATGTCAATAAGACCACGGAACTGATTGTAGACTTCAGGAGAGGGAAATGAAGGGTTCATGAGCCAGCAATCATCAGAGGATCAGAGGTGGAGAGAGTCAGTAACTTCAAATTCATGGGTGTCACTATCTCAGAGGACCTTTCACAAATCCATCATATAAATATCATTGTGAAGAAATCATGACAGCACCTCTACTTCCTCAGGAGTCTGCGGAGATTCAGCATGTCATTGAAAACCTTAGCAGACTTCTGTGATGTGTGGTGGAAAGTATTCTGAATAACTGCATTACAGCCTGGTATGGGAACACCAATACCAGCAGAAAATCCTACAAGAAGTAGTGGGTTCAGCCCATCATAGGTAAAACCCTCCCAACCACTGAGTACATGAAACATTGTCGTAGAAGAGCAGCATCCATCATTAAAGATCCTCACCACCCAGAGCATGCGCTTTTCTCGCAGTTGCCATTAGGTAGAAGGTACAAGAGCCTTCGGACTTGCACCCCCAGGTTCAAGAACAGTTAACTACCCCTCAACCATCAGGCTCTTGAACAAAAGGACATAACTACACTTATTTAAGGGCCTATTAAGGTCTTATTTCAGGACTTATTTAAGGACTCTGTTATATTGTTATTTCACGCTCATTATTTATTGCTATTTATATCTACATTTGCACAGTTTGTTTACAGTTACTGTTCTTAGACTTGTTAAGTATGTCCGCAGAAGAAGAATCTCAGGGTTGTATGTGGTAGCATCTGATAATAAATTTTATTTTTAACTTTGGATTTGTTTGTTATCAAATAACAAACCTTGGATCTGACTGTGTAAATGCTCATAATTTGTCAGTACAGATTGTTGGTTGACCTGAATTGCCTGTTTTCAGTTGCTACGAATTTGAACAGAAATGTTGTCATGAGTAAGTAAGGGAAAAATGAAGACTGATGTAATGCTCTTTATCTTGCTGACCTCATGCAAAATCATAAAACCATCTACTTTGAGAAGAAAATTGTAAACGCGATTCCGCAGACACTGGAAATCCAGAGCAACACACAAAACATTAAAGGAACTCAACAGGTCGGGCAGCATCTATGGAGAGGAAGGACGCTTGATGTTTCAAGCCGAAACCCTACATCATTTCTAATGATGGGTCTCAACCTGAAATGTGAACTACTTCTTTATTTCCATAGCTGTTGCTTGACCTGCTAAGTTCCTTCTTTTGTGTGTTTCGCTTTGAGAAGATTTATGGTGCTAGACTTGAGATGCATTTGGTAGTTTTCAGGCCATTATTAATCAGATCTTGGTCTCAGCTCCACTTTCCTGCATGTTCTCAAAAGCAGTTGGTCCACTACAGTCTAAGAGGCAGTTTATCTTGGTCTTGATACATTGGTTGATTCATCCTCTCAAGCTCCAAAAATTCATAATCCTCTGAGAGAAGAAATGTGTCCTCAATTTTTTTCTTGATTTGGTGACCCTTTATTTTGAAACTCTGCCTTCAATTGTCGATTGATCCACAAACATTTTCTTCATCTGCGATTTGCTTTTATAAAGATTTATCCATGCTTTCCTCCTGCATATATCTTCCATCTTCTATCAAAAGAAATTTCTGAATTTTGTGTGCTTTCAATGCAGTCAAAATGATTTTAAATTTAAGTGTTGTTTATTTACAGAATATTTTCTCTTCTATCTGCAATATTGCACCTTGGGAATATAAAGTACAAAAAGAAGTCCTATCGCGATGATTCCATTGACATCTGCAACCCAGAAGTGTTGCCCATTGTCTCAGAACTTCTGGAGGTATTGTAATAACCTATTAACTCAAAGCAGTATATTCATCAGTTAACAATAAAACTCATTTTTTTTTGCATTGAATTTCAAGTTCAAATTTAGATTATCGTCATTTACCTGTACACATGTATACCACCAAACAAAGTAGCATTCTGCCAGACCAAGGTGCACAACACAATACATATAACTCACACACAATGTAAGTAATATTACCACATATAAATTGACAAATGATAAGGTGCATTTATGACGTGTTAAAAAGTAAGCTGTATATTGCTATGGTGCTTCATATGTGATGAGACCTGGCTATTGGCAGGGGGTTCACTAATCTCTGGCTTGGGGAAGAAGCTGTTTCCCATTCTAACAGTTCCTGTCCTAATGGTATAGTACCTCCTGCTGGATGGGAGGGGAGGGGTGGCCAAAGAGGTTGTTAGACAGACAGGAGGGATCATTGACAATACCGAGGGTTCCATTGAGGACAATTTAATCTTTTTGATGTTTGGATTGCTATTTTACCTGTGGTGCAGCATTAAAAAATTTTTTGAAACCCCCATCTTTATGTGCAGAATCTCTCTCTGAGTTGGCCCTTGTTTTGCCTGTGAGCAGTTTTATTGCTCTGTAAAATTCCTGAATTCCAATTGCATGCAGTGGTTGAAAAGAGTGGGATGTATTCTTCAAATATCAAAAGAACAATATGTGTTTTTTGTTTCTAATGCAATTATGTATCTCAGTGTTTCACAAAAGCGCAAGTAAACATAATTTGGCACCAAGCTACATACAAGATAGAGTTCTTATGGAATTATTGGGAGTAGGGGTAAAAAGACAGAGTCAGGAATTTCAGAAGTTTGAGCCTTTGCTACTGAAGGCATGACCTTCCTTACTGAAGTAACTACAATTACAATGCAAGAAGTCAGTACTGGACAAGTGCACTGGTCCTCTGCACAGAGTTTTTACTCTATCTCTAATTCTGGGGAGAAAAACATCACTCTGTACTATGATTATCAACAGGAACTTTTATGTTTAATGAGAGGCAAACTTTACCTTTAAGTTGAGAGGAAAACTATGCAAATATATCAAATACACTTTGATCAAGGAACCAACTGCAAATGTAGAGTTATTACCAAGGAGGACTCGGTCTGTAATAATAACCTAAGTACTATAATCTCTGTCAATATTTCAGTCCACATCATGTCACTCATATGCACTGTTCTTAAATTAGGTTAAAGAGGAGACACTGTTTGAAGCACTGACCACCCGGAAGACTGTGACAGTTGGTGAAAGACTTATCCTACCCTATAAATTATCTGAGGTAAAATAAAATAATGAGCAGTGACTATACCACGTTGTGTACGCTGAACAGGGAAACTCAACTTTCCATTGGCAAAATAAGCCTTAAATTTCAGACAATGTACTAAATGATTAAAATAAAGTTGAAGTCTGCATTTGTTCATTTTAGCAATCTTTATAGCTTGAGTTTCCTTGGCATCAGGAAAGTAAATTTCCGTTAACCTATAAAGTTGCTGTTTTAAATTTTCTGGTGTGTTGTCTGCCTTTCTTTGAAAGGGAAGTGAATATTTGTTGTCTGGATTTGTTGCCTTTTATCGGAAGTTGTTCTCTTCTTTCTTCCATACGAGGTATTGACTGAGAACTCCTAGCATCCTTTTGATGTATTGCCATTAGCTTTAGTAAATATAACTCCAATCTCATCTACAAATTCATCCATGATACCACTATTTTTGGCAAAATGGTAACAGGGAAGTATGCAGTAGGGGGATAGGTCAGCTGGTTGAATGGTGTCGTAACAACCAAGGAACTGATTGTGAACTCGGGAGGAGAAGTCAGGAGAACATACAGTAATTCTCATTGAAGAGTTGGCAGTAGAAAGGGTGAGCAGCTTCAAGTTCTTGGGTATCAACATATTGGCAAGCCTGTCCTGGGCCCAGTTGCACAGATGCAAACATGATAGGCCAAATTGTAGGAGAGATTGGATAGATTCCTACAGTCTATTGAACTACAGCCAAGTATGATGCAGTATGTTTGGAAGGGGGAAAACAATCAGTGTATACACTTTTACCACGTGTCCATGTCCACATTTTTGGGTTTGACATCACTCACTGTACAAAATACATATCTCTACTCAACATGCCAAGTGAATTATTCCAGTTTCAAGAAAGGGAGGGATGGTGCTACTGACCTCAGTTAAATTTTTCCATGTCAGAACAGACTTCCAGCTGGCTGAATGTACATTTGCAATGTCTGTCTTGGCAAATGGACAGTTTGCAACCTTGGTATCATTATTGTATTCTTAAGTTTTATCCTTAAGGTTGTCATTGCCGTGGGACTAGTGGGCGTAAACTCCCACTACCTGTTAAATGCTCCCAATAGCGTGCATCTTAAAGCCTTTGACAGTCACGTCCGGCTCCTGGTCTTCATGTGTGGTTTAGCTACTATGCCAGGTGGAACTGTTTCTATTGGCAGAAAGGGCCTTCAGACCAGTTGTTTCAGGTAGATGGGGCTCATCAACTGTGGTTGGTAGCTCATCTAGGTGAAGGAAACTCTTAATTTCAAACTTCTGTTGCCTTGTGGCTATAGCCACTCATGGGGAAGGCTTCAGGAGTAAATCCAGAGCTGAAGTCCCTAAGGCAGTCATTGCTGGTGCAAAACTGTATTCGTCTCCAGCATTTCTTTGGTTTCTTCATCTGCGATGGGAGGAGGAGCCTGCTCATGGGAAACAGCTTGTTCGCCATATTGTACTGCCCTGGCTTGTGTATTGGTTTACATAGGCAGCGAGAATGCAAGATCCTTGGTTAACCCTGATCAATGGAGGGGCCTATTGTACCACACACCTATTTGGGAAATATACTGAACGCTCTTCAGCTGTGGAGTTTCATGAGCCCTTAGGACTTCTTTTTCTGCTAGAAAGTGAGTTGTGTTTCCCATGTTTATTTTTCTTTGATAATCACCACCACCTCAATCTCTTTGAGAGTAATGTTCAAATCAACCACTATACTTTTTTTAAAAATTAAGTTGGCCATGCAAATGATTTTGAGTTAATTAAAAATTGAAAGACAGTGCTGATGATCTTGTGAATGTTCTGGTTTAAGTTCCAGATCACTTTGAGTAAAAGGCAGAACAAAGTCAATATATAGGAGAAAATCTGCAGATGCTGGAAAGCCAAAGCAACACACACAAAATGCTGGAGGCACTCAGCAGGTCAAGCAGCATCGATGGATAAAAGTAAACAGTGGACATTTTGGGCAGAGACCCTTCATCAGGAGGGAAAAGAAAGAGGAGAAGTCAGAGTAAGAAGGTGGGGTGAGGGAAGGAAGAAGTACAAGGTTGTAGGTGATAGATGAAACAAAGAGCTGGGAAGTTGATTGGTGAAAGAGATAAAGGTGAAAGAGAAGGGGGAATCTGGTGGGAGATTTGCAGAGAGATCAGACTGTTGCAAGAACCATAAAGGTGTGATAGTTGGTGATTTTAACTTTCCATGTATTGACTGGGACTCACACTGTAAAAGGACTAGATGGGATAGAATTTGTCAAATGTGTCAGGAAGCTTTCCCTTACCAGTATTTGCAAATCCCAATAAGAGAGTGTGCAATTCTTGAACTCTTCTTCAGGAATGTGACAGGACAGGTGACAGAAGATTGTGTTGAGGAACACTTTCCATCTAGTGATCAGAAGGCCATTTCAAGGTGATTATGGAAAGGATAAGTATGGTCCTCTGGTTGAGATCTGTATTGCAGAAAGACCAATTTTGATGGTATCAGAAGGGATCTGGCAAGTGTGGATTGGGACAGGTTATTTTCTGGTAAAGGTGTACTTGGTATGTAGGAGGCCTTCAAAAGTGAAATTTTGAGAGCACAAAGATTATATGTGCCTGTCAAAATAAAAGGCAAGGATAACAGGTTTAGGAAATCTTGGTTTTGGAGAGAAATTGAGGCCCAGATTAAGGAAAAAAAAAGGCACGAGGTTGCTCCAGCAGACAAGGTGAAGAAGAATCCTAAGGGCTTCTACAGGTATGTTAAGAGCAAAAGGATTGCAAGGGACAAAATTGGTCCTCTGGAAGACCAGAATGGTAATTCATGTGTGGAGCCAAAAGAGATGGGGAAGATCTTAAATGGATTTTTTGCTCCTGTATTTACTTGGGAGGTGGATACAGAGACAGTAGAAGATGGGCAAAGCAGTAGCGAGGTCATGGACCCTATACAAGTTACAGAGTAGGAGGTGTTTGCTTTTTTGAGGCAAATCAGTACGGACAAATCTCCAGGGCCTAACATAGTATTCCCTCGGATCCCATGAGAGTTAAGTGCAGAAATTGCAGGGGCCCGAGCAGAGATATTTAAATCTCTGAGGGACTGGATATATGAGCATTTGGATAGACAGGCTTTGGGAGGTAGATCATGTCTGACCAATCTTATACTATACAATTTTTTGAGGAAGTTATCAGGAAAGTTGATGAAGGCAAGGCAGTAGATGTGGTCAACATGGATTTCAGCAAGGCATATGACAGGGTCTGCGTGGGAGGTTGATCAAGAAGGTTCAGTCACTTGGCATTCAGTTGAGGTAGTAAATTGGATTACACAATGGCTTTGCAGGAGAAGTCAGAGAGCGGGAGCAGAAGATTGCCTCTAACTGGAGGTCTGTGACTAGTGGAGTACCACAAGGGTTGGTGCTGGGTCAGTTGTTGTTTGTCATCTATATCAACAATCTTGATGATAATGTGCTTAACTGGATCAATAAGTTTGTGGATGACCCCAAGATTTAGGGTGTAGAGGACAGCGAAGAAGATGATCAAAGCTTGCAGTGGGCTCTAGACCAGCTGGAAAAAAATGAGCTGAAGAATGCCAGATGGAATTTAATGAAGACAAGTGTGAGATGTTGCTCTTTGGGAGGACCAACCAGGATAGGTCTTAACACAGTGAGCGGTAGGGGGCTGAGGAGTGTGGAAGAATAAAGGGATCTGGGAATACAGGTTTGTAATTTATTGAAAGTGGCGTCACAGGTAGATAAGGTGTATGAAAGCTTTTGGCATATTGGCTTTCATAGATCGAAGTATTGAGTACAGGAGTTAGGATGTCATGTTGAAGTTGTATAAGGCATTGGTAAGGCCTGATTTGGAAAACTCTGTGCAATTTTGGTCACCTCGCTGCAGGAAAGATGTAAATAAGATTGAAGGATGTTGCCAGGGCTTGAGCATCTGAGCTATAAGGAAAGATTAAATAGGTTAAAGCTTTATTCCCAGAAATGTAGAAGACTGAGGGGAGGTTTAACCGAGATATACGAAATTATGAAGGGTATAGATAAGGTAAATGCAAGCAGGTTTTTTCAAGTGAGGTTGGGTGACACTTCAATAAGAGGTCATGGGTTAAGGGTGAAATGTTTAAGGGGAACATGAGAAACTTCACTCAGTGTGGTGAGTTTGGAATGGGGTGCTAGCACAAGTGGTGGTTGCAAGTCTAATTTGACCGTTTAAGGGAAGTTTGGATAGGTACGTGGATTGGAGGGTTGTGAAGGGCTATGGTCCGGGTGCAGGTTGATGAAATGAGCAGGTTGATGGGACTTGCAGTTTAAATGGTTTGGCAAGGACTAGATGGGCTGAAGGGCCTGTTTCTGTGCTATTGTTTTCTATGAATCCATGTCGCCTTTTTTAGGCTAGTTCTCATGATGTAACAGGCTATGTTATGCCACCTAATTTCTGATAGAGCTATCAAAGCAATTTTTAGTTCAAAAGCTACATATTGAGCAATGTTGCTCAGTGAAATGGTTCTTCCTTATATTTAATTCATGTAAATGTGAGGGATTTCTGTTGGAGGCTTCTTTTTCTGTTTCATACTATCTTCTTTTTGATACAGATAAATGCCACTCTCTGTCATTTCAGTTTTAAAATGCTTATTATCAAAATCCTGATTGCTCTGCCCCACTGTAACCAGGTGATTAGAATTACTGCAGGACTTTATTTATTCCTCATCCTAGTCTATCCCATCTGTTTGATGATCGTTGAGAACTTACTACTGTATTGAAGTTAATTTGGCAGGTTGCATGGGCCACTTGCAAACACTGAATACATGATTTAAGCAGAACGACCAGTGGATCGATGTGAATGGGGTAAATGCTGGATATTTCAGTTTTGAGTGTTAAGCTGGACCTTTACTGGAATGGGTGAAATGCTTAAGTGGAAATATTGATCAGTTCTGAGTTGGAATTTAGAGAGTTTCTCAGATGAGGAACAGCTGAAGAAAAATGGCAGCATTCTTTCCTGTCAGTGCAGCCACAGCAGTGTGTCTGGATTCTGTTAGGAGGCTCTTATCACATTTTTAGCTTCTGTATGAGGTGTTAAAAATTTGGTCTTGAGCATTTATTTGGGCTTCATAAAATAAGCCAGTCTTCAATATTTTTTTTTTTCTTTTGATAGATAATATAGGGGGAAAAAGTCGTGGAAGCTGTTCTAAAAATAACCCAGAAAGCAGATAATGTGAGAAATGCAAACCAGGAATGAAAGAGAAAGATGTTATTGTTTAGGCTGTAGACTTTTATGAAAGCCCAAAGAGATTTTTCTTTTCATGTGCTGATGAGAGTCCTGCTGTGCATTTCTGACGCATGTTTTCAGAATTCAGACATGCTCATTTTTATATTGTTTTTAATCTTATTGGGATTAAATTTGCTTACACTCTCAAGGTTGAATCGTGATGAATTTTAATTAATTTGCATTTATTAATTTTTATTAGTCTGTAAGTGACAGGGTAGCCTTTAATTTATTGGTCACTTAATTAAAATTGTTACAAAGGGCTTGAGGCTTTTAGCAATTGTAGTGATAATGTATACAGTTCAGTGTGGTTAGCTCTAATTTTTAAATACATTTCTTATACTGCCACTTTGTCTCAGGATATCTATGGTGTTTCACAGCTAACAAAAAATGATGTGAATGACAATTAACTTTTGCCTCAGTTGGCTGAGTTAATGGGCAATTCCTAGTTCTCACTGAGCAGTGCTGTGAGCCTTTTACCATAAGTAAAAGCAATGGACCTGGTCATGGTTTACTGTCTTTGCTCAGAGATGACAGCTTTGCCTGCCTGGTAACCTCACTTAATGACATTGAACTATTAGCCTTGATTAAGGTCTTGTTCTGGGCTGTGATCGTCTCCGTACTCTTTTGACTTGGGTATGATTTTCTGTAATATGCTAGGGCTGATGTTTGAGTAAACTGATCAGTCAGTGTACTTAGTCATGAGGTACAAAAGAAACTAATTACTACGAAATCATCAAAGTGGTCAATTAATTGTCAGTTTAACAACAGATATATGCAAGTTGTTGAGTAAGATTCTAGCTACAGAAGCATTTTTATATTTTAATACCAACTCTCCTGATGTAAGGATTTTAAAATAAGCAAGTGAATGAACAATTTATAGAATATGAGCAGTGCTATCAAATATTTTTCAATGAATACTCTGAACGTGGCCATTTAATAATTGTTTATTTGTATTGCAGGCAATAACTGTTCGAGACTCAATGGCAAAGTCACTGTACGATGCCCTGTTTGATTGGATTGTATTCCGAATTAACCATGCACTTCTCAACAATCGAGACCTGGAAGAACATAAGGTGAGTCACATAGGCATTTTGATAAGTTTTCAAGAGGCTGTCTGATGAGATTATCTTGAAGTTCACAATATATTTGACTACTTACATGTTAATTTCCTCAATATATCTAAGTAGTATATACATTTTCTATCATAATATGGACATGGAGCTTCAGGCATCATCAATACTACACAACAAGTGCATGTGTACATACTGCTTAGGGGAGATTTGCAGATTTTCCTGTCTCATTCACATCAATATTGGTTCAAAACCTTTATCGTTTTACAAGATGGTATCAACTCTATTCTTCAACACAGCCCTTCAGTTAAAAGAGTGCAATGATTTATTGGATCATTTAATTCTAAAATCACTGAAAATCAAAAACCTGTAGATGCTGGAAATGTGAATGAAGCAGTGTTGGAAATACTTTGAAGGTTAGGCAGCTTCTTTGGAACAGGAACCGGGATAACCTTTCTGATCCAAGGCACTTAATCAGTGTTGCCAGAAAAAATAATTAGTGAAGTAAATACAACTTTTTTTAATATAGATTTTCTCCATTGGTGTACTGGATATCTTTGGCTTTGAGGACTATGAGAATAACAGCTTTGAACAATTCTGTATTAACTTTGCTAATGAGCGACTTCAGCACTACTTCAATCAACACATCTTCAAACTAGAGCAGGTAAAATTGTGTTTCTGCTTCTTATGTTTTAAATATTGAAACTCTTGTCTCATCCAATTTGAAGTCTTTGAAGTATTGGTCAATGAGCCTTATTTTCTGTATGTAAAAATTCCAAGATGCATTTGGACTTGGATTTGTATGGTTTCATTCATTCTAAATCTGGAGTACTTGCCCTAACCCTCTTGCCGTCCACCACCACCGCCCCCCCCATCGTCTGTTACACTTAACTATCATCGCCTCACAGATCTAACTATTTCATCCCGTTACATCTACCTTTGCTTCTCAAAGTTATTTAATATGCCCTAGATTAGTATCATCTCCAAACTGAATCTCGCTTTTCTTAGGCATATAACAAATTCTTTCAATGTAATACATTAAAGTCCCAAAATGATACCTTAGGTGTACACACACAAATCTTGTTTAACACCCACAAGTTACCTAACCACCCTGTTGGACAGCATCTATATAACGAAAGATCTGCCATTCCTACAATCACTTGGCTGATATATTATCATTCTCAACCCCATTCTTCTGCCTTCTCCTTGTAACCTTTGACACCCTTACTAATTAAGAACTTAAAAACTTCCGCTTTAAATATACCTAATGACTTGGTATCCACAGCTGACTGTGGCAATGAATTCCAGAGTTTCACCATCCTCTGGCTAAAGGAATTCCCACTTATCTCTGGACTTCCTGTTTTATGTCTGTGCCCTCTGGTGCCAGACTCGCCCACTATAGGAAACATCCTCTCCACATTCACTCTAAAGAAGCCTAGAATGCTCTCGATTAGAATCACCTCCAAGCTTGAATCTTGCTTTTCTTAGGCCTATAACAAGTTCTTTCAATGTGAATATTTGAGGTCCCAGAATGATACCTTGGGTACATACATACAAGTCTTGTCCACAGTCCGAACACCCCACGAGCTACCTAACGACTTTGTTTGGCAGTCTTTGGTTAGACCTATGGAAAGAGCTACCATTCCTACAGTCATTTCAGAATTCAGAGTGGAAAACATCTTCCTCAGTCCTGAGGGACTTCCTCAAAAGATCCAATGTCAGGAATATACCTTATAAGTTCATATTGTATAACAGCCTGGAAAATTAAATTCATGTAATTAAAAAAATAAGATACGAGAAAAGCAATACTACTTGAAAATGACCCTGAAGACTATAGATTGCTGTAAAACGCATTATAATTTCTTCTGGGAAAACAAAACTGTAATTATTTCCCAGTCTGACTTGTATGAATGAAAATTAAATGAAGAATGAGTGTCAATGATTGAAGAATGATTCTTGTTCTTATTGAGATGTATAAAATTCTTACAGGTACAACAGGGGTGATATTTCCCCTGGATGAGATGCCCAGAACCGGGCTGCCGATCTTGATAAAAGGGTCTACAATTTGGTATTTAGGTAGAAAGAAATTGCTTTGTCTAGAAGGTCATGCATTTTAGAAATTCTCAACCTTATAGTTGTGTGAAGGCTCAGTTGCAGTGTTTATTCAAGACAGAGATTGATTGTTTGATCTTTAAGGAGTCAAAGAAAGGTATTGCATGGCAGAGTGGGCACAAGGTGCCAAATGGCTCATTCTTGCTTCTGATTCTGATGGACTTGAGTTAAATAAAAGACCATGGCAGTATGGTTGACTCTAAACTACTGGCCATTTCCGAGGGTGGTTGGGTGAACAATAAATGCTGGCTTTGCCACTGATATCCACATCCCATAAATGAATATGAGCAATGTTATGCAGGTAGCAAGCCTCTTTGTAAGTTTTGTCGTTATGATTACCATCTTTAAAATCATGCTGTGCAGAAGCATGAACAAAGTTGTGTGTTAGTTTATAGTTCCCAGACACTGAATTTCACAACCTTTTATTTCTTCTGTATGTTATAGGTCCCTTTCCCCACTATTAAGCAAATTACTTAATTCATCCATGTGGTTAAATCTATTAATCAATTTTTCCTTTATTCATACTGAAATAGACTAAAGATATCTTGCTTCTCTTATGGCAGCATGCTTCATTGTAATTGCTTCATTGAAGATGTTTTTACTGACTGACACTTGAACAAAAACTGACAACAGAATTATGGTACAAGACTTTTTAGAGGCTGTGTAATATTAGGGGATTTGCAATCCTAGGGGCTCTGTGCCAAAATTTCTAACAATATGTGCTTTAATATTTTTCTTCTGTGGTTACATACCAAGTAAGTATTTTTTAAAATATATATTGCTGTATACACAAGGTAATGTTAAAGAGAATTGTTCCCTGAAGGAGCCGCTGATGTTTCAGGTTCTTTGTTTTCTTGTTCTTTAAGTTGCATTTTTTGAATTCAAATATAACAGAAACCCTTCTGTCTATTCTCGTCAGCTGGTCCTACACTGTAGGCCTGTCTTGCTTGTCAATCTGAATGAATTCATTCATCAGGCAGCATTGTATAAGGGACAGTCTTTCTCTCCTTAATTAGATTATAAAACAGAGACAAATTTAAACTGCAGCTATTTTTTAACTACTCCTTACCATTTCTTGCCTCAGACTTTTTGATTATAATCATGTTTATCATCACTGATGGCATAACATTTGTTTTAGACCATAAGACAAAGGAGACCATAAGACAGGCCATTCGGCCCCTTGAGTCTGCTCTGCCATTTTATCATGAGCTGATCCATTCTCCCATTTAGTCCCACTCCCCCACCTTCTCACCATAACCTTTGATGCCCTGGCTACTCAGATACCTATCAATCTCTGCCTTAAATACACCCAATGACTTGGCCTCCACTGCAGCCTGTGGCAACAAATTCCATAGATTCACCACCCTCTGACTAAAAAAATTTCTTTGCATTTCTGTTCTGAATGGGCGTCCTTCAATTCTTAAGTCATGCCCTCTCGTACTAGACTCCCCCATCATGGGAAACGACTTTGCCACATCCACTCTGTCTATGCCTTTCAACCTTTGAAATGTTTCTCTGAGGTTTCCCCTCATTCTTCTAAACTCCAAGGAATACAGTCCAAGAGCGGACAAACGTTCCTCATATGTTAACCCTCTCATACCCAGAATCATTCTAGTGAATTTTTTCTGTACCCTCTCCAACATCAGCACATCCTTTCTTAAATAAGGAGACCAAAACTGCTCACAGTACTCCAAGTGAGGTCTCACCAGCGCCTTATAGAGCCTCAACATCACATCCCTGCTCCTATACTCTATTCCTCTAGAAATGAATGCCAACATTGCATTCGCCTTCTTCACCACCGACTCACCCTTAAGGTTAACCTCCAGGTTACCCTGTACAAGGACTCCCAAGTCCCGTTGCATCTCAGAACTTTGAATTCTTTCCCCATTTAAATAATAGTCTGCCCATTTATTTCTTCTGCCAAAGTGCATAACCATACACTTTCCGACATTGTATTTCATTTGCCACTTTCTTGCCCATTCTTCCAATCTATCCAAGTCTCTCTGCAGACTCTCTTGTTTCCTCAGCACTACCGGCCCCTCCACCTATCTTCGTATCGTCAGCAAACTTAGCCACAAAGCCATCTATCCCATAATCCAAATTGTTGCTGTACAATGTGAAAAGAAGCGGCCCCAACATGGACCCCTGGGGAACACCACTGGTAACTGGCAGCCAACCAGCATAGGATCCCTTTATTCCCACTCTCTGTTTCCTGCCAATCAACTAATGCTCTATCCACGTATGTAACTTTCCCGTAATTCCATGGGCTCTTATCTTGTTAAGTAGCCTCATGTGTGGCACCTTGTCAAAGGCCTTCTGAAAATCCAAATATACAACATCCACTGCATCTCCCTTGTCTAGCCTACTGGTAATTTCCTCAAAAAATTGTAATAGGTTTGTCAGGCAGGATTTTCCTTTAAGGAATCCATGCTGAGTTCCGCCTATCTTGTCATATGTCTCCAGGTACTCCGTAACCTCATCCTTGACAATCGACTCCAACAACTTCCCAACCACGGATGTCAAGCTAACAGGTCTATAATTTCCTTTTTGCTTCCTTGGCCCCTTCTTAAATAGCGGAGTGACATTTGCAATCTTCCAGTCCTCCGGAACCATGCCAGAATCTTACCAACTTTTGAAAGATCATTGCTAATGCCTCCGCAATCTCCACAGCTACTTCCTTCAGAACACGAGGGTGCATTCCATCTGGTCCAGGAGATTTATCTACCTTTAGACTATTCAGCTTCCGGAGTACTTCCTCTGTCGTAATTGTGACTGCGCACACTTCTCTTCCCTGCCACCCTTGAGTGTCCGGTATACTGCTGACGTCTTCCTCAGTGAAGATTGATGCAAAATACTCATTCAGTTCCTCCGCCCTTTCCTTATCTCCCATTACAATTTCTCCAGCATCATTTTCTATTGGTCCTATATCTACTCTCACCTGTCTTTTACTCTTTATATACTTGAAAAAGCTTTTAGTATCCTCTTTGATATTATTTGCTAGCTTTCTTTCATAGTTAATCTTTTCCCTCCTAATGACCTTCTTAGTTTCCTTTTGTAAGCTTTTAAAAACTTCCCAATCCTCTCACTTCCCACTAATTTTTGCTTCCTTGTATGCCCTCTCCTTTGCTTTAACTTTGGCTTTGACTTCTCTTGTCAACTGTGGTTGCATCCTTTTTCCATTTGGAGATTTCTTCTTTTTTGGAATATACCTGTCTTGCACCTTCCTCACTTCTCGCATAAACTCCAGCCACTGCTGCTCTGCTGTCTTTCCTGCCAGTGTCCCTTCCCAGTCAACTTTGGCCAGTTCCTCTCTCATGCTACTGTAATTTCCTTTACTCCAGTGAAATACTGACACATCAGATTTTGGCTTCTCTTTTTCAAATTTCACAGTGAACTCAATCATGTTATGATCACTGTCTCCTAAAGGTTCCTTCACCTCAATCTCTCTAATCACCTCCGGTTCATTACACAATACCCAGTCCAGTACAGCCGATCCTCTAGTGGGCTCAACCACAAGCTGTTCTAAAAAGCCATCTCGCAGACATTCTACAAATTCTCTCCCTCGAGATCCAGTGCCGACCTGATTTTCCCAATACACTCGCATGTTAAAATCCCCCACAATTATCATAACACTGCCCTTCTGACAAGCCTTTTCTATTTCCTGTTGTAATTTGTAGTCCACATCACTGCAGCTGTTTGGAGGCCTATAAATAACTGCCATCAGGGTCCTTTTACCCCTGCGATTTCTTAGCTCAACCCATAAAGATTCTGCACCTTCTGATCCTATATCACCTCTTTCTAATGATTTAATATCATTTCTTACCAATAAAGTGATGCCTCCCCTCTGCCTACCTTCCTATCCTTCCGATACACTGTATATCCTTGGACGTTCAACTCCCAGAGATATGCATCGTTTAGCCACGTCTCAGTGATGGCCACAATATCATACCTGCCAATTTGTAGCTGTACGACAAGATCATCCACCTTATTCCTTATGCTGCGTGCATTTAAGTATAACACCTTAAGACCAGTATTTGGTACTTTTCGCTTTGATTTCACTGCAACTTTATTGCACTGCAACTCATCCCAATGGCTACAAATTTGCCCCATCACCTGCCTGTCTTCCCTGACATCTTTCCTGCTCACTATCTTAGATTTATTTCTATTTTCCCCTTCCTCCGCTCTGTCATTCCGGTTCCCATCCCCCTGCCAAATTAGTTTAAACTCTCCCTAACAGCTCTATTAAACTTTCCCGCCAAGATATTGGTCCCCTTCAGGTTCAGGTAAGAATCTGAAGCCCTGCCCCCTGCACCATTCTCTCAGCCACGCATTCATCTGCCTGATCCTACTATTCTTGCCCTCGCTAGCCCGTGGCACAGGTAGCAATCCGGAGATTACTACCCTGGAGGTCCTGTTTCTCAGCTTCCTTATTAACTCCCAGAAATCTCTCTTCAAGACCTCCTCCCTTGTCCTATGTATGTCATTGGTACCAACATGTACCAAGACAACTGGCTGCTCGCCGCCCCCCCCTTCAGAATATTCTGGACCTGAGCCGAGATATCCCGTACCCTGGCACCTGGGAGGCAACACGCCATGCGGGTATCTCTATCAGGCTCACAGAATCTCCCGTCCGTTCCCCTGATTATGAAATCCCCTATGACTACCACATTCCTCTTCTCCCTCCTTCCCTCCTGCACAATTGCGCCAGAGACCTGGTCACCGTGGGCGTCCCCTGTCAGGTCATCCCCCTCAACAGCATCTAGAACAAGATATTTGTTGCTGAAGGGGACAACCACAGGTGTGCTCTCCACTATCCGGGCATTTCTCTTCCCTCTCTTGACAGTGACCCAGTTTTCTGACCCCTGTAGCCTAGGGATGACTACCTCCCTGTAGCTCCTGTCTATCACCTCTTCACTATCCCTGATAAGCACTAGGTCATCAAGCTGCAGGTCCAGATCCCTAACACGGTCTCTGAGGAGCTGCATCTCGGTACACCTGGCACAGATGTGGCCATCAGGGAGGCTGGAGGTTTCCCAGGATTCCCACATCTGACACCCTGAACAAAGCACTAACCCTACAGGCATGCTATCTAATTCTACAAGAATAAAACAGGAAAAATAAGTTTACTCACCCACTTACCTCGCCAAACAGACAAACTTTTAAAACCGTTAGCTCGTACTGTTAGCCGTGGAAGTCCTGCAGCTCCTGTCTGTCCAGGCCAATTCGCAAAGGGGGGAGGGGAGGAAAAAAAGGGTGCCTCGCTCTCACCTCTTCCCGTTTACCGCCGAAGCCCGTTGAAGCCAAAGCCCTACCCTCTGCTACCACTCACTCCGCTGCTTGCTCCGACAGCTGCCCGCTGTATAGGGTGATCTTCCTTTTAAACTCTCCGCGCTGTCCTGTTACATCACGCGCCTGCGCAGTCCTTCTTGCACTCAAAGAAGTTTTTGAAAATCTGCCTTCCTTCAGAATTCAGCTCCCATGCCGCTCTGTATTCCCGATCCAAAAAAGTGCAACAGAAGAAAAGTGCAAAGACAAAGCAGTAATATGAATGATAAAATAAATAGTACAAAAGAGATGAACAAAGTGATGTTCATGAGCCATTCAAAATTTGTTGGCAGCGAAGAAGCTTTTCCTAAAGTGTTGAGTCTGTATTGGCAAGCTCCTATACCACCTCCCCTGTTTTAGTAATGAGCAGGGCATGGGGCATGAGCCTGATGGTGAGGATCCTTAGTGATGGACAAATGTGTCCTAATTAGTAGTGAAGGTTGTGCTGGCTGAGTCTACGACCCTCTGCAATCTTTTTCAGTCCTGTGTACTGGAGCCAGGTTATGATGCACCCAATCAGAATGTTCTCCATATTACATCTATAGAAGTTTTCGAAAGCCTTTGGTGGCATACCAAATCTCTTCAAACTCCTCACGAAGTAGGACCACTGGTGTGCCTTGTTCATGATTATTTCAATATGTTGGTTCCAGGATAGATCCTTGGAGATGTTGATGCTCAGGAACTTGAAGCTGCTCACTCTTTCCTCTGTTTACCCTTCAATGAGGATGGATGTGTGTTCTCCTGACTTTCCTGAAATTTATTCTATTTCCTTGTAGTATTTTACCGAGCTATACTGCACAGAAACTGTCCTTTTTGCCCCAACTCGTCCATGTTGATCTCCACTATTCCCATATATTAGGCCCATATCCCTCTGTTCCCATTCCTGTCCAAGTTACCTGTTCATGCCTTAATTATTTTTACCTCTACCACTTCACTTATTCTAGATACCTACCACCTTCTGGATAGAAAGATGCCTCTCACATCTCCTTTATATTTTTCTCCCTCATCCTAAACTATGCCTTCCAATTTTAGGCACCTTCAGCCTTGTTAAAACATCCATCCAATGTATTCCCTGCATAATTTTTAGCAGTTAGAGGCGCTCCATGGGTTGGGGTTGACCATGAAGGTTGTGTCCTAGCTGTCTACGTCCAGTATGTAAGAGTTGGTGCTGAACTGAAAGAAGGACTGCCTAATGGATCCAGCTCCAGATTTTTCCTTGGTTTACTTCTCAAGCCTTCCCCATGAGTGGGTATAATAGCAAGGCAGCTGAGGTTTGAGATCGGCTTTTTCCATCTAGGTGAGCTGCCAACCATGGCTGATGAGCCCCATCTGCTCGCAGCGACTCGATTTAAGGCACAGGTAACCTACCTTTGCCCTTTCTGCTGTCGGTAGAATTCATAATACCAGACTTAGTAGCTAAGCTTTTAGTGGTTAACATGATTCTATCACAGCTCGGGGCATCAGAATTCAGAGTTCAACTATCTGTAAGGATTTTTGTACCTTCTCCCTTGACCATGTGGATTTCCTACGGGTTCTCCTGTTGCTTCCCACAGTTCAAAGATGTACTGGTTAGTAGGTTAATTGGTTATTGTAATTTGTCCTGTGATTAGACCACGATGAAATAGGTGAGTTGCTGCATGGGGCGGCTCATTGGGCTGCAAGGGTCTGTTCCACACTGCGTCTCAAATTTAAAAATATATATATTCATAGAATGTAGTAAATATTTTCTGCAAGGATATTACGATTTTACCCTATCTGGAAACGCAAGGAGAAGAGAAAAAGGTTCATTCTCATCGAGAGAAAAACTTTATCGATTTTTGCAATCCCCACAACTAGTTATAGAATTAAGCTTATAAAATGCTGCGTATCAGGCAGCATCTGTAGAAAGAGAAACAAGGTTGATGTTTCTGGTCAGAGGCTCTTTATTTAGAGATATGATGCCTTCTTTAGCTGCACACTCAATTGAATGAGAGTAATAAATGCCAAAATGGAAACATTGAGATGTGTTTGAGGCAGGAGTTCATAACCTGGGGTCCACGGACCTCTCGGTTAATGGTAGGGGGCAATGGCATAAAAAAGGTTGGGAACCTCTGGCCATTGAGGTGTGTCTATACTGCAGTTTGGTTGATTCAAAAAAGAGTGTTTTCATCCGGATTAGTCTGTATTAATTGAGGTCAGGACCTCAGTCAAAGATACACCCAATGGCCACTTTATTTTACACCTGTCTACCTTGTTAATGCAAGTCTCTAATCAGCCAATCATGTGGCAACAGCTCTTTGCATCAAAGCATGTAGATGTGGTCCAGAGTTGTTCAGACCATACATGAGAATAGGGAAGAAATGTGATTTCGTTGACTTTGACCATGGAATGATTGTTGGTGCCAGACAGGGTGATTTGAGTGTCTTAGAAACTGCAGATCTCCTGGGATTTTCACACACAACAATCTTTGCAGTTCAGAGATGGTGCAAAAACAAAAAAAGGTTTCAAAGGTACATTTAATGTCAGAGAAATGTATACAATATACATCCTGAAATTCTTTTTCTTCACAACCATCCACGGAAAGAGAGGAGTGCCCTAAAGAATGAATGACAGTTAAATATTAGAACCCCAAAGTCCCCCCCCCCCAGCTCTCCCCTCCCACGTGTAAGCAGCAGCAAAGCAATGATCCCTCCCCCCACCAGCGGAAAAAAGCATTGGTGCCCCCCCCCCACCGAGCACTCAAGTGTGCAGCAAAGCATCACTAAAGATAATGCAGTACCCCAAAGACTACTCATTCACCCAGTAATTCAACATACCACAGGCTCTCTCTCTCCCTAATGAGGGAAAAAGAGGTATCTCAGTTTCACAGTGAGAGGGGAGACATAACAAAGAACTCGCTGATTTATGATGTTAGAAGTCCATTCCATTGCTTTTTCCAAGCTCTGTGCCCGAAGATCTCGGGTCTCTGAGCACACAGCCAACAGCCAGCTCGCTCCTTTTGATCTTCTGTCTCCCACGACACACCGATTTCCTGCAGAGGCACCGACCTCGAGTCCACCTGCCTCCAGAGCCACAAAATCCCAAAACTTCGAAGGCGCGCTAATCTTCAAGGTTGCATCCTGGGTATATTGAGTAATGGCCAGTCGTGAGACCCCGAGAGCGATCCAGTGAGTGGCAGTTCTGTGGATGAAAATGCCTTGTTAAGGGAGAAGTCAGATTGGTATGGCGAGACTGGTTCAAGCTGATAGTAACTCTAACTAGGTATTACAACAATGGTGTGCAGGAGCATCTCTGAATGCACAACACATCGAATCTTGAAGTAGATGGTCTCCAGCAGCAGAAGTACTCACCTCGTTCCACTCCTGTACCTAATAAGGTGGCCACTAAGTGTATCAGTTCTGTTGTTTAGGGTGTTTGTCTGCTAAAGGCAGGGAGAATGTGCAGGGAGAATATGTCTTCTCTTTTCTCCCCCAACTGTAGTTGCTTTACGTTACTGACAAGATGGTTATCATTCATCTGGAATGCTGCCCTAGAACTAAATGAATATACAAATTTAAGTCAAAAACTTTCGCTGGTGATTTGTTTATTTCAGGGTACAGCTTCTTAGCGAGTTGTGGGCATGCTATGAGGGTACCAGAACTATGGTGACACTTGCAGGCTGCCCAGCGTAATCTTTGCTGATTTGATTTGTTGCAAGCAGCTCTTTTCACTATGTTTCAATAGGCAAAGATCCTTCCTCTCCCAGAGATGAAGTCTTAGGAGCTTCTTTTGGTGTTTCTGGAGCACGGTTTGTTTTTTTTTTATGGAATGGGGTTGCTCGCCTCTGCTTAACCCTCCTCCTTCCGCAGTTGGGCTTGGGACCATCTGCGGCGGAGTTATGTTTTGATGTACGTGTGACAAATCAAGCTAATTTTTAAAATCTGGCAGTAGTGCAGTGATGTACCTTGTGCTGCCCTATTCAAGTACTCTGCATCCCCTTTCCATTAGGGAACATTGAGCAATGATAACACAGTTAGAGCAGCTCAGAAAGCACAAACCAGAGATTTGATTTGGGGTTTTGCTGTTGTTTCTTGCCCAGCAACAGTATGTGAGCATCTGAGGCATTAAAAGAGTTGTGTGGATGTGTATCTTAATGGGGGGAAAAAGCTGCAGAGGGTTGTAAATCTAGTCAGCTCCATCTTGGGTACTAGCCTACAATGTACCCAGGACATCTTCAGGGAGCGGTGTCTCAGAAAGGCAGTATCTATTATTAAGGACCTCCAGCACCCAGGTATGCCCTTTTCTCACTGTTACCATCAGGTAAGAGGTACGGAGGCCTGAAGTCACACACTCAGTAATTCAGGAACAGCTTCTTCCCCTCTGTCATCCGATTCCTAAATGGACATTGAATCTTTGGACACTAACTCACTTTTTTTAATATACATTATTTCTGTTTCTTGCACGTTTTAAATCTATTCAATATATGTATACTGTAATTGTTTTACTTATATTTATTATTTTTATTTTATTTTTTTCTCTTCTATATTATGTATTGCATTGAACTGCTGCTAAGTTAACAAATTTCATATCACATGCCGGTGATGATAAACCGGATTCTGATATTTTCTGGTTCTGTGATATTCAATTGAATTATATTCAAAAACTATGCACAATTTGAAGTAATTTAATCTTGAAGTCAAACAATTGTAAATCTGTTAGACTGGAAGTTGTCCCTTTCTGGAACCATGCGCATTCCTGAGAATTGTCATGACAGATTTTAAGTAAGATTGCTCATGTGCCTGAGTATCAGGGAGCATGAACGAAGACTGTTGCATGTGCAGTTCAATATAGTTTCAATAACACCATATTTGGATGATGAGAAATACAAGTGGCTATTTCAGTCAGAGGAGTATTATGAAAACTGGCATAACATTAAATATAATGAGACTGTCCGAAGATAGGTCACCCAGGGGAATAGAGGCTTGACCTTCAGTTAAGCATGAAAATTCTGAGAATACTCACATATACATTACCTGACCAATTGATACAGAAGTATAAATTCAGATCCCAACAGGGCAGCTGTGGGATTTAAATTTAAGTAATTAAAATATTGCAGTATCCGCATCATTAATAGTGACCATAAAGCAACTAGATTGTCGTTAAAAACCCGCTTGATTCATTAATATCCTCCAGTGGAAGGAAATCTTCCGTTTTGTCTTGATTTGACCTGTATGACAGTGTTGACCCACTGTTGTAACTGACTCTTGTGTTGCCTTCATTCATGCAGTTAAGAATGTCAATGACAGTTGACGTTTCTAGCATCTCGTGAATGAATTAAAAGAAAATACATGTACATGCAAAGGCATAAAGAGGTACTTATGGTGGCCCTCTGTTGGTCAAAGTCAACATTGAATAATGTGTCCTAGCTATCTATGTTGAAATCGATAAGCAAGCTGGTACAAAAGCCAGGGCAGTACGATATGGAGAGCAAGCTGTTCCCATGTAGTAGGCTCCCATCTCTTTATGCAGATTGATGAATCCAAAGGAATGGCAGAAACTGATATAGTTTGGCACCAGTGGTGTTGCAGGAGTTCCCAGTCAGCGTTGAACTCGACGTAGGACTGCCTTAGAGTCTCCAGATTCCAGAGTTTTCCTTGAGGTTTACTCTCCAAGTCCCAAACAAGTGGGTTTAGCCGCAAGGCATTGGAAGTTTGAGATCAGAGTTTTCCTTCTACTGCAGATGAGCAGACAACCATAGTGGATGAGCCCCATCTGCCTGGAAAGAAGATAACAGTGATGCATGAGTATTTAGACCACATGCATACACTTACTGTTTCAGCTTCGAGGATGGAATGTTGGAACATGCATTAATGTAACACTCTAGGATTTGTTACAGCACATGTTCAGTGGGATATCGGTTGGCAAGTTCCTTTCTCAGTTTCATACTGAGCCAGAAGCTAAGAAACTACCAGACTAAATTCCCAACAGGTGCTGAGTCAGCCCACCTAAGCCAGGCAGCTTTTTCAGTTAAAATTTAAAATTATTCAGCACTTTTCTTAACAATTAGTGTGAGTTTGTGGATGGGCTGTTGTGGGATACATGAGTCTCAGCTACTGTATTAGATTGGTGTACTGTATTTTTGAGAGCTTTTGGCTTTTGCACCCTTTTCTCAAAAATTCTTGTAAATACAATGCCAGTCTTACTCATTGATGTAAACTTTCTTGTTAGGATGTGTGCAATTTTTAGATCTTAGGACAGCACAGTGGCAAAACTGCCCACAAATCATCACCTTTTTTCATCAGTGCAATCTTGATTAAAATTAAAATCTTCTATAGACATGCTTCAAAAAATACTGCATGAAGTCATTGAAGAAAATGCAAAGAAGACTGAATGTACAGTTGTCACAAAGAATAAAGAAGTACAGAATTGCAAACTGAAAGTGGGCAATGAAACTATTAAACAAACCTGGGAATTCAGTTAATTGGGGAGCACAATAACGTTAGACAGGCAGGGTTGATGTTGAAATTAGGAGGAGGACTGGAGTTGCTAAATGCATGTTGGAGCGTCTGAGCAAGATACTAAATAACATTTCTATGGGTACAAAACTCAGAGTGTTGTGGGGCTACGTTCATTCCACACCAACATATGGAAGCGAATGTTGGACAACATCAAAGCAAAATGTAGTTTTTGAGAAGAATGATGAAAATATCAGGAAGGACAGATACAAATGAAGTGTTGCGAAAAGCTGGTATAAGAAGAGAACTGATTATCATCAGTCAGGAAATACCAGATGGAATTTCTGGGACATGTGCTGAGAAAAGAGAAGTTCGAACGATTTACGGTGGCAGAAAAAATTGTGGGAAGAAAAAGTTGGAGTCGACAGTGCATGACATTCATGAGTTATATCAAGAGATGTGCAGGCAAAAATTTTGAAGAGTTTATTAAATCTTAGATTAAAGACAGATGATACACCATGATTGCCCGCATCATACGACACAGCACATAATGATGATAGATGTGCGGTGGAGAGTATATTGACTACTTGCATTGTGGCCTGGTATGGAAATGCCATTACCTTTGAATGGAAAAGCCTATAAAGTGTGGAAATACAGCCCAGTCCATCACAGGTAAAGTCCTCCCCCACCATTGATCCATCTATATGGAGTGTTGTCGTAGGGAGGCAGCATCCATCATCAAGGACTGTCACCACCCATGACATGCTGTTGTCTTGCTACCATCATCAGGAAGGAGGTACAGGAGCCTCAGGACTCTCACCACTAGGTTCAGGAACAATTATTACCCCTCAGCTATCAGGCTCTTGAACCAGAGGAGATAACTTAATTCACTGCATCACTGAACTGTTCCCACAACCTATAGACTCACTTTCAAGGACTCTTCATCTCATGTTCTTGATATTTATTGCTTGTCCATCTGTCTGGCATCCGTCTGTCCATCCAGTTCTTTAAAATTCCTTTTTGTATTTGCACATCGGTTGTTTGTGCATCCTGCTGGGTGCAGTCTCTCGTTGACTCTATTATCTTTTTTCTATCTACTGTGAATATCCGCAAGAAAATGAATTTCAAGGTTATATATGTTGACATACGTATGTTGATAGTGAATGTACTTTGATAACTTTGAAGCGAGTAGAGCTGTCCGCTCGAAGTACCAGAGACCCAAGTTTAATCCAATCCTCTCATCTTGTGTGAGTTTCTTTGTTCTTCTGTGACCATGTGGGTTTCATTTTAGAGTTTAATTTTCCTCCCACATCTCAACGATGTAGATTGATAGGTTAAATGAGCACTGTAAATTGTCCTCGTGTGCAGATGAATGATAGGATCTGGGGGAAGTTAATGAGAATTGGGTGAATTAAAAAATGAGATTAATGTAGGATTAGTGTAAATGGGGCAGTTGATGGTCAGTACAGATTCAGTGGGCTCACTGTATTGTCTATAACCATGATTCTGGTTTCAAAGATTGAGAGCAATTGTAATTTACCCTTTGGGAAGGAATATTTTAAGGATTGAGATGTGAGTATTGAAATCAACATTTATGTGGAAGAGTGCGGTAATATATTAGCACATAACTAATAGACTGACCCACTTTTTAATCCACCTAATGGATTCATCTCTACATGACAAGGACACTGACTTTTTTTTCCTCTTGCTTCTGCTGTACTTCCAAACCTCCACGAGCACCTGGTCCAACAGTAATTTGAATTTCGAATTCTTGTGGTGTTCAAATCACACCATTGCTTTCAGTAATTTCCTGTAGCTCTTTCTGTTCCTCACTAGCTGGTCTCTTGTTTCCTTTGCTGTACTATTACTGGCCTGTCCATTGCACAATTCACTCCCTAACCGTCTGCCTCATCCTTTTTTTTGATACTCCATGTTTTGTCTCTTTGATTTTTATTTGACCTTTCACCTGTTACTGCTGTTTGTAGTTCTTCCACAGATTTTGTCTGATAATGTGAAAATTTACGGTTTTACGACACAATATAAATGCAAGTGTTTCTTGTTATTTATTATCAGTAGATAAACAACCAGAGTATTTCAATTCCAGTACGAAGTCTTTACACGGTGTTGGCCATGTTGTGATCATTTTCCCTTTGATACTTTTCCAGATCTGTGTGATTTAATCCCATCTGTGTTCTTTTTGCTGCTGATATCCCCTCTCCCTGCTCCCAAGTCAGCCTCTTAACTAAATGGAGGCAAGGTGGTAAGCATCCAAATTTAAAATGATGTAGGAGGATGAGAAAGGGAAAGGCCAAATTGGGGAGGGGATCGAACTATTGCACCTAGATCCAAAGCATCATCTATAGATGAATGTGCAGATGGCTACCAAGGAATATTGCATCACATGTAGAGGAGATTGGTGTATTCTAAAGACATCAGCTTTATGGAATAGCTTAATAGGGAAGGATTTTGAAGTAGATATTTTGAGGAGTTTCAAAGGTTTGGAGGATTATTGTCATTAAAAGGCAGACATCAGGACAGCATAGTAGAGTATAGGTTGGTGTTGTAAGATTGGGTTTCGATTCCCACCACTGTCTATAAGGAATTTGTACATTCTGCCCATGACTGCATGGATTTCCTCTGGCTGTTCCAGTTTCCTCCCACATTCCAAAGGCATATGGTTATGGAAAGTTATTGGAATACTGTGTTGTTACAGTAAGTGTGGTGACACTTGTGGGTTGCTCAGCACAATGCTCGCTAATTTGATTTGATGCAGACAATGCATTTCACTGTATGTTTCAATGTACGTGTGACAAAGTTAATTTTTATCTTTAATGTTAAACATCAGATATTATACTCAAAAGGGCGAGCAGGTTCCTTTTCTCCTGATGTAATCTTGAAGTTCTAACCTAATAAGTATTTGAGGAGGGGATGTTAAATGTTTATAAGGAAGTCAGAGTACTGAGTTGTAAGATAGAGCAGGGGTTCCAAATTTGGGGTCCCCTTGGTTAATGGTAAGGATCCACGGCATAAAAAAGGTTGGGAACCCCTGGTTTAGAGCTACTTGGCTGTCATCTCAATTAAGTGACACACAACAGATAAAATACACTGTATATTCAGATTTTACTTGTGGTATATGGAGGTCAAGTAAAGATTCCAAGGTTCATTTATTATCAAAGTAAACAACTCTTTATCTTTAAGCTGTGAAAAATGTGAGTAAAGCAGTTCAAAATAGGAGTGAATGTGAACTTGGCCTGTGAACGCTCTCAGGAAAGAGAGCATAAAAGATGTTGGTTGCTCTAAACTGTGTTCCTGTGCTGTATGTGCACTTGTCTGTGGTGTTTATTTTGAGTAATTTTAAATAGTTTAAAAGCTCTAATGCCATCTGTGACTCAAATACAAATGGTGCTAAACCAATTACCAGCCTTGCCAGATCTTTAACCAGATTATTCGAGGGGATGTTGCAATATTAATTTATGTGAGTTTCCTTAATTGGTAAAACAGTTATTGGATGATGTATTTCCTTATAGAGTCATAGAATGATACAGCACTGACAGGCCCTTCGGCCCAATGAATCTGTGCCGACCATGATGTTGTGTCTGCTCTAAATTCCCTCACAGCTTGTCCATATACTCACCACCTATGTAAAAAGTTGCCCCTCAGGTCCCTTTTGTGTCATTAGCCCTCAACTAAATCTATCCCTCTAGTTTTGGTCTTCCCTTGGCTACAGAAAAGACTTATCTCTGCCTCTCAATTTTTTTTTTGAACACTTCTATAAAGCCACCTTTCGTTTTCCTATGCTCCAAAAAAAAAAGACCTAGACTGTCAGTCCTTATTACTCTGGTCGTCTAGTCCTGGCAACAACCTCATAAATCTTCTTTGCACTCTTTCCAACTTAACATCTTTCCTATAGTAGGGTGACCAAAGTAGTTTCAATCTTTTTAGCTGCTTAATTTATTGGTTTAAGTATATTTCAACAAACTTGCTATGTAATAGTAATATCGGATAAAGATTTTGAATATTGACACATCAAAATTTGGAGACAGGAAATAAACTTCTTTTGTCCGTGACCTGTATTTTGCTTTTTAAAGTTTTTTTTGTCTCCATAAAATCCAGGAAATGCTGACAGAGCGTGGAAATGTTACAAATGCCTTTCGTATTAATAACCCTATGAGACTAGAGACTCCTTTCAAAAAAAGAAGTGTGCTTGCTGGAACACAAAAACACATGACTCTGCTCTTGCTTTGTTGGCTGAAAAAAGGGCCAGTGTCAATTTGGCAAGTGATTTGGAACTGAAAGGGTTGAAACTGAATTTCAGATTAGGTCATATATGGCAGGAGTGACTCCGTGTGACGCCCTTTTTCTCAAAACTCATTCATTATATACATAGTTAAGCAAAGCAAGAGGAATACTTACAGCTGCCTCTCCCTTGCGTTTAAATTTGCTGAGTGATGGGGGTAGGGCGAGTTAGATTTATAATAATGCAAGTCCTGTTTTAATTGTGCTGAAAGGAAAAAATGTATACTTTATATATTATTGCGCAAGAAATTGATTGGTCCATACGTGTGCAAATTACTGAAGTGGACTCGGCATTAATTCAGGGCACAACAATAAGTATGATGCTTTTTTTTAGGAGCAGTTGGCTGAAGAATTCTTTTTACCAGTCTCAAGATGCAATGAAATCTGATGTTTACCGGAATAATTAGTAATTGGGCTACCCTTGGTTTAATTTCTCATTTAAAATGATCCTGTTGATTTTGAGGGGTTCCCTCATTTCTTGTGTCTTCTCACAGCATCGGAGGAGGCTGTATGGGCCATCAAGTCTTTTACAGCTGTCAAAAGAAATTC
The DNA here is from genome assembly GCF_030028105.1 of Mobula birostris. Taxonomy (NCBI): domain Eukaryota; kingdom Metazoa; phylum Chordata; class Chondrichthyes; order Myliobatiformes; family Myliobatidae; genus Mobula; species Mobula birostris. The sequence goes on along the minus strand of NC_092387.1, from coordinate 7,134,288 downwards.
TATCAATTCCTTTATCCCATTTAGTTCCCTGCACAGCAGTCATCCTCACATGGATCAGGAAATCCACCCTGATTCTTCTGCCACACACCTACATTGGGGGCAATCTACAGTAACTAATTAACCTTCCAGCTTGCTTGGGGCGGCACGGTAGCGTAGCGGTTAACTTAACACTATTACAGTGCCAGGGACCCAGGTTCTGTTCTGCTGCTGTCTGTAAGCAGTTTGTATGTTCTCCCTGTTATCGCATGGGTTTCCTCCAGGTGCTCTGGTTTCCTCCCACATTCCAAAGGTGTAGGTTAATTGGTCGCATGGGTGTAATTCAGAACCCCAATTGCTGGCAACATTATAGCATTGTGTGAACCGTTACACTACCATTCCACCCGAGACATGAAACTGCAGATACAGTACTGGAATCTGGAACGAAAAGGAGCTTGTCCTTCGTATGTAACAGAAAACTCATATCATCAGCCATAGGAGCTCTGGAGATCAGAATTAAATCCAGGTTTCTGGAGCTGCAAGGTAACAAGGCAAATGATTGATTTATTAATTTATTTAGAAACATAGAAAGCCTACAGCACAATTCAGGCCCTTCGGCTCACAAAGCTGTGCCGGACATGTCCTTACCTTAGCAATTACCTACGGTTACACGTAGCCCTCTATTTTTCTGAGCTCCATGTACCTGTCCAGGAGTCTCTTAAAAGACCCTATCGTATCCACCTCCATCACCACCGTCACCGGCAGCCCATCACACACATTCACCACTCTCTGCGTAAAAAACTTACCCCTGACATCTCCTTTGTATCTACTCCTAAGCACCCTAAAACTGTGCCCTCTCGTGCTAGCCATTTCAGCCCTAGGAAAAAGCCTCTGGCTATCCATACGATCAATGCCTCTCATCATCTTATACACCTCTATCAGGTCACCTCTCATCCTCCGTCGCTCCAAGGAAAAGTGACCAAGTTCACTCAACCTGTTCTCATAAGGCATGCTCCCCAATCCAGGCAACATCCTTGTAAAACTCCTCTGCACTCTTTCTATAGTTTCCACATCTTTCCTGTAGTGATGCAACCAGAGCTGAGCACAGTACTCCAAGTGAGGTCTGACCAGGGTCCTATATAGCTGCAACATTACCTCTCAGCTCTTAAACTCAATCCCACGGTTGATGAAGGCCAATGCACCGTATGTGGTGGTGGCCTGTCTGCTTGAGCCATTGAAATCCAATCTATTGAAGACACAATCATTGAACTGTGGAGTGTGGAGTTCCAGAACAGACCCAGTGACAATGAGAAATATATTTTCAAGTGAGAATTATGTGTGATTTGGAGGGCAATGTATAGGTGATGGTGTTCTGTTTTCTTCTTTGGCTGAGTATGTGGTTTGAGAGGGTTACTTTTGGAATACCCTGGGCAGATAACTGCAGTGCATTTTGTAGCTGGTATATGCTGGAGCCACTGTTGGTTGATTAGGCCCAGTTAAGCTTTGCTTTGTCCTGGATGATGTGAACCTTGAGTTAATACTACACTCACGTGTGAAAATGAAGAGTATTTCATCCTGTGGATAGTGGAAAGATCTTGGATGCCAGGAAGTGAAATGCTTGCATGATTAGCCAGAATGGATTTATCTTGCCTATTATGAACAGGAAGTACCTCAATCATAATCAGGTTGATTGTGAAGTTGTTGTTTTGTGGCAATAGTAGTGCAAGATGTAAAAACCACTGTGTTTCACTAAAACAGTGCAAAAGGGGAATTGTGAAGTAATGTCGATGGACTGTTAGTAATCTGATGGTGGGGAAGAAGCTGATCTGTGGACCTTCAGGCTCCAGTGTCTCCTCTGATGGTAGTGAGAGCATGTCCTTGATGGTGAGGGTCCCTCATCATGGATATTGTTGCCTTATGACACCAACCTTTCAAGATGTCCTCTGGTGGGAAGGATTGTGCACTTGATGGAGCTGGCTGAGTTTCCAATACTGCAGCCCTTTAGATCCTGTGTATTGGAGCCTCTATACCAAGACGGTGATACAGTCAGAATGCTTTCCATGGTACATCTGTAGAAATTTGCCAGTCTCCCCATTCTCCCTATCCAAATCTCCCCATTCTTAATGAAGTTTTGCTGCTGGTGTACCACCTTCCAGATTGCATTAATATGCTGGATCCAGGAACTGGCGATTTTCTTCCCAGTTTGGCAACTAGAGGTGTTTTAGTGGCAGATGCTTACTTATCATCTTGCTCCCTTTCTCAAGTTAAATAAATTTTATAAGCAAGAGGAAATCTGTAGGTGCTGGAAATCCAAGCAACACACACAAAATGCTGGAGGAACTCAGCAGACCAGGCAGCATCTATGGAAAAGAGTACTGTCGGCGTTTCATGCTGAGACCCTTTAACAGGACTGGAGAAAAAAATGAAAGAGAAAAAAATAATTTGTATCAGTGCAGTGAATTGAAATTGTTCTGAAAGAGTACCTGTGGCGTGTAATCAGTCTGAAGAACTATCCTCTAGTGCCTTTTATTTACTCAATTCTAACAAAATTTCAATTGAATTTTGAATTACTTTCCCATTCCACTCCACTTAATCTATGTAAGTGATGTGCATTCTGCTCTCATGTGTTCTCCCTTTAAAAGTTTGCCAGATATATCAAATGAAATCTGCTGGCATTGCCTGAGAAATGTTCCAGTGCTGAATTTGGCATGGTTTTGAGCAGTGGAGCATGAGCCTTTTGACTTGCATTGTCTTTTCTTCCATTTTCACGCATGCCTGCTCTTACCCCATGCTTCTGCCACGCTACAAGGGATAGGCTTCCTCTTGTCCTCACCTACCTTTGCATCCAGCACATAATTCGTTGAAGCTTCCACCACCTCCAACTGGATCCCACTACCAAACACATTTTTCTCTCTCTCCCCCCCCCCACACTTTCTGCTTTCCATGGGGATCGCTCCTTATGTGAGTTCCTTGTCCATTCGTCCCTCCTCATTGATCGTCCTGCTGGAATTTACCCACTTATCCTTGCAAGCAGAACAAGTGCTACACCTGCCCCATGCCACCTCCCTCTCTCTACCATTCAGGGTTCCAAACAGTCCTTCCAGGTGAGACGACACTTCACCTGTGAGTCTTTTGGGATCATATACTGTGTTTGGTGCTCCCGGTGTGGCCTCTTGTATATCAGTGAGACCCGACATAGATAAGGAGACCACTTTGCTGAGCATCTGTGCTTCGTCTGCCAGAACAAGCGGGATCTCCCAGTGGCCACCATTTTAATTCCACTTCCCATTCCCATTCTGATAATGTCCATCCATGGCCTCCTCCACTGTTGGAATAAGGCCACACTTAGGTTGGAGGAACAGCACCTTGTATTCCACGAATGTCCATTTCTGAAATTTCCAGTAATGCCTCCCTCTCCCCCCCCTTCACCATTTCCCTTCTCCTTGCCCCTCTCTCATGTTATCTCCTTGCCCACCGCATTGCCTCCCTCTGGTGCTCTCCCCTCCCCACTTTTTCCTTTTTTTTCCATGGCCTTGTCTCTTTCTGGAATCAACTTCCTAGCTCTTTGCTTTATCCCTCCCCCTCCAAGTTTCAGCTATTGCTTGGCATTTCTCTCCCCCTGCCCCCACCTTTCAAATCTACTCCTCAGCTTTTTTCCTCCAGTCCTGTCGGGGGGTTTCGACTGTACTTTTTTCCCATAAATGCTGCTTGGCCTGCTGAGTTCCTCCAGCATTTTGTGTGTGTTGCTTGGATTTCCAGCATCTGCAGATTTTCTCGTTTGTTGCATGGATTTTAGCAGTGTTGTACAGAGGGACCTTGCAATGTAAGCTCTCTGGAACTAATGACACAGTGGGCAGAGTAGTGAAAAAGGCATTTGGTATGTTTGGTCTCGTGGGCTCAGAGATTGACCATGAGATTTGAGATGTCATCTTGATACTGTACAAAACATTAGTTATGTTTGTTTGAGTTATTATATTACATGAAGTATGTCATTGTGATACCAAAAAACATATACTAGGATATCACCTGATTACAGTTCTAAGGAGATTTACTTTCATTGGAATGTGGATAATTGATAGGTGACCCGCTGGAGATTTGTAAAGTTATGAAGGACATATCCAAGAGTTATATTTCTTGGACTGGGGAAATTGAATCATGGGCCACAATTTTAAGGCAAGAACATAAGAAATTGGCATAGGATTAGATGTATAGCATTCGAGCAGAGTGATGTAGCTCGGACAAATGTGTTTAGTGTAGGTTGGCACACTCAGCATAGTTGAGGTGGACTAAAATGGCTCTGATTCTTGGTTGAGATTTCTTAGGAACTTTTGATGGGACTAGCCAGTTGCTACAGGGTGCTTATTCCTGATGGCTCATCTGGAACCAGGGGTCATGTTGCTTGAATGTGCCACTTTGAAATGAAATCAGCAAACCTCTCTTCATCCAGAAGGTGGTGAACTATTTAAAAACGAACTGTCTTTTTAAATTTTTCCCACAAAAGTGAATAGCTACGCATGTATCCACCTGCCCTGTTGGCACCCATTCACTTCCTGTTCTCAACTCAGACTGTCAATCTTGTTTTATGGCACCAGCAGACGTCATAAATATTACACTTCATCCTTTCATCCATGTCATTGATGTAGATTGTGAGCAGCTTGGTTCAAACACAAATCGCTGTAGCCTTCCAACCTGAAAATTACCTGTCTTGTGTCCATTAACCAGCCTTCAATCCGTATCACTGTCTTCCCTGTTCAGTGTGCTGTAAACTTGCTTCATAAACTTTTGTGCGGTGTTTTATGGAAGGGCAAACTCTTCTCAGCTATTTTGTGCTTATCCGTTCCATTAGTTATGAACTCAAAAAGCTACTTGCAGATGTCAGATTTGATTTATTTTCTATAAATCCATATTGACTAACTGATTGACACCATTTTTTGAGTGACCTCTTTTTAATTATTAATTGACTCAAGCATTTTCCTTACAAAGACTGACTGGTCTATAATTGTTTTTTTATGCTTTCTCTCAAATAATGTGATTAAATTTACTCAACCTGGGGGAATAATGCTAAAATCTATGGAATGTGACAACCAATACATCTGCCATCTCAACAATGCACGTCATTGGGTCCTGTGGATTTATTGCTTTTCAGTCCATTAATTTATCCTATATTAATATTTTACTCATGCTTATTTATTTGAGTTGCTGATTCAGTGTCCAAGTACCTCTTCTCTTTTGGTATTTCCAAATTTGCAAGAGGGTTTTCATGAAAATACTGTGTTGAGCAAAAATTCACAAGTTGACATGGTATTTCCCATGAATTTCAATGTAAAAACTGGTTGCATTTTTGGTTAAAGTCAAAACCTGAAGTCTTAAAAATCACAATATCTGAAAGAATGAAATATTTATTATTAACAATCATATCTTAAATTATGATAAAACATTATGATACCAAGTGAAAATAAATATCCCGATGGATGGTTGGGTTGAATTGTTCTCCGATCTTGGCAATTTGCTTGCAAATGTTTTGTCACCATGTGAAGAGACATCGTCAGTGCATGTCGATGAAACTTTTGCAAGCAAATTGCCAAGATCAGTGAATAACTCAACCCAACCATCAACCACCCAAGCTACATATCTTAAGAATTATTTCCATCCTGAAGGATATTTACAGGGTGGACTCTCTCTGTGGCAGTATACAGTATGAGGTCCCAGTGTTATGACTGCCACTTACAAACATGAATGATAGGTTTTTTCCCGAGGGTTGAGAATCTTTAAGGAAGAGTTTGAAAGATTATCAAACTATTCTTCAGGCAAATTCTTCATAAATAAAGAAATGAGAGGTACTCTTGGGCCTGAATGCAGAATTGAAGTTACAGTTAGATTAGCAATGACTGTAAATATCAGAGAAGGTGTGAAGGAACAAGTGTATTTTTTCTAATGTGTAAGCAATAGTGATGACATTGAACATCATCGTGGTGACAGGCTAAGTGAGAGGTAGAAGCCTTTAGTTGTTGACAGCTGTGGTGAACTTGAATTTGATGGAATTTGGAAGTTTGCAAATTTGCAAGAGGCTCTTTCTGTAACTCTTCCTGGGTGGCTGATAAATAAAGCTGGAGGACATCTGGGCAGTTGCTTTAGAACTCCTCATGGCAAAACACATCTTCCTTCATGAGTTCACATCTAATGCTGTGCTTCATTTTGCCACCACTATCTTTGAAGGTAGCATTCACTTTCTTGTTGTAGCCAAATGCCTTCATTATTTTTTAAGTGAACTCTTTGGTAGTAATACTGGGTTGATGGTTTCTTGTTTTCCTTCTAACCTCTGTGCTTGAGCTTTAGTAAATCCTCATTTGTCAGATTCTCGTGTATCAAATTGAAGTGTCAATCAAAGCACTGCAGCACAAAAAGGGCCTTTGGCCATCTAGTCCATTCCAGTCTGGTCTTCTGCCTCGTCCCATTTACTCGCATCCGAACCATAGCCTTCATACCTCTCTCAGCCATGTACCTATCCAACCTTCATCTTCTACTTCCACTTGCAGCTAGTTCCACATTCTGAGTGAAGAGGTACCCCATCAGGCTCTCCTTAAATATTTTACCTTTCTTCCTAAACTTATGACGTCTAGTTCTTGTCTCACCCACTCAGAGGGGAAAAATGCTTGCAAGCATTCATCCTATCTCTACCCCTTAATTTTGTGTATCTCTTTAAGATCTACCCTGAATCTCCTGTACTCAAGTGAATGAATAACTAACCTATTCAACCTTTCCCTATTCACTCAGATCCTCAAGTCCTGGTAACATCGTTGTAGATTTTCTTTGCAGTCTTTCAAACTTATCGATGCATTTCCTATAGGTCGGTGACCAGAACTGTACACAATACTCCAAATTCAGCCTTACCAACGTCTTATGCATCTCCTATATTCACTGAATTATGAAGGCTAATGTGCCAAAAGCTCTCATTACTACCCTATCTATTTAGATGCCACTTTCAAGGAATGATGGATCTTCAATCCCATGTTTCATTGTTCTAACACACACCTCAGTGCCCTACCATTTGTTTTGCAAGTCCTACCTTGGTTTTTCCTCTCAAAATGCAAAATGTCACACTTGTTTGCATTTAGTTTTATCTGCTATTTTCAGCCCATTTTCCCAGCTGGTCCAGATCACTTTACAAGCTCTGAAGGCTTTCCTCGCTCTCCATTATGTCCCTCAATCTTTGTCAAATTCAAATTTGCTGATCCAGTTTGCCACATTATCGTGCAAATTATTAATATAGATAAGAAGCAACAATGAACTCAGCATTGATCCCTGTGCACACCATTAGTCACAGGCCTCCTGTCAGAGAGACAACCATCTTCTGCTGCTCTTTGGCTTCTCCCACTAAGCTAGTGTTGAATCCAAGTGACCGCTTCAACTTGAATACCAAATGATTTGACCTTCTGGACCAGTCTCCCATGAGGGACTTTAGCAAGGCCATTGACGAAATTCATGTAGACATCCTTGCTAACCTCCTTGAAAAACTGATCTTGATTGGACGTGATCTGCCACGTATCAATAATTTACCCATGACTGCAGATTCACCAGCCTAAAATTCCCTAGCTTAATTTTAGAGCCTGTCTTAAACAACAGAACATTAGTGAACTTCCATTCCTCTAGTTTCTCGCCTGTGGTTAAGGACATTTTATTTCTGCCAGGGCTCCTCAATTTCTGCACTAGCCTCCCATAAGGTTTGAACAGCCACCTCATCAGGCCTTGGCGGAAGGGATTTATCCACCCTAATTCACCTCAAAACAGCAAGTATCTCCCCCTACTTCCTTAATCTGATATGGTCTATGACCTCACTGCCATTTTGCCTCGGTTCTATAGACTCCGTGTCTATCTCCCAAGTAAGTAAATATGTAAAAAAAAAAATTCTTCTACGATCTCCCCTATCTCTTGGCTCCATGCCATCAAGAATTTTATTCTCATCCATGGAACCTCCTGTCTGTTCCGTGAACAAATGAATCCACATTACTACTATTAGTTCTTCAACCACCTTCCCTTCAGAGCCACAAAGGCAGCTTCAGTGACCTGACTGCTTTCCTTAGTAGGTTGTTCTTCTCTCTCCCCCACACCCCCCCCCCCCGCCCAACACTACAATATACTTGTTTTTGAGGGGAACGGCCACAGGGTGGTACCCTGTGCTCTTTGCATAGTCCCTTAGTTACATGTGTCCTGCAGCTTAGGAGTAACTTCCTCCCTACAAATCCTGCGTATTAACTCCTCAGACTCCTAAATGATGTATAGGTCAACCAGTTCAAGTTCACTAACATGGTCTCTAAGGAGCTGCAGTCACATGCACTTCTCACAAGTATAGTCATCAGGGACACTGGAGAACTCTCTGAATTCTCACATCCTGCAAGAGGAGCTTACACTTCCATGACTGCCGTTCCCACTGTTCTGCTTGCAAAGAGAACTTACCCAAACCTTACCTGAGCCTTCTTTCACTGCCACCACCTCTGCCCAAAACTGGCCACTATACCTGATCCTAATCTTTTTATGTTGGTCGCTGCCAATTAGTTTATTACCCGATCAATTGTTAATAACAGTTTGCAGTTTGGCCTCTTTCATTGTCCTGCTCCCTGGAAAGTACAGTGCGCTGAAACTCACCTCTTTATATATCACCTGATTCTCGCTCCAAGACTTGTCTAATGTTGCCTGAAAAATCTTAGATTTTTTTTAGATTTGTGAATCCCCAAAAAATCTTGGAGGTTTGTTTGTTTGTTTACTTATTGATTTGAAATACAGCACAGAATAGGCCCTTCCGGCCCTCAAGCTGTGCTGCCCTATTTAACCCTAGCCTAATCATGCGACAATTTACAATGACCAATTAATCTACTGGTACGTCTTTGAACTGTAGAAGGAAACAGGAGCACCTGGAGAAAACCCACACATTCCATAGGGAAGTGCAGACTCCTTGCAGATGATGCTGGAATTGAACTTTGAACTCCGTCCCAAGCTATGCTAGGTTTGTAAACCAATGGGTGCTGTGCACAGATTCTGGCTGTTATTTACTCCATGCCATCTTTTGTATGGGTGAAATTATGCTAAAAGGTAAGAAATTATGGCTCTCTTGATAATGCACCTCTTGCAAATTTCTGAAATGATATGTTTGTCATTACTGCTCAACTCTGAGACAACCCTGCTTTGTTATGCACTACAATTAATAGATCACAATCTTATCATTTAGGTGTGTTTTGGGGCAAAATTTTCCCCTGTCTGCTGTCGGCCACGTCCTCAATGTTAACTGGACACCAGGGGTACTGTAGATTAGATTGGGTTTGTTGTTCGGGATGTTACTCACTAATTTCATTTGATGGAAAGTGATCCAATTGATGTGATTGATATAATATTGAAAGAGCAGTCCTATCATCCATTTGTTTTATTAGATTATTAAACTCTTGGAAAATCGCTTTTTGACTATGCCTTCAAATCCCTCAGGCTCTCTGAATGGTATACTGAAAGGCTTTAACTTACCTTTGTAATGATGTGCTACACACAGAGCTAGGAATAAAGACACGCAGTCTGTAAGTTGCCCTCGAGACTAGTTTATTCAAACTTCGCGGCACTGGCTTTTACGTAGTTCCGTTCCCGCCCTTTCCGGGCGGAAATGACATCAAAGGTGCATTACAAAAGTCTCTTCCCATGCGCGGGCTTTCTCCCCTTGCTGGTGAAGAAGGAGGCCCAGCACCATTTTGGGGCTGGCCTCTCTGCTGACGCGCACGCCATTTTGTGAGCCGGTTCACCTGTGTAGAAAGTTGGTCGCAACACCTTCATCATTAGTTTTATATTCATATGCTTCATTGACACCAGCCTACCCACCATCATGGACATATATAAAGAGAGGTGCTAGAAAAGAGCCAGTAACATCTTGAAGGATCCCACCCATCCTGTTCGTGCATTGTCTGTCGCATTCCCATCAAGGAGGAGGCTACGTACCATCTACACCAGGACCACCATCTCAAAAACAGTTCCTCTCCTTGAGCAGAAAAGCTGATTAACACCTTCACCCACTAATCCATCCCTCCACATACCCAACCACCACTACTTTATCATTTCCTGTCAGTTACCTTATGTACAGACACTCTTGTGCCTTACATATATCACATATCGACATACATTCAATCTACGTATATAAGCTATCTTAGATATTTATATTTGCATTTTTATTATTACTGTATGCTTTATCTTATTGTTCTTTTTTGTTCTGCAAAAGGAATAATGTATAATAATGAATGCTTCAAGAAGATGCTTCAGTATAATTATGGAGAAGGATAGGTCTGGACCCAGGGTTGAGATTTTTGATTGGAGAAAGGCTAACTTTGAGGAGATGTGAAAGGATTTAGAAGGAGTGGATTGGGATAAATTGTTTTATGGGAAGGATGTAATAGAGAAATGGAGGTCATTTAAAGGTGAAATTTTGAGGGTACAGAATCTTTATGTTCCTGTTAGGTTGAAGGGAAAGGTTAAAAGTTTGAGAGAGCCATGGTTTTCAAGGGATATTGGAAACTTGGTTTGGAAAAAGAGAGATATCTACAATGTATATAGGCAGCATGGAGTAAATGAGGTGCTCAAGGAATATAAAGAATGTAAAAAGAATCTTAAGAAAGAAATTAGAAAAGCTAAAAGAAGATATGAGGTTGCTTTGACAAGTAAGGTGAAAATAAACCCAAAGGGTTTCTACAGTTATATTAATAGCAGAAGGATAGTGAGGGATAAAATTGGTCCCTTAGAGAATCAGAGTGGACAGCTATGTGTGGAACCAAAAGAGATGGGTGTACAGGTGTCCCCCGCTTTTAGAACGTTTGCTTTATGAAACCTCACTGTTATGAAAGACCTACATTAGTTCCCTGTTTTCGCTAACAGAAGGTGTTTTCACTGTTACGAAAAAAGGCAGCGCGCGAAAAAAAGCAGTGCGCGATAAAAAGCATCCAGTGCCCCGATTCGGAACTGCATTCTAGCCGGCATTGCTTAAGCACGTGCCTGTGAGCAGCCGTTAGTAGGATGAGTTCTAAGGTATCGGAAAAACCGAAAAGAGCTCGCAAGGGTGTTACACTTAACGTAAAACTGGACATAATTAAGCGTTTCAATCGTGGTGAACGAAGTAAGGACAGAGTGAGTTTGGCTTGTGGGAGTTGACAAAGAGGATGTTGAAGAGGTTTTGGCATCCCATGACCAAGAACTGATAGATGAAGAGCTGATGCAATTGGAAGAGGAAAGGACAACAATCGAAACCAAATGCAGTAGCGAACGGACCGAAAGTGAAGTCGTCCAGGAACTGAACGTGAAGCAACTGCGTGAGATTTTTGCTGCAATGTTAAAATACGACTTTAATTTTGAAAGGGTACGTCGATTTAGGGCAAATTTTCAAGATGGTTTGAGTGCTTACAAAGAACTGTATGATGGAAAAATGCGCGAGGCTAAGCAGTCAAGCAAGCCTTCCACATCAGCCACAGCAGACGACGAACCTTGACCTTCAACATCGAGGCAGGCAGACATAGGAGAAGATGACCTGCCTGCTGTGATGGAAACAAACGATGATAAGATGACACCCCAGTGTCCCACCACCCCAACCCCCGGGCTGCGGACTGATACATTGCCGCAGAGAATGCAGCAGTAGCCGGGATGCATCCGGCACATCTTTAAGAAAAAAGCCGAAATAAAGAAGCTAATCCCGGCACCTAATTAATTAGCTTATTTATTTCGGCTTTTTTCTTAAAGATGTGCCGGGTGCATCCCGGCTACAGCTGTACCCCTGCATGCTTCACGGGTCGGTCGGCCGGCAGCCTGGAGGGTGCAGACCACTGCACCATCCCAACCTCCGACGACTCAGCCTAACACACCATCATTAGTGTGCTCGGCACTGTCTTCCCAATTCCCGTAAGTGATACTACACTGTACATACATCACTTCTACTTTATATAGGCTGTGTATTTTTTCGTGTTATTTGGTATGATTTGGCAGCTTCATAGCTTAAAGGTTACCGGAGAGAGTGTTTCTGCCGAGAGAGCTTGCGCCATGTTTCTGCCGAGAGCGCTTGTGTGAGATTTTCGCTACCGAGAACAGTGCAGCAATGATTGTAGAGAAGTATTTTTACTTTATATAGGCTGTGTATTTATCATATCATTCCTGCCTTGACTATGTGTTAGTGTTATTTTAGGTTTTATGTACTATTTGGCATGATTTGGTAGGTTATTTTTGGGTCTGCGAACGCTCACAAATTTTTCCATTATAACTAAATGGTAATTGCTTCCTCGCTTTACGACATTCCGGCTTGCGAACCGTTTCATAGGAACGCTGTACCTTCGGATGGCGGGGGAAACCTGTATTCACTAAGGAGAAGGATATTGAATTGTGTAAGGTAAGGGAAACAGGGAAGTTATGGAAACTATGATGATTTAAGAAGAGGAAGTACTGGCGCTTTTAAGGAATATAAAAGTATATCAGTCTCCGAGTCCTGACAGGATATTCCCTCGGATCTTGAGTGAAATTAGTGTGGAAATAGCAGGGGCTCTGACAGAAATATTTCAAATGCCATTAAAAACAGGGATGGTGCAGGAGGATTGGTGTATTGCTCATGTTGTTCCATTGTTTACAAAGGGTTCTAAGAGTAAACCTAGCAATTATTGGCCTGTGAGTTTGACGTCAGTGGTGGGTAAATTGATGGAAAGTATTCTTAGAGATGGTATATATAATCATGTGGATAGACAGGGTCTGATTAGGAACAGTCAACATGGATTTGTGCATGGAAGGTCATGTTTGACAAATCTTATTGAATTTTTTGAAGAGGTTACTAGGAAAGTTGACGAGGGTTAAGCGGTGGATGTTGTCTATATGAACTTCAGTAAGGCCTTTGACAAGGTTCCACATGGAAGGTTAGTTAGGAAGGTTCAATCGTTAGATATTAATATTGAAGTAGTAAAATGCATTCAGCAGTGGCTGGATGGGAGATGCCAGAGAGTAGTGGTGGGTAACTGTTTGTCAGATTGGAGGCTGGTGACTAGTGGTGTGCCTCAGGGATCTGTACTGGGTCCAATGTTGTTTGTTAAATACATTAATGATATGGATGATGGGGTGGTAAATTGGATGGATAAGTATGCAGATGATACTAAGATAGGTGGTGTTGTGGATAATAAAGTAGATTTCCAAAGCTTGCAGAGAGATTTAGGCCAGTTAGAAGAGTGGGCTGAAAGATAGCAGATGGGGTTTAATGCTGATAAATGTGAGATGCTACATTTTAGTAGGACTAATCAAAATAGGACATAAATGGTGAATGGTAGGGCATTGAAGAATGCAGTAGAACAGAGGGATCTAGGAATAATAGTGCATAGTTCCCTGAAGGTGGAATCTCATGTGGATAGGGTGGTGAAGAAAGCTTTTGGTATGCTGGCCTTTATAAATCAGAGTATTGAGTATAGTGTCCTGACGAAGGGTCACGGCCTGAAACGTCGACTGTACCTCTTCCTAGAGATGCTGCCTGGCCTGCTGCGTTCACCAGCAACTTTGATGTGTGTATTGAGTATAGGAGTTGGGATGTAATGTTAAAATTGTACAAGGCATTGGGAAGGCCAAATTTGGAGTATTGTGTACAGTTCTGGTCACCGATTTATAGGAAAGATGTCAGCAAAATAGAGAGAGTACAGAGAAGATTTACTAGAATGTTACCTGGATTTCAGCACCTAAGTTACAGAGAAAGGTTGAACAGGTTGTGTCTTTATTCTTTGGAGCGAAGAAGGTTGAGAGGGGACTTAATAGAGGTATTTGAAATTATGAGGGGCATCGATAGAGTTGACGTGGATAGGCTTTTTCCATTGAGAGGGGAGATTCAAACAAGAGGACATGTTGAGAGTTAAGGGGCAAAAGTTTAGGGGTAACATGAGGGAGAACTTCTTTACTCAGCGAGTGGTAGCTGTGTGGAATGAGCTTCCAGCAGAAGTGGTTGAGGCAGGTTCAATATTGTCAATTAAAGTAAAATTGGATAGCTATATGGACAGCAAAGGAATGGAGGGTTATGGGCTGAGTGCAGGTCGGTGGGACTAGGTGAGAGTAGCGTTCGGCATGGACTAGAAAGGCCGAGATGGCCTGTTTCCATGCTGTAATTGTTATATGGTTAAGATTCAAATAAGCTAGAGCTGGCCTTCAATGTATCAGCATTTTCAGAAGGTTCACTGCCTCTTCATTTTCTTTAAAGTCTTGTCATTATGATCTTTTTCTTGAATCACCATCAAACTTAAGGACATGTGGCCTTGACCCTAAATTTCTAAACTCAGGATGTAATCCTTTTCCATTTTCTTTATTTTAATATTTTTGCTATAACAGATTATGCATTTCAGGGGTATCTTTCTTCTCCAAACTATATTTAATACAGAACAGACCTTGGTTTCCCACAATATACTTATAAATGTAGTATACCTCAAAGTAGCATCTATTGTGTAAATACTATGCTGTGTTTCAAAGAACAATTATGTCCAGTAGAGACTGCTCGATCAAGTGGTTGCAGTCTCTCCACTGCAACTGTGGGAACATTTCACAGCTGTCAGCCTCATGGGTAGCACAGGTGGGCCTATGATTACAATTGCCTCTATTTATTTGCCATAGTTTTATTAACTGGCAGAGCAGGCGTGAGGGATCAAATGGCAGCTTCCCCCGTGTTAAGGGGGAGCTAAAAAACACTTTACATTTTTGTCTGTGACATTGTTTTTGAAACAAGAGGGCATGTTGATTCAGAAGAATGAGAGGAGGTCTTATAGAAACATATAAAATTATGTAAGCAATAGATGAGATGGAGGCAGGAAAGTTGTTTACACTGGTATGTGAGACTAGAACTAGGGGACATAGCCTCAAGATTTGAGGGAGTAAATTTAGGATGGAGATGAGGAGGAACTGCTTTTCTCAAAGAGTGGTGAATCTGTGGGATCCTCTGCCCAATGGTGCAGTGGAGGCTACCTCAGTAAATATACTTAAGACAAGGTTGGATAGTATTGACTCAGTGCGTTGAACAGCTGTTTCAGCGCTGTATATCTGTCTGTGAATCTTGTTGAAGCTGATGTTGCTGAAACTGAGTTACTTGAGTTGGAATTGAGACTGCTTTGTGACTAAATAAACTACTCTCCACTTAATTTATCCCATATGCTGAATGGAAATGTTTGTTGATGCCTTTCAACAGAAACAAATTGAATTTTATATTGTATATACTGTGAAAGAGACTGTAAGTTTTGTCGAGAGTTTCAAAGGAAGGAGGTTGGTGATGGTGGCCTGTAAGGCAGATCTATAATCTGGTGGTCCTCACTATCCATGATGAGTGGGTGCTAATGGGGCTGGTGTGAATCCTGCACCCAGAGAACAAAAGCACACACAGCAGGGTGCCTGGACATGTTGGCCAACATAAAAGTGAGCTACTGAAATTTGTTTGGGGTGGGGTAGACTATGTAACATCAATTATTTCAGAATTAGACATGCAGCACTGTTCATAAATGCATCTGTAAACAAGCTATTCCATTTGCAATTGATATGGAAGCTAAGGACCCAAATATTACTTGAAAGTTTTGGGCACTCAATAACAAAAGGCCAAAAACTGTTTTTCAAAACAGTCTTGTCAAGTGTTCTAGCTGTCAATAGATAAAATAAAATTCATCAATATTTTGGAATTATGAAGTGACTTTTTCCAGTTACTAGGAGCTCAGTGGTTAAATTGTACAAAATGCTATTACTTGACAAATATGGAACGTCTTTTAGATAATTTGGAAATACCAACTCTTGAACCAGAGGAGTTGGAGAACCTAGATCGGGCTCTTGGGCAGGAAGAGATTAATAATGCCATTATGGCTATGCAGAGTGGCAAGTCCCCAGGTCCTTATGGTTATCCAATAGAATTTTATAAGAAATTTAAAGTTAAGCTCATACCGGTCCTTCTAGAAGTGTTTCAGGAATCCTTGGAGAACGGCTCCTTACCCCCTTCTCTTTCACAGGCAGCTATTTTACTACTTCTTAAAAAGGACAAGGACCCGACTCAATGTGGATCATATTGCCCCATCTCACTTTTGAAAGTAGATGTGAAAATTTTGGCTAAAGTGCTTGCATGCCGTTTAGAACGTCCCCTTCCCAAGATAATTTCAGATGATCAAAAAGGTTTTATTAAAAATCGCTGTTCTTTTTTTAATATCTGTCGACTGGCTGATGTGGTTTATTCACCCAGTGATTCTCCAAGTCCAGAGGTTGTTATCTCCCTGGACGCGGAGAAGGCGTTTGATAGAGTGGAGTGGGTATACTTGTTTAGTGTTTTGCAGAAATTTGGATTTGGCAGAATATTTATAGCTTGGGTTAAGCTGTTATACCACTTGCCTTTAGCATGTATACAGACAAATTATTTTCGATCTGACTATTTCCCATTAACACGTGGCACTCGCCAAGGCTGCCCATTGTCCCTTCTTCTTTTTGCAATTGCAATTGAGCCTCTTTCTATTGCACTTAAGTCAACTACATTATTTCAAGGTGTTAGAAAAGGGGACATGGAACACCGTGTTTCCCTATTTGCTGATGACCTCTTACTTTATGTTAGTGACCCTGTAGGTAGTAGTCCTGCTATTGTGTCATTATTAGGTCAATTTGGAGCCTTCTCTGGCTATAAACTGAACTTTCAAAAAAGCAAATGCTTTCCTATTAATAACTTGGCCCTACAGATCTGACAGGAATCTTTGCCTTTTCCTTTATCTTAAGATGGTTTTGTATACCTAGGAATACATATTACTCGCTCTTTTACATCTCTGTTTGAAACTAACTACAGGCCTCAGGTTAGCCAAATGAAGGTTGATTTCGAGAGATGGCGCAGTTTACCCCTTACTATAGCTGGGAGAATTCAGTCAGTGAAAATGACTATACTTTCTAGATTTCTTTATTTGTTTCAGTGTTTGCCAGTTTTCTTATCTAAGTTATTTTTTAAATCAGTCAACCAAGCTATAACCTCCTTTATTTGGGAAAATAAGATCCCAAGGGTTAATAAGCACACTGTCCAAAGAGGTCGTGGCGTAGGTGGAGTGGGTCTTCCCAGCTTTATTCATTATTACTGGGCATCGAACATTCAAAAAGTATTATTTTGGCTCCACTGGCCAGATATAATCTGGTGCCTGCTTGAGTCACGGTCTTGCCACTCCTCGTCTCTCCCAGCTTTGGTGTATTCTTCCTTACCATTGAAATCCTTTCAATTCACATCTAACCCGGTCGTGCTCTCCACCCTCAAAACTTTTAATCAATTTCGCTGCCACTGTAAGTTCCTATCAGGTTCAGTTTTGGGCCCCATTCATAAAAACCATTTATTTCCTCCCTCCACATTCGATTCAGCTTTCAGACAATGGGGTTTGAACAGTCTTATGCGCCTTAAGGATTTGTATACTGATAAGATATTTGATAGTTTTGATAACCTGCGCGGTAAGTATGGCCTTCCGCATAATCATTTTTTTTTAAATACCTGCAGATTTGCCACTTTGTGAAGGAAAAATTTCCCTCTTTTCCTGATCTACCACCTGCTATGTTATGAGAAAAACTCACTCTTAGCTTTAACAATAAAGGGCTGATCTCTGAACTATACTCTCAGCTGATGTCTTTGGGAGTTCAAGATCTAAACAAAACTAAGAGTAGGTGGGAGGATGACCTCGGTATGGATTTGGCGGAGGAATATTGGGCAAAAGTATTGAATAGGGTTCATTTCTCATCATCATGTGCTAGACTGGGGCTCATACAATTTGAAGTTTTACACAGGGTACATTTAAATAAAGCCAGACTTGCAGACATATACCCTGGGACAGATGCTGGCTGTGACAGATGTTCCTTCTCTCCAGCTGGTTTAATACATGCATTTTGGTCTTGCCCTCGGCTTGATAACTATTGGGCACTGGTTTTTAAAATTATCAGTGAGGTTTTGGGGGTGACACTGAGACCTTGCCCGCTTATAGCTGTATTTGGTGTAGCAGATGATGATTTGGGTTTAAATGCAAGCCAGTCAGATATCATTGCATTTACATCGCTATTGGCCCGTAGGAGAACCTTGCTGGTCTGGAAATCTGCCTGTCCCCCAACTGCTGCTGCTTGGTTAGAAGATGTAATGTTTTTTCTGAAATTAGAAAAGATTAAATTCACTTTGAGGGGGTCTGTGAAAAAGTTCTATTCGAAATGGGGACCTTTCTTATCACATTGTGGGAGTCTTAAGGAATTACCTACTAGTTGAGGGCATTTGATTGTACTTGGGAAGTTGCCTCCCATTTAATACGCTTATAATTTACCTCACAGGGTGGTTGATGAATTGTAAATATGAGTGTATTTTGGATCATCTGACATGTTGCAGATGTGTGTGAGCCGTCGTCTTGAAGTAGTGTGGGGGTATGGTTGTGAAATGTCTGTACTTGTATTTGTGAATTGTTGTGTTGTAAATATATTAGCTGCCATGATATGTTCGGGGAGGCCGGGTGGGGGGAGGTTTGTTTTGGGGGTACGATATTAAAGCAAGATGGAGGAAAATGTAATCCATTATATATTCTATATTGTGTCATTCCTTCAATAAAAATAAAAAAAATTTTAAAAATGCTATTACTTGAAGTTATTTTGAGTTTTTAATTTTCTTTAGCACGTGGGTACATATTAGTCTATACTGTACATTTGAGAGTAATATTTACTTACTCAGAGATACAGAGCAGTTACAAGTCCTCTGGCTTCTGCCCAGTTACGCCCCTGTGACCAGTTGACCTTCTCACCTGCACATCTTTGGAATGTGGCGGGAAACCGGAGCACCTGGAGGAAATCCGCGTGGTTACAGGGAGAACGTACAAAACGTCTTACAGACAGCAGCAGAATTGAACATGGGTCACTGACACTGTAATGGCATTTTGCTAACTGTTACGTACTGTGCCACCCCAAGGCACAATTTTTAAACTGGACCACAGGTTGAAAACTGGTCTCCGCTAGCAGCTGACTTTCCATTTAGAATTCAAGATTAATGTTTGTTTCCCAGATGCTGTTTGTTCACAGAATTTAATGCTTTTCTACCTCTTTTGCAATCCCCACACCCTTCCTGTGATGGAGCTATTTTATGTTACCACCCATGTCTAAATTGTGTTTACCTTTCATGGTCTCCTCATGATGCAGATCCTTTCCCATGTGACTTACCACAGAGAATATTACCTGGTTTTGTGCTCTTGCTCTCAGTCTCATCTCCATTATATTGGCATTTTCCAAAACGCTTAGGTTAACAATTTGAGAAGCAAATTGATACAAGTATAAATGAAATTTCTGCATGTTCCCTGGTGTAAATGAAAGCATTGATACCTGCCCATCTTGCATCAAAGAAGTGTGTCAGAAAACAGTGGAAGAATAAATGAAATGGAAAATCATTACATGGCCTGCATTTTCCTCGATTAATAAATTCCTAGTACTTTGGATTCTGTACTCTTCTAATTCAGACTAAATGTTTTGTGTTGCAGGAGGAGTACAGAGCAGAAGGCATCAGTTGGCATAATATTGATTATATTGACAACAGTGGTTGCATAAATCTCATCAGCAAGAAACCTACAGGCTTACTTCATCTACTAGATGAGGAGTGCAAGTAAGTACTGAGAGAGTTACTAGATTTAACAGCTTTCTGAGTGGAGTAAATAAGGAGGCGGGGTGTCCTGAAAAGCACAGTATTCCTCGTGTGGGCTCACCAACACCCTAAGTGTAACAAAACTATTCTTTAACTTTAGTAAGCAATGAAGGCCTACGTGCTGCCTTAGAACTACTTGGAGGAGCTGCCTGCAAACTGTTTATGATCATGTACAAATTGGTTGCATCCTTCAAGTCTGAAGAGCACCCATTAATTTCAATTTTTTGTTTCCTCTGTTTTCTTTCTTTCCATTATCTTTGTTATTTTGCTTTTATTTTTTTCAGCTTTCCATCCATATTTACACACTCCTTCTCCCTCGAACACCATGGACCCAGTTTATGCATCACCCTCCATTCTGGCACCTTGTCAAATGGCTTTTGGTAATTACATGTACAGGTTTCCCTCCAATCAACTCCCCCTGCCCCATCCTTTCCAGCAACTTTGCCAAGCATTATTTACTTTACATAAAATGTTGTTGACTCTGCTTGATTGCCTTCAGCATTCCTAAATTATGAGTCATTTCCTCTTTGATTATTGACTTGCACACCTTCCAAAAATAGAAGGTTAACTGTAGTTTTCCTCCCCTGTAGAACCACAGAAGTGCTCTGGCTATTTTCAATCTTCTTTTACCCTCCCGGAATTTAGGAAGCTTCCGTAGCTTCACTCTCTCTCTGTGGCTACTTCCTTTGGGTGCAGGCCACTAGGTCCCAGGTGAATTGTCCACCTTTAGCCCTGTGGGATTCTAAAATACTCTATCACTTGTGATTGACATTTTGGAAATTGCTTTCCGCTATGTGAAATTAGTTCATCTGTAATGGATATTTGCAGTGTCCTCTGTTGTGAAGACCTGTTGATACAACATATTTGTAAATTTTTTGCTTCTTATTCTTATTTCACTAACCTTGTTCTCCAGAGGTCCCACAGCTACCTAAGGCACCTTCATCCTGTTTGTAAATCAATAAAAACTTGTTTTGATATTTTCAAAATCAATATTCTTCATATTGAACTTCATAGTTTTTAGATGCTAGGTCCTAAAAATTCCCAGTGCACCCCCTACCACCTGTCCTTGACCCTTCAGATGCTCTATTTTTCAATTTGTCATTATCCTTGACTTTTGTTTTCTGTCAGTCTTTTCTACACCCTTTCCAGCTTAACAACAGTGTCAAAGTGTTTGGAATACAGTGTCCAGCTAATCAACCTTGAGGTTACTTTTACTTTTGGGGACACTTTACAACTGATGTTCTCGATATTATTTTTTATTATTTGCACAGTTAGTTTGTCTTCTTTTGCACATTGGTTATTTGTCAGTTTTTATTGGTTTATGTATAGTTTTCCGTGAATTCTGTTGTATTTCTTTTATTTCCTGTGAATGCCTGCAAGAAAATATATCTGAAGATAGTTTATGGCAACATATATGTACTTTGATTATAAATTTACTTTGGACTTTGAATTTTGAGTCACTAACACTTGTTTCCTTGAGCCACCAACACTTGCTGCAGATGGGATCCACCAGTTTCCCACGATGCATTTACAAAACATCACCTGCCCAGCTGTTCGTTGTAATTGATTATGTGTATTTATTGTTTTAATTAGTTTATATTATATTTCACCACTTCAAGCATGTAGAGTTTGCTCACACATTTGTTGGAACAACTTTCCAAAGTAAGGTCAGCAAATTAGAGCTTGGAGATGAGACTTCTAGATTTTAGAGGTCACAGGATATTACTGTAACAGCTGTTGAAAACAAACTTTAACTGCAGACTGGTTTGATTCATTGAACTTAATTGTGGTGAAACATCCCTAACTTTGTGGCAGCATCTCTCCAGGATACACTGTGCACAAATGTTGAATTTTTGCATTCGTGGGGCCTCCATTGGTTGAGGTGGACTAGGGATGTTGTGACTTAGCTATCGTATGCAAGCCAGAACAGAATCCAGGGCAGTACGATATGGAGAGCAAGTTGTTGACCATGCAGCAGGCTCCCCCTCTCCATGTAACTGATGAGTCCAAAGGAACAGCAAAGACCAATACATTTTGGCACGAGTGGTGTTGCAGGAGTTGTCAGTCAGCGTTGAACTCAATATAGGACTGCTTTATGGACTTCAGCTCTGGATTTTTCCATGGGGGTTTACTCCTGAAGCCCTCCCTGTGAGTGGGTATTCACATAAGGCAGCAATGATTTGAATTCAGTTTTCCTCCTCCAAGATGAGTGGCAATCACTGCTGATGAGCTCCAACTGCCCAAAGCGACTGGTTTTAAGGCACAAGTAACCCGTTTTTGTACCTTCTGCTGTCAGTAGAAATGGTTCAGCCAGGCTTAGTAGCTAAGCTACAAGTGAATTTGTACTGTTCTGCTTCTATCAAATTGCTAGCTGTATTTGACACATACCAAAACGTTTGAAATATTTTGATGTAATTTTGATTTGAATTCTGAAAAAGTATTTTGAATATTTATGTTTTCCTCATTTTCTTGGTTAAATCCACAATGAGACTTAGCAGTGTTCTTCTTTCTGAAGGAATGGTCAGGGTTCCTGTTAACGGTCTTTTATCAGCCTTGTATCACTAAATTAAAGGCATCCGTTAGCCTTGCAAGACCATGGATCTGTGCCTGGAAAGTCTTCACCCTCCAGGGCACAGGCCTGGGTAAGGTTGTATGGAAGACCAGCAGTTGCCCATGCTGCAAGTCTCCCCTCTCCACGACACCAATGTTGTCCAAGGGTAGGGCATTAGGACCCATACAGCTTGGCACCAGTGTCGTCACAGAGCAATGTGTAATTAAGTGCCTTAGCCACTTGAATACGTGCCCACACTGCTTGTATCACTAAATGGTATAAAATGGGTTTAATTTGTTTGATAGTGTTAATCAAATTTGAAGTCAGGATGTAATATTTGATCATTCGAGTCGAGTAAGATGTTCGCTTAAGGGTTTCTCTATGGCTGGGCCCTCAGGTGGCTTCAGAGGTCAATCTGAGATCCATATATTCTGAGGCAGTGTGGACACGAGTAATTAGTGCCTGGGGTTAGTGGATGGGTCTTTTGGTTGACCAAATTCTCCTTTCGCAGCTGCCGCCTGTTCTCTGCAGCATAACGGAGGTCACTCTCATGTAGCAGAGCTCCTTGCTGAACAGATTTGCTCCAGGTGCATCTGTTGAGCGTGATGTCTTCCCAGTTGTTAAATATATTCAGTCTGATTTTGATGTTATCTTTGAAGCATTTCTTTTGTCTACTAGTGGCTCACTGACCTTCCTTCAACTAGTCATAGTCATACTTTATTGATCCCAGGGGGAAATTGGTTACTAGGAGTAAATAATCTGTTTTGGGAGACGTAAGTTAGGCATAACCTATCCATCGGAGTTGGTGTTCGAATGTAATCCTGTTGTGTAATGTCTGATGAAAACAAACTTGAATTGCACAGAGGTTTGATTATTTGTTATGATTTGTTTGCTGATGGCCATACTGTAGTTTGCTCATTGGCCCGACAGATTGCACAGTTGTTAAAAGTGCAGTTGTATTGTTGTGTTCAAGTACATTTCTGGCAGGAGCTGGTGAACTACTGGACGGAGATAGTCACAGGGTCCAAATGGCTTAGATCAAGTCTATTTGATTGGCTAAGCTTTTCCACAGTAGAGCAGGTGGTGTATAAATGTTTATTTATGTGTCTAGGCTCCTAAGATTACAGATCATTCAGCAGTAATGATGCTAATTTCTGGCTGTGATTTTGATATAATTATTTATCATTTATTTCAGTTTCCCACAGGCAACAAATCAGACGCTGCTCGACAAATTCAAGCGACAGCACGAGGGCAATAACTATATAGAGTTCCCAGCAGTGATGGAGCAAGCTTTTATCATAAGGCATTATGCAGGGAAGGTCAAATACCAAGTCAAGGTTGGTGCTGTGTGAAAAATTATCATTTTATTAACAGTGAGCTCCCGACTTCCATTCTGTGTTTATTGTTACAATTTGTAACCATGTTGTAAGTTAAAACATTGACAATGCAGATACGTTGAAGGTCTAAAATGTTTCAAAGTAAAGGCTGTGCTACGTTTAATGTTGAGAACGTTTATGGATTATATTCATCAACACATAATTACATTATTTCACAATTATTAACATAGATTTCAAAATCATATTAGTATATTTTCAAAATTATATTAACATGTAATAAAAGAAAATTCCAGCTCCATGGCTATGTGTGTGGGAGCATTTCAGTTACTGCGCAGTCACGGGCCTGCTCAGCTTAGAGAAAACCATGCTTGAGTGAGATATATTCACTTTGAAGGGTTAGAACACTAACTCTATCATTATGTGGAGACCAAAAGGATTAATTAATGAGCAGATCAGATCCAGTGGATCAGTGCCTTCCCTCAAGCATAATTAAACTACAATCAAAAATTTGCTGGAGCTGTGAATTAAAAGCAGAAAATGTTACAAAGCTTCAGCAGATCAGGCAGCATCCGTGGAAGGAGAAGCAGAATTAGGGCTTTAGGTTTAGTTGTTAGGAAAAAGATGCTAACTTCCTCTGTGGAATAGGAGGTGCTGAATTTTTTGGATGGTCTAAGAGCACCATGAAAAATTTGGTTCTCCAAAAGGGTGGGCCAAATCCCCTGACCCCCACAACTGCACTGCCATTGTCTCTCCAAAAGGTAGAGAGCATTGAGGGTGTGGGTGAGATGCATAGTGGGTGAGGTCGTATATAAAGGGTTATTAAGGAGGGGAACGTTATTAAGGGATAAGAACCAAAGCCAAGAGAGGTAAATTGAGAAAGAGGTTATGAACTCATCCATGACCAAACTGAACGTTAGAAAGATTCAACAATTGATAACCTGTCTAATTTTGAAAGGCCTAGATAGAATGGATGTAGAGAGGATGTTTCCTATCATGGCTGAGTCTAGGGCCAGAGGGCACAGCTTCAGAATAGAGGGATGTCTGTGTACAGCAGAGGTGAGAAGGAATTTCTTTAGCCAGAAGGTGGTGAGTCTGTGGAATCCATTGCCTTGGACAGCTGTGGAGGCCAAGTCAATGGGTATATTTAAAGTGGAGGTTGATATGTTCTTGATTAAGGTTATAAGGAGAAGGCTGGAGAATGAGGTGGAGTGGGGTGATAAATCAGTTGTGGTGGAATGGCAGAGCAGACTTGTTAGGTCAAATGGCTTAATTCTACTCCTGTGCTTTATGGTCTTATTTTCTTATTTGTTTTGTGCCGATTAACCTTGATTGAATAGGAATTTAGAATATGGAATGGTACAGCACAGAAACAGGCCCTTTGGCCCACAACGTCTGTTCCAGCCATAATGCTAATGTGAACTAATCCCGCCTGCCTACATGCAGTCTGTATCTCACCATTCATAGCCTATTAATGTGCTTTTAAAATACCTCTTAAACATTGCTATAATATGTGCCTCCCCACCTCCCTGGGTAGCATGTTCCAGAGACTTAGTTCTTTCTGAGGTTAAAGAAAACTTGCTGTGAAAATCTCCTTTAAACTTTCCTCTTTTACCTTAAATCTATGCTGTCTTTTTTTTGTTGTCATTTTCACCTTGGGAATTTGGTAGACCTGCCAAAGGCCGATAGGAAGCACTATAACTGTCTTCTGTGTGCAGTTGAAAATTGTTGAGGAGTTAAGGTTCTACAATGTTAATTATATTCAAAAAAAATGTTTTAAAATCAATTTCACTCAGGATTACAAGATAAATGTATGTTCAGTCCCTAAATTTCATAAATCTATGTTGTTACAGGACTTTCGTGAAAAGAACACAGATCACATGCGACCTGATATAGTTGCACTTCTGAAAGGCAGTAAAAATGCCTTCATCTGCAGCCTGATTGGTATTGACCCAGTGGCCGTCTTCCGCTGGTCAGTGCTGAGATCCTACTTCCGAGCAGTTGTTGCCTTCCGTGAGGCTGGAAAACGCTTTGTTGAGAAGAAACCTGGTAAGGGATGTTTGACCTTGTGTGCAGCACTGACAGCACTGTCAACTGTTAAACTAATACAGACCGAGGTGTTGGAAGTTGCTGCATTTTCAGTATTTTATTGATGTTCTATTCTAATGAATTTACCCCCAATTTAATGTGCAGTCATTGAAGGGGTTCAATTTCCCCTGTGATACTCTGCTTCTTCTGATGTAAAAGTTGTTAATGCACTTTCATTATCTAGTCACAAAGCTGCAGACATTTTACATTTCCCTGTTATTAAATCTGGAATTAAAGTGAATAGTGTATGTGCTGTACTATATCGTAGTACAAAGTGCTATAATTTTTTTTAAAAGAAGCTGAAAATCTGAAGAGTAAATCTTTTTGTCAACGTAGCTTATTAGAATATTCTGGAAGTAAAAGACTGTAAATCTGAAATAAAAACTGAAAATTCTGGAAATAGTCAGTGGGTCAATGGAGAGGAGTTTAATAATAATATGTTTACCTAATTAATTCTTTTACCCTCCATGCTATCCTTTTTTGAAACATTTAATCACGGAGCCAAATCTGCCCTTGCGGCAGTTGAGTCTTTATAATGGCTGTGTCATAATTAAGTTTTGATTCCAGAAGAAGGATTTAACTTCGTTCTTCACTTTGCCCCACACCATCTTTCTCCTTATTTCACACTGGCGTGGTTGACTGTTACTGATGTGCAGGTACCTGTTCTAAGTGGATACTCATGCAATGTGCTTTAGCCAAGAATTCAGAAAGGAAGGCACTGATCTTGCTCTGTCTGATGACAGCGCATACTCATTCTAGCATGTTGCAATCTGGACGATGATTGCTGAATTTTCATCATCCTAATTTTCTCAGGGATATTGAATTGCTGCTTCACAGCAGCAAAGAGTAAACAGAGCAGTGAATGAAGCGAGCATCCTTCTGGTCTGTGTTATTCTCAAATTTTTCCTAATAAGTTACAAGATAGCTAACCAGATAAACCAAGATTACATGTCCATAATTGAACAACTTGCTAAAAGAATGGCATTTTAAAAATCACATGGCAAGCTTGTAAATAAAGTATTAAATATTAATAACATATAATGGTAGCTAAAACTAACATCTTGTGCATTTTCAAGTTTTAAACCAGCTAAAGAAATGATGATTAGAACATTTTTTAAAGGTTACTGTCCTTTCATTATAATGGACACAGCCTCTGTCTTTGCTCCCTTACTTAGTAACTTGGAAGTACTTTGGAATTGAATCGTTGATTATTCATCTTACTGCCAAGCAAAACAGTACAGATATTTAAATAGCTGATCTGAATTCTTGACCAAATATAGTCTGTCATTCGCGTGACTTTGAGACCTGTAACTTGCCTTTCTATAATGGCTTGCCTGTGGATTAGCACTCTGATTTACTGATGGAAATTATTATTTTCTGGTCTTACTGTGGAGTTGGGATGCTGCAGGTGATGATTAGAGAAATTAATAGGGTGATGTATAGGACACAATTTTTGACCTGATGATGATATGCCATAGATACTACAACCAAATCTAGAATGTCACTTCGAAACAAAGCTGTCACATAATGTTTAGTGGGTGACTGCCAAGATAAAATAGCGGGTTTGGAATAAAGATTCTGTCTTACAGAAAGTGGATGATATGTATTTTTGTAACATTAAACATGATCTAAGGCCTCAATCAATGAAAATGTTTTGCAGGGTTAAAGATTTTGTGGTGGAAATCTTGATCTTGCAGTATTTCAGGGATATTTTTCACCAGACCCTGCATTAAATCTGCCAGTTCTGTAATCTGTGATTGACCTATTTCTGCAATTCAGACAACTTGTGTGCAATTCAAATAGCTGCCCATCTGCATTATTATAATGGTTGATGTCGATAAGCTACTTCTCAATTAATCAGTGCACATCTTTCTCAAGCTGGGGTGATGCTTTCGTTTTGCAGAAAGATGCATCATCATGCTGTGCCAGCTGCTGCACACACTGACTGCTCTGCTGAGTACAGAGTTGCTCTGCATAAGCCTATTCCTGCTGCAGAAATACAACACTGCTGTTCCTATCCTTAGCATTTTGCAGAATTGCCTCCAGTTTCCCCCTTCTTAATATTAGCAAGCTGAAATACATTTGAAAACTACAGATTCAGTACATCTGTTAATAACTATTCTGTTTCAATAATTTAAAGCTAATGTCTCAGTTTAATATTGTATTTAATATTGTATTTGGTGGCCTGTTGGGGATCGTAATAGGGTAGTCACTGATATTTATTGAACATGGATGATTTCTTTCTGTGTCCCGAAATGTGAACTCATACTTGGGAACACAGTGCAATTAGTTATCCTTTAAATCCATACCTAGATAAATTTTGGTACTCTTTTCAGTTGCGGATAATGGCATATTAATGCCAGACCCTAACTGTGTAACATGTGGTTGAACCATTTATTGAAAAATGAAAGCAGCTAATCTACCTTCTCAATTTAAGATTATTTGAATAAATTTAGTTTTGAGTTTCTGGTGTTTGAAAATTGCCTGGGCTGTTGGTGAAGATTTCTGGGAACAGCAAAAATTGAAACTTTATGGTACTAATGTTAAATATGGTACTAATATTTAACATTTGGTGGTGATTTTGCTTCCCTTGTGAAGAAAGGACTTTTGAGAATGTTTTGCAGAGCTCTCATTTATTTAATAAAATTTATTAAACTGGATGAAAAGTGATGAAATATCTACACAAACTGGATTTTTTTCTGTGCTATTTAAACACGTTAAAGATAAATCAACGCGTATTTCACTGCTGTTACTTTATTGCCTAGTGCTGATTTTCTAAGGATGTAGCCTGTACCAAATGAATGTAAATTTTACCTTTCTCTTGCATCTTTATCCTACTTCAATGTGTAGATATTTTTTTCCAGTCACTAGAGATTTAACTCATTAAAGCTAAATTAGATGTCGAGGAGTGTCATTCTCTAACTATAAAGTAGATATTAATGATTAAGTGTGCTTTACTGTTGTCGTAGTTTTTAGATCCTTGTCGTTGTTTCTCAGCTTTTCAAGTTCCTATCATGAATATCTTTACTTTGTATCTCTTTTATTTTTTTCCTTTTGTTTTCATTTTGCTTTCCAAGGGCATGATGATGCTGTTCCGTACCCGGTTTTGAAAAGTGTCGATAGTTTTAGCTTTCTGCATCACCCAGTTCATCAGAGGAGTTTAGAGATCCTCCAGAGATGCAAGGAAGAGAAGTACAGTAAGGCTCTAAATCCAGAAATATTCCACTTATCTGCAGGAGACGTAATTCCAAGAGCATTCACTTGGGACGAGTGGTCTTCATTAATTCATTTAATGTACAGTATACAAAAGATTGTTATTGATGTTACTAAGTAATTAAGGTACGTATGTACAGTTCAGCTGGTCAGTACTGTGCTGGACCATGTTTTTAAAATGATCCAACTAAGTACTTGTCTCACAGTTGATCACTCTGGCTAATGAAGACCACTGACTTGAAGTCAAAGGATTCTGGGATGTATGTGGTTTTGAAACCATACTTTAACAAAAGAGGCACATTGCGTACAGAATTCATGCTTCATTGTATTCTGAATGCCTTGCAAAGAATGAAATGAGAAACAGTTTGTGACTTTACAAAATTATATTGTTAATTTCAAGTGAATAAAATCTCATATCGTTGTTTTGCCAAGTATTTTTAATTTGATTGGATATACATCCATGGTTCTTTGGTTTTGCTGTTGGAGTGAATGTTGCTGGCCTCATTATCATGTCTGTCCTTTTCACCTGCTCTGCTTTATATGTTGACTAACGTTCATGTTGCATGTCTTTAGATCGCTTTGCACGAGTGCTACTAATCTCACTGCCCTCTTAATCCAACCAGGCATCACCAGCAACAATACCACTCACTGCATAGGGCAATATTCATAGAAGAAATGACAAACATTAGTGTTTAGCTTTTTTTTTTGTCAGGCATCTTCCCCCTGTTAAAACTAAGGTAATCTGCAATGTGTGTTCCATATAAATTGGCTTGGTAATGCAGTGTCCCATTCCTGTACAGGCAGGTCCAGGGCTAGAATTAAATTTTACTTTGAAACAAGTTTCATTGAAAGCTCTTATGACAAAACTCTGCTTTTAAAAATAGAGGCATAGGAAAGCATTTTATTTACAAAAAGTTGTAGTTTTGTGCTCTAAAGATTCATTTGTTTTAAGCTTAAAATACAGAATGGGAATTACAAAAATAGATGAAGTGAGAATGCTACATTAACAACAAGATCTAATTAAGATTTCCTGAAATTAAGATGAGTCATCTTGTGCTAATATGTATTTTCCACTTAATGCCAAGTAATTTGCATCTGTACAGAACTCTTTCTTGAAAGTTAATTTTCTCCAGTTGTCATCTGGAAACATTACAATACCTGAGGATCAAGGGAGAGGGTTCTCAAGAGCAGCGATGTGCTTTCCCTTAAGAGTGAAAAGGGATAAACAAATGTTCAGTATCAAAAAGGATAGTTATATTTTAATCATAGGTGGCCATGCATTTAATCCCTGTTTGATTTTGTTTTTTATCCAACCAATTTGAAATTTGTTTCTCAGAAGTTTGTCCATGCATGAATTTGAATGCAAGTGAGGCTGAGAGTGTTTGCTGCTGAATAGGTTCAAAGCAGTTCTTTATTCAAACTCTCAAGTTCAATACAAGCAAAATTTGTATGATAAAGGATTTTATTAAAATGAACCATAAATTAAGGAAAGTATATGCTATATCTTTGTTCTCTAAATTGGTTGTTGGGCTAGTTTATGTATAACTTGCTTATTTCTGACAACCATTTAAGAGCAATTATATTTAATCTAATGGGACTTGTAGAGTACAAGCAAGAGCCTGCAATTTGAGATGAGATGAAGAGAGAATATGATTAAATTGTGCTTTCTGCTGTTTACTCTGGAAACCTTTCTTCCATTGGAACAAAATGTTCAATCCGTGATCTGTCCTAAATATTCTGTGATCGTCTTAGTTTCTGGTCTTGCAGCTTCATTACTTGTATGTGATACATGTTTATTTATGTGCCCTGATCCACTGCTTCCTGTGGGTTAGGCACTGAAGAGCTAGAAGTTTTGGCTGTGATTTTAACCTTTCCTTGGAAATAGGATGTCGCACTGGTATGGAGAATGAAACAGGATAATTTGATAATAGAGTGTAATTTACCAACTGATTTGCTTTGTTTTTGTAGTAAGTGCTTGTAACTACTCCCTGCTCTTCCTCCACATCTTGTGTGGAGTAGTTCTGCATTGTGCCTGCAGTAAAGAAATATTCAGGTTGTCACTGTTAATCTGCCTGCAGCATGCTGTAACAAATGCATGCTTCATTTTCACTGTTGGTCAATGCTGTTTGATTAACCAACATTTTAGCATTTTTTTTTTCTTATAATAGGTATTACAAGAAAAAGCCCCAGAACACCATTGTCTAATTTGCAAGGAACAAATACCATCAATGACAAACCCCCACGGTAGGGATGAATTTCTTTATTTACCTAAATCAATGACTGTATTTTTCATGCTAATAAATTGAAGTTATTTCTCATTTTTAAGATCCAAGTTGCTGCAGACATATATATCTCTCACATATTTAGTTATAGAAACTGTGTTTCTCTAACTAAACGAGAGAGAGGATTTGAGTGACATCTCGTAGAATGTAAAATCTGAAAGTGTGGTTTCTTGATACGTGAAAGCTACAACAAACTTAGAACTTTATTATGAGGGTCACTAATTTAAATTAAATTTGTGATGGGTGGCATGCTGAGAGGAACAGTACAAATAATTTTTCTTCCCAAGTGAATTTGGCTTCAAGAGTTGAAGGTTCCGCCTCTCATTTGGAAATGTGAAATGTGTTTGAGCAGCTTTTGCATTCTAACTTGTTCTATCCGATCAATGTTTATGTTTTGCTGACATTGAGAATATTCTTCATTTTGGTTAATTTGAAATTCACAACGCAGTGAGAATGATATCTTGTGTGTTCATTTCCTTTTTAAATTGTATATAATTGCAATACTTGTACTTTAAGAAGTGGCTTAGAGGCCAGAAATACTTCCCTTAAGGACTGAATGAGAAGAATTTGCTGTTGTTCATACTCCACTTGAATCAGAATTGAATTCAAAACTGCAATGGTGTTTTGTGTATGTGGCCATATATTGTACACACATCTGAATGCTATTAGTGCTGGATGGTAAAAGCAGGAAATGCTAGAAATATGCAATGCATCTGTTAGTATCTTGGAAAAAAAGGGCTGATTTGGATTGGACCTTTAGCAATCGATTGGTTCTAGAGATTTCCCTTGATGAGACTAATTAGTTTTGTAAATTATGAGCAGAAGATTCTGAAAATCAGCACTGGATTATGAGCTTTGCAATACCTGCATTATTTTGCTCTACAATATCTAGTAATACAGAGTTAATGGTAGTACTGTGCATTCTCCTAAACACATTCAGAGATGCATTAAGGAAAAACATATGACTAATTCATTATAATCCACTGCAAGCTTGAATTAGTTTTTATCTTCATTGATATACAGTGAAAGTGATTCCATTCCATCTTTGGGGATTTCTTTATAAAATATACATATAACAGGAATTCTTGGAAAGAAGCGAGTTTGGAATATTTTATCATAGGCTTTAATTAAAAATAATGAAGCATGTCTACTTGTTAAACTACATGTGTAAAGTAAAGTTTTGAAAGATTACCTTTATTTGTCATATGAATATGAAAAGGTACAGTGAAATGCATAGTTTGTGTCAAATCAAATCAGCGAGGATAGAAACAGAAAATAGGTGCAGGAGTAGGCCATTTGGCCCTTCGAGACTGCATCACCATTCAGTATGATCATTCAACTCAGAACCCTGTACCTGCCTTCTCTCCATGCCCCCGATCCCTTTAGCCACAAGGGCCATATCTAACTCCCTCTTAAATATAGCCAATGAACTGGCCTCAACTGTTTCCTGTGGCAGAGAATTCCATAGGTTCACCACTCTCTGTGTGAAGAAGTTTTTCCTCATCTCGGTCCTAAAAGGCTTCCCCTTTAACCTCAAACTGTGACCCCTCCTTCTGGACTTCCCCAACATTGGGAACAATCTTCCTGCATCTAGCCTGTCCAACCCCTTTAGGATTTTATACGTTTCAATAAGATCCCCTCTCAATCTTATAAATTCCAGAGAGTATAAGCCTAGTCGATCCAGTCTTTCATCACATGAAAGTCCTGCCATCCCAGGAATCAATCTGGTGATCCTTCTTTGTACTCCTTTTATGGCAAGAATGTCTTTCCTCAGATTAGGGGACGAAAACTGCACACAGTACTCCAGGTGTGGTCTCACCACGACCTTGTACAACTGCAGTAGTACCTCCCTGCTCCTGTACTCGAATCCTCTTGCTATGAATGCCAGCATACCATTCGCCTTTTTCACCGCCTGCTGTACCTGCATGCCCACTTTCAATGACTGGTGTATAATGACACCCAGGTCTCGTTGCACCTCCCCTTTTCCTAATCAGCTAACATTCAGATAATAATCTGTTTTCCTGTTCTTGCCGCCAAAGTGGATAACCTCACATTTACCCACATTAAATTGCATCTGCCATGAATTTGCCCACTCACCTAACCTATCCAAGTCACCCTGCATCCTCTTAGCATCCTCCTCACGGCTAACACTGCCACCCAGCTTTGTGTCATCCGCAAACTTGGAGATGCTGCATTTAATTCCCTCGTCTAAATCATTAATATATTGTAAACAACTGAAGTCCCAGCACTGAGCCTTGCGGTACGCCACTAGTCACTGCCTGCCATTCTGAAAAGGTCCCGTTTATTCCCACTCTTTGCTTCCTGTCTGCCAATGAATTCTCTATCCACATCAATACCTTACCCCCAGTACCGTGTGCTTTAAGTCTGCACACTACTCTCTTGTGTGGGACCTTGTCAAAAGCCTTTTGAAAATCCAAATATACCAGATCCACTGGTGTTCCCCTATCCACTCTACTAGTTACATCCTCAAAAAAATTCTATGAGATTCGTCAGGCATGATTTTCCTTTCACAAATCCATGCTGACTTTGTCCGATGATTTCACCGCTTTCCAAATGTGCTGTTATCACATCTTTGATAACTGACTCTAGCATTTTCCCCACCACCGATGTTAGGCTAACCGGTCTATAATTCCCCGGTTTCTCTCTCCCTCCTTTTTCAAAAAGCGGGGTTACATTAGCCACCCTCCAATCCTCAGGAACTAGTCCAGAATCTAAAGTGTTTTGAAAAATTATCACTAATACATCCACTATTTCTTGGGCTACTTCCTTAAGCACTCTGGGATGTAGACCATCTGGCCCTGGGGATTTATCTGCCTTTAATCCCTTCAATTTACCTAACACCACTTCCGTCCTAACATGTATTTCCCTCAGGTCCTCCATCTCACTAGACCCTTGGTCCCCTACTATTTCTGGAAGATTAATTATGTCCTCCTTAGTGAATACAGAACCAAAGTAGTTATTCAGTTGGTCTGCCATGTCCTTGTTCCCCATGATCAATTCACCTGTTTCTGACTGTAAGGGACCTACAGTTGTCTTAACCAGTCTTTTTCTTTACACATATCTATATAAGCTTTTACAGTCAGTTTTTATGTTCCTGCCAGTTTTCTCTCATAATCTTTTTTCCCTTTCCTAATTAAGCCCTTTGTCCTCCTCTGCTGGACTCTGAATTTCTCCTAGTCCTCAGGTGAGCCGCTTTTTCTGGCTCATTTGTATGTTTCTTCCTTGGAATTGATACTATCCCTAATTTCCTTTGTCAGCCACGGGTGCACTACCTTCCCTGGTTTATTCTTTTTCCAAACTGGGATGAACAATTGTTGTAGTTCATCCATGCGATCTTTAAATGCTTGCCATTGCATATCCACCATCAACCCTTTAAGTATCATTTGCCAGTCAATCTTAGCTAATTCATGTCTCATACCTTCAAAGTTTCCCTTCTTTAAGTTCAGACCCTTTGTTTCTGAAACAACTTATGTCATTCTCCATCTTAATGAAGAATTCCACCATATTATGGTCACTCTTACCCAAGGGGCCTCTCACGACAAGATTGCTAATTAACCTTTCCTCATTGCTCAAAACCCAGTCTAGAATGGCCTGCTCTCTAGTTGGTTCCTCGACATGTTGGTTCAGAAAACCATCCCGCATACATTCCAAGAAATCTTCTTCCTCTGCACCCTTACCAATTTGGTTCACCCAATCTATATGTAGATTGAAGTCACCCATTATAACTGCTGTTCCTTTATTGCACGCATTTCTAATTTCCTGTTTAATGCCATCCCCAACCTCAATACTACTGTTAGGTGGCCTGTACACAACTCCCACCAGCGTCTTCTTCCCCTTAGTGTTATGCAGCTCTACCCATATCGATTCCACATCCTCCCGGCTAATGTCCTTCCTTTCTGTTGTGTTAGTCTCCTCTCTAACCAGCAATGCTACCCCACCTCCTTTTCTTTCATGTCTATCCCTCCTGAATATTGAATATCCCTGAATGTTGAACTCCCATCCTTGGTCACCCCAGAGCCATGTCTCTGTGATCCCATCTATATCATATTGATTAATAACAATCTGCACTTTTAATTCATCCACCTTGTTATGAATGCTCCTTGCATTGACACACAAAGCCTTCAGGCTTGCTTTTACAACACTCTTAGCCCTTATACAATTATGTGGAAAAGTTGCCCTTTTTGATTTTTGCCCTGGATTTGCTGGCCTGCCACTTTTACTTTTCATCTTACTACTTTTTGCTTCTACCCTCATTTTACACCCCTCTTTCTCTCTGCACTTGTTCCCATCCCCCTGCCACATTAGTTGAAATCCTCCTGAACAACAGTAGCGAATACTCCCCATAGGACATTGGTTCCAGTCCAACCCAGGTGCAGACCGTCCTGTTTGTACCGGATCCACCTCCTCCAGAACTGGTTCCAATGCCCCAGAAATTTGAATCCCTCCCCCTTGCACCATTTTTCAAGCCACGTATTCATCTGATATATCCTCCTATTTCTACTCTGACTAGCACGTGGCACTGGTAGTAATCCAGAGATTATTACCTTTGTGGTCCTACTTTTTAGTTTATCTCCTAACTCCCTAAATTCACCTTGTAGGACCTCATCCCATTTTTTTCCTATGCCGTTGGTATCTATGTGCACCACGACCACTGACTGTTCACCCTTCCACTCCAGAATGTCCTGCAGTCGCTCAGAGACATCCTTGACCCTTGCATCAGGGAGGCAACATACCCTCCTGGAGTCTCATTTGCGGCCGCAGAGACGCCTATCTATTCCCCTTACAATGGAATCCCCTATCACTATAGCTCTCCCACTCCTTTTCCTTCCCTCCTGTGCAGCAGAGCCACCCATGGTGCCATGAACTCGGCTGCTACTGCCTTCCCCTGATGAGACATCTCCCCCAACAGTATCCAAAACAGTATATCTGTTTAGGAGGGAGATGACCTCAGGGGACTCCTGCACTACCTGCCTACTGCTACGCTGACTAGTGGCCACCCATTCCCTTTCTGCCTATGTAGCCTGTACCTGCGGTGTGGCCAACTCACTGAACGTGCTATTCACGACTTTCTCAGCATCGCGGATGCTCCAGTATGAATCCAGTCGCAGCTCCAGCTGCTCAATGAGCTCTGCCAGAAGCTGCAGCTGGACACGTTTCCTGCACACACAGTCGTCAGGGACACTGGAAGTATCCCTGATTTCCCACATGCTGCAGGATGAACAAACCATGGGGCCGAACTCAGCTGTCATGACCTACCCAATACGCAACAGCC
This sequence comes from Mobula birostris, assembly GCF_030028105.1. Lineage (NCBI taxonomy): Eukaryota > Metazoa > Chordata > Chondrichthyes > Myliobatiformes > Myliobatidae > Mobula > Mobula birostris. Next base: position 7,097,888 of record NC_092387.1, on the reverse strand, counting down.
TCGCCGCCTTCCTTGCTTCAAATAAAATACCACTGCAGGCTGTTCTCTTTTTAAAGGAACTTATGCGGCCTTACCTCACTTGGAGTGAAGCTCGTCCTCAGCCTCTGCTCGCCGAAGCCTCTTGAGACAAAGCCTTTCTACTCTGTCTCCCTCTACTCCATTGCCTGCTCCGTCAAACTGCTCTCTTTTAAATACTCCTGCTGCCTCACGGACCGACATACACGTGCTTGCGCAGTTTTGTCCCGATCAACCGCCAAGAAAAATGGCCATCTTCCACAAACTGCTGTCTTTTAAATATTCCCACTGCCTCATGGACCAACGTACATGCGCTTGCGCAGTCCTGTCCTGATCAACCGCTGAGAAAAAAATTATGCTAGGGGCATTGTGGGATGCAGTGTGGCTTTAAATTCAAGTTCAAGTTTATTGTCATCTGGCTACATACGTACAACCTCCAGACCATGGCACAAACACACTACATATATCACACACAACACATAAACCGAAAACATTATACTATAAATAGGCTTATAAAATATAATTCCGAATGCATTTAGAAAAGTGCAGCACAGGTAAACAGTAAACAGCTCAATTCCTAGTGACAAGATCTTGGTGGTGGCTGGGTATTCCTTAGTCTCACAGCTTGAGGGAAGAAGCTGGCAGTACTAGCTCTGATGCTGCTGTACCTCCTTCCTGATGGTAGCGGGTCAAAGAGATTGTGGGACCTCAACAATGCTTTAGATCCTTCATCTGCAACACTTCTGATAAACATCATAAATGGGGGCAGGGAGACCCTGGTGATTCTCTTGGCAGTTTTTACGGTCCTTTGTAGGGCCTTGCGGTCCAATGCCTTGCAGCTTCCATATCGCACAATAATGCAATCAGATAGGACACTCGATCGTGTTCCTGTAGAAAGGTGTTAGAATGGAGGTGGGGAGTCTTGCACGCCTTAATCTCCTTGATTTCTCAGTCCAGTGCCAAAATTGCATGCCCACAACCAACAGACCCTAAATGCATCTCTTTGAAAAGTGGAAGGAAACCAGAGCACAACCAGGGGGAATCGAACCCCAATCGGTCACACAAGGGGGAAACCTACACGCTCATGGACAACAGGGGAAATTGAACCCCAGTCGGTGGTCACACAAGAGGAAACCTACATGCTCATGGACAACGGGGAATCGAACCCCAATCGGTGGTCACACTATGTGCTAACACTATGCTACTGTGTAGTAAATGTGGATAAATGTCATGAGCTTTGAAATGCCATCCAACTTTTAACTAATATTGTATCTTGCAAATACTTTAGGGAAAGCTTGATGGATTTACACTAAAATATTGGATTGTAATAAAATAGAGAATGCTGCAAATATTCAGTAGGTCAGGAGTGAAAAATCTCAGATTCTAGTTTATGTCTCTTCATCAGAACAGTTGGAAATCACACTTGTTTGAAGCAACAGAGAAGCAGAAAGGGTGGAGAGAACAAAAAAAACATCTGTGAGGGTGAAGACCAAGTGAAATTGAGGGGATGGTGAATGCTTGTTAGTCATAAGTGGTCTAGAGCAGGAGGTAGAACACCAAAAATGGGAACCGGCTTTAAAACCCACTGCTGTTTGGAATTGTACCCAGCACAAAGAAAGATGGTTGTGGTGATTGGAGGTCAGTTACCTCGGTCACAGGACATCAGTGCTGGATTTCCTCGGTGATGTCCTAGGCCCAACAAACTTCTGCTTCATTAATGACCCACTTTTAGTCACAAGATCAGATGTAGGGATGTTTGCCAATGACTGCACAATTTTCGGTATCATTGGTGACTCCAGATAATGAGGAAATCTACATCAAATGTATCAAGACCTGGACAGTAGTGAGACTGAGCCTGGTAGGTGGCAAGTAAGATTTGTTCCATAGAAATGCAAGGTGATGATGATACCCAACAAGGAAAAATAGAGCTATCACCCTGACATTCAGTGTCTTTACAATCACTGAATCCCCCTATAATCAATACCTTGAGGTTACCATTGACCTGAAAGTGAACTCAAGTAGCCAGAAACTCGGTGACTGCAAGAGCTGGTCAGAGGTTCAGAAACCTGCTGCTAGTAATTCACCTCCTGACTTCCCAGATCCTGACCTCCATTTATAAGGTTCAAGTCAGGACTGCAGTGGAATACTCTCTATTTGTCTAGATGAGTAAAGCTTGCAAACACTGAAGAAGCTCACACACAGGACAAAACGACCTGCTTAGTAGGGCACCCCGTCCTCCACCATCCACACACAGCACCAGCAATTTGTACTATTTACAAAATGCACTGCAACAATCACTGAGTCTACCAAACACACAATCTATACTAAGGCTGCTGATAGGGCAGGGGCAGCAAAAGCATGGCAATACCACAGCCATCCACCATCACTGGATTAAAAATCCTGGCGCTTTCTCCCTCATGGTACTGAGAGTATACCCACATTTCAAGTACTGCAGCAGTTCAAGAAGGCACCACTGTCTCAAGGGCAACTAGGGATTATTTTGAAAAATCAATATTCATTGGAAGTTTTTGAATGTGAAAGAAATTTAGAGATTAAAAAATTTCTTGTCAGTGTGTGTATCTCTTAATCAAAAATTCACACACTTAGCTCAGAATTTTCTTTTATAGAAAGTTATTAAACTTTGAATTGGCTCAACTGAGTTTTGGCTTTGAGAGCCAAACGAGTTCATTGGTTTGGTTCAGCTTTCTATCATCTGATATTTTAAAAGCCATATTGATTTAGACTCATCAATCCTTTTTTTAAGAAAAAGATGATGAGGTTACTGATCAGATGGCTTATTCTGTACCATACTTTCTCCCCCTTCACTACATTTCCAAAAACACTATAGTTTGTAATGGGTCTTAATATCATAGAATAGTCAAGTTATATCGCTGGATGAGGCCATGAGTCCCATGATTGTTTCTCACTGTCACGTGACCAGCAACAATGAATATAGCATTGAGTCAGGTTTTAAAAGCAAGCAAACATTTATTAAACTCTGCGCAACAATAACGAAAAGTATTCAAACGACTAACTTAACCGGAAGTTAACTGCTATATGGCAACTCTGGAACATTTCTTAAAGTGATAAATTCGAACACAGTCATAAAGTGATAAACTTGAATACAGTCTTAAAGTGGTAAATTCGAACAGTCTTAAAATGGTAAATTCGGAAGTCCAAGTGATTTACACAGTCAATAAGGAGAGACTTCTCTAGAAACGGATTTCTTCAAGACGTGACGTTACTGCTGACTCTGTCCAAAAGATTCACGACGAAGGAAATAAAATGGCTTAAAGGAACTGACCTTTTTCCTGGTGAATGAACACTGCACAAACCTTCCTGATCTTACAGGGGTTATCTCAGATGCAGGCCACTATTTCTGAACGAAGATTCAATAAGGTCGATCCTGTGTTAAACCGCCAAATGACACCAACTTTACTCAATCCTTCAGGTTCCCATACTTTAGTAAGGTCTTCACTCTCCAATACTAGACTTACAATAGAAAGTAAAACTCCACTTTAAAACAAAGCTGCTTCATGAGGCGAATACGCAGCATAACGGAGTAACTGATGAATTAAACATCGAATCAACTGTGTAACAACAAGGGTTTCCTGTTATATACCTGTTGAGAACATGTCATCACGTGACCTCACACTGGTGGGAAAATTACATCACCCCACCATCACAAGACCGTTACATCATGCTGACAAGATACTCAATTAGATTAGATTATGAGGACACACAGTCCTCTTTTATTGTCATTTAGTAATGCATGCATTAAGAAATGATACAATATGGTCATAATTACATCATGGTCATAAGACAGTCACAAGATACCCACAAGGTATGCAACATTACAAACTGCATTACCTCATTTTTCTGCATTACTCTTCATCTACCATATGTCTGTCAGTATTCATCTTTTCCTTACAGTCCGTTAAGCTTCCAGATTTTGTCATCTTTGTCACTCTTGCTTCGGCGAGCAGCTTAATCTAGGGGATGATAGCCCCCGGCCCGGCCAAACTTAAGAAATCTTGTTTGGGTGGATGCTGCGCCCCCTGTTATAAATCAGTACCACGAAATAACAAACAGTACACAATATGCAATTAAATGATGGAGCTTTACAATTATTAATTTGACTATATGGTTAGATTCAAAGATTCAAACAACTTTATTGTCATTCTAACCGTACATCAGCTCTGCAGGGCAGAATGAGACAGCATTTCCCGGGAGCAGTGCAATCATAACATAACAAACGCAACACTAAGTAATAAACATAACAATAAATAGTAAAACACAACAGCCACATGTCAGTTAAAATCAAGTTATAAGTGTCCAAAGCAGAGTCAGGTAGAGCAGCTATTTAGCAGTCTGTCTGCCTGTGGGAGGAAGCTGTTTAGTAGCCTTGTGGTTTTAGTTTTGATGCTCCTGTAACATTTGCCTGATGGCAGAAGAACAAACAGTTCGTGGAGAGGGTGTGAGGGGTCTTTAATGATGTACCGTGTCTTCTGGAGGCATGGACTCTGAAAGAGGTCTTGGACAGAAGGTAGAGAGACTCCAATAACCTTCTCTGCTCCCCTAACCACCCTCTGCAAGGCTTTTTTGTCGACAGCACTGCAGTTGGAGTACCAGGTTGTGATGCAAAAGGTCAGCACACTCTCAACCACGCCTCTGTAGAATGTAGTTAAGATGTTAGTGGGGAGTGATGCTTGTTTAAGCTTCCTCAGAAAGTGCAATCTCTGCTGGGCCCGTTTCACAATCCCAGTGGTGTTCCTGGACCAGGTGAGATCGTCCGAGATCTGCACCCCAAGGAACTTAATGTTTTCCACTCTCTCCACTGTGGAACCGTTGATGCTGAGGGGTGTGTGCTCAGGCTGAGACCGTCTGAAATTGACGATCATCTCCTTGGTTTTGGTGACATTAAACATCAAGTTGTTATCCCTGCACCTGCTGTCTAGGTGTTTGACCTCCTCCCTGTACATTGTTTCATCATTTTTGCTGATGAGCCCCACCACTGTGGTATCATCTGCAAATTTAATGATCAGGTTCCCCTTAAATCTGGCTGCAGTCATGTGTTAGCAGTGTAAACAGCAATGGGCTAAGCACACAATGGGGATCCAGTGCTCAGTGTGATGGAGTCAGAGATGTTTCTGCCAATACAGACTGTAAAGAAAACAAAAAAAGAAAAAGGGCCCATTCTCATGAAACTGTCTAATGCGTAACAGAGCTCACTGATAAGCCATTCGTCCACCATCGACCTCCTCCAATCGTCGCTGACGTTTGGACCCTCGCTCCAAGTCCACTCCATCCAAGGTCTACCAACTCTCTCCGTTTGCGTCTTCTCTCCTCATCTCTCCCCATCTCTCCCCGGCAAAAGTCCACGAATTCATGGCTCCCAGACACACAAAAAAGAACAACATTCAACTCATTGGCTAGCCTGCCTCGTTATCTCTAGTCATAACCCAAATGTTACAGCTACAGAGAAACCATTACCTCAGCAGTGGAACATTACAGAGAAGCCATTACATTAGCAGTGAAACCTTACAGTGTGTTACATCTGTAAATTTAAAACCTGTTTCTTCATGTCCCCATTTTTGTGTGGCACTCAACATTGAGTATTAATGAGCCATTTGACAATTGGTGACCTTCCAGTGTGACTGTCTTTTAAACTATCTAGCAACGTAGTTTTTTTTTGGATACAGGCAGTTTAAAAGCTGCTTTCCTATATTTACATTTAGTCTGCCTCATTACTAAAGTAAGACTGGTAGTAACTAGTATCTTCCAACATGTCACAAATCAAGAGGACATATGTTGTGCTGATCTATTTTCTCCTCTCCTTTCTCAAAAGGGGCATTGAGGCCAGTTACTGCCTGAGCTGAGGATTACTTAATGCAGAGCTAACCTGGCCTCTGGCTTTTTACACACGTCAACTGAGAATGAATGCAATGCTCAATTACAAAGTGAATAACTGTGCGTACTTGCAAATGTAGTCTGTATTAAAGGCATGAGAATGAGATGTTATCACAGCTTATCTAGGAAGTTGACATTATTAGTGTATTTTATTAATGCATTTTAGCAGAGTTTTAGCATGGATTCAATTGGCTTTGTATCAACTACAGCTAAATATTTGCCATCTTTCATTTAATTTCACTAAAACAGCCAGTTACAACAATGCAGATTAGATTCATTTTTAAACGCAAGGTTATGTGGAAAAAACACTAAGCCAATCTTGTAGCTCCAAAGTTTAGTCTGCAGTGGCTATCTGGAAAATTTGAGTTCTCCTTCCTGACAGTCGACTCAGCTGCACTTCAAAGCTGTGTGCTTAGCCTACTGTTCTCTCTCTGCACTCATGGCTGTATGGCTAAGCACTATCGATAAGAATAGCACTGTTGTCAGAATCTAGATGACCAGTCCACAAACAGTAGTGAGAGAGATTGGCTAGTTGAGTGGTGTGAAACAATAACCTTTGTGTCAACAAGACCAAGGAGTTGATCTAGACTTCAGGAAGGGGAAGTTAAGAGAACAGACACCAGCCCTCACCCGGGGTAAGTGGTTGAAAGGATGACTAGCTTCATGTTCCTGGACATCAACATCTCAGAGCATCTACCCTGGGCCCAGCGCATTGATGTAACCATGAAGGGGACATGCCAGTGGCTCCACTTGGTTAGGAAATTGAGGAGATTTGGTTATTCACCAAAAAGTCTTGCAAATTTCTAAAGATTTATGGTGGCATGCATTCTATCTGGTTGCATCACAGCTTGGTATGGAGTCTGCAATGCACAGGATCACAAGAGGTTGCAGAGGGCTGTAGAATCAGTCAGCTCCATCACAGGCAGAACCCTCCCCACTATCAAGGATATCTTCAATAGTCAATGTATCAGAAAGGACCCTTTCTGTCAACACATGGCCTCATTACTATCACTGGGGGGAGGCACAGATGCCTGAGGGGACACGCTCAATATTTTAGGAACAGCTACTTCCCTTTTGTCAGATTTCTGACCAGCAGGTGAAAACTATCTTGAAATTCCTCTTTTCGTGCCATTTATTTGTTTCTATTACCTGGTAATTTTATGCCTTGCACTGTATTGTTGCCAGAAACCACTTCTATCAGTCATTCTGCATCAAAATCAGAAGTTAAAACAGATTTCAGGTTAATTTACTTTGTATGATAGTGCACATACTGTGTATTTGTAAGTGGTAAAGATAAATGGCTTAGAGTTAATGTGAAGATAGATTGCCGAAGTATAAACTGATCTCATTGCATTGCTAATTCATTTCTGAAGTGAGTTCATAATGAGTTTGGTGAAGATATAGACATTCAATTTATTGTGCATCCTTTTAGTTGCTTAGTAACCTTATAAAACCTACAGCTGCTTCCTGTGTGACTTCATTCTGAATGTATGGGATTGCCAGCATACTAGTAACAACAGTCCTGAGTTCTTCTCTCCTAGTTATTATAGCTGTGAGAAACCTTTCATTGTGTGTTCAGATTGGGAATTAACTCTGCATTGCCAGGATGTTGTAGGGGAAAGAATAGTGAGGGTTAATAGCTACTAAATAGAGATGTGGATTGTGCTAATATGATAACAAGGAATTGCAGAGAAATGCAGCAGCGGCAACGCCTAAGTTTTACAAATTGTGTTATAGCATGTGCCCATTATTGTAACAGAGAATATATTTGCTGTTTAGGCCTGTGGATAATCATTTTATTCTGTAATCAGGACCTAGTCTGTTACTTCAGTCTCCCTGTAGCTGCCATTCTGTTATCAAAATGTAGTTTTACTGGTAATCTCGTCAATTGAGAATGTAAAAGATGTAGCAAATTCGTACTCAGTGTTACGTACCCCGTAACTGGGTTGCCAAACCAGCAGAAATGGATCACTCAGTTGGAGTCTGGATTACTGGAACTAAGAAAGTTTTATTAAAGAAATAAGCAACACACTACTCTAATCAAAAGGATAATAAATGCAACAGTTCAGCAGTGATAAACACACATGTACACAGAATTAGGATAACAGGATCAATCAAGCTCTACCGTCGTCTAGGGGTAAATGACCAATTTCAAAGTGACGCAAAGTTCAGTTCACAGTAATCACTGCCGTGGCGATGGACGGGGGGAGGGGAGGGGGGAGGAAGAAGAGAGAGAGCAAAAGCGAATGAATATTCAAACGGCTTCCACACAGACCTTCGATATTCTTCGCAGTCAGCTTTCGGGCGAGCCCTTTGTAATGTCTTCTGAGGTCACCGACTGTGACCCCTCCGTTTTCAGATACGATCGCTCCTCTGCAGTGAACCTGGCACCCAGGCAAGGGCGGACACACACCAGGTTCCCGCTGATCGTACCTTTCCACCCTGTGCGTCTATGGCTTGATCCCGCGACCAGCCCTCCAAAACTCCCACCGACTTGTGGGAGGCGCACCGCTTCCAGGGTCTCGTTACCTCGTGGTGTCGTGTGTGTCTTCCCTTAGCGAACCTGTCCCTTTTTATCCCCCTGCTGGGGTATCGCCTGTCCATCACTTCAAACAGTTCAGGGTTCAAAGAGGAGCCGATCTTGACAGCTCTCAGACTGTGTCTCCTTCCGTTAAACTCTCCCGTCCCTTCATTAACATCTCCAAATGCTGCTCCATTGTTTTCCTTATCTCTCTTTCTCCTGAAGACAGGTGGCAGACCAACTGCTGATCCCACTGGTGCCAGCACAGGACAGTTAACATCTTAGTCTATGTGTACTTTCGTCACACCCCTCACCTTTAAGGATTTTTACCGGGGTAAAAATTACAAACATGAGTACATTATTTGATACACACAAATATACATCTTCATCAGCTATTTGGCTAATACAGTGAACTTTAAGTTGTCAACACCTGACAGTCAGCAATCACATTTTCTGTTCCTTTTATATGTGTTATTAATAATCCCTTAAACCAGGCTTCAACTTAGCAAACTTCATAGTGGCCGAAAACACTTATGAATTGCGATCAATGTAACCTCTCATTGGGTTTCGTCCCAGACCACAATAACAAGGGTCGTCCCATCCCGACTTAGTTTTCTTCCGCAAGGGCTTAGTAGGAGGGGGAGGGGTAGTAACCGCAGAGTTTTTGCAAAACTTCCTACAGTACCCCACCATCTCCAAGAGCCTTCTGAGGGCCCTCTTGTCTGTCGGGGTGGGGATCTGCCAGCTGCCCCTGTGTTACCACAATTCCCAGATAAGTGACCTTCGTGTGGCCGAACTCATTTTTTTCAAGGTTCACTATCAAGCTGGCTTCAGACAGCCGTATCACATCGCCAATACACACTTCTGTGTTCGTTAGCCCTTTCGTCACCGAATTACTCATTCTATAGGGGTGTTGCTCACTAGGCTGACCTAGCGTGACAAACACCACCCAACGTCCCAGTTCTTTGCATCGCCTCGGGACAATCAAACACACGTGTGCGAGCCATTTAATTACTTCTCCTAAAGAGTTGCTTTGTTCGGGGATTAAGGGAGAGACCTTATCAGCAGAGCTGGCCAAAACAATAGCCTTCTCCCATCTGGTCGATACCATACTCATCTTTTCAAAATGGTTCTTTTTCCTTATCAGGGGGACCCTAGCTTCGTTGATTTCCGCGCTAACACCAACTAGGTTCGTTAGCATATCAAAAGCCTGTGACCGTCTCAGTTCGTGTCTGCCATAATCAATAACATCCTTTCTCCTGTGCAGCCAGTAAACCTCTTTCATGATTCCGCCGACTGTTTCCTTCAGCACCTCAAAATGTCCACCGAGGGGTACCTTGTGGGCCTGATTAAAAATCTCATCCCCAGAGATTTTTGGCACCATCCCCCATTCCTCATCTGCGGTACTTGGTCTCCCTTCCTTCCTTAGCACCACCTCCTCCACACAATAGCCTGCTGGCTCTCTTTTTAATCCTGCTTCAGAGAGAGCTGTTTCCTCGTCTCGCTCCTGTACCTGTATAAAGTCCTTCTTTTCTACTGATAAATCTACCTTAATTTCCCCACTTCCTCCTGTTTCATTACATTCCTTCTTTTCACTTTCTACCTCCTCCTGGTACGTCTCAGCTAAATTTACTTCAGCAGTCCCGGGATGAACCTGTGAGTCCATGGGCGGGGCCTCAATGCTGGCAGGCTGACCTGTCAAGCTCACTGTCGAGAACACAATTCCCCCGGCGAGGTCATTACCGAGCAAGACTTCCACGCCTTTCAACGGTAATTCGGGCCTCACCCCGATCGTGACTAGTCCAGAGACCAAGTTGCTTTGTAGGAGTATCTGGTGCAAAGGGACTGCCTCTGTCCCTCCCCCAATACCTTTGACCTTGACCTCCCCAGTCTGAGTCTCTGAGCTAAACTCTAATACACTCTTCAATATCAATGACTGACACGCTCCTGTGTCTCTCCAGATCCGCACTGGAACTGGGTTTAACCCCTCCTTCACCGACACCAATCCGGCCGAGATAAACCTCTCGCGCCCTTCCTGAACTTTGGCAGACCTTTCCTCTCCTAGCGGTTTGTTTACCAGCTCGATACAGCCAGTCAAAATCGCCGTTTTTCCTTTCCCCGTCTCCTTCTTTGGGGCAAAGCACCTGGACGCAAAGTGTCCAACTTTCCCACAATTATAACAGACGACCCCAGGAGACTTCCTACCAGACTGCTCCCGGTCTACCTTATCCTTCTCACTAGTCCCCGGCTTACTTTCTGACTTTTCTGGTGGACTCTCCCCGCCGTCCTGACTACCCTTCTGGTAGCCTTTACTCGGGGCAAACTTCATTTTATGCGTCAACGCGTACTCATCCGCTAACTTAGCAGTTGCGGCTAACGTGGCTGCCTCCTTCTCATCTAGGTAGGGTCTCATACCCTCAGGGACACAACCTTTAAACTGCTCAATCAGGATCAGCTGTAGCAGTCCGTCATAATCCCCATCTACCCCCTTCGAGGTGCACCAACGCTCACAATATGTCTGCATCTCATGGGCAAACTCTAAGTACATGCAGTCCCACTGCTTCCTCGCATTCCGGAACCTCTGCCGGTATGCCTCCGGGACCAACTCATAAATCCTGAGGATGGCCTCTTTCACCACCTCATACCTCTGGGCATCTTCCGCGGACAAAGCTGAGTAAGCTTGCTGGGCTTTCCCTTTTAGTACACTCTGAAGCAAAACAGCTCACTTATCCCTCAGCCAGTTCTGACTTGTAGCAACTTTCTCGAAATGGAGAAAGTACCGATCCACGTCGGTATCGTCAAATGGGGGAACCAGCCTAACTTCCTGGGTCGCCCTGAACCCTCCACCTTGGTTCGGCATGGGCCCCTGCTCTGCCATCATCTTTAACTTCTCCAGCTCAAATTCCCTTTCCCTCTGTTTCTCCTGTCGCTCCAACTGCCTTTCTTCTCGCTCCAACTGTTTATCCCTCTCTTCTCGCTTCAACTGTCTCTCTCTCTCCTGCCTTTCTAACTGTTTCTCTTTCTCCTGCCTTTCTAACTCTCTCTCTCTCCTGCCTTTCTAACTGCTTCTCTTTCTCCTGCCTTTCTAACTGCTTCTCTTCGTGTTCTAACTGCCATACCCGGAACTCGTGCTTGAGTCTCAGTTTTTCAAGCTGCACCTGTACTGCGTCTCCAGCAAGTTTTTCAATAGACACCACCTCTAGCTCCCCTTGGGGAAACACACCTTTAGATACATAGTGCTCTACGATAGCTCTGTGTATCTCCTCCCTCCTCATTGTCGACTTCCCCTTAACAAGATTCAACCGTTTGGCCACAGCTGCCAATTCCGCTTTCCTGGCATCCTCTTTTGCCTCCAAGGTCGGCGCCTTTAGAAATTTCTCAATCTCCATTTCTGCTGTTTGCCTTTTCTTTCTTTCAGGAATTTTAACCCAATCAATTTACTCCGTCCCAAATTTAACGTTCAAAATCCCGGATGAGAACCCCACTTATGTTACGTACCCCGTAACTGGGTTGCCAAACCAGCAGAAATGGATCACTCAGTTGGAGTCTGGATTACTGGAACTAAGAAAGTTTTATTAAAGAAATAAGCAACACACTACTCTAATCAAAAGGATAATAAATGCAACATTTCAGCAATGATAAACACACATGTACACAGAATTAGGATAACAGGATCAATCAAGCTGTACCGTTGTCTAGGGGTAAATGACCAGTTTCAAAGTGACGCAAAGTTCAGTTCAATTGAGTTCAGTTCAGTTCACAGTAATCACTGCCGTGGCTGTGGACGGGGGTGGGGGGGGGGAGGGGAGAAGGAGAGAGAGAGCAAAAGCGAATGAATATTCAAACGGCTTCCACACAGACCTTCAATATTCTTCGCAGTCAGCTTTCGGGCGAGCCCTTTGTAATGTCTTCTGAGGTCACCGACTGTGACCCCTCCGTTTTCAGATACGATCGCTCCTCTGCAGTGAACCTGGCACCCAGGCAAGGGCGGACACACACCAGGTTCCCGCTGATCGTACCTTTCCACCCTGTGCGTCTATAGCTTGATCCCGCGACCAGCCCTCCAAAACTCCCACCGACTTGTGGGAGGCGCACCGCTTCCAGGGTCTTGTTACCTCGTGGTGTCGTGTGTGTCTTCCCTTAGCGAACCTGTCCCTTTTTATCCCCCTGCTGGGGTATCGCCTGTCCATCACTTCAAACAGTTCAGGGTTCAAAGAGGAGCCGATCTTGACAACTCTCAGACTGTGTCTCCTTCCGCTAAACTCTCCCGTCCCTTCATTAACATCTCCAAATGCTGCTCCATTGTTTTCCTATCTCTCTTTCTCCTGAAGACAGGTGGCAGACCAACTGCTGATCCCACTGGTGCCAGCGCAGGACAGTTAACATCTTAGTCTATATGTACTTTCGTCACATCAGATAGACCAGCTTTGGCTTTAATAAATTGCCTGTTAGTTTGAACACCAGCTCTGTGTGATCTGTTGGTTTGCTCCTACAAAGGAATAGTTGTACTTTGTCGTTCACTGTTTAAATGATAATTGATCATGCTTATTCACCCATGACATTCTTAAAATTAGTAAATTCTTACTCACTTTTTAATATCTCTTCTCTGTCACCAACCCCCACCTCCTGCAGACCAAAGTGCCTATTTATCTTGGTAACCTCCATATCTCCAAATCATTTACGATCTCAGTGCTCTTCCATTTCTGGACTCTGGCTTTGACACATCCCCAGTATTCATTACAGTGCCATTGATGGCCGTGTCTGAGCCTTAGAATCATCTACATAAACCTTTTAACATAAAGTCTCTTAACACTCCTCCTGTTTGAGAAAATCTTTGGCTGTTGGAGGCTTGAGAACAAATTTTATCTTATTTAACAACATTAATGTAACTTTTTTGTCATTGATTTCAACAAAATTCAGGACAAACGACAGGAGTACTGATAGAGTTGTGGGAAGTGCTCCTGCTAAACTGTCAGCACTGCAGATAGCATAGTTTTTATCATGGTCTTCCTTTCTATAGTCATGGAGTAGTACAGCATGGTGACAGCCCTTCAGCCTAACTCAACCATGACAATTGTTCCCTGCTTCTCTGACTTCATTTTTTCCGAGCTCCTTTCCTTTCCTTCCTAGTTTAAGTTCTTAACAATTTATTAATGTTTACTGTCCATTTGCTTCTAATTTAGTCTTGTTTGCTCCTTTTGCATGACTTCTTAATCTCACATTTCTGGTGTGGGTAAGTACAAATTCTATACAGTGCGGATGATGGGGAAGTATTGTCAGACCTACTGTTGAGCTCCTCCTTTGATCCTTACCTCAACTGTTGAACTCCTGCGTTCTGGTATTCACTGCCTGCATGTTCAGAAATTAAACCAGAGTATGGTTCACGAGGATATAGCTTGATTCTCCAACAGTGTTTAGCTGCTTGCAATATGGGGCTTCACCTCACTCTTACTATCCTATTTGGGTACCTGATTTTATGAACTATGAAATTTTAATCCTTTCTCACATTGCCTATCTGTTTTCATTCATGTTAAGTTTAATGGTTTTTTTCTAATTTGCATTTCAGCTTTTGGTTCTATTGATTTCCAATTTTCAGTGTTAACCTTGCAGTGTAAGGTTTTTGATAGAGCATTTTCCATTGTGTCTCTACATTTTTGTTAAGGATGTGATGAATCCTATTTAAATGTGTATTTGACAGATTCAATTTTACATATTTCACTTTTATTTAAGAGGTCAGAGCATGAATGAGCCTTGGTATGGCTTTGGTACTGCCTCAATATGCATGGTGTGTTTACAGTTAGAATTGTTACAGAATTATTTCAGTTGTGATTATTTTTGAGGAATGATTGATAAAGCAGAGAAATACTTATTAGAGTTGGCAGGATGTGGATCAGTCTCTGCTGCATTTCAGTAGATCATGCATGAGGTCTCAGGTTTTTAGGTGTTATTGCCTGAAATGGAGTAATCATACTTTTCCAGTCAAGACAAAATGAACAGATCAGAATAAAATAAACCCAGGAACATGTTGGAAACACTCAGTAAATTGCTAGCTTTTGTAAGGAGAAAAACATAGCTAGCGGCTGATGTTAATCAGTTTTCATTACAATGTTGATGAAATAGTCCCAAAGTCAAGTTTAAGATGCTGTCGGACTTTTTGGAAGTATCACATTTCAGATATATTATTTGAAATGAATACAGTTACATTTTATGTGAAACCTTTGCTTAGATCCTAAACAAGTTCAAATGAAGGGTGATGAGTGATTGTTGTCCTGCTGAAGGGTCTCAGCCCGAAACGTTGACTGTACTTTTTTCCCTAGATGTTGCCTGGCTTGTTGAGTTTCTCCAGCATTTTGTGTGTGTTGCTTGGATTTCCAGCATCTGCAGATTTTCTCATATGTTATTTTGCTTTTGGTCTTTCTGATGCTGATGTGCCTGCTGTGTTGTACCATTGCTTCCTCCTTTTTTTGGATCTGAACTTCCATTGGCTTTCTTATTTTTAACAGTAACATTCTTCTCTTTGTTTTAAATAGTGACCTGCAGGGAATAAACTGGAATGGCAGAACAAGTGTCCAGACTTCAAGGATCACCAGTGGCCATTCCTTGATTGAAGATGAGGGGATTTTTCTCAGTTCTGCCAGCACTAAGCTATTGGAAAGAGCTCACGGTATTCTTATGTAAGTATGCAGTTTCTGTAGCTATACAAGAAGTGCAAATAATTCTTCAGCTCAGATAGCTTATTGCAGTTCTACACGTCGTTTGTGAGAGCACACCTGAAGAGTTGTGTCAGTTTGGTCTATCTACCAGGAAAAGCAATTAGTAGATAGAACTCAACAATGTTCACTGGACATCTGCTATGTTTGGTGTGTAAGGACAGATTGATGAGACTGTACCTATATTTTCCAGAGTATAGACAAATGAGAGATGATAGAAAGTTGCAGCATATTACAGGCCCTTCGGCCCACAACGTTGTGCCGACCATGTAACCTACTCTAGAGAATGCCTAGAATTTCCCTAGCGCATAGCCCTCTAGTTTTCTAAGCTCCATGTACCTATCTAAGAGGCTCTTAAAAGACCCTATTGTACCCACTTCCACCACCGCTGCCTGCTGTGCATTCCACGCACCCACCACCCTCTGTGTGAAAAACTTGCCCCTGGCATCCCCTTGGTACTCTTTTCCACGCACCTCAAAGCTATGCCCCCTCTCTTTAGCTATTTCAGCTCTGGGAAAAAGCCTCTGGCTAGCCATACGATCAATGCCTCTCTTTGAAGTTTGTAAAATTCTTGCAGTTCTAGTTGCAAGAGTCTAGAACTGGCTCTCTCAGTGTGAGATAACTATTAGGAACTAATACAGTGTAGTGCTAGCCACGCGATCAGTGCCTCTCATCTCATCGAAGTCTGCAAAATTCTTGCAGTTCTAGTTTTCTAATTTATTCATATTTAATTTCATTTAAATGCACAATTTGTGGTACTTCGTCTTTTTTTTAAAAACCTTTTTAACTATTTCCATTAAACTTAAGCTAATTGGGGCACTTGCTTAATTGGGCCAAATGTACTGATCCCAATGTATCCCAATTAACCAGAATTCACGGTATATGAATTGCATTTTTGTACAACTCATGACTTTATACTGGATTAAATAAATGCTTGCCGTATTTAATTGAATCTGGAATCTGGACTGTGATACACTGAAGTTTGATATTTCCAAATCAATACGGAGTCCTGCTCTAAACTGTTGGAAAATGAGCAATGATAATACCTTTCATTGAAAACCTTGCCAATATGGTGCAAGATTATCAGAAATAATGACTACTTGGTGGAGTACAGTGTTTGTGGTAATGTGGATAAGCAATAGGCAGTCCCTTCAGGAATAAGAATTGTGGAGAGTAGGATGTTGCAGGTCCAGAGCAGTGCACACAAAATGCTGGAGGAACTCAGTAGGTCAGGCAGCATCTATAGAAATTAATAAACGGTTCACATTTCGGGCCGAGACCCTTTTCTGGGACAGGAAAGTAAGGGGCAAGACATCAGAATAAAAAGATGAGGGGTAGGAAAGGAGGATAGCTGGAAGGTGATGGGTGAAACAAGGTGGCTGGGAAAGGTAAAGGACTGGAGAAGAAGGAATCTGATAGGAGAGGAGAGTGGACCATGGGAGAAAGGGAAGGAAGAGGGCACCATGGGGAAAGGTGAGAAGAGGTGAGAGGCCGGAGTGGGGAATACAAGAAGAGGAAAGAGGGAGGGAACAAAAAAATTATCAGGAAGAGAGGTTGTTGTATGTGCCATCAGTAACATCTGGTTATGAGGTTTAAACATTCTGGCAGAACCACAAATGTCTGAGACTTTGGGGGAATTGCTTTGTTATACATTCACTGGACACGCTTATTAGGTACAGGAGTGGAATCCGGTGTGGTCTTCTGCTGCTGTAGCCCATCGACTTCAGGGTTCAATGTGTTGTGCTTTCAGAGATGCTCTTCTGTGTACCACTGTTATAACACGTGGTTATTTGAGTTACTGTCACCTTCCTGTCAGCCAGTCTGGCCATTCTCCTCTGACCTTTCTTATAAACAAGGCATTTTTACCCACAATACTGCTGTTCACTGGATTTTTTTTTGTTATTTTTCACACCATTCCCTGTAAACTCTAGCAACAGTTGTGCATCTGAGACACTCAACCCACCCCATCTGGCACCAACAATCATTCCATGGTTGAAGTCACTTAGATCTCCTTTCTTCCCATTCTGATGTTTGGTCTAAACAAAACTGAACCTCTTGACCATGTCTGCATGCTTTTATGCATGAGTTGATGCCACATGATTGGCTGATCAGCTATTTGCATTAGCAAGTAGGTGTACCTAATAAAGTGGCCACTGAGTGTAGATCTAATGCATTGAACTGTGGATTGTATGTCCAGCTGCAATGCTCCTCAACTTTGCCAGAGTGTATCATTGCCTCCTGGGATGTGAAGTCATACTGCCTGTGCTGTACCTTCTGTGTATCATATTTCTAGTGAGATGTGTGAAAGTTAATAGGTGTTTAAATCGGAAACAAAATGATGCCTCAACCTAACATGAGGTAACTGAAGGTCCTATATTTAGCAGAGTTTCTTACAAATATGTTATTTATTTGAACAAAACACTACATTGGACATTTCATGAGAGATTAATCAAATCCGTATGTAAGTGCATGGTTTGGTATTTCACCTGCCTTATTCCCTCATGGTTGGAAAATCTTTCTGAAATGTCAATATATTCAGATTTTTTTTTAAACAAGGCTGTTTGATCATTAGTCTCTTAAAAGTGAGTGAGTGAAGTAATGCATTAGGACAGTTTGTTTTAATATCACTGACAATATCTGATTACAGTAGAAAACCATTGTTTGCCTGTTCTAACCCTTGTTGTTCTCTGACTAGGAGGAGTAAGAACACAAAACCCAAGCCAGTATTGCCAAAGGTGAGAATGTGTGCTGTTCATCTTAACCTGTACAAGTTGATCAGTCGTTATAAATTATACTGCCTATTACTCATTGTTTCATACAAAGGCATTTTTTGTTTGGTAAAGTGACTGTTTGAGAGACAGTGATAATCCTCAAGTTCAAGTTTATTGTCGTTCCACTGTACACATGTGTTCTGCGAAATGAAGCAAAATTCCTCTGGAGCAAGGTGCACAACACAGTCATATAAAAGTAATATTACCAGAGATCAATTAACAAATACCAAGTTACATTTACGACCCAAGTTAAAAAGTAAATAGTGTAATGTATTGGCACTTTATAGCGTTGTACTATTGACAGATGAGCCTATAAATTTGTTGTTCAATACTTTTGCTCCTTTGTCATCCCAACCCCTGTTGTTTCCCTCTGTTACCCCCTCCTCCTACCCCACTCACTGAGTGCTCAGTCCGTGGGACAGCATGAATTGTGGCAGTAAAGCTGAAAATGATTAATTGTCTGTGTGGGATGATGAATGCACTGTTATTTTTGAGTTGGCACGCAGCTTTCCTCCTCTCAGCTTGGTTACCAAAGATGGAAACTAACAAGCTTGCTGATGAGTGAAATTTTCCAGGTCTTTCAGTTATCTATATTCATTCTTTGCAGCTTCACTAATGTTTACTAAATTAAAACCTTGCCTTGGACCTGAAACAAAATGTTCATAATCTTGTCAAAGTGATTGTGAAAACTTCTGCTGCTCTAGAATCACTTCACTTCACTTTAATTGTGATGTTGTCAGAAAAAAATTTGTCAGATCCTACCCACTTGTGCTTGATGAGGTCTGACTTCTCAGTGTGAGATATTATTCATTGCTGCCTCGATCATAGTTCATGAGGACAAGGTTCTAAACCCAGGCATCTTTCCCAGTGACTTTCCTTCAATTGTTAGATTTGCAAATCACCTCCCACCTCAGTGAAATCTTTTCCTTGTTCTCTTTGAAGGCCTGACCACTAATACAATTGCTGCAGATCATCCACTTAACTAGTTCCCACTCTTCCAGGTTGCCCTTAATGAATGTTGGTGATTGCCAAACACATCACCCATACTCAGTCACACTGGCAATTCCGAAGCTATTTTGGGGATAGGGTGGAGGTGGTGTGTGCCTAGAAAATGTGTTGCATTGCATGGGGTGGTACGTAGCATAGGGGTGACAGAATAATGTAGCGGTTAGCATAACGCTGTGCAGTGCAAGCTGTAAGATTGTGCTTCATTTCCTGCCACTGTCTGCAAGTAGTTTGTACATTCTCCCTGTGACTACAGTTACCTCTTGCATTACAAAAGACATACAGGTTAGGATTTGTAAGTTGTGGGTATGCTATGCTGGTGTCGGAAACATGGCTGCCGCCAGCACAGGCTGAAGTGTGTCGGTCGATAACTCAGATTATGCATTTTACTTTATTTTTCCATGTACACGTGACAAATAAAGGTTATCTGTAACTTTAATTTTATCTTTTCCATCATGCAAAACGACATCATTGATGCATGATTCAAGAAATGCAAGTTGACAAAATATTTGTGTTGATTTATTTATTCGCTTTCTATATGAATTGCATGAGAGGAAAATTTATTCCATATCCAAATGTTTTGGGTAGAGGTTTGTAAATTCTGCAGGGGCTGAATTTCTGTAATCCGAACAGCTGTACGTGGAGGCTGCCTAAACTCTCTTTGGACATCCAATGCATGCTTTTCCAGCTCTTGGCGCAGAATGTAGAACTGCAGCCCTCACAGCTGCAGTGAGCCAGGTTCAAATCTGACTCAGTGTTTCCCTGTGACAGCACAGGTTTCATCTGGCCGTTCTAGATCCTCCAGTATCGCAAAGACATGCAGATTGGTATGTTAGTTGGCCACTCTAATTTGCCCCTTGTTTGCAGGTGAGAGGTAGAATGTGGGGAGAATACATTAGTGTGGGATCTGTGTAAATAAATGCTTGAAGGGTGGCATGGATATGATGAGCTGAAGAGCCATTTTCTGTACTCTGTGTCTCCGTGACTTCTTTCCCCAAACTTCAGCAGCCTGAGGATTATACTCAAAATTACAACAAGAATGTTGACGTGCCTATCAGCTGAAATCCAATTTGTCTTTAAATACAGTGCCTATAAAAAGTATTCACCCCAGCCCCAGGAAGTTTTCATGTTTTATTGTTTTACAACATTGAATCACAGTGGTTTTAGTTTGGCTTTTTTGACACTGATCAACAGAAAAGACCCTTTCATGTCAAAATGAAAACAAGTTTCTACAAATAGGCCTAAATTTATTATTATTAAACACAAAATAATTGATTGCATAATTACTCACCCCTTCAAGTCAGTATTCAGTAACTGCACTTTTAGCAGCAATTACAGCCTTGAGTCTGTGTGGATAGGTCTCTATCAGCTTTGCACATCTGGACACTGCAATTTTTCCCCATTCTTCTTTACAAAATTGTTGAAGAACTGTTAGATTGCATGGGGATTGTGAGTGAACAGCCCGTTTGAAGTCCAGCCACAAATTCTCAACTGGATTAAGGTCTAGTCTCTGACTTGGCCACTCCAGGATATTAACTTTGTTGTTTTTAAGCCATTCTTGTGTAGTTTTGGGTCATTGTCTTGCTGGAAAACAAATTTTCTCCCAAGATGCAGTTCTCTTGCAGACTGCATCATGCTTTCCTCCAGGATTTCCCTGTATTTTGCTGCATTCATTTTACCCACTACCTTCATAAGCCTTCCAGGTGCTGCTGCAGTGAAGCATCCCCACAGCATAATGCAGCCACACCAAGCTTCACGGTAGTGATAGTATGTTTTTGATGATGTGTGGTGTTTGGCATACACCAAACATAACGTTTAGACTGCTGACCAAAAAGCTGAATTTTGGTTTTATCAGACCATAGAACCATCTTCTAGCTGACTTCAGTGTCTCCTACCTGCCTTCTGGCAAACCCTAGCTGAAATTTCATGTTTGTTTTTTTCAGCAGTGGCTTTCTCTTTGCCACTCTACCATAAAGCTGTGACTGATGAAGCACCTGGGCAACAGTTGTATGTCCAGTCTCTCCCATCTCAGCCACCGAAGCTTGTAACTCCTCCAGAGTTGCCTAGGGTCTCTTCATGGCCTCCCTCACTAGTCCCCTTCTTGCACGGTCACTCAGTTTTTGAGGATGGCCTGCTGTAGGCAGATTTACAGCTGTACCATATTCTTTCCAGTTCTTAATGATTGACTTAACTGTTCTCTGGGGATATTCAGTGACTTTGAAATTTTCTTGTATTCATCTCCTGACTTGCACTTTTCAATAACCAAGTTACTAATTCATCAGCAGTTAGACCATCCAGATAAAGGTGTATTTTTACTGCAATCAATTGAAACATCTTGACTGCACACAGTCATCTCCATTTAACTAATAATGTGACTTGTAAAACCTGTTGACTGCACCGGTGATGATTTGGTGTGTTATATTAAAGTAAGAGCATGAAATGCTCAGACTTTAGAACTATAAGTCTTATAAGTCATGCCTCCAAGATCTTGTTATTAATACTTCTAAGCAGAATAAAAAGGACAGTTCTTAATGAAATTAATGAGTGCCAGAGTGGATTTTTCCTGGGTAAGGGTACCCATGAAGGGATTTTCAATTTGCGAATGATTGTGGAACGTGGTCTAGAAAAGAAAAGACATTTACATGTGCTTCCTGAATTACAAAAAAGCTTTTGACCGAGTCAATCATGAACAACTGGTCAATTACCTGAACTCATTGGGACTGGATGGGAAAGATGTTCGACTGATTGCGAGTCTGTACTGGCATCAGAAGGCAGTAATAAGAACTAGTGGTAGGAATTCACCGGAAGTTGAGATCCAAAAAGGGTTTTGCCAGGGCTGCATTATCTCCCCTTTATTATTTAATATTTACTTAGAGGTTATCTTCAGGGTGTTGAATGATGAAGCTGGTGTCCAAATTGGTGGAGTGACGGTGAACAACTTGAGGTATGCAGATGATTCAGTGTTGTTAGCCGAGACTGAGGACGAGTTACCGAGAATAGTAGATAACATGAATGCTGAAGGAGAACGATTTGGAATGAAAATAAATGCTGCAAAGACGAAGATGATGGTAGTATCACGGAAGAAAGTCCCCAAAATCAGTATCAAAATTAACGGCGTAAGCATAGAGCAAGTCAAGAAGTTTGTGTACTTGGGACAGATGGTCACAGAGGATGGGAAATGTGATACAGAAATTAGACGAAGAATTGAGATTGCAAGATCAATGTTCTGGAGCCTGAGTGACGTGCTGTGTGGCAAGAGGTTGGACTTTGGGCTGTGTTGTAGAATTTGGAAATGCTACGTCTGGAGCAGTCTGTTGTATGGAGTCGAATCGTGGACCTTATGCAAGGAAGTGCAACGACGACTGGATGCATTTGAAATGTGTTTAAAGAGAATGCAGAAAATTAGGTGGGTGATGAAAGTCAGTAATATGGAAGTGTTGAAGAGAACGAGGGGAGAAAAGGAGTCACTGAAGAATGTGCAGAAAAGGAAGCTGGAATATGCCGGGCACTTGTTAAGATGTGGTGGATTGCAGAAATTGTTATTGGAAGGGATGATAGAAGGAAAGAGGGAAAGAGGAAGGCAGCGAACCACTTGGTACGATAATGTGAGGCAATGGACTGGGTTGAGTTATGCCAAGGCCAGAAAAAGAGCACAAGATCGAAGAAGATGGAGGTGCATAGCTGCCAACCCCGGATTCGGGACGGCACCCACTGACTGACTGATTAAAGGGGGGGGGGGGCGTAAATAAATACTTATGCAATCAATTATTTTGTGTTTTACATTTGTAATTAATATAGATCACTTTGTAGAGATCTGTTTTCACTTTGACACGAAAAGTGTATTTTTCTGTTGATCAGTGTCAAAAAAGCCAAATTAAATCCACTGTGATTCAATATTATAAAACATGAAAACTTACAAGTTGTGGGAATTCTTTTTATAGACACTGTAGATTTCAAATTCAAGTTTGGCTCAGAAAGGTTATTGTAAAACTACTGGACTGTTTACAAACCCATCTGGTTCTCTTAAAATGCTGGAGGAGCTCAGCAGGCCGGGCAGCATTTCAGCCCATAATGTTAACTGTAATTTTTTCCCATAGATGCTGCTGGCCTGCTGTGTTTCTCCAGCATTTTGTGTGTCTTACTCGGATTTCCAGCATCTTCAGATTTTCTCTTGTTTGTCATCTGGTTCTCTGATGTCTTTCAGAGAAGGGATTATGTGCCACTGTTCCAAAGTCTGGCCTCTGTGTGACTTCAGACTCATACACATCATTGTCTCTTACACTGTCTCATCTCTTAGGATGGACAATTAAGAGCATAGAGCATATAACACAATATAGGACCTTCAGCCCACAGTGTTGAGCTGATCCTTTAACCTACTTCGATATCAATCTAACCCTTGCTTCCTACATAGCCCTCCATTTTTCTATCATCCGTGTGAGTCTCTAAATGTCCTTAATGCATCTAAATTAGTATCAGTGTTAATGTCAACATTCTGTGAATGGACTGTAAAACTTGCATTTCTCCCTTATCGTTTCATTATATGATGCATTATGGCTTGCATGTTTCACTCACATATAATAGTCATAGTCATACTTTATTGATCCCGGGAGAAATTGGTTCTCATTACAGTTGCACTATAAATAATAAATAGTAATAGAAATAGTAATAGAGTAGTAGTAGAAAACAGTAATAAATAGTTAAATAGTAATATGTAAATTATGCCAGTAAATTATGAACTAAATCCAGGACAAGCCTATCGGCTCAGGGTGTCTGACCCTCCAAGGGAGGAGTTGTAAAGTTTGATGGCCACAGGGAGGAATGACTTCCTATGACGCTCTGTGCTGCATCTCGGAGGAATGAGTCTCTGGCTGAATGTACTCCTGTGCCCACCCAGTACATTATGTAGTGGATGGGAGACATTGGCCAAGGTGGCATGCAACTTAGACGGCATCCTCTTTTCAGACACCACCGTGAGAGAGTCCAGTTCCATCTCCACAACATCACTGGCCTTACGAATGAGTTTGTTGATTCTGTTGGTGTCTGCTACCCTCAGCCTGCTGCCCCAGCACACAACAGCAAACATGATAGCACCGGCCACCACAGACTCGTAGAACATCCTCAGCATCGTCCGGCAGATGTTAAAGGACCTCAGTCTCCTCAGGAAATAGAGACAGCTCTGACCCTTCTTGTAGACAGCCTCAGTGTTCTTAGACCAGTCCAGTTTATTGTCAATTCGTATCCCCAGGTATTTGTAATCCTCCACCATGTCCACACTGGCCCCCTGGATGGAAACAGGGGTCACTGGTACCTTAGCTCTCCTCAGGTCTACCACCAGCTCCTTAGTCTTTTTCACATTAAGCTGCAGATAATTCTGCTCACACCATGTGACAAAGTTTCCTACCGTAGCCCTGTACTCAACTCAACATCTGCATAAAACATTACAATGCGGTAATTTCTCTCACTGATCTTCTGTTTCTAGCTTACACTCCTCTAATGCTGATTAAAACATACATGTTTTGAGATGTGAACATTTATGGCCATGCTGGCAACTTGTTTAAAACCATGATTGGTGTTTTTCTCTATTCTGCAGCACTTATTAGATGTAAAGTCACTGAAGTACCTGGCAAGCCTGACTCTCCACGATCGCATCACCAAGTCTCTACTCCACTTGCACAAAAAGAAAAAGCCACCCAGCATCAGTGCTCAATTCCAGGTCAGTACACAGCATACTTCATGTCTTCTTTCATCTTCTGATTTTTTTTAAACTGTTATTGAAGAACAACATACAAAAGACAACAAAACTCAGCTGGACAGGCATCAATTCCTGATGGAGAGTCTCTGTCCAAAATGTTGACTCTTTACTCCTCTCCTTAGATGCTGCCTGACCTGCTGAGTTCCTCCAGCATTTTGTGTATGTTACTCTGGATTTCTAGTGTCTGCAGAATCTTTTGTGTATATGTAGAACAGTTGGTGTTTGTCCACTAAACTCAAAAACCAATGTCTGTTTACTGGGTAACCAATAATCCAATGATTTCTGAAACTCCTTGAGTAATTTTATTTCTTTTGGGATATCTGTCATTTCTTAGCAGGTTCCAAATGTTTGTTCACCTCTCTTTCAACATTTATGACCTTCCCCACCAATTTAAAGAACATCTGCATAAAACAAAGCAAACAAATTGAAAGTAGAGATATATAATACTGCAGGAGGAGAAAACCATCAATTTATGTCATATGATTTCTTCTCTACCTTAGTTTTCTGTGCGCCCCAGGCAATTTGCTTTTTGCCACATCAGGCCTTGAATAAAAATGTTACTCCTGACATGGTTTAGAACAGCATTAAATTAAGAATTGCCATGAGTTGTTGATGGAGATAATTATCACCTCACTTACCTTGAGATGTATTCACTGAGAGCAATGCCCTGTAAGAGGTCTTTATTTACTTTCTAATCTTTGTCTTAGTGGCAAAAGCAGCCTACACATTGAGATTGTGAATCATCTCCCATATAACTGTTCTGCTGTCCTTTTCCACGTGCTGTGGATATTGATCTTCTGGTCTCAAGTAAGGTGACATTAATGAAACTTTTCCATTGTTCCCCAGTAGACTTGTCCATTTGTAGATTTTTTTAAAATATTTTTTTTAAATCAAAGTAGCAATTTTTATTTGCTACTTTGCAGCCTGTTCCTAAATTGCATCTTGGTATTACTACATGCAAGTATTGATTTGATGAGGCGAAGCAAATGGAATTAAATATTATGGAATCATCAATGAATATCCTTGTAACCTTCTCATGAGAGAAAAGTCTTTGATGAAACAGCTGAAGAAGGTTGACCTGTGACACAATCGTGAGGAACTCCTACAGTGATGTTCCAGGGTTGGGATAATTGACCTCCAACATTTACAATCAGTGTATATTTTCCTTCTGCCTTGATGTCAAGGGAAGCATCTGTATCTCACCTCTGGTTTGGGCCAAGATTGCAATGAAACTCAGTAGGCCTGATGAAACCTAAACTGGGGCATTGTTGACTGTGTGCTGTGTTTAATTATCAAGTTTAATTATCATTCAACTAATCATACAGCCAAACAAAACAGTTTTTCTCTAGGGCCAGAGTGCACAACACACTTCCAACAACACACAGCACATGCGCATAGCTCATAGCACATGTGGTTGTGATAGCAGAAAAACATACAGTCACAAAGAAAAAAAAATAATATAGCCCACATCCTGAGTGGCATGGCCTGCAGATTGATGGTAAATTGCCCTGGTCCAGCTTGTTTTTCCAAAAAGTGAACACAGGAGGGCAGCACTGAGTGAACATGAGAGGGTAACACCAAGCGAGCACTGGAGAGCAACACGGATGGGAGGGGCCAGCCCTCAATCCAGTATGGATTCCAGCACACCCATGAGGGCCTCTGCTCTCCCCTACACTGCCTCCATTGTCTCTTCCCCTGGGCAGCTGCAACAGGCGACCCTGCGGCATGACGGCCTAGCCCTCACCACAGCTGAGGCCACCCAGCTCCCCTGCTGTTGGGCTGAAAGGTTCGAAGTACATTTATTATCAAAGTATGTATACAGTGTACGATCCTGAGAATCGTCTTCCCACAGGCAGCCATGAAACAAAGAAACACCATGGAGCCCGTTCCCTGAAAACACACAAAAAAAATCGCACAAGCAGCATAAAGCAAGCAAATCATACATGGAATATTAAAAATTAAACTGCAAAGGCCCCAAATATGGTCTTGCCAATCAACCAGCGAACCAGACTTGCAGTTGATGACAGCTTCTGTCACTTTGCAGATAACTGGGAGCTGATTGATTGATAATCAGCTGGACTGGGTTTGTCCTGCTCTTTTGTGAACGGAACTTTTTTTTTCACATGTCAGACAGATGTCAGTGTTGTCACTGCACTGGAAGAGCCAGGCCATGGGCACAGTACGTCTGAAACACGTCTTCTGTTCGACACCTGGCTGTTGTCTAATCCTTAAGCTTTCGCCTGATCTAGTACTCTATAAGTTGTTTGCATTGTTCCCTCTAAGATACGCGGCTGCACAGTAACCAAAATGTTCCCTTGCACACCGCCTTTATTGCATGCAGCTCGGATTTTTTTTTATGTAATGTTAATATCATTTTGAAATTATGCTAAAATGTTTTGCTGAGAAAGTTAAGACTGGTTCAATTAAGACGTTCACTAATATATTGGACTAAGTGGTTAGGAACAAAGAATTTGATTAACTGTTAATTCTTGTTGACATCATTAGGACATTTCAAGCTTCTAATGCTGACTGCAAACGTGGATTCAGCCTTATGAATCCAATCAATTGTAAATCCAGAAACAGACTAGAGGTGGAACGTTTGGATAATCTAATGAGTATTAAGATGTATTTTTCATCTGGATGCAAAATTAATCTACAGTATTTATAGACATGGATTTGTAATAATGACAGACAAGAAAAAGTTTATGAAACATGCAAGACATTCTTTGTACTGTATTTCATTTAATAAATAAAATCCAATGTATGTGATTGTTCAGTTTTATTCTAAATACTCATAGTATGCATATTACCAAAAAAAAGCATTTAAAATGCAGCACAGTTTTCAGACCAAGTAAAAATTTCCTGCTCAGAGCAATGGTTGGTCTGGGCAGCTGTAAAAAAAAAATAAATAAAAATAAATTAGAGGAAGTGTTGGCTGTTTGTCAGCATTATATGGAGTGAATTAAATTTAGATTTTAGAATTTAGATTATGAGGACACGCAGTCCTCTTTTATTGTCATTTAGTAATGCATGCATTTAGAAATGATACAATGTTTTTCCAGAATGATGTCACAGAAACACATGACAAACCGACTGGAAAAACTGACAAAAAACGCATAATTATAACATATAGCTACAACAGTGCAAAGCAATACCATAATTTGATAAGAACAGACCATGGGCACGCTAAAAAATCTCAAAGTCTCTCGAAAGTCCCATCATCTCACGCAGATGGTGAATCTCCAGCGCTGCAAACTTGCCGATGCAGCATCCTGGAAGCGTCCGACCACAGTCCGACTCCAAGTCCGTCCGAAAACTCCGAGCCTCCGACCAGCTCTCCGACATCGAGCACCAAGCACCATCTCTGCCGAGCGCTTCGTCCCCGGCCCTGGCAATAGGCAAAGCGGAGGATTTGGGGCCTTCCCCTCCAGAGATTGTCGATCGCACAGTGGCAGCGGCAGCGAAGCAAGCATTTCAGAAGTTCCTCCGTGCTTCTCAGGGCTGTCTCCATCAGATCAGGATTGTGCACAGCCCCCTAGTTAACACATACGATATCTTTTGGAATGGCCGCACGCGCTGCGTCGCGCCACCACCTTCTCCTCCCTCCTTACCTGTAGACTGAATTGCCTGTAAACTGAATTTGGTAATGGTGGGGATCTGAGGAGAAAGTTGAGGTGAAACGTCTATTCAGATGTCCTGACTGAAGATGACTTTGAATGGCCCTTCTCTCACTGAAGATGGAGATGTTCATGGAGCATGCTCCTCCCATTTATCTCTGAATTACCCACTACCATTCAGCATTAATCTTTAAATAGGCAGTGCAGTTTTTTCTACCTGCAAAACAAGAGATGGATTAATTAGATTTTCTGACTTTTTTGAGGTAGCCCCATTGACTGAATATCATAGTAATTCACTATTTTATGCTTTATTTTTGCAGGCTTCTCTCAGTAAGCTCATGGAAACTCTGGGACAGGCAGAGCCTTACTTTGTGAAGTGCATTCGATCAAATGCAGAAAAGGTCTTGTATGTGTTCCTCAAGTTAAAGATAAATTGATTGAGAAGCCTGAATAGAAGATTGCAATTGGGAGTGCAGGGTAAATTGTACAAATAGAAGAAGGGGAAAACAGCAACTAAAGGACTGACATATGCAGATTCTGGAAATCTGAAACAAAAACTGCTATTGCTAGAAATTCATAGGGGAAGGGCTAGACAGCAACTTTGCAGAGATTAGAAAACAACACGATCATTTTAAGTTAATAATTCATCTGAGTAATAGTTTGCAGTTGCATAAACTGCCTGATGTCCATAGATGCTTCACAAGGGTGCAGTCAAGGATGAATGACATGAAGAGAAGCAAGATATTCAAGATTGTTTAATGTCATTTCCTGCACACAAGTGTAAGGAGAGCAAAGTATTTGCTACTCCAGATCTGATACGGCACCAAAGATAAAGAACACAATATTAACAAAAACTCAATAAATGTAAAGATGTAAGATAGATTATGTAGATTACTTGTATGTCCATAAAGTGACGCTAGGCTGTACAAGTGACTGATAGGAAATAGTAAAGTTGTGGTGAAGTTTGTGGGTGAATCACTCTTTCTGCTAAGGGAAACTAACTGTTTCTGAGTCTGATGGTCCTAGCATGGATGTTATATAGCCTCCTCCCTGATGGGAGTGGGGCAAACAATCCATCAATAGAGTGGGTGGGATCCTCCTTGAAGATATTGGCCCTTTTCCTGCACATTTCTCTATATATGCCCTTGATGGCAGGTAGGTTGGTGCCTTTGATGTTTTGGGCAATTTTAATTCCCCGTTGTTGAGCTGCCTTGCCCACCACATTGCAGTGATGCAGCTTGTTTCAATACTGATGAAGCAGGCTGAAGGTACAGTCAGGGATCATGAGAGGAACTTATTACATCATTATGCAGGAAATGTTGATATTTCTAATCCCCCCTCCCCCCCCACCCCAGATGCTGCTGGTTTTATGGAATTCATCTAGCAGGTGACTTGTACTTCAAACTTTAGGGTATTAGTTGAAGGGATCACGCTGTGAAATGTGGCAGTGAAATAGATTTAGTTTTATCCTGTGTAAATGTCACTATTATGCTAGTTAGGGAACATATTGATGACAGAATAGAGATCAATGAAGCAGGTTGGTGAGCAAGGTGATATTATTGAGGAGTTGACCTGGCGGTGGGAGCTGCAGCAAATGGGTCTCTGGCACTGACTCTGCCACAGTGGCTCAGAGGAGCTGAAGAGGGCTGCAGTAGTGATAGGAGATTCCACGACCATGGGAATAGACACAGGAATCTGTGGTTGCAGTAGTGATGGGAGATCCCATGATCATGGGAATAGACACAGGAATCTGTGGTTGCAGTAGTAATGGGAGATTCCATGACCTAAGGGAATAGACACAGGAATCTGTGGTTGCAGTAGTGATGGGAGACTCCATGACCATAGGAATAGACACAGGAATCTGTGGTTGCAGTAGTGATGGGGAGACTCCATGACCATAGGAATAGACACAGGAATCTGTGGTTGCAGTAGTAATGGGAGATTCCATGACCTAAGGAATAGATACAAGAATCTGTGGTTGCAGTAGTGACGGGAGACTCCACGACCACAGGAACCTGTGGTTGCAGTAGTGATGGGAAATTCCACGACCATAGGAATAGACACAGGAATCTGTGGTTGCAGTAGTGATGGGAGATTCCATGATCATGGGAATAGACACAGGAATCTGTGGTTGCAGTAGTGATGGGAGACTCCATGACCATGGGAATAAACACAGGAATCTGTGGTTGCAGTAGTGATGGGAGATTCCATGACCAAAGGAATAGACACAGGAATCTGTGGTTGCAGTAGTGACGGGAGACTCCACGACCACAGGAACCTGTGGTTGCAGTAGTGATGGGAAATTCCACGACCACAGGAATCTGTGGTTGCAGTAAATACAGTCAGATAGTATGTTGCCTCCCTGGTGCCAGGGTCAGGAATCGGATTCACAGCATTCTTAAGGGGGGGAGTGAGCAGCCAGAAGTTTTGGTACATATTGGCACCAATGACATAGATGGGAAAGGCGAGGAGGTTCTGAAGAGAGATTTTAGAGAGCTATGTAGACAGCTGAAAAGCAGTACCACCAGAGTAGTAATCTCTGGATTGTTGACTGCTACACGCAGCAGTGAAAGTAAGAGCAGGAGTGTTTGGCAGTTAAATATGTGGCTGAGGAACTGGTGCAGGGGGCAGGGGTTCAGATTTCTGGATCATTGGGTTCTCTTCTGGGGAAGATATGACCTCTATAAAAGGGACGGGTTACACCTGAACCCGAGGCAGACCAATATGCTTGCTAGAGTTGTTTGGGAGGGTTTAAGCTAATTTGACAGGGGGATGGGAACTGGAGTAATAGTGCTGAGGATGAGTTTGTTGGTTTACAAACAGAGACAGTGTACAATGAGACTGCTAGCAAGGAGAGGCTGATGATAGGGCAAAATAGCAATCAACAGGATGAGTTGCAATGTAAAAGGCAGACAAAATCAAAAAGGGTGAATACAGGACTGAAGATGTTATATTTGAATGCACGCTATACGCAAAATAAGGTAGGTGAACTTGTAGCACAGTACAGATTGTCATGTATGACTTTGTGGGCATCATTGAATCGTGGCTAAAAGAAGTTTATAGCTGCAAGCTTAACGTCCAAGGATACACATTGCTTTGGAAGAACAGGCAGGTAGTTGGAGAGGATGGCTTGGGTCTCTTCGTAAAAAAAAACAAATAAATCAAGTCATTAGAAAGAGGCAACATAGGGTCAGAAAATGTAGAATCCTAGTGGGTAGAGCTAAGAAACGAAAGAAAAAGACCCTGTTGTTAGTTATATACAAGCCTCCAAACAGTAGCCAGGATATGAGCTACAAATTACCACAGGATATAGAAAAGGCATGTCAAAAGGACAATGTTACAATGGTCATGAGGAATTTCAATATGCAGGTCGATTGAGAGAATGAGATTGGTGCTGGATCCCGGGGGGGAGGAGTTTGTAGAATGCCTACAAGATGGCTTTTTAGAGCAGCTGGTGATTGAGCCCACAAGGATATCAGCGTTTCTGGATTAGGTCTTATGCAATGAACTAGAATGGGCAGTAATCTGGATATAATAGAATTCACCCTGACGCTTGAGTGAGAGTAGCTAAAGTCAGATGAATGGTATTATAGCAGAGTAAAGGAAATTGCAGAGGCACGAGAGGGGAACTACCCAAAGCTGAGTGGAAGGGAACACCAGCAGGTATGACAGCAGCACAATAGCTGGAATTTCTGGGAGCAATTCAATTCAGATTAGATATATCCCCAAAAGGAAAAAGTATTTATTCTAAAGGCAAGATGACACAACCCTAGCTCACTAGGGAAGTCAAAGCCAACATAAAAGCCAAATGGAGGGCATATAATAGAGCAAAAATGGGAAGTTAGAGGATTGGGAAGCTTTTAAAAGTTAACAGAAGGCAAATAGAAATGTCATAGAGGAAAAAGGTGGAACATGAAGGTAAGGTAGCCAATAATATTAAAGATACTAATAGCCTTTTCAGATATATAAAGAGTAAAAAAAAGAGATGAGAGTAGATAACAGTAGGTGAGAGTAGATGCTGCAAAATGATGTTGTTGTGGTAATGGGGTTCAAGAAAATGCCAGGTGAACTGATTAAGTATTTTGCATCAGGCTTCACTGTGGAAGGCACTCACAGCATACCGGAAGTTTGAGAGTGTCAAGGGGCAGAAGGGAGTGAAGTTGCCATTCCTTGGGAGAAGGTACTTGGGAAATTGAAAGATCTGAAGATAGATAAATCACCTCGACCAGATGGTCTACACCCCAGGGTTCTGAAAGAGGTGGCTGGAGTGATTTTGTAGGCATCTGTAATGATCTTTCAAGAATCAATAGATTTTTGCCTGGTTCTAGAGGACTGGAAAATTTCAAATGTCACTCCACTCTTCAAGAAGGGAGAGAGGCAGAAGAAAGGAAATTATAGACCAGTTACTCTGACTTCAGCTGGGAAGAGGTTGGAGTCCATTGTTAAGGATGTGGTTTCGGGGTAGTTGGAGGCACATGATAAAATCAGCCAAGGTCTGCATGGTTTCCTCAAGGAAAAATCTTCTGACAAATCTGCTGGAATTCTTTGAAGAAATAACAAGCAGGATAGACAAAGGAGAATCACTGATTGCTGTGTACATGGATTTTCAAAAAGCCTTTGACAAGGTGCTGCACATGAGGCTGCTTAACTAGTTAAGAAACCCATGGTATTACAGGAAAGATATGAGCATGGTTAGAGCATTAGCTGATTGGCAGGAGGCAAGGAATGGAAATAAAGGGAGCCTTTTCTGGTTGGCTGTCAGTGACTAATTGTTTTCTACAGGGTCTGTGTTGTGACCAATTTGTTTTTAACATTATAAGTCACTAATTTTGATGACAAAAATTGATGGCTTTGTGACCTAGTTTCCAGATGATACGAAGATAGGTGGAGGAGCAGGTAGTGATGAGGAAGCAGGGAGGCTACAGAAGGACTTTGACAGATCAGGAGAATGGTCAAAGGTGTGGCAGATGGAATACAGTGTCCGGAAATGTATGTCATGCACTTCGGTCGAAGAAATAAAAGCGAAGTCTATTTTCTAAATGGCAAGAATATTCAAAAATCTGAGGTAGAATGAGACTTGGGAGTCCTCGTGCAGGATTCCCTAAAGGTTAATTTGAAGATTGAGTTGGTGGTGAGGAAGGGAAATGCGATGTTTAGGCTAGAATATAAAAGCAAGAATGTAAGGTTGAGGCTTTGAGGCACTGGTGAGGTCTCACTTGAAGTATCATGAGCCATTTGGGTCCCTTATCTAAGAAAGGATGTGCTGACACTGGAGAGGGTTCAGAAGAGGTTTACAATAATGATTCTAGGTATGAAAGAGTTACCATATGAGGCCTGATTGATGGCTCTGGGCCTGTATACACTGAAAATCAGAAGAATGAGGTGGGGTCTCATTGAAAGCTATCAAATGTTGAAAGGCTTCAATAGAGTGAATGTGGAGAGGATGTTTCCTATGGTAGGGAAGTCTAGGACTAGAAGGCATGGCTTCACAATAGCAGGATGTCTATTTAGAACAGAGCTGAGGTCGCAGTTCTTTAACCAAGGAGTGGTGAATCTATGGGATTTATTGCCACAGGTGGCTGTGGAGGCTAAGTCATTGGATATATTTAAAGGCAGAGATTGATAGGTGGTTGATTAGTCAGGGCATGAAGGGTTATGGGGAGAAGGCAGGAGATTGGGGCTGAGAGGGAGATGGATCAGCCATGATGAAATGGCAGAGCAGACTAGATGGGCCAAGTAGCCTCAATTCTGCTCCTATATATTATGGTCTAGATCTTTGAGGTAATGTGATTGATCAGCAAGGGAAAATATTGCATTAAAGGGTAAATAAGCAATTGAAACCCACTGTAAATTAGAATGGTGGAAAGAGTTTGGGCAAAAATGATGTGACCAGATAGGAGAGATTATCCTGATGAAGGATCTTGCCTTAAAATGTTGATTGCTTGCTCATCTCTGTAGATGTTGCCTGGCCTGCTGATTTCATCCAGCATTTTGTGTGTGTGGCTCTGGATTTCCAGCAACTGCAGAATCTCTTGAATTTAGGAGAGATTATGCAGCATCATCAAGATCTCAAAGGAAACCACTTATGATTTTGTTTGCACAAAAGAAAAACAATCGGAATAATTGAAGCATGGAATTCCAAGTGACACTCAGAACACGCTGGAGGAACTCAGCAGGTCGGGCAGCATCCGTGGAAACGATCAGTCGACGTTTCGGGCCGGAACCCTTCGTCAGGACTGTGTTTGGCTAGTGATAGGACATTGTTGGACTTGGGAGTGGGAAAGAAATGGAATGAGAACTAATGGGACTCAAATGTGAGTTGTCAAAGAGACAATGTGATAGAGCTTCCATATCTTTGATAGTAATCCTATCAATTAGTATGGGTGAAAGTTTCTAAATGCAAGAAGTATAATCAGAACTTAAATAAAAATGGGATCAGGGCGCTATGGTGTGTTTCTTTGGTAAGGTGAGAACACTGCTGCCAGCTGCTCTCTGTAATATCTACTTTTGTCAACTTTGTAGCTTCCATTGCGTTTCAATGATCATCTAGTCCTGAGGCAACTGCGGTATACAGGCATGCTGGAAACAGTCAGGATACGACAATCTGGCTATGGTATTAAGTATACCTTCCAGGTAAGTACCTCTGTGTATTGGTGTGTTAATGCACTACTCAATTCTACTTTGAATCAGGTTCATGAATTGTAGCAATTTAAAAAGTACAACATGTTACAGATCAGTTGATTACAATTTGAACTGAATTTCAGTGACTGAAGCATCTGCATATCACTGAGCCAAATGCTCAGGCCCGATAGAATTTGGCCAGTTTGCATGTCATTTGAATTGGTTAATTCAGATTTTTAAAAATGATGAACAAGTGACAGCTTATATCTGCTAAGAT
Organism: Mobula birostris; assembly: GCF_030028105.1. NCBI lineage: Eukaryota > Metazoa > Chordata > Chondrichthyes > Myliobatiformes > Myliobatidae > Mobula > Mobula birostris. Next base: position 7,062,689 of record NC_092387.1, on the reverse strand, counting down.
AGGAAGTTGTAGAACTGAGTTGAGATTTTATTAGCATTAAGATTTTCAAGTTTAAGTAGCTGGTGGTCTTCACAGAGAAGATTACCTTCAAATCCATGCCCTATCTAATTGGGCCATTCAACCACTTTGTCTCTTTAGAATGAAGATTTTCAGATTTTACTTTAATTGCAGTCTACAGTTCATAGGTGCTGTTATTTTTCCATTCAGCACCTTCCTGGTCTTCAGAATATAAATCCATGACATTAACATTCATAAGTATGTTTCCAGCAGGATTTCACGCTAATGATTAGGAGGGTCCAGTGATATTTTCTGTCCTTTGTCTCCGGTTTCATTACCTACTAATTGATGCCTTTGTTGAGACTGCTTCATTCAGCAGGGCCTGGTTGGATCCTAATGGTGATTTCACCATGCGTGTAACACATTACTGCGGAGGAGTGACTTGTACTCCCAGTTGTGGCTGGGTAATACCTTCCAGCAGCAGTGTATTATTTAAAACATGTTAATTAGTTGATGCATTAAGTAGAGCTGATGTGAGATATGCTTTGAAATATTTCAGGAATTTGTGGACCATTTCCGTGTGCTCTTGCCGCAAGGTACCACCTCTTCCAAATGTAGTATTCAGCAGTTTGTGAGAAGTGTGAGCCTCAACGGTAACAGTTATCAAGTCGGTGAGACAATGGTAAGTTTTATTATATGAAATGACAATTCTACTGAATTGGATTGCAAGTGTGCTGAATTGAATTGGACACCGGACAATATCGATTTGTACTTGCTGGTATGAGTCATGAGAAAGTTAGATGGGCCCATCATGAAAGTTTCAACCTCTCCCCTTTCATTATCCGTCTTCATACATATGCCAGTACTTGGAGACCTGGTTCAAGAGGTAAACTTCAGTCATCAGCGCTTCTTTAATGCTTAATTTAATTTAATTTATTTAATTCTTCCAACTCTATGTTCAAATACTATTGCTGCCCCCATCACTGTGCAACTTCCAAAGTTGATTGGAAAGGGACACCAGCAATTTGGAAAATACAGGATAGGGGAATGCCAGTAATGAAGTAGTATCCTAAAAGGAGATGAGGCTGCCGTGGGGAACAAGGGAGAGGGCATCTAATATATCAAAAATTTGTGGGAAGTAGAGATTGGGAAGCTTTTTAAAAAAACAGAAGACAACAAAAAAAACATAGAGAGAAAAGATGAAATATTAAGGTAAGCTAACCAGCAAGATAAAAGAGGATACCAGAAAGTTTTTTCAGATATATAATGAGTAAATGAGAGAAGAGGGTTAATATTGGACTACTGGAAAATGATGCTGGAGAGCTAATAATGGGGAGGAAGCAACAAAATAGCAGATGAACTTAAGTTTTTTTGTGTCAGTCTTCACTGGAAGACACTAGCAGAATGCCAGAAATGCGAGTGTGTCGGGGCAAAAGTGAGTGGAGTTCCTATTACTAAAGAGAAGGTACTTGAGAAACTGAAAAGTCTAAAGGTAGATCAATCACCTGGACCAGATGGGCTACACCCCAGGGATCTGTAAGAAGTAGCTGAAGAGATAATGGAGGCATTAGTAATGATCTTTCAAGAATCACTAGATTCTGGAATGGTTCTGGAGGACTGAAAAATTGCAGATTGCACCCCATTCTTTAAGAAGGGAAGGAGACAGAAGAAAGGAAGTTATTGGCCAGTTCACCAACCTTCAATGGTTGGAAAAATGTTGGAGTCTATTATTAAGGATGAGGTTTTGGAGTTTTTGGAGGCAGATGACAAAATAAGCCAAAGTCGGCATGGTTTCCTTAAGGGGAAATCTTGCCTGAAAAATCTGTTGGAATTCTTTGAGGAAATAACAGGCAAGATAGACAAAGGTGAATGAATGAATTTTATTTATTTGGATTTTCAGATAGCCTGTGACAAGGTGCCGTGCATGAAACTGGTTAACAAGATAAGAGCCTATGGTATTACAGGGAAGATACTAGCATGGATAGAGCATTAGCTGATTGGCAGGAGGCACAGAATTGGAATAAATGTGGCTTATTCTGCTTGGCTGCCATTAAGAAGTGGTGTTTAGCAGGAATCTGTATTGGGACTACTTCTTTTCACGTTATGTATCATTGAAGGAATTAAATGCTTTGCAGACAATGTGAAGTTAGGAGGAAAGGCTGGTAGTGTTGAAGAAGCAGGGAGGCTGCAGAAGGACTTGAACAGTTTAGGAATGGCAAAGAAATGGCAGATGGAATATCATGCCAAGAAGTGTATTGTCAGGAACTTTGGCAGAAGGAATAAAGACAGACTATTTTCTAAATGGGGAAAAAAAAAATCAAAGATCAGAGGTACAAAGGGACTTGGGAATCCTCATGCAGGATTCCCTAAGGGTTAACTTCCAGGTTGAGTCCTTGGTAAGGAAGGCAAATGCAATGTTAGTATTCCTTCTGAGAGGGCTAGCATACAAAAGCAAGGATATAATGCTGCGGTTTTATACGGTAGTGGTCAGACTGCACTTGAAGTATTGTGAGCAGTTTTAGGCTCCTTACTTAAGAAAAGATGTGCTGGCATCTGAGTAGATGCTGAAACTATCAAGCTCTGCCTTAAATATACCCAATGACTTGGCCTCCACAGCCATTTGTGGATTCTGCAGATTCACCACTCTCTGGCTCAAGAAATTCCTCCTCATCTCCATTCTAAAAGGATGCCTTTTGAGGCTGAAGCTGTGGCTGTGTCCACTGGTATTGGACTTTTCTATCATTGGAAGCATTCGCTCCACATCCATTCTACCAAGGTCTTTCAACATTTGATGAGGACACCCCTCATTCTTCTGAATCCCAGTGATAAAGGCCCAGAGCCATCAAATGCTCCTCATATGACAAGCCTTTCAGTTCCGGAATCATGTTTGTGCACCTTTTTGGAACCCTCTCCAATGTCAGCACATCCTTTCTTAGATAAGGGGCCCAAAACTGCTCACAGTACTCCAACTGAGGCCTCACTGGTGCTTTATAAAGCCCCAACATAATCTCAAAATTAATGTTAACATTGCATATGTCTTCCTCACCACTGACCCAACCTGCAAATTGATCTTCAGGGAATCCTGCACAAAGACTCCCAAGTCCCTTTGTACCTTAGGTTTTTTAAATTTTCTCACCATTTAGAAAATAGTCTACGTCTTTAATTCTTCTACCAAAGTGATTGTACAACTGGTCTATTTTACACTTCCCAACACTATATTCCATCTGCCACATTTTTGCCCATTCTCCTAATCTAAGTCCCTTTGTAGCCTCTTCTTCCTTAAAACTGCCTGCCCCTCCACCTGTCTCCATATCATCCACACACCTGGCCTCAAAGCTATCAATTCTCTTCTCCAAATCATTGTCATATAGCATGAAAAGAAGTGGTCCCAACACAGACCCGTGTGCAATACCACTGGTCACTGGCAGCCCATCAGAAAAGCTCCCTTTAATCCCACGCTTTGCCTCCTGCCAATCAGCCAACGCTCCATCCATGCTCATATTTTTCCTGAAATACCATGGGCCCTTAACTTGTTAAGCAGCCTTGTGTGGCACCTTGTCAAAGGCCTTCTGAAAGTCCAAGTACACAACATCAGCTGATTCTCCTTTGTCTATCCTGGTTGTTATTCTTCAGAGAATTCTAATAGGTTTGTCAGGCAAGATTCTCCCTTAAGGAAGCCATGCTGACTATGGCCTATTTTATCATGTACCTCCAAGTACCCTGAAACCGCATCCTTGCCAATCAACTCCAACATCTTCCCCACCAATGAGGTCAGACTAGCTGGCTTATAATTTCCTTTCTTCTGCCTCTCTCCCTTCTTGAAGAGTGGAGTGCCATTTGCAATTTTACATTCCTCTGGAACCATGCCAGAATCAAATGATTCTTTAAAGATAATTATGAGAAGAGGCAAATCAGTAGGGTTGAGAGGGATAATCAATCAGCCATGATGGAATGATGGAGTAGACTCAATGGGATAAGTGGCCTAATTCTGCTCCTCTGTCTTATGGTCTTTATGGTAATACACTAGAATGATTTGCTTCATTAGTGATGCTGTTTGAGGGGATGCATTTGCACCTTTACTTGTTCCTACTTCCTTAACTCTAATATTGTTGTGCATGTCCCTCCATAGATATTTATGAAGGAGAGTGAGCGTCAAAGGCTGCAAAACATGTTGCACAAGGAGGTCCTAAGGAGGATCATTTTGCTTCAGAGTTGGTTTCGCACTGTGCTAGAGCGGCGACAGTTTCTCCAGATGAAACGAGCAATAGTTGTGATACAGGTTTGAACTGAACTGAACTGAAAGCTGCTATAATAATACCCTCTGCACTAGTTTAACACTAAGCTTGAAAGGAAGCAGATCTGATGGCAAGCAACAATAAGTAACACTCTGCTGCATCCATTTATTGTCCAAAGTGTTGCCTGTTTGGTGCAAACAGCCTGTGCTGTAAACCTTGATGATACAACTGGTCAATTTTGTTTGAATCCCCTGAGTCTGCTGACTTTTAAAATAACTTTATCTTGTTTGCTTAACTGTCAATTCTTTGCAGACCTGTTTTGGTTCTCACACATTAGGAATTGGGCTAAGACAACCCAAAATAGTTTTCTTTCTGAATTTTTGTAGATTGAACTTGATAGCAGAGGTAACACACACAAAATTCCTGACGCTGCCTATAAGGAGTTTGTACATTCTCTTGTGATCGCATGTGTTTCCTTTAGGTGCTCCAGTTTCCTCCCACGGTTCAAAGATATACCAGTTGGTAGGTTAATTGGTCTTTGTGAATTGTCCTGTGATTAGGCTCGGATTAAATCGGTAATTGCTGGGTGGTGCACCTCGAAGGGCCTATTCTGTGCTGTACCTCAACAAAAATCATTTTCTTTTTAAATGCTGGAGGAACTCAGCAGGTCAGCATCTGTGGAGAGGAATAAACAGTCAATGTTTCAGGCTGTTTCTGTTGACTCTTTATTCCCTCCCATAGATGCTGCCTGACCTGTTGAGTTCCTCCAGTATTTTGTGTGTGTTACTCTGGATTTCCAGATTCTGCAGAATCTCGTGTGTTTATTGAACACAGATGGCTGAAACCAGCTGTTAATTCCCCCTTCCCAACATGTACATTCTCCTCAACGAATTATGCTGGGTTTTTTTTTACTATTCGGTTACAAAATTAGGTTAGGCATCCTTTTTGGAAAAATGCCTTTTTAACAATATTTGTTGATTTTTATGGCAACACAAGCAGAAGTGATGTATTCCAAATTTTCTCTGTTTTTCCTCTTTTCAACTTTCCTTTGCAGAATTATTGGCAAAGCTACAAAATGAGGCAGAATCTCATTTGCACAAACTCCAGTGTCTTAGATGCAGCAGCAACCAGTATTCAGGCCATGTGGAAAAGCTACAGCCAGAGAAAGATGTACTTGCAAATGCGTGATGCGGCTATTGTTATACAGAGGTGCTGGCGAGGTTATTGCAGGTGCAAGCTTGCAGCACTCTGCATTCAAACATATTGGAGAAGGTACAAGGAAATGCAAACGTACAGAGCTTTCAGGGATAGTATCATTAAGATTCAAGCAGCAAACAGAGGATTTGTTGTGCGGCGCAGGTAATTAATTGTACAAGACTTGTTTTTGTCTCTTATATGCCTAAATTTGAACTAATTCTTGACCATTTGCAGAAATGTATATAGCATGTAGGTCATAGATACTCTCACTGCTACCCCTTGTAATTTACATTCAGGTTAGAAATATAAGAACGTAAGACATACGAGCAGAATTAGGCTATTTGGCCCATTAGGTCTGCTCCACTATTTGATCACGGCTGATTTATTTTCCCTCTCAATCCTATATTCCTCCCTTCTCCCAGAACCTTTGACACCCTTACAAAACAAGAAGCTATCATTATCCGCTTTAAATACACCCAGTGACTTGGCCTCCGCAACTGTGTGTGGCAATGAATTCCACAGATTTACCACTCTGGCTAAAGAAATTCCTCCTCTTCTAAAGGGATATCTGTATTTTGAGGCTGTGCCCTCTGGTCCTAGACTCTCCCACTATCAAATTTTTAAAAAAAACCTCACTAAGTCCACTCTATCTAGGAGTTTCAATATTCCATAGGTTTCAATGAGATCTCCCAAATTCTTCTAAGCTCCAGCAAGGTCCAGAGCCATCATGTGCTCCTCATATGTTAACCCTTTCATTCTTGTAAATGTCCTCTGTTTCTGTTCAATGCCTGCACATTCTTTCTTAGGTATTGGGCCCAAAGCTGCTCACAATACTCAAAATGTGGTCTGACAGATTCCTTGAAGCATTATGTCTTTGCTTTTCTATTCCAGCCCTCTCAAAATGGATACTAATATTATATTTGCCTTCCTTGCTACTGACTCAATCTGCAAGTTAACGTTTATGGAATCCTTTGCACCTCTGATTCTGTATTTTCTCCCCCTTTAGAAAATAATCTTTGTCTTTATTCCTGCTACCAAAGTGGATGACCATACATTTCCTTGCATTCTATTTCATCTTCCACTTCTTTACCCATTCTCCTAATCTGTCTAAAGTCCTTCTGCAGACTCAACACTACCTACCCCTTCAACTGTCTTTGTATCATCTGCAATCTTGGCCACAAACCCATCAATTCTGTCATCCAGATCATTGACATACAACGTAAAAAGAAGGGTTTGCAAAACCGACCCCTGTGGAAGAGCACTAATCACCAGCAGCCTACCAGAAAAGACCCCTTTATTTCCATTCTGCCTCCTGCCAGTTGGCCGATCTTCTACCCATGGGCTCTTATCTTGTTAAGCTGCCTCATGTGGGGCACCTTGATAGAGACCTTCTGAAAATCCAAATAAGCAACTCCATTGGCTCTCCTTTGTCTACCCTGCCCGTTATTTCTTCAAAGAATTATATATTGGTTTATTCAGTTTTCAATCAAATTGGAACCACTGAGGGCATTTACTTGACCTTTTAATTAATAAAAAACAGATCAAGTTGGTAGAGTTCAACCCTTTTAATGGTCAAAACTGAATTCTTGCCTTTTATTTCAGATTGCAGGCACTGAGAAGACAAAAGTTCAAAGACAAGAGAAAACACCTGGATTATGAACAAAAAATGGGACTGGATAAAAACTTGGGGGAAAGGTTTTCTAAGCTCGCTGTATCTGATCAAGACAAATTAGAACTAAATGAGAGCCCTGCTTCAAAGGAGACTGACATTCAGGATGTACCTGCTGACTGTAACGATGTATCCCTAGACATGCAGGGTGGAGCATTCAACTTTGCCAGTGTTACAAATTTGCTCCAGGATGTTACGGTGAGGGAGAGACCAAAATCATTGCCTGGGGACCCTGAGAAGCAGAAAGTGGTGCGTGCCAAACGACACAGTCGGAGAATGAGAGAATTGGAGCAGGCCATATTCAGTCTTGAATTGCTGAAGGTGAGATCAGGAGGTGTGTCTCCCTCAGAGGAGGGGCGCTGGTCTAATGAGCTGATTTCTGATAGTGTGAACTCCTTGTCTCCTCAGGGAACACCAGACAGTGAGAGCTCAAGAGGTAGTTTTGAAGTACCCATTGGCGATGATGGCCAGAAGAGACACCTCTGTTTATTTGTTTGTGATGACCTGGTGTCTGATTCCAGCCTACAAACTGCTCAGGATAATCTTTCAACCAGTCCAAAAGTCAATGATCATGATTTATCCACTGGTCTGCAACTCAATGGAAATAACCTGTCTTCCAGTCCTCCTAATAACACTAATTGTCATAGTCATGTTTCTGTGTCTCCTGAAATAGCCAGTGGAGAATTTGAATTTCAAATATCAAGTTCTGAAGATCGACCTCCCAGTCTGAGACCAGTAGAGAGTCTGTATTCTAGTCCCAAGCTGGATTCATGCTTGTTGCCCGATCACGACAGTGTACCCAGTCACCTGGTACCAAATGACAACACTGCTGTAGGCGTTGATGACTGTAAGATAGAAGACATTACCACTGAACCCAAACCAAACGGAGAAGGAGCTGACAAAGCTTTGCCAAACTGTGCTGAACTTGCTGTAATGGATGACGCAAGCATAGATTCCTTCTCACATACTAAAGTTTTAGAAAAGCTTGAATGGTTGAATGTACAGCAAGCAGAGAGACAAAAGCAAAAACAGCAGCAGGATGAGAAGGAGATGATGGAACAGATAAGGCAGCAGACAGAAATCCTTGAGAAACAGCGCAAGGTTTTTGAGAAGCAGGAGAAGGACATGTTTGAGAAACATAGAGGGGAAGCTCTGCAGAAGATAGAGCAGGGCAGACAGAATGATTCCCCTCCGGTTTATTCCAAATCTCCAAGCAAGCAGGCAGACAGGCCCCAGTCTTATCTTGTCATGCACTCGGACAGAAAATGGGATCCAAGTTCAGAAAATCCTTCAACAACAAGTACTGAGGCTAAGTTAGTGAACACTGCAGAATCTTTTGATGTAGACACTATCTCAGGTCTACCCACAGGAAGAAACAGACCAGTGAGCATGTTTTTTGAAACAAAAGAACTGCAGCCATCTGGCCAACAAGAAATTAATAAGCCAGCTGGCTGGACCCCGAAGCTGAGCTTGGAGTCCCGTGAAACCTTTCCTAATGCAGAGCGTCTCCGAAAGGCTGCACCTCAAAAAGGGAGTGCAGGCACTAAAGAAGAGTCACCCAGTAATATTGCCAAGGACAGGACCAATGCCCTATTCTTTTTGCCAAAAGACAAGAATACACTGAGCAAGTAAGTTTCTTTTCTTGATGATTCAGGAATACAAATAAGCTTTAGAGGTTTGGGTAAAGTCCTTGAGTGGTCGTATATTAATATACAACACCAGTAGAATAACCAGTGAATGCTTGGTCATAAGACAAACATTGGCCAGAGAGTGATGATGGAACGCTCCAACTGTGGAAAGGGTCATAGAGAAGTACAGCAAGAAGCAGGCCCTTCGACCCATCTAGTGCATGCCGAAACCATTTAAACTGTCTATGCCCATTGACCTGCACTGAGAGCATAGCTCTCCATATCTCTACTATCCATATACCTACCCAATATTCTCTTAAACACTGAAATTGAGCTCGCAGGCACCATTTGTGGGGAGCTCATCCCACACTCTCATGACTCTTTACTACCACTGTCTATCTTCTCTCACAATGCAAATGTCTAATCCAATTTACTACCTCATCCTGAATGACAAGCGACTGAACCTTCTTGACCTGCCTCCCATGTGGGACCTTGTTAGATGCCTTACTAAAGTCCATGTAGACAACATCCACTACCTTGCCTTTACCTACTTTCCTGGTAACTTCCTCGTAAAATGCTATAAGATTGGTTAGATGTGACCTACCACGCACAAAGCCATGCTGACTACCCTTAATCAGTCCATGTGTATCCAAATACTTATATAACCAATCTGTTAGAATACCTTCCAATAACTTTTCCACAACTGATATCAGACTCACTGGCCTATAATTTCCTGGTTTCTGTTTAGAGTCGTTTATAAACAGCAGAACAACATTGGCTATCCTCTAATCCTCCAATCCTCCGGTACCTCTGCTGACTCGAAGGATATTTAAATCTCTCTGCTAGGGCCCTGGCAATTTCTGTACTTTCTTCCCGTAGGGTCCGTGGGAGCACCTGATCAGGGCCTGGGCATTTATCCACCTTGATTTGCCTCAGGGTAGCAAACACCTCCTCCTCTATAATCTGTACAGGATCCATGAAGTTGATGCTGTTTTGCCTCACTTCTATAGACTCGGTACCCTACGCCTGAGTAAATACAGATACAAAGAATTCATTTAAGATCTTCCCCATCCGTTTTGGCTCCGCACGTGGATTACCATTCTGGTCTTCCAGAGGACCGATTTTGTTCCTTACAGTGCTTTTGCTGTTTACATATCTGTAGAATCCCTTGCAATTCTCCTTCACCTTGTCTGCTAGAGCAACAATGCCACCTTTCAGCTCTTCTGATATCTTTCTTAAGTGTTCTCTTGCATTTCTTTTACTCCATAAGCACCTCATTTGTTGCTATACACCTATAGCTGCTATGCAACTCCTTATTTCCCTTAACCGGGGTCTCAATATCTCTTGAAAGCCAAGGCTCCCTACACTTGTTATCTTTACTTTTTATTCTGACAGGCACATTTAAACTTTCTACTCTCAAAATTTCATTTTTGAAGCCATCCCACTTTCCAAGGACACCTTTGTCAGAAAACAGGCTGCCCCAATCCGCACTTGCCAGATCATTTCTGATGCTGTCAAAATTGACTGTTCTCCAAATTAGAAGCTCAACCTGTGGACCTGACCTATCTTTTTGCATATTTACTTTGAAACTAATGGCATTGTGGTTACTAGATGCAAAGTGTTTCCCTACACCAACTTCTGCCCTGTCTCATTCCCTAATAGCAGATCTAGTATTGCACACTTTCTCATTAGGACTTCTACATGCTGATGAAGGAAACTTTTCTGAACACATTTGACAAACACTATCCCATCTAGTCCTTTTACAGTATGGGATTCCCAGTCAATTTGTGAAAAGTTAAAATCACCTGCTATAACAACCTTATGTTTCTTGCAACCGTCTGCGATCTCTGTACAAATTTGTTCCTGTAAATCCCTATGATTGTTGGGAGGCCTGTAATATAGCCTCATTAACCTGGTAATATCTTTCTTATTTCCCAGTTCCACCCATAAAGCCTCACTAGTCGAGTTCTCCAGTCTGTCCTGACAGAGCACTGCTGTGACAATTTCCCTGGCTAGTAACATGTCCCCTCATCTTTTAATCTCTCCCGCTCTCATCGCGTCTGAACCAATGGAACCCCAGAATATTAAGCTGCCAGTTTTGTCCCTTCTGCAACCAAGTCTCACTAATGGCTACAACATCATAATTCCATGTGTTGATCCATGCCCTGAACTCATCTGCCTCTCCTACGTTACTTGCATTGAAATATACACAGCTCAGGACACAAGTCACACCATGCTCAACCTTTTGATTCCTGACTTTGTCTGAGGTCTTACTATTATCTGCCTCTGGAACCTCTCCAGTAGCTCCTCTGGCACTCTGAATCAGAATCAGAATACTGGATTTGGATTCTGATTCCCTGGTTCCCATCCCCCTGCAACTCTAGTATAAAGTCCACTGTGCAGCATGAACAAACCTTCTTGCTAGAATATTAGTCACGCTCCATTTCAGATGCAAATAGTCCCTCCTTTGCAGGCCCCACCTTCCCTGGAAGAGAGCCCAGTGATCCAAAAATCTTAAGCCCTTCCTCCTACACCAACTCCTTAGCTATGTGTTAAAACTGTATTCTGTGCCTTGTTCTGGCCTCACTAGCACGTGGCATGGCTAGCACTCTTAAGATCACAACACTGGAGGTCTTGTCCTTTAACTTGGCACCTATCTCACTATACAGAATTTCATCACTCATCCTACCCGTGTCATTGGTGCCAACATGGGCCACGATCTCCGTCTGTTTACCCTCCCACTTCAGAATACTGAGGACTTGATCCGAGATATCCCAGATCCTGGCCCCCGGGAGGCAACATACCATCTAGGAATCCTGTTGTCACCCACAGAACCTCCTGTCCATTCCCCTAACTAACAAATCCCCACAATATGCCTCTTCTTCCCCACCCAACTTCTCTTCTGAGTCACAGAGCCAGACTTTAGTGCCAGAGACCCGACCATTGTGACTTTACTCTGTTAGGTCAACCTCCCAACAGTATCCAAAGTACTCCAGGGGTACTCTGCACTGGCTCCTTAACCCCTTTCCCCTTCCTGACTGTCACCTAGTTTCCTGTGTCCTACACATTGGGTGTCTCTATTTGTCCTATCTATTACCCCTTCAGCCTATCAAATGATCTGAAATTCATCCATTCCAACTCCTTAACTCAGATTGTTAGAAGCTACAGCTGGATGCGCTTCTCACAGTTGTAGCCATTAGGGACACTGGAGGTCTTCCTGCTTCCCACATCTCACAAGAGCATTCAACTATCCTGCCTGGCATCTCTACTATCCAACCTGAGCAAATATAAAGAAGGGAAGGAAAAAAAAAGCAACTTTACCTAGAGCTTTTCGTTTTTGCCTTCTCTCACTCAAGCCTCTCCTTGCTAAAACCTGGAAGAGCTAATGCCTCCAGATCACCACTCTGACTCTGTCCATTCAGATGATGGCTGCCGTGCTTGTCCCTGCCTTCCTTTAATTTGCATTTGCTCATCGGTCACTGTTCAAAGCTCAAGTCACTTGCTTATTCTGTTCCAGCAATTATGACATGGGATGGAGTTTGCTGAGTTTTTTACAGAAATAGTAGGGTACTAAATGGCTGAAGAAACAAGTGAACAAAGTACACAAATGTTTGCTTTGACTACTTTACATGTCAACTAAGAAGGATTTTATTAATCACACCTATTAGTGGTTAAGTCACAGGTGACAGTTAATTTTGCTTTGTTGAAGCATATACACTCAGTGTAGCGACTTTATTTGGTACCGCCTGTACATAATAAAGTAGCCACTGAGTGTATGTTTGTGGTCTTCTGCTGCAACCCATCCACTTGAAGGTTCGACATGTGCATTCAGAGATGCTGTTCTGCACCCCACTGTTGTAAAGTGTGGTTATTTGAGTTACTGTCTCCTTCCTTTCAGCTCAAACCAGTCTGGCCGTTCTCCTCTGATCTCTCTCGTTAACAAGGCGTTTTCAACCGCAGAACTGCTCACTGGATGTTTTTTGTTTATCACACCATTACCTGTAAACTCTAGAGACCATGAGAATCCCAGGAGATCAACAGTTTCTGAGATACTCAAACTATCCTAACTGGCATCAATAATCATTCCATGGTTAAAGTCACTTAGATCACATTCTTTCCCCGTTGGATATTTGCTCTGAATAACAATTGAACCTCTTGGCATTGCATGCTTTTATGAATGTGCTGCTGTCAATGATTGGCCAATTAGATATTTGCATTTACGAGCAGGTGTACATGTAACCTAATAAAGTAGCCACTGAGTGTAGATTATAGAAAACTTCGTGAATCTGGCAAAAATGCATTAATGTAGAAAGCAGTGCAATGAGCATTGTCTTCCTCACAGTGAGGTAAAGGGTGCAGGCAGAACCTACTGACAGTAATTAGGCTTTGTAGCTTCAAAATGCTTTGTAAACAAATTTTACATGCAGGCAATGATTAACTAAAGTGTATTCTGTCCCTTGACATTTTGTTTGTACTTGCATCCACTGGTCCATATCAGAGCATCTTATTATTTTGGTAGATTATGTTCATAGACCTGCTTTTTCATCAAAATGAACAGTATACACAAATGTGCAAAAGTGAAGTTAAAAGACTATTGTGACAACCTGATCTATATGCAGCCTTATTCACAGTTCTGCCCGACCTATGTAACATTACTTCCCAGAGAAGCAAAACAATAGTTCCCTGAGAAACAGAGAAAATTAACCAAGCAATTTTACCCATTCATGCCACAAAGAATTAACTACTTATGTTTATCTGACCCTAGTTGTGTGATGACTTGTGTCAATGACATTTTGTATTTAAAATATTCAAATTTGACCTCATTATAGTGTCGCAGGGACTACTCAGAACAGTAATGTTCATATAAAGCTTCAAGGATACTTGGCTTCATTAAGCTGAACATAGAATACCAGAGCTGGAGGGTTATGGTACAACTTTATAAAGCATTGGAGCGTTGTGTGGTTACCACATTGTAGGAAGGACATCATTGTTTTGGAGTGAGTGCAGGGGATATTGTTGCCTGGGAACATTTCAGAGGAAGGACTGAATAGACTGAGATCTATTTCTTGGAGTAAAGAGGCTGAAGGGTACCTCATTTGTACATGCAAAACTGAGAGGGACATAGATTGGGTAGATAATAAGAAACTTCCTCACAGCAGAGATTATTTTAAACTAGCAGGCATAGGTTTAGCGTAAGATGTGTAGAACATTTCAAGGGAATGTAAGGAAGAATTTTTTTCCGACTCAGATAGTGTTTGGAATCAGGAACACTAGTGACCTGATAGTGAACACACAATATTTGAAAACTATCTACATGAACATTTAAATCACTGAGATGTGCAAAGCTTTGAACCAAGCACTAATAGGTAAGTTTGGCATCAATAGGTACTTGTTGATTTACATGGACATTTTAAAAAAAATCAATACCAATACAACTATCGGTCTTCCAAACCAACGTGGAACCTGTGCAAAATTGCATACTGGACTGTGATGGAGATTAGGTGACTGGAGGCATAGAACTGCAGTTCTACAGTGTGGCAGAATTGAAGAATTCAGTAGAGCCTTGAGGAAATTTTAAATGGAAATGAAGAAACAGGCTTGCAAGAGAATAGAGTGAAAGTGGCATCCAATAAAGTTACAGGCACAGAGTCACAGAATATGGAAACAGACCCATCAGTCTGTCCATCCACGCTGATCAGGATGCCCACTTGAGTAAGTCCCATCTGGCTGTGTTTGACATATATCTCTTTAATTCTTTCCTGTCCATGTATCTTTCCAAATGTTGGTGTACCCGCCTCAACCAGTTCATCTGCCAGTTCGTTCCCTGTCTCCTTAGAGAATTAGGAAAATACGCCACAAAGTTTGTGTATAGAAGTAGAATCTAAAGCAGGTACATGTGCTGATGGAGTGCACTCTTTTTGCAGTAAAAATTGGAAAGGCATTGAATACTTACATCATTTATTAAGTCACTTGCTAATCAGTGTTTTGAGAGCATATAGACCTTTTTGGGTTTTTAATTTAGAATAAGTCTTAGTACTTTTGAAATGGTCTGTTAAGAGTTTTCCCCTACATAGTTTCTTGTTACCTGAAATAAGTAATATTTTGCAGTGTTGCAATAAAAAATCTGTTCTAATTTGGATAGGTTGATTATGAAGGATTGGATGTCTTGAAGATTGGTTGTTGTGCAGATTGCCCTTGACAAGAAAATAGCATTTGTGCCACAATGGTGCCTGGCAATGCCCATAAAAGGAGCCTCACCACTTACTTTTGACATTTGTTGGCTTTATAATCCCAGCATCAACGTCCCAGATGCCACAATTTATCAGCCACGTGAAACCGTGACAAGGAGAGCAGTTAAGAGGTTATTCCTGCAATGAGTGGCTTCCTGACCCATTAAATTTTTTACCACCAGATGTGAGGTACAAGTCCAGAGCATTATAGAATCCTTTCCATTGCCTTGATCTGTTCAGCTTCCTGTGATTACATGGGTTTCCTCCCTCATCCCAAAGGCATGCATTGGCTGGTTAATTATTCTTGTTATGTAAATAATTGGAGTTGGTTTATTATTGTCACATGTACCGAGATGCAGTGAAAACCTTGTCTTGTATATTGTTCATACAGATCATTCCATTACAGTGCGTTGAGGTAGAACAAGACAAAACAATAACAATACAAATAAAAGATAGTGCAGGTAGAAATAGGGTGCAAGGTCATAAGGTAGATTGTGAGGTCGAGAATCCATCTTATCATACTAGAGAATCATTTAATAGTCTTCTAACACTGAGATAGAAGTTGTCCTTGAACCTGGTGGTACATGATTTCAGGCTTTTGCATTTTCTTCCTGATGGGAGCAGGGTGAAGAGAGAATGTACATATTAAAGCAGGGAGAAGTTAAAAATGTCTGCAAATACCCTTATCAGCTTATCTGCACAGGATCTAAGGATACAACCGGGACACCATCTGGTCCAGCTGCTTTCCGCGGGTTTGCTATCTGTAAGGCTAACTGATCGAATCTGGCGGTGTTGAAGAAAGAAATGGGAGTAATGGAAATGATTGATGGATTTGGTGGGCTGAAAAGCCTCCATGTTATGTGGCTCTGAATGCAGCTTAGCTGGACCTTACTCACTACCTTAAACAGTTATTCCCTCCACATCCTGTGTACAGTGGTTGAAGTGTGTTCCATCTGCAAAGTACACAGTGGTTTGGACTGCACCAGCCAAACCTGTACCTTCCAACTTAAAGAAGGGCAAGGTGAACTGACGCACTGTCACCTGCAGTTTCTCCATAAGGCATAGGACCAGAATTAGGCCATTCAGCTCATCGAGTCAGCTCCACCATTCGGTAATGGCTCATCTATTATCTCTCTCAACCCTATTCTGCTGCCTTCTCCCAGAAATCTTTGACACCCTTACAAATCAACAACATTTCAACCTCTGCTTTAAATATACCCAATGAATTCCACAGATTCACCACCTCTGGGTAAAAAAATTCCTCCTTATTGCTTTTCTAAAGGGACACCCTTCTATTCTGAGGCTGTGCCCTCTGGTCCTAGATTCACCCACTATCTGAAACATCCTCTCCATGTTCACTCTCCTCCAGGTTGCACGCAACTTGATTTGGAAATATATTAATTGTTCTTCATCATTAGTTTTAAATACTGAAACCTAACAGCATTGTTGGAGTACTTGAATCTTATTGGTTTGCAACCAATTGGTGGCACAGTAGCTCAGCCGTTAGTACAACACTTTACTGTGCCAGTGATTGGAATATCATAATTCAATTCCCACCACTGTCTGTAAGGAATTTGTACATTCCCCCCATCACTGTATGGGTTTTCTTTGAGTGCCTCAGTTTCCTCCCACATTCCAAAATACAATATGTTAGGGTTAGTAATTTGTGGGTATGCTATATTGGTATGGCAGCATTGCAATGCTTGCGGGCTACCCCCAGGCCCCATTTCACTGTATGTATTAATATACGTGTGACAAATAAGGTTAATCTTTTTAAGTCTTCTTCACTTCATTGTGGGAAGTTAGGGAATGGGCAATATTTTCAAGTTCAAGCTTAATTGTCATTCAACCATGCACATGAATACGGCCAAACAAAACAGAGTTCCTCCGGGGCCAAGGTGTAAAGCACAGTACATACAGTCACAGCACATGGTTACAATAGCATATACAGTCACAAAAAATTAATATTAACACAGGTCCCTGAGTGGCATGACCTGTAGATTAATGGTGCATGGAACGTTGTCCTGAAGCCACGTTTCTGTAAGAGAAAGCATGCAGCAGTTCTTCATCTTGTGCTGTCGAAGGCAATCCAGCTCGTCTTCCTGGGAGTGAACACTAGAGAGCAACACTAATGGGAGAACTGCCTTGCAGGAGCTGGCCCCCAAACTGGTACTTATACCAGCGTGCCCACCGAGCCTTGTTCTCTCCCACATGCCAGTGGCGCTTCCTCCCCTGGGTGGCTGTAACAGGTGACACTAGTCCATGCAAAAATCGAGACCACACAGCTCCCCTGTCATTGGTCTCACCAATGAACCAGACCCAGTATTTTGTATTACCAATGTCCATCAGGGTCTTGCAATAACAAGACAAGTGTTCAAGATGCACATTTACACCATTTGGACCCAGAGAGTCTGCTGCAACCAAGTGTGCTGCCACCATCTTAACCGGAAATCCTACAATAATTGCTGGACTTGCCATTGATGCCAGATCTGCAGATTTTTGATTAGAAAGCTGTATTCATCCATATATTCAAAGTTTCTTTTAAATTTCTGAGCTACTGACTCTCAGTTTCACCTGCTTGTGGCTGTACTTAAGTAGTGTTCAATTTAAAGTGTGAGTCATTAATTGGGTGTTGCAAGAGTGTTGTCTAATGACTATGTAACACACAGAAGAGTGTAATCTAATAACTACTGAGATAAGCATAACAACGTGCTTTGTCATTTATAGCTCCAAATTATTTTCTTGGATTTCTTTCTATTCTTCTGAAGAGTTGATGAGGGAATTGTTAACATGCAGTTGAGTATAGAGCTAGAGTTTAATGTTCAAGGCAATGAATAATATTCTATTAATAAGACCATGAGACATAGCATCAGAACTAAACCAATCAGTTCATCGCATCTGCTCTGCCATTCCATCATGGCTGATTTATTATCCTACTCAACCCCATTCTCCTGCCTTCTCCCTAATTTAGCCTTGACACTCTGACTAATCAAGAAGTTATCAACCTCCACTTTAGATATACTCAATGACTGTCTGTCTGTGGCAATCATTTCCACAGATTCACCACCCTCTGGCTAAAGAACTTCCTCCTCATCTCTGTTCTAAGTAAACATCTCTCTATTCTGAAGCTTCATCACACTATATGTTATGGGTTTGGGTAGCTCATTTCCCAGCTTCGGAACATAATTGTCCTACCACTAATGAAGTACTTTTGAAATATAGTCACTGTTGCAGTGCAGCACCATCAGTCAATGAGGTAACTGATCGGATCATCTAGTGTTACTGAAATTACTGAAGCTTTGGCCAGGATGGAAGAGAAATCCTATTGCTTTGTTAGACACTTGGGACCTTTTACGTTCAGAAGACAGCTTGGTTTTATTTTAATTATAACTCTGAAGTACATTAGCTTTTGATAGTGCTGCACTCTCTCATTGCTGTGTTTAAGATTGTTTGTTGCCATTCTTTTGAACATGAGTCCCGGTGTGTCTCAATTAAACAAGATCCACTGTTTCTGCAGATTCATAAGGAGAAGGAAATGATTGTTACTCTGATGCAGCAGGAAAAAACACAATAAGCATAAAGAACACAATAAAAAAACAATTATAAATATAAAAGCAATCCTATAAAATGCAGTGTATAAGTAGCTGTTATATACAGTGGACTCTGTTTAATTGGGACACACTGGGATCAGTTCATTTTGGCCCAATTAAGTGGCTGCCCCAATTAGTCAAAATTTCATCGAAGTAGTTAAAAGGTGTATTTAAAAAAAGACAAACTAGTGATGATTAACTGAGTAACAATTTATCTATGAAATACAGAACAATTTAGAACACTAACAATATTTCTATGTACTATAAAACTGTCGATATCTATTAAAAGTTCTTAATAGATATCGACAGAGGAATTCATTTGCCATGTTCTTTTGATTGACTGTAAATGAACAAAATCAGCTTAGGCACCTTGTGTAGATAGTGGACTGCCAGCATACAATGCTTTTGACAATTGCATTCTCCAAATTTTCATTTTCATTGTAACACTCAAGATGATTGTCAATACCTTCAAATTCCCTTGTATTTCTTAACTTATTGAAGTAGTGAAATCATTTCAATTTCACTCCTGGTCATTTCTGGCATCTCCAAGCCTGAATGCTTAAAACAGCAGTGAGGAAAGCAGTTCTGAATTGTTTTAATGGTCACTTCTCGCCAACTGTCAGTGAGAAAAATCGCTGCTTTTTGAACACAAACTCATGCAAATGACACTATTTAAAAACTGATTGTTATATGCACAGTGTAAAATCTAACAGTGTGTGCGTGACATTTCTTACAAGAATATTTAAGTAATTTTCCATATATACAGGATTCTGACCTATTAGCCATTATTTTAAAAATGAATCCTTTAGTAAAAGGTTTTATTGGGAAAATTTATAATTTACTGTTACAACAGTACAATTACCCTTCACTTAAGATTAAGCAAGATTGGGAAGGAGAGCTTAACATGACCTTGATAACAGAGGATTGGTTGCGAATTTTGAAGTTGGTTAACTCTTCTTCGATTTGTGCCAGTCACTCTTTAATTCAATTTAAAATTGTACATCGTTACTATTTGACAAAGGAGAGACTGTCTAAAATGTTTCCTAACGTTGATAGTCATTGTGATAGATGTAAAACCGAGACAGCTACATTGACGCATATGTTATGGTCGTGTTCTGTATTGAAACAGTTTTGGAAATCTATTTTCTCTACAATTTCTAAAGCTTTAAAAACTAATTTACAACCTAATAACTTAACAGTTTTGTTTGGTATAATCCCTCAATATATTCATGGTATTTCTATATCAGACCAACATGTAATTGCATTTGTTACATTATTGGCCAGAAGGGCTATTTTATTGAAATGGAAAGATGCCTCTGCTCCCACTTTGATAAAATGGTTCCCTCAGGTGATGCTATGTCTTAGTGTGGAGAAAATCAGAAGTCGAACTTTTGATCCTCGACTTGACTTTAAGAAAAGGTGGAGTTCTTTTGCCCGCTACTATCATCTGACTTGAGTTAATTTAGATGGTTTCCTTCTGATTCTTGTATAAATGGATTTGAGTTGGCGGATTGATATTTTTTTCTTTTATGGAAGCTTGTATGGCCTATAGCTCCGGGGTTGTGCTCCCAATGGTGTTTTTTTTGTTAGCAGGTTTTTTTTTGTTTTAGTTAGTAGGGGTTCTTTTTTTTCCTCCTTTTTTTCCACAAAAAATATTCTTAACTTTATTTTTTTCTTATTATTATTGATATATTGTTTAGCTTTGTTAAGCAGTTATTTGGTATTTTAATTCCTCATTGTACATATTAACATGTTGACTTGATTACCTTAATGTGTTTTTTGTTGATCTTCAATAATTAATAAGAAAGATTTAAAATGAAAAAAAACTGCCAGTGAGAAAAATCAATGCTTTTTGAACACAAACTCAAGCAAATGACACTATTTAAAAACTGGTTGTTATATGCACAGTGTAAAATCTAGCGGAATGTGCGTGACTGACGATAGTTAGGAACTGTTTGACAACAGTCTTCTGCCCCAGTTAAGCTGCATGGTGTCCCGAATATTCAAAGGGAATTCTGGCTATTTTAACAATTTAGTTTTTGTTCTTTAAGAATTGTCCCAAATAAACGGCTGCCCCAATTAACTGATGGCCCCATTAACCGGAATCCACCATGTATATAGTATGATTATATGTATGTAAATTGACACTAGTTGTTGTGTATTTAGCCATGTGATGGTCATTGTGTTTTTTTTACCATTGATCCCGATTGTGCTGTCAAATTATGTCTTTGGTGTATTTGAGTATTATCTATCATTAATATGTTGGCGTATGGCCAAGTGGTTAAGGCATTTGTCTAGTGATTTGAAGGTTGCTAGTTCGAGCCTTGGCTGAGGCAGCGTGTGTATCCTTGAGCAAGGCACTTAACCACACATTGCCCTGCGACGACACTGGTGCCAAGCTGTATGGGTCCTAATGCCCTTCCCTTGGACAACATAGGTGGCGTGGAGAGGGAAGACTTGCAGCATGGGCAACTGCTGGTCCTCCATACAATCCTTCCCAGGCCTGCACCCTGGAAACCTTCCATGGAGCAAATCCATGGTCTCATGAGATCAATGACAAATTAATATTAAGACACACAGTAGCTTCGCAGTTAGCATTACGTTTTAGACCACCAGCTGTAAGATTGGGACTATATTCCCAGTGATTGTATGTTTTTCCCATGACCACATGTTTACTCCAGGTGCTTCAGTTTCCTCCCACAGTCCAAAGGACTAGGGTTAGTAAGTCACTGCAAGCAATGCACTTCACTCTGTTCTGTTGTTTTAATATATATGTAACAAATAAGGTTAATCTTTTATTTTACAGTGTTGACAAAGATTTTGTGAATCTGGAAAAATATCCAACTTTTTCCAAAGAAGATGAAGCTTTCAGGGAAAAGATGGTGAAAATGTCACAGCCAAAAATAACCGATGTAAGCAATTTAAATCTCTTTGTTAGATTATGAAGTTCAGGATACGATGAATCATTTGGTTAAGAGAGCACAAGTCTGTGGTGAATAAGATTTATTTAAATTAAATCTTGTACAGTGTCCAACTGTGGAAACTAACAAGACTATGATTCAGCTTTGAGATTTATAATACTCAATCCACCTTTACACTTGAGTTTTCATAAGAAGCATAAAAAGATTTAATCTTTTATTTTGTTTCTTTATTTTTTTTACCCATGCCCTATCCCCTGATGAGGCAAACTGGGTTGGGTGACAACCACCTTCCTGCAGTTTCTACCAAATAGTTTATTGGGGGTTGTCAGTCTTTGACTGTTGTGGGTGTGGGTGGGGGCAACAGTAGTGGGGAGACATTGTATCAAAGCACAATTCTGTCCCATTACTGTAACTTAACATTCCAACAGAAACTGCAGGATGGTGATTGTAGGAAAGAGCCATCATGAATGAAATGCTATCTAGCTTGAAAATCTCTGACTACTTTAAGTTAATGCTACAGCTGTATGTTCCTGCTCCTACAGAGATCTAAATATGTTTTTGTTAAACTTAGCAATGGCTTTGACCTCTGCAATATTTACATTCTTCACTACTATAACCTGTCTTTTTATTAGTGTGTTTTGTGTAGTTTTCCTCGAGGCTTATGGCGATCCAGTGCGTCATTGGGACACTGTCCTCATTGTTACGTGTTTTGATTTTTGTGTGTTATTCGGTCAATCAGGTTGCAAGACCAGTGCACAAAAAGAGAGCCCGCATGGCGCGGACCCGCTCTGATTTCTTGACTAGAAGCTGTAACGCTGAAGGGGAGGGCGAGACTGAGGAAGAGGAGTATGATGACCCCTCCATTGAGCCCCCTCTCTCCCCCAGCCAACCTAGATCTGAGCTGAGGGCCAAGGACAGTGCCGGACAGGCCTGTTACAGTGACTCAGAAATGGTAAATAAATTATGGCCAGTTGGGTGTGAGGCAAATCTGGGGGCATCTCTTTGCTAACCCTTACTATGGAGTAGAAAGCAATACTGACATCTGGAACTGCTTAACTTCCCCACCTTTCAGATTTTAGAAGGTAACACTCAATGCATTAGCACAGTGGCCTATCCTGTGGATTCTTGTCTCATGTCCACTGTGTTGTGTACTGCAGTTTTATTTTTATGCACAGTCTTTAATGTTCTTAACCCAAACAATTTTTCAGTTATTTGTCATGCAGAATATTAGTTGCATTATTGGCAATGAATGGTACAATTGTTGTATTTCAGCAGATTGAGATATAATATGCACATCCCACATTATATTTATTGAGTAGGATTTATTTTTATAAATCGCAGATTTTACTGCCAGATCTCTGAATGCAACACTCAAGTGACCAGTATTGAGATGGATTCCTACAGAATATACATTTAAAACATCTCCAGAAATGTGAAATAAAAACAGGAAATTCTGGAAATACTCAGCAGGCAGCTTCTGTGAAGAGAGAAACAGAGATAACAGTTCAGTTTGATGACCTCTCACACTGACCTGCTGAGTATTCACAATGCTTTCTGTTTTTATTTCTGGAGTTCCTTTTCAAATTTAGAATCCTGAGATTGTTGTATTTTAGGCCCTTTTCTCTATTCTGAAGCTACACAAAATTGTGTTGGTGCTTTAGAATGATCACACATTATCACACACATTTCGTCCCTTGCCTGAAATACAGCATATTTTCTCCTCAGTAGATTTTACTAATTTGACTAGCAGACTTGCATTAAAATATTTGGGTGCATCCTATTTCAGTTGCCATTCTCCAGAAGCATTCATTTGCTGTTTTCAGTTACTCAACTAATAATAATAATAAAAATAATAACTTTATGTATAGATCACTTTCCATACAGATGATGTAGTTCAATGGAATAAAAGTATAAATATGAAAATAAAAATAATCATGAAAATAAAGACGTTATTTAAAAGCCATGTTAATTAAATAGGTTTCGAGCTGTTGTTTAAAAATGACAACTGAGTCTGCTTCCCTTAATGATACTGGCATTGCTCATTTTAAGCCAAACAATAACTCAGCATAGATTGGGGGTAAAATGGAGAGAGCAAGGTCGACCTTCTTCACATCTAATTTTGATAGAGCATGTTATGAAGATTGGAAGGAACTCTATTACAGTGATACACTTGTTTAACTATGAGGCAAGAGCTCACTTCACAAGTGAAGTATTAATTACTGCAGCAACCCAAAGGATTTAACCCAGCAAGTGAAGTATTAATTACTGCAGCAACCCAAAGGATTTAACCCAGCAAGGGTTGACATTTTCAAGAGGGAGAGCCCACAAAATGAAGGATACATAAAGTAAGGTTCTTTTGAATGTGATTGAGTGTTTCCTTTTATTGCTCTGGAAATCCCTGCTAAACTCTAGATTATCTGGTCATGCTGTTATTGTACTGGATATGGGTCATTCTGTTACTAAGGTGATTTTCTACACTAGCCCCTTCTACTTCCCCAAGTTGTGATGGCCATCACAGTATTCACCTAGTCATCCTTATTTACAAGATTACTGCATGCCATAACTTACCTAATTGCACTGCATTAGTTTGCAAATTTACTTTGCTTCATTCACAATTAATGGCTCCAATCAATCTATATTCTAATATTTCAGTTTTATTAACAGCATGTGGGGCGGCTAGATGCTACCGCCTTTATTTTTCT
The DNA here is from genome assembly GCF_030028105.1 of Mobula birostris. NCBI lineage: Eukaryota > Metazoa > Chordata > Chondrichthyes > Myliobatiformes > Myliobatidae > Mobula > Mobula birostris. The sequence continues at coordinate 7,038,520 of NC_092387.1, read as the reverse complement.
TTCCCTGGCAATTTTGTATTGACTTAATAAATAAGTGCTGAGAATTTTTGTTTATTTTTTAAATAAGTGTGAACTATCAATATAATTGTGAATATTTTTATGAAGTGTCTCTTGTGAATGTTTTTCATTTCGCTTGCTGTTTTAATTTTCTATCCAAGATTATCAAACGGTTTCTTCCAAGGTATGTCATATATTGACTAAGGGTTTTATTTTGACGTATCTAATTTGTTCAAGAGTATATGGCGATGCCCATGTCTGACTTCCCTTATCCACCCCTTACCCTCATGCCGTTACAGCTTGCAAATTGCTTTCTTTGTTCACAAACTAAACACTGAAAAAGTAGAGCAGATCAGGCAGCATCAGTAAAATGAGAAAGAGTTAATTTTTTATTTTCTTGCATATGTGATAGTGTCACTGACGATCTGTAACCTGGGGACAAGTATCACTGCTGCACATCGATTGTAATGTGTTTAAGAGTGAATGAAAGACCCTTGTGCATAGATGCTTCATAATATCTTTTAACTCCTATAAGGTTTTTTTTAAAAAGAGTCAACGTTGATGACTACTTGGAAATTGTACCAGGAAAACAATTGTTACAATAATTTCCTTTCTAATAGCAGCTCATGTTCAAGTTGAAAATGTAGGTTTCGCTGGAGTAAGTGATGGGATGTTAATAAACTTGGATTGTCTGGGTGTTTGGTTGAACCAGTTCAATGGCTATTGGGCTGCTAAACGGGGAAAAAAAAGCAATATTTTTGGCCTTTCAAGTAAATTTGCCAATCACCCAGAAACTAGAATTCAGTTAAAGCAAACAACGTCCACCATCGTACTTCTTAATAAAATGAGTTGACCATCTTAGTTTCATCACTGGAGAAGATTAATGAACTGCTGAAGTTTGGTTCAAAACACATTCTATAATGTGATTAATGTAACACTGGAGATGAAATATTCACTGAACTTTATATTTTGTGTGTTTCTTGTCGGATATTCTTAATTCATCACCTTAAACTGTGACCTCCTGCCACCACAGTTTGATGGATCAGAGTAATGTAGCTGATGGTTTCCCCTGGTACATTTGAAGGACATTATTTGTAGTTGGACTCTTGAAAGTCTCCCACTATTCATTATACTTTATTCATCTGATAATAATGACCTCTTAGGTGGAATTGGAGGTAATAAAGGCCCATGTTTTTCAATTGCCTCAGAGTGCTTGACAAAAGAATGTTAATGCAAAGTTGGGTGGGGGGGGGTGGAATAGATAGGTCTTGCAGCTCTTTCATCATCATAATATTAAATAATATCCATTATAAACTTTTAACGTTTTTGGAGAGGAATCTGGAAGCTCCAGAGGTTATTGTTTCTTTTTGAGTAAATCTGATATCCATAGAAACAAGAGTTTATAGAGTTCTAACAGAATCACTTTTCAGACATCCCACCTCTCCTGGAAGTTTCAGGAGTCTCCCGCATATTGATAGTGGCTCCCTGATGCGCGCAAATTATATATAATATCCTGGAAATCGATTTTTTTGGGAGCGAGGGAGAGAGAGAGCAAGAGTGAGAGAGAGAGAGAGCGCGCCATGGCAGAGTGTTCCAAAAAAAGAAAATATGAAACGTACGTCACCCCAGACTACACTGAAGTATACCCCTGACTAATAGCGGTCAAAAATAATGACAGTGTTGCTCGCTGCACTGTTTGCAACTGTGACTTTTCTATTGCCCATGGTGGGTTAAGACTGTAAAAGACATGTTGAAGTGAGTTTAACAGGTGTCATTCGTTCATTAGCATAGCTGACGTAATTTGAACTAGCTGGCTAGCTGCTAAGGAGCTATGCTATTGCAGACATCCCACCTCTCCCGGAAGTTCCGGGGAGTCTCCCGCAAATTGATGGTGCTACCTCCCTGAAATGAGGTTTTGCAGGATGGGATGTCTGATTTTTATAGACACACATTGTACTCTCCCTAGTGCATTTCCCCATCTTGTCTTGAACTCCCCTTCCAATAAATTGGTCTTGCTTTTGTTGGGAGTTACGTTTAGAATCTTGTAGAGCTGGGTTGCAACTATTTGTGTGGGAAAGAAGTGCGGGACCAGGGAAGTGCACTATGAACAGAGCAACGTGTCTATACGATAGTGTGGATTTATGCAAGGGTACTGTTCCTTAAAATTAAAATCTGTAACATAAGTAAGTGCTGCTCCTTGAGTTTTTGAAAAGTTGTATTGTGCAATGTGAGAAACTTAGAGATACAGGAGAAAATGTTCATTATTGATTCACAAATAATAGCATTGAGATACATTTCAATTTTGTGTCAACATAATTATAAAAAAAAAGTCAGGTTCAAGTTTATGATCACCTGACTGTACATATATACAACCAAATAAAACAACAGTCCTCTGGACCACTACGTCCACAAAACATATATCACACACAGCTCATAAAACAAAATAGGTAATAAATATACAGTGTTGTGTCTCAGGCACCCTAGATTTTTTAATACAAATTTTGTTTTAGATGTTTGTTTTGTTTTCTGCATTAGTGTGTCAGTAGAAAAGACCAAAGTTTAGATGTCCACATAGTCATTTTCCAAAAACTTAATGTTAGAGAAATTCTTTGAAGAAAGTAACATATTAAGTAATAAACCACTTTTCAAGTTTAAAAAAACTGATTACTTGTAGATGTATAGCCCAGTGTACAATTAAACAGGATGCTGGTGATCAATGACATAATGATTTGAATGAATGAACTAAACCGACTAACTGAAAAAGAAACAGTGTAGAAGGAATCAAACTGGGCGAAGGACAACCAAACTATAAGGCAAGGGTGTAGCAGATGTGACAGTTTAACTCTCAAGTCATCAATTCTTACACCATGGCAAGAGTGAGCATAGCAGCAAGGCACAAAGTGGTCATCTTGCATTAGCAAGATCTCTCCCAAGCAGAAATTTTGCAGCAGACAGGAGTTTCAAGATGTGCTGTTCAAGCTCTTCTGAAGAAGCACAAAGAAACAGCAAGGTTGAGGACCAGAAATGTAGTGGCCAGTCACAGAAACTGAGTGCAGTGAATGAGAGGTCTATCAAACTGACATTCCTTCTAAATCGGAAGAAGTCCAGCACTGCTAACAGCTCTGAATTCAGAAATCACTGAAGCTCAATACACCCCTCTACAATCTGGAGAAGTCTTGTCAGAAGTGGTCTTCGTGGAAAACTTGTTGCCAAACAGCCATTCTTCCATAGTAGAAACAAGGCCAAGAGACTCACCGTTGCACAAAAACTCAAGAATTGAGAAGTACGAGTACATTCTCACCCATCACACAATACCATCAGGGAGACGTCTGATTGCTCCCAACTTCATTCTGCAGCAGGACAATGACCCCAAACACACAGCCAAGGTCATAAAGACCATCTTCAGCAAAAAGAAGAATGAGGAGTTCTGCAGCAGGTGGTATGGCCTCCACAGAGCCCTGATCTCAACATCAAGGCTGTCTGGTATACCTGAGAGAGCAAATCTGCAGAAGAACTGTGGCAAGTTTTTCAAGATGCTTGGAACAGCCTACCAGCCAATTTTCTTATAAAACTGCACGACGGTGTACCCAAGAGAATTGATGCAACTTTAAAGGCAAAGGATGAGCTTTGATATTTAGAAACTTTTCATTTCATTATTTTTGAAGGCTTCTTTGCTTTACAGAATGTTATTACATGTGCTTAAGACTTGTGCATAATACCGTAATTCATTGTTAATATATTCATTATTATATACTTCTCAGTTTCAACAATATCACTTCATTAGAACAATAAAAATCTGTTTTCTCCTCTCTGAATTCAGATCTGCTGACATCTGCATACAATTTTCAGTGGCATGGACCAGTTCTGAGACGCTCCTGATGATACAACGCCACCCTCAGGAACTATCTGAGTTTACAATTTTCTGCAGTTTTTCTGATCCTGTGCAATGGCCTCTCCATAGCAGACGGTGATGCAACTAGTTAGATAGCTCTTCACAGTATATCTGGAGAGATTTGTGACATAACAATTCTCCTCAAACCCCTAATGAAATATAGTCTCTATTGTGCCTTCTTTGCATTAATATGTTGGGCCCAGGATAGAACCTCACAGATGCTGACACCCAGAAACTTGAAGCTGCTAATCCCTTGGTGAGGACTAGTGTGTGTTCCCTCAATTTCCTCTTCATGTAGTCCACAATCAATTCCTTGGCCTTACTGATGTGGCGTGCAAGGCTGTTGCTGTGACACCACTCAACCAGCTGATCTATCTTGCTCATGTGTGCCTCCTGTAATTGACAGGGAGTATGAAGATAACAATTTGAACCGGTCACCTCCATATATATACAACCCATTTGAACTTGGTCTCCTCATACACAGGTATTCTTAATTTCCTTGAAGGAAACCTGAAGTTGCAGACCTGGTTGTTTAATCCTCATTATTTCCAATAGATTAGGGTCATGAAAGTCAATAATCAAGTCAATATTACTTGAGCATTCATGCGCAAACTTGATACAGACATGAGACCAAGTTACTCTGGGTGGTGCATTGTTCAATGTGTCAGTTCCTCATCCACTCATGTTTTCTTGCCAAAAGATATTTAAAATGTTATTTCAATTTGTTTCTGTGCCTTTTACTTTCTATATTAAATGTTACCTTAAATGTTTTAATTTTCTGAATGTACATTATTTTCTGCGAAGTAACATTTTGGTAACTAACAAATTAACTTTGCAACTTCAGGTTTGCTTTCTTTTGGAAGTTGGCCTCATTGAAACTATGGAGGCTTCTTCAGCAATGGAAATGAACCTGTCTGCCACTAATTCTACAATTTTCATTCTTGTATTTTGCTGCCATCTTAAAGATTTCTTTTGGTTAACTTTGCATACATATAAAATGGGCTTGTTGTCAAATTTTGCAAATTACCTAACTCTTTTCATGTATTCAGTTTATAAAACAACATTAAAGTCTCATCTGAAATATCTTACTCACTCATTAGCTATTCATTCTAGCACACCATAGAAAATTTAAGTGAGGAAGAGTTCCATTGTGTTTAAATGTTTTCATTGCATGGTCCTTATTTAACTTCAGATATCACAGAAGCTCTGCAATGCCTTGATTATTTTCCCACCCCAGTTTTCACAAAATGATATTCATTTCTTCAATAAAAGCATAAACATAAAACATTACACAACAATGGCATAAAAATAGATACATTGAGTTATTTTCATGTTTGAATGTGTCACTTGGCTCTCAGCCTCACTGTAATGCACTATAAAGCAAGTTTTAGTTTTGCCAAGATGAACATGTGGTTTGAGCAGAACTCATCTTTCATCTATGCACAGACCCATCACCACGTCCTGTAAGTACCTGGAAACTTTGCCATGACTATTTAACTTCAATGTGTATGAAATTTTCTCAGTCTTTTAGATGGACCTGATATATTTAGTGATTTGAAGATAAGGTGACCTTTCACATCCGTTGAGATAAACCTTTTACTGATTTACAAAAGTTAATTGTAGTGAAATGCCTACAAATCGATGCATATATCATTAAAATGATGTTTTTATTTCAAATTTGCTTCACTGATATCAAAGTCTTGCTTTCATGAGATGGTGTAACTGTATCGTCACATTTAAAGTGTCTTTGCATAGTATGATGTTTATTTATTTGATTCCATTGACCAAAATGCATTTGAATGTTGAAATCTGCAAAAATAATCCTTGTTTTTTCATTGTATCAGTGAGCCACCAAATCAACTGTAGGCAAAGACTATCTATGACCTCAGTAGTACTAACTTGTACTCTGTGTTGCAGATGCAACCTACTAGAAATGAAGACCAAAAGAAACTGCACAAAGCACAGTCACAAGATGAACTGGGCAGATTGGACTCTACTCAAAAGAATAACATCTCAGATGGCAGGTAAAAAAGACAAGACATTTTATTGTGATTTGGTGCTGATCTTCCTGGGAAATATTTGAAGTTCTCCAGTTCCTCCTCAAGTCTGATGGAGTGGGAAGCATTGCAAGTCATTTCTCCCGATCTTGTCATTAGTTTTAGTTGTTGGAGGAGAGATAGAAGAATATACAGCAGTCGTGATGAAGGGTCTCAGCCTGAAAGATCGAATGTTTATTCCTCTCCATAGATGCTGCCTGACCTGCTGAATTCCTCCAGCATTTTGTGTGTGTTACTCTGGATTTCCAGCATCTGCAGGATTTTGTGTTTGTACTGTAAATATGTTCACTCTGTGGACATGCCTAATAGTTCTAATATTGGAAGATATTTCTAAACTTGCATTAAGAAAAGTATTTAAGTGTGTTTGCTGATTTTTAAACTTTCATTTAAATTTGGCAATAAACGGGACATTCTGCTATGCTTTAACCCAAATCTTGAAATTCAGGTGAACAAAAGGCACAAGTTTCATTTCTTTTCTTTTCCTGAATTCCCTGTTAATGTAGAGTGAGCTCTGCACCTTTCCTAGTTTCCAATCAGTTGTCAGTCACACTTGTCCTTAATATCTGGGATCAATCATCTAGTTGGAAACAAGAGCAAGCTAAATATATTTATTTCAGATGAACTAGTCACCTTAAATTCTAGGACTCTTCCATATCTGTATTGTTACTGTGTAAAAGGACCTATGATTATAGCAGCTGGGAATACTTTAATGTTTCTCGCGTATCATGGAAGGGGATATGATCTGCAGCCATGAATCGCTTTTACTGCTATGGACATAGATGTTGGTGGAGAAACTAAAATTATGACTGAAATGCATAACAGTTAGTAAAACAAACACAAGATTCTGCAGGTGCTGGAAATCCAGAGTAAGACACACAAAATGCTAGAGGAACTCAGCAGGTCAGGCAGCATCTAAGGAGAGGAATTAACTGTCAACATCTGATGAAGGGATTCAGCCTGAAATGTCACTGTTAATTCCTCTCCTTAGATACTGCCTGATCTGCTGAATGCCAATTAGTTTCTCTTTGCAGTTTACTGTAAATATTTGTGTAATCTAACTTGCTGCTCATTATGCTGCTGGGGTTTAGGGCAGCAATGAAGGTCCTCCATCTCTTGTGTTCGGAGTTTCCTTCATCATGACAGTAGCTTCCTTCTGGTTTTCACTACTGTCAGTCATGCAAGTCCCAAGTGAAGACTCAGGAATACCGTCACACTCAGATGTAGAAGGGTTTTCATTGCTGTTTCTGTAACCATTTTGTTTTACCAGGCAGGGTTGTTAGCCCTGAACTAAACCCCTGAACCTGGAGGGCTGATGGACCACTCTTAGTGTGGCCTCTACCCTTTGACCTGTTTGGCATGGGTGACCCGACCAAGTGCCAAGGGATAAAGTCCTGATGCCAGCCAACATAGCTCTCTGGGTCGTTGAGGCACACAAGCCCCCAGATGACAAGGCTGTGGTCCTCTTGGTGGTGTGTGATCTAAGTTAATGTATATTTTCCTGTTCTTTGATTTCTAAATGTAGAGCTTCGAAGGGTCGAATGAGATTCTGGGGAAATAAAAAACAGGGGGAAAAGAAATTGTTGAAAGAGAAATTGGCCACTCAATCAGAACTCCAGGAACTGAGTATAGATCAAGATGTCCAGGGATCACAGTGGCATCGAGAGCTTAAACCTAGTGAGACCTCACTCAGTCTGCCACTGCCAGAAGGAAGAGAGTGTTCATTGAAAGGTAAACATAAATGACTCATTTCAAATAAGTTGGCTTTTGTCCAGCACTGTGCATTTTTCAGAAATCCTTCACTGTTCTTCCTGTAGCTTGGAGTATGATTATTGTTACAGAATTGTGATTATACTTTGTTTACTTGTAGCACTTTTGCACAAAGTGATATGAATGCCATGTATATGTTTGGTGATGTGAGGGAGAACAATGGCCAAGGACATGGGTTTAACTCCTGTTTTCTTTGGGGTACCATACTGTACACATCCATCTGAACCACTGGAAAAAGCAAATGTTTAAACTAATTTGCAAAACTTTGCCTGCAATATTAAGAATTATCAACCCAAAGTAGGGTGTGAAGCTTTTGTTCATCTTTTTAATTCACTGTCAAAGACGACGTAAAGCTATAATCTATTTTTCATCAGTTTCTTTTTGCCTGAGGCTGATCTTGTTGTTCTATGATATTTATCCACATTGAGGTAGAAATAGCTTCAAATGATTGTCTACAACTTTTTTTATTTCATGATACTCCATTTAAATTTAAAGGCACCCGTTAGTCTTGCGAGACCATGGATCTGCAGCTGGAAAGTCTTCACTCTCCAGGGCACAGGCCTGAGCAAGGTTGTATGGAAGACTGGCAGTTGCCCATGCTGCAAGTCTCCCCTCTCCACGACACTGATGTTGTCCAAGGGAAGGGCAAGGGTCAATACAGCTTGGCACCAGTGTCGTTGCAGAGCACTGTGTGGTTAAGTGCCTTGCTCAAGGACACATACTAACTAATGATACTCCATACAAACTAATGAAAATTAGAAGTGCAATAAAGGTCATGTTGCCTGAACTTGGACAGCTGAATCGCATGGATAGGAGTTGATGTCTATCCATTGGTTTTGCTCAGCAAAACTTAATCTCAGTTTTCTGGCTCTAACCTTAAACAATGTTTTGGGTATAGGTTCCTCTCCTCTGCTATCAGATTCCTGGAATGGACAATGAACCTATGAACACTATCTCACTGTTTTTCCTTCCTTTTTGCACTACTTAGTTAATTATTTTAATATATAATATACGCTGTAACTTATAGATTTTTATTATCTATTGCAGTGTACTGCTGCTTTAAAACAACAAATTTCATTCCATATGCCAGTGATTCTGAACTTTATGGACAAAGTTGTGTTGCAGTTTGACCTGCTGTCCATTAAGCTGTGTTGAATGAGGAGGAATGAATGAGAAGACCCTATGGTCCTGGGAGATAGAGCGAGGTTTTAGTGGCCCCCAGGAATATTTTTAATGAGTGGCAGATTGGGGATTCAAGATGGTTTAATTTCACTTCCAGAAAATGATAAAGTAGTGGTGGTTTGGGGTGTGGAGGAGTGGGTTAGTAGGTAGAGGTGTTGATTAGTGTTATTGCTTGGAGACAGTAACTGTTTTTGATTCTGGTGGTCCTTGCATGGATGCTATGTAGCCTCTTCCCTGATAGAACCTTGGTGTATGTTAAAGGTGGGACACTTTTAAACAGTTTTATGAGTGATACCTGGAGACATTTAAAAAGAAAGATTGTTTTAAAAAGATTAAAAGCTGAAGAACAAACATGAAACAAAACACTAAGGAATAATTAAAATAAAGTAAACATGTAATTGAGTTTACCTTATCTTTAACTAATCTAATCTGCAGGGCTGGGAATCCCTATTCAAATTAAGTTTCTGTTCTTATGCCAGGTCTGAATCAAGGAAGTGGATTCCACAGTATGATGCATGATTAGGCTTCTCTGGTGACTCCACATGGAGTCCAGCAACGGAGAAGAGTGATCGATACACTCTCACATTGCAGACCCGCTGTCTGGTCAGCGTAATCTGGCCAGATAACTTGGTAATATCCGTGCAAGATGCCATTCACAACATCAAACTTCTTCTTTCAGTACTTATATCCCATCCAGCCCAGCATCTGACTGAATTTTATGTCTTTTTTTTTAGATTATGAGGACACGCAGTCCTCTTTTATTGTCGTTTAGTAATGCATGCATTAAGAAATGATACAATGTTCCTCCGGTGTGATATCACAGAAACACAAGACAGACCAAGACTGAAAAACTGACAAAAACCATGTAATTATAGCATATAGTTACAACAGTGCAAGCAATACCGTAACTTGATGAAGAGCAGGTCATGGGCATGGTAAAAAAAAAAAAAAAAAAGTTCAGAGTCTCTGGAAAGTCCCATGATCTCGTGCAGATGGGAGAAGGAAGAAAACTCTCCCTGCCATGCTTCCACATACTTGCCGATGTAGCATCCTGGAAGCACCTGACCACAGTCGGACTCTGAGTCGTCCAAAAACTTCGAGCCTCCAACCAGCCCTCCGACACTGAGCACCGAGCACCATCTCTGCCGAGCGCTTCGACCCCAACCCCGGCCGCCAGCAGTAGGCAAACCCGAGGATTTGGGGCCTACACTCCGGAGATTCTCGATCGCACAGTAGCAGCAGCAGCGAACCGGGCATTTCAGAAATTTCTCCAGATGTTCCTCCGTGCTTCTCACGTCTGTCTCCATCAAATCAGAATTGTGCACAGCCCCATTTAACAAATACGATATCATTTCACCGGAAAGGTCGCGCACGCTGCGTCACGCCGCCATCTTCTCCTCCCAGATTTTACAGTGTGCCTTTATTAGTTTTATAGTGACTCTGGGCCAAGTAAAATAGCTGCCAACTTCTAGACACAAGTTGCATGCCCAGTATATCATTTGAGTTCAAAAGCTTATCTTGCGGAGGTAATCAATGCTACAAGGCACCCCTGAAGAAGTATAAAATGGAAGGGAAGGAATAAGCAACGCATTGATAAAAGTTGCTGGTGAATGCAGCAGTGTCCTGACGAAGGGTCTCGGCCTGAAACGTCGACTGTACCTCTTCCTAGAGATGCTGCCTGGCCTGCTGCGTTCACCAGCAACTTTTATGTGTGTTGCTTGAATTTCCAGCATCTGCAGAATTCCTGTTGTTAGCAATGCATTGATACTCTTTTTAAAAGGTATGTAGGTTGGAAACAATGTTGCAATGTGATGGAAGATCTACTGGTGGTGAATGAAAACACTATGCTAGTCAAATTTCAGGTTATGTAGTCAAATGCATTCTCTTTCACACTCTCTCTCTTTATCTCTCTCTCTCTCACTCTCTCTATCTCTCTCACTCTCTCTCTCTATCTCTCTCACTCTCTCTATCTCTCTCACTCTCTCTCACACTCTCCCTCTCACTCTCTCTCCCCCCCTCTCTCCCCCCTCTCCCTCCCCCCTCTCCCCCCTCTCCCCCTCTCCCTCTCCCCCTCTCCCTCCCCCCTCTCCCTCCCCCTCCCCCCCTCCCCCCCCTCCCCCCCTCTCTCCCCCTCTCCCCCCTCTCCCCCCTCTCCCCCCTCTCCCCCTCTCTCACTCTCCTTCACTCTCCCTCATCCCCCTCTCCCCCTCTGTGTGTCTGTCTGTCTCTCTCTCTCTCTCTCTTTTTTCTCTCTCTTTTTTCTCTCCTGCCCCCCCACTCATATTTTGGTGTAGACATTTTCAGATTTATTTAACCCAAACCTTAATTCATTATGAGTGTTCTGTAACACAGTTGCATTTTGTCCTGGTTGAGTTGTGTGAGTATTTTCTGTCTTGAAAGTTGTTTGCCTTCCCTAATGAAAATTAGTTGAAGAGTTAGACAATAACTACGTAGTTTATTGAATAGTCTGATTGCAATTATAAGAGGGCCCTGGCTAGATCAAAGCTGACAAATTCTTGCTGCTCTGAAGGATATTCTTACCATTGCAGTAGGGCAGGGGTCCCCAACCTTTTTTGCCCTGCAGACCAGTTAATATTGACAATATTCTTGCGGACCGGCTGACCCGGGGGAGGGTTATGCTGTTCGGGGGCGGGGGGGGGGGGGGGTGTTAATCACGACCGGAATATAGATGGTAAGCGGCTAATACACTCGCTTTCATTTCTAAAAGGGTTTATCTAACAAATTTATTATTAAACACACAGCGCACATTTTCCTTGCATGAATATAGTGATAAATCAATTATCGGGGAGGACAGGGGAGCTTGAAGTAAGTGTTGAACGAACTTCCAGTAGAAGTGGTAGAGGCAGGTTCGATATTATCATTTAAAGAAAAATTGGATAGGTATATGGACAGGAAAGGAATGGAGGGTTATGGGCTGAGTGCAGGTCGGTGGGACTAGGTGAGAGTAGCGTTTGGCACGGACTAGAAGGGCTGAGATGGCCTGTTTCCGTGCTGTAATTGTTATATGGTTGTAAAAGTCACTTATAAGTCAATAGCATCATAACATTTTAAGTAACATTTGGATATTAAACACACAGCACACATTTTCCCCGTATGAACTTATAAAGTCATTGCAACACACCAATATCGCTGAATCAGTGGGAGCCCTGGGCTTGTTTCCCTGCAACAAGACGGTCCTATCGAGGGGTGACGGGAGACAGCGATACTCGAAGGGGGTTCCTTATGTCCAGTCTATTCCGCAATTTAGTTTTCGTTGCATTCATTGCAGAGATATATTGGAAATGGAAGCAACGTTTTCAGTGCTTTCGTGGCTACCTCAGGATATTTAGCCTTGACTTTGATTCAGAATGCCGGCAGAGATGTTATGTCAAACATACTTTTCAGCCCGCCATCGTTTGCAAGCTCAAGGAGTTGATCTCCTTCCCGCACTGACATGGATGACGCGCGGGTAATGACCTCACATGCGTAATGGCTCAACAGTGGCCGTGACAGGGAATGAGGAAAGGTGCGGCTGACTCATATCGTCGAATCATATCGTTTCCTCGCGGCCCGGTAGCGCATGCTTTGCGGCCCGATGGTTGGGGACCGTTGCAGTAGGGCAGTGAAAATTAATCAGATCGAGGCAGGGAGTTGTGCTTTGATGAGGGGTTGAGCATACTGGCTTTATATTCTCTATTATTAGAAGAATCTGAGTTGATCTCATTGAAATGGATGCAATTCTGGCAGGGCCATGACAAGATAGACACATGGGTGGTGTCCTCAGCTGGGCTTTCTAGGAAAAGGAGTCGCCTTCTCAAAATAAGGGGTTGGCCATTCATGACGCAGCTGAAATATTTCGTAACTCAGAGTAGTGAATCTTTGGAATTTTCCACCCAAAAACATCGTGGCAACTGAGTCACTGAGCATTTTCAAGGAAGAAATCAATAATTTTTTTTGTATCAAGGGAATCAAGGATTTAAAGTCAGTACAGGAAAGTAGCATTGAGATGAAAGACCAGCCATCTTGCTGAATGTTGGAGGAGAAGCCAAGGGCTCAGTAGACTGTTCGTGACTTCTTGTACTTCATGTTTTATGGTTAATATTCTGAAATTTGGTCGTTTCAGTCGGAATTTTTCTTGCCAGAAAACGTATTTGTGCTCATAGGTGAGTTTATGAAGGAGTAATACTGTATAATCATATAACAATTACAGCACGGAAACAGGCCATCTTGGCCCTTCTAGTCCCTGCTGAATGCGTACTGTCACCTAGTCCCACTGACCTGCACTCAGCCTATAACCCTCCATTCCTTTCCTGTTCATGTAGCTATCCAATTTTACTTTAAATGACAATAACGAGCCTGCCTCTACCACTTCTACTGGAAGTTCATTCCACACAGCTACCACTCTCTGAGTAAAGAGGTTCCCCCTTGTGTTACCCCTAAAATTTTGCCCCCTAACTCTCAACTCATGTCCTCTTGTTTGAATCTCCCCTACTTCCAATGGAAAAAGCCTATCCACATCAACTCTACCTATCCTCCTCATAATTTTAAATACCTCTATCAAGTCCTCCCTAAACCTTCTACGTTCCAAATAATAAAGACCCAACTTGTTCAACCTTTCTCTGTAATTTAGGTGCTGAAACCCAGTTAACATTCTAGTTAATCTTCCCTGTACTCTCTCTATTTTGTTGACATCTTTCCTATAATTCGGTGATCAGAACTGTACACAATACTCCAAATTTGGCCTTACCAATGCCTTGTACAATCTTAACATTACATCCCAACTCCTATACTCAATGCTCTGATTTGTAAAGGCTAGCATACCAAAAGCTTTCTTCACTACCCTATCCACATGAGATTCCACCTTCAGGGAACTATACACCATTATTCCTAGATCCCTCTGTTCTACTGCATTCTTCATTGCCCATCCATTTACCATGTATGTCCTATTTTGATTAGTTGTACCAAAATGTAGCACCTCACACTTATCAGCATTAAACTCCATTTGCCATCTTTCAGCCCACTCTTCTAACTGGCCTAAATCTCTCTGCAAGCTTTGGAAGCCTACTTCATTATCCACAACGCCACCTATCTTAGTATCATCTGTATATTTACTAATCCAATTTACCACCCCATCATCCAGATCATTAATGTATATGACAGACAACATTGGACCCAGTACAGATCCCTGAGGCACACCACTAGTCACTGGCCTCCAACCTGACAAACAGTTATCCACCACTACTTTCTGGCATCTCCCATCCAGCCACTGTTGAATCCATTTTACTACTTCAATATTAATACCTAACGACTGAACCTTCCTAACTAACCTTCCGTGTGGAACCTTGTCAAAGGCCTTACTGAAGTCCACATAGACAACATCCACCTCTTTACCCTTGTCAACTTTCCTAGTAACCTCTTCAAAAAATTCAATAAGATTTGTCAAACATGACCTTCCATGCACAAATCCATGTTGACTGTTCCTAGCCAGACCCTGTCTATCCAGATAATTATATATACCATCTCTAAGGATACTTTCCATTAATTTACCCACCACTGACATCAAACTCACAGGCTGATAATTGCTAGGTTTACTCTTCAAACCCTTTTTAAACAATGGAACAACATGAGCAATGCGCCAACCCTCCTGCACCATCTCTGTTCATAATGATATCTGAAATATTTCTGTCAGAGCCCTTGCTATTTCTACACTAACTTCCCTCAAGGTCCTAGGGAATATCCTGTCAGGACCCGGAGATTTATCCACTTTTATATTCCTTAAAAGTGCCAATACTTCCTCTTCTTTAATCATCATAGTTTCTATAACTTCCCTGTTTCCCTTACCTTACACAATTCAATATCCTTCTCCTTAGTGAATATCGAAGAAAAGAAATTGTTCAAAATCTCCCTCATCTCTTTTGGTTCCACACATAGCTGTCCACTCTGATTCTCTAAGGGACCAATTTTATCCCTCACTATCCTTTTGCTATTAATATAACTGCAGAAACCCTTTGGATTTATTTTCACCTTACTTGCCAAAGCAACCTCGTATCTTCTTTTAGCTTTTCTAATTTCTTTCTTAAGATTCTTTTTACATTCTTTATATTCCTCGAGCACCTCATTTACTCCATGCTGCCTATATTTATTATAGATATCTCTCTTTTTCTGAACCAAATTTCCAATATCCCTTAAACACCATGGCTCTCAAACTTCTAACCTTTCCTTTCAACCTAACAGGAACATAAGGATTCTATACCCTCAAAATTTCACCTTTAAATGACCTGCATTTCTCTGTTATATCCTTCCCATAAAACAATTTGTCCTAATCCACTCCTAAATCCTTTCGCATCTCCTTAAAGTTAGCCTTTCCCCAATCAAAAATCTCAACCCTGGGTCCAGACCTATCCTTCTCCATAATTATATTGAAACTAGTGGCATTGTGATCACTGGACCTGAAGTGCTCCCCAAAACATACCTCTGTCACCTGACCTATCTCATTCCCTAACAGGAGATCCAACACTGCCCCTTCTCTAGTTGGTACATCTGTGTATTGCTGCAAAAAACTATCCTGCACACATTTTACAACTCCAAACCATCCTGCCCTTTTACAGTATGGGCTTCCCAGTCTATGTGTGGAAAATTAAAATACTCATGCATATACATAGAAACAGGGACAGACATGCATACTCATGCACAAATGCATTCAAATTCTGGTGTCACAAGAAAATGTTATTGTTCTGAATCATCAATGTAAATTTAAAACTGAGAAGGTTGAAATAAAATGAGCACCAAGTACACCTGGTCTTGAAAGATATATTGAAGTGCAAAAGAGAAGTGCATGTTTTTTTTTTACAATTGTTGAAAACTCAAGATATTAAAATAACATGCCTATTGTCGTTCTTGGTTGTCACCAAAGAATGGAATTAAGGGCATATGTATACCCACGGAGATGCATCAGATGAAAGAATTCAATAGGCTTGGAGTTTTTATGATCTCTTCCTCTGGGGTGGCACTTAGCCTTCATTTCGATCAATGATTGAAATTGGTAGCTTGTGCATTCAAAGCAGGCAAGGAAACGTTTCCCAACATTCTTGTTGTGTAATGTTCCTGAGATTGTAACTTTCAATAACGTGATCTTGAAAGGTTGATGGAAAGCAAACAGCTCAACTGGTGTGCAGAGACTAATTTAGTGATATTTTTGAACTTTCACTGTCCACACTCAGGTCAAGCTCCTTCACCTCCGAACCTAACTCCTCCGAGGAGTCCTGACTTGGGAATTGAACGAGGGAAAGAGTTTAAGGAGAACAGAGAACCGTCACCAAAAGTAAAGAGGAGGAGAAGTGTGAAGATCAGTAACGTGGGCCTGGAGCCCATTCAGTTGCAGCAGGACACCTTACAAATTATCACCAGTGCCAACGATTTCAAGTGTATGAACGAATTCCTGCAGAGGAAGGTAAATCTGACGTGATGTTGTGGAAGTTGCAGTAAGGCAAAGATAGCCTGGGGCAGTTGTAGTCAAGTGAGATAACAGGAAGATATGAAACTTACCCAACAATCAAGGCTGTATTGACTTTATGAACTTCAAAATATCATTGGCTGTCTACCTGAAGTTTCAACAGACTTCACCACCTCTAGTGTCCTTATTAATTTCAAAGTATCATCGGCTGTCAGCTTGAAGTTTCGATTGAATTTAACACCTCTGTTGTGAATAGCAATCCATCTTGCGAGTAAGGAATTCGAATACATACAATTTACAATAATCAATATCTGTAATAAGCCAAATCTGTATATAATTTTAAAAAAGGCAGTTTTCAGTTCAGACTTCAGAACTGTGTGGGTGACAGGGACCATGAAGTTCTCCTTGTGCACAAGAAAAATAAAAGGAATGCTTGAGTCATAAGAGTCCATTTGTCCTGGGCCCATTATTTTATTTATTATCAGAGCGACATTTACTTCGACAATGTGTTCAGCAGACTGAAAAACTGTAAAATGAAATATTGAGAGGGAGTGGTGTAGGGTGGGATGTATTCTTTTGTGTTCTGGATGTATGCTCCCATCCAGACCAGACTAGAGCCTTATTTTTCTTGACAATTAAAGCACTATTCTCAATGGACCAAATCTGGCCAGGGAGAATTACAAGGTTAGGGAGAAAATATGTTATATGGACAGAATTGAGTACATTTTACATTGCCTCATACTGTTATGCTTGAAAAATTAATACTAAGACATTAAAACAACTTAAATTACTATGCTGAAAATATAATCTTCCATCTATGTTTTTTTTCATTTTGTATTTTGGCAAATTATGGCTGTTCTTGTATTAAGCAGTGCTCACATCAATACTAAGAAGTATTCTACTTATAGATTACTGATCTGGACACTGATGACTGCAAGAAAGATACATTTGTGGATGTAGTTTTCAAGAAATCGCTTAAGGAATTCCGCTTAAATATCTTTAACTCCTACTCAACAGCTTTAGCGGTGAGTACAGGGCTTTGGCTCGTATTTGAGATATAATAGCAGTTAATAGAATGAATGCTTTTCATTGTGTCATTTGCATTTTCTGGAATGAACAGTTCAGTACTGGTTCCATGCAACAATCTGAAACACAATTTCTGTTTTGAAAAAAAATCAAATCAGCTGGTGGTGATTCATCTGGATCCCGGAATTGTCAAGAATCCTCTATAGGAATGAATGTATGTAGTGTATGCCACAAGTGATTGTATGTGAGGGGGTCATGATGGAGGAGAACTGTGACAGTGTTACTCAGTTGCCACACACATTTAAGTTGCTAGAGGAACTCAAGTCAGGCAGTATCTGTGGATGGGAATAAATGGTCAATGTTTCAGGCTGAACCATCAGAACTGATGAAGGGTCTCAAACCAAAATGTCAAATGTTTATTCTTCTCCATAGATGCCTGACCTGCTGAATTCCTCCAGCATTGTGTGTATGTTTCTCTGGATATCCAGTGTCTGCAGAATCCTTTGTGTCTGCTTTTCACCTGAAATATTTCTGCTGCAGATGGACGATGGGAAGAGTATCCGCTACAAAGATCTCTACGCGCTGTTTGAGCAGATTCTGGAGAAGACAATGAGGCAGCAGCGACGAGATTGGAATGAGTCACCAGTCAAAGTATGGGTCAACACTTTTAAGGTCTTCCTGGATGAGTTCATGTTGGAACACAAAATTCTGGACAGCAGTACTGGAAAGGTGAGATGCTTGAAACATTCAGTTCCTTCTTTCGGTAAACACTTCCATGGACATTCAAGGTGAGCTGAAGATCCGCAACACAAAGCATTCCCAGGTTTTAACATGAAAGCACAATGTATGCAAAGTGAGAAGTAATGTTTTTAGATAACACCAAGTTTAGCTTTTAGATTTCTTTGGAAAGACTGGGATGTAGGTAACCAAGGAGGTTGAAAATCTGGACGAAAAGTGAATGCAAATGTCAGGTGACTTGAGTGTGGGTGCAGCGAGTAAGAGTTACCTTAGAAGAAATTGTTGAAAACAGAATAACATCTTTCATACAACACACCTCATGTTAACATCTTTCATAGCAATCTAATGAATGGGGGGGGCATTGAGGCATCATGTTCAGTTTCATGTTTATGTTGAGTTAGCATCCCAGGGAGGTATTAGAATGTGTATTGGGGAAATAGTCTAGAAATCCAGCTACTGATTTCTACTTCATGCCTTGCCCACTGGATCTTGGTTGAGTGCTAGTTTCCATTTATCTGACATACCCTCTATGCTTGCAAGCCTGTCAACCATAAGACCATAAGACAAAGGAGCAGAAGTCGGCCATTCGGCTCATCGAGTCTGCTCCGCCATTTTGTCATGAGCTGATCCATTCTCGCATTTAGTCCCACTCCCCTGCCTTCTCACCATAACCTTTGATGCCCTGGCTACTCAGATACCTATCAATCTCTGCCTTAAATACACCCAATGACTTGGTCTCCACTGCCGCCCGTGGCAACAAATTCCATAGATTCACCATCCTCTGACTAAAAAAATTTCTTCACATTTCTGTTCTGAATGGGCGACCTTCAATCCTTAAGTCATGCCCTCTCGTACTAGACTCCCCCATCATGGGAAACAACTTTGCCACATCCACTCTGTCCACGCCTTTCAACATTCGAAATGTTTCTATGAGGTCTCCCCTCATTCTTCTAAACTCTAAGAAATACAGTCCAAGAGCAGACAAACGTTCCAAATATGTTAACCCTCTCATTCCCGGAATCATTCTAGTGAATCTTCTCTGTACCCTCTCCAACGTCAGCACATCCTTTCTTAAATAAGGAGACCAAAACTGCCCACAGTACTCCAAGTGAGGTCTCACCTGCACCTTATAGAGCCTCAACATCACATCCCTGCTCCTATACTCTATTCCTCTAGAAATGAATGCCAAGGCAGATAAATCCCCAGGGCCAGATGGTCTGCATCCCAGAGTGCTTAAGGAAGTAGCCCAAGAAATAGTGGATGCGTTAGTGATAATTTTTCAAAACTCTTTAGATTCTGGACTAGTTACTGAGGATTGGAGGGTGGCTAATGTAACCCCGCTTTTTGAAAAAGGAGGGAGAGAGAAACCGGGGAATTATAGACCGGTTAGCCTAACATCAGTGATGGGGAAAATGCTAGAGTCAGTTATCAAAGATGTGATAACAGCACATTTGGAAAGCGGTGAAATCATCGGACAAAGTCAGCATGGATTTGTGAAAGGAAAATCATGTCTGACGAATCTCACAGAATTTTTTGAGGATGTAACTAGTAGAGTGGATAGGGGAGAACCAGTGGATGTGGTATATTTGGATTTTCAAAAGGCTTTTGACAAGGCCCCACACAGGAGATTAGTGTGTAAACTTAAAGCACACGGTATTGGGGGTAAGGTATTGATGTGGATAGAGAATTGGTTGGCAGACAGGAAGCAAAGAGTGGGAATAAACGGGACCTTTTCAGAATGGCAGGCAGTGACTAGTGGGGCACCGCAAGGCTCAGTGCTGGGACCCCAGTTGTTTACAATGTATATTAATGACTTGGATGAGGGAATTAAATGCAGCATCTCCAAGTTTGCGGATGACACAAAGCTGGGCAGCAGTGTTAGCTGTGAGGAGGATGCTAAGAGGATGCAGGGTGACTTGGATAGGTTAGGTGAGTGGGCAAATTCATGGCAGATGCAGTTTAATGTGGATAACTGTGAGGTTATCCACTTTGGTGGCAAAAACAGGAAAACAGATTATTATCTGAATCATGGCTGATTAGGAAAAGGGGAGGTGCAACGAGACCTGGGTGTCATTGTACACCAGTCATTGAAAGTGGGCATGCAGGTACAGCAGGCGGTGAAAAAGGTGAATGGTATGCTGGCATTTATAACAAGAGGATTTGAGTACAGGAGCAGGGAGGTACTACTGCAGTTGTACAAGGCCTTGGTGAGACCACACCTGGAGTATTGTGTGCAGTTTTGGTCCCCTAATCTAAGGAAAGACATTCTTGCCATAGAGGGAGTACAAAGAAGGTTCACCAGATTGATTCCTGGGATGGCAGGACTTTCATATGATGAAAGACTGGATGAACTAGGCTTATACTTGTTGGAATTTAGAAGATTGAGGGGGGACCTTATTGAAACATATAAAATCCTAAAGGGATTGGACAGGCTAGATGCAGGAAGATTGTTCCCGATGTTGGGGAAGTCCAGAACGAGGGGTCACAGTTTGAGGATAAAGAGAAAGCTTTTTAGGACCGAGATTAGGAAAACCTTCTTCACACAGAGAATGGCGAATCTGTGGAATTGTCTGCCACTGGAAACAGTTGAGGCCAGTTCATTGGCTATATTTAAGAGGGAGTTAGATATGGCCCTTGTGGCTAAAGGGATCAGGGCATATGGAGGGAAGGCTGGTACAGGGTTCTGAGTTGGATGATCAGCCATGATCATACTGAATGGCGGTGCAGGCTCGAAGGGCCGAATGGCCTACTCCTGCACCTATGTTCTATGTTTCTAACATTGCATTCGCCTTCTTCACTACTGACTCAACCTGGAGGTTAACTTTAAGGGTATCTTGTACGAGGACTCCCAAGTCCGTTGCATCTCAGAACTTTGAATTCTTTGCCCATTTGAATAATAGTCTGCCCGTTTATTTTTTCTGCCAAAGCGCATAACCATACACTTTCCAACATTGTACTTCATTTACTCTTATTGTTTGAGCTGGCAGATCAAGTTCAAGATGAGCTTAATTGTCGTTCAACCATACACAGGAATACAGTAAAACGAAACATCATTCTTCTGGGGCCACGATGCAATGCACAGTACAACAGTCACACACAGCACATATAATTATGATAGCAGAAGAACATACAGTTACAAAGATATATATAAAAAGAAAATAATCTGTCCCTGAGTGATGGTGCATGGATGTTGTCCCGGAGCTGGAACAGCCTGTAGCAGTTCCTCATATTGTGCAGTGAAACTGCAGACAAATGCTTGTCTTCCACTGAGCAAGCACTGGAGAACAGCCCCAACAGAGGGACCAGCCACCAACCCAGCATGGAATCCAGCAGCACACAGCCAGCTCTGGCGTCTCCTTCCTCAGCAGCCGTAACAGCTGACTCCAAGGCATGGGGGTCTCGTCTGGGCAACAAATGAGACAGCACAGCACCCCCGCCGTTGGTCTTGCTGATGAACTAGTGAATTGAACACGCATTATTCTACACTACCAATCTTGCAATCACAAGGAAAACATCAAAGCCAATTATTTGCATTTGTTGGATCGTGCACTGCTTGGGTGGCTGAAGCAGGGTACAACATGGTGCGCAATAAGTCTCGCTCCATCACTTATCTTGCAACTCGCTAGTGGGCTAGGCCTGCCGTACTTGATGTTTTTAATATCCAGCATTGTCTTGCAATCATAAAAAAATCATAAAGGACAAACAATTGCACTTTTATTTGGACCCAGAGAGGCCACTATGCCCAAGCACACCACCATCTTACTGTTGACTATCTGATCTGATATCAAATTTCTTGATTTGAAAAAATTAACTCTCACCTGTATAACATTACTGGAAGCTACTGAATATCTTCAGTGATGTTGATCTTCAAGACCCACCCTCTTAAAGAGGAAAGTATTGTTGATCCTCAAAATGCAACCATTCAGAGAGGAGAGTATATTGTGTGTTTGAAAAGAGATACAGTTTTAGCTATCTGTTCATTCTAACAGTGCAGTATATTTTCAGTTGGATGTAGACCTTTGATTTTTTTCCTTTTTAGATATATGTTGCTGAGAATTGAGAATTTGGTTGTATGCCTGCTCATACATATCTACTGATTTCAAAATTCAAATTTATTCTTCAGGTACAAAAAAATGAAAGAAAGAAGAGACGGAAGAAAGAAACTGATATCGTAAGTAATCTAATTCTTCTAATTATCTGTCCTGTGCTTGGTTCTGAGAAACAAATCTTGTATTCTATAACATTACACTGCAACTAATTCCACTGCAACAATTGCAGGTTGTCCCATGTCCCCTTTGTACCCACCCTCTGAATTTGAGTAGTGCTGACACTTCGTAGTTACTCTATGTGCTGACGTATTGTGTGGGTCATGTTTCCTTGGAGCTACTTTCCCATTTTAGTTCTTTATTTTTTCAGGTTGCAATGGCCCTAATTGTGGAGGCATGTTACTCATCCCTGTTCTCAAACTGATCATTAGTGTCTAACACGAAAGGTAGTGCAGATGCTGGAAACCCAGAGTAACACACACAAAATATTGGAGGAGCTCAACAAGTCAGGCAGCATCTGTGGAGAGGAATAAATGGTCCGTAATGTTTTCTGTTTAATCTGTACTGATGCTGCCTGATCTGCTGGGTTCCTCCAGCATTTTGTTTGTATTTGTGTTGACGTCGGGCAATATTGGTCAAATGCTTCAATTTTATTTCTTTCAAAGATGTTCTCATAGCTGTACTAATATGTTTATAACATAAATCTTTTAAAGTGGCAATTTGAGCCGCAAAACACAAATTCTTTGTTTGTACTTGTTAAGTGCATGAAAGATACTAATTGCACACAGGAAAGAGAGAAAATACCAAGGCTAACAGTTGTTTTTCTTGTCTCATTGCCCTATTTTCTTCATGGCTTGCAGTTTGTCACCTCCATTTCCCCATCTGTGAACCTCATTTTGTTGCTGTCATGGGAAATGTTGCCTTATTCTGCTGAGTAGAAAGTTCAGCAGTTTGTCAGCTATGAGGAAAAGTTGAGCTCATTCTGCTTGTAAAATAGTCAATGGTAGTTAGCATACAAACTTAACCTTGACACAGTTTACAGAGCTGTTACATGGAACAATTTATGTCATTTCACAGGAGCTTAATGTCTTGATTTAACAATTGAATGGACATTTGTACTGCTTTATTGATTGCAGCTGTTCAGTGTTAAATCCCCTTCCCTTGTTTGCTATGAGGCCCTCTGTTGGTGGGGGCCAACCATGTATATTGTGTCCTAGCTGTCATACACAAGTCAGGGCAGTACGATATGGAGAGCAAGCAGCTGCTCATGCAGCAGGCTCTTCCTGTCCACGCAGATGATGAATCCAAAAGAACAGCAGGCACATCAATAGTCATAGGAGTTGCCAGGCAGCTTTGAACTCAACATAGCACTGCCTTAGGGACCCCAGCCCTGGATTTGTCCTTGGTGTTTACTCCCGAAGCCTTCCTCCTATGGATATAGCGGAGGTTTGAGATCAGAGTTTTTCTTCTAGATGAGCTTTCAACCATGGCTGATGAGCTCCATCTGCCCAAAGCGACTGGTTTTTTAAGGTGCCAGTAACCCGCCTTAGCCCCTTCTCATATCAGTGGAAATATTTCTGCCAGGCTCAGTAGCTAAGCCACATCTGAAGGCCCAGAGCTGGACTTGGTTGTCAGAGGCTATTTGTGATGCACACCATTAGGAGTATTAATAGATGGTGGGTGGGAGCTTATCCCACTACCTCTCCTGGCTATGAAACCTTGAGGAACCTTTTCATAGTATTTAATTATGAAATGGTTTGTTTCTGAGGAAGACTCAGATTAGTAGCCTTATCCTGGGCCCTTATTATTTGAACGAAATGCACTTTGCCCCAAAGTATTCTTTAATCTGACTTTGCACCTTCCCCTGATATGGATGTGTTTAACACAGCTACTCTGTTAAGAACAATAGAGGGGAAAATGTTTTGAGCGGTGGATAGGGTCCAATCAGATTGACAGTTTTGCCCAAATTAATGTTAGCCTTGTGTGTTTTGATGCCGGAGGCAAGTGGAGAGTACTTTATCATACATTTGTGGCTTTATGTGGTAGGAAGACTTATGGTATCAGGAGGATACATGGTGTAACATAACAGACTGTGACCTGCTCTTACAGCCACTATATTAATGTGACTGGCCCAGTTTTTTTGCTGTCAGAGGTAGCCCTCAAAATGTTTCTGATGGGTTACTTAACACTGCTAATGTTATTAAACGTTAAGGTTATGTAGTCGCCACACACTCAAAATGCTGGACAGCGTCTATGGAAATGAATAAACTGTCGACATTTTGGGCCGAGACCCTTCATCAGGACTGGAAAGGAAGGGGGAAGATGCCAGAATAAAAAGGTGGGGGGAGGGAAAGGAGGACAAGCTGGAAGGTGAAAGGTGAAGCCAGATGGATGGGGGGGCGGGGATGAAGTTAGATGCTGGGAGGTGATAGGTGGAAAAGGTAAAGGACTAGAGAAGAAGGAATCTAAATGGAGAAGGGAGTAGACCATGGGAAAAAGTGTAGGGAGATGGGCACCAAGGGGAGATGATAGGTGATGAAAAGGGGTAAGATACTATGGGAGAAATCTTTCCCCTTTCTTTCCGGTCCTGATGAAGGGTTTCGGCCCAAAACTTTGACTGTTTATTCATTTCCATAGATGCTGTCTGACCTGCTGCGTTCCTCCAGTTTCTTGTGTGTATTGCTCTGGAATTCCAGAATCTCTTGAGGTGTGTAATTGGTCAATTCCTTGTTGGAGGTGACCATTGCCAGGCATAGACATGCCCATTAGTTGTTTGCCACCTAGCAGCCCACAGCTAAAAGTTATCAAGTTATAGTTCTGTGTACACTTGGGCTGCTTTCATTTCTGTTTTTTGTGAATACAGTTGAACACTGTGTAATTATGCATCTTCTTATGACATTATTTAAGTATGTCTTTGAAGCAAAATGTTTGGTCCTTGATTACCATAGGACAATTAGGCCATTTCGCCCATCGAGTCTGCTCCATCATTTCATAAGTTCATAAGACCATAAGACATGGGGCAGAATTAGGCCATCCAGCCCATTGAGTCCACTCTGCCATTCCATCATGGCTGATCACGGATCCCACTCAACCCCATACACCTACCTTCTTACCATATTCTTTGATGCCCTGACCGATCAGAAATGCCTTAACTATACTGATGAACTTGGCCTCTACCACAGTCTGTGGCAGAGCATTCCACAGATTCACTACTCTCTGGCTAAAAGAATTCCACCTTACCTCTATTCTATAAGGTCGCCCCTCAATTTTGAGGCTGTACCCGCTAGTTCTGAATACCCCCACCATAGGAAACATCCTCTCCACATCCACCCTATCTAGTTCTTTCAGCATATGGTAGGTTTCAATGAGATCTGCCTGCATTATTCTAAATTCTGGTGAGTACAGGCCCAAAGCTGCCAAATATTTTTCATATGTTAACCCTTTCATTCCCAAAATCATCCTTGTGAACCTCTAGACTCTCTCCAATGACAACATATACTTTCTAAGATAGGGACCCAAAACTGTTGACAATACTCTCTGTACAGCCTGACTAGCGTCTTATAAAGGCTCAGTATTATCTCCTTCCTTTATATTCTATTCCCCTTGAAATAAATGCCAACATTGCATTTGCCTTCTTTACCACAGATTCAACCTGTAAGTTAACCTGGGAGTCTTCCTCGAGAACTCCTGTCCTTCTTCACCTCTGTTGTTTGAGCCTTCTCCCTATTTAGATAATAGTCTGCACTATTGTTCCTTTTACCAAAATGCATTATCATACATTTCCCAACACTGTACAGATGTCCCCTGCTTTTCGAACGTTCGCTTTACGAAACTTCACTGTTACGAAAGACCTACATTAGTTCCCTGTTTTCGCTAACAGAAGGCGTTTTCACTGTTACGAAAAAAGGCAGCGTGCGGAAAAAGCGTGCGATAAAAGGCAGCGCGTGCCCTAAGCAGCCACTCTCCCCCGGATTCGGAACGGCATTCTCGCCGCCTTTGCCTTAACACATGCCTGTGAGCAGCCATTTGCAAGATGAGTTCTAAGGTATCGAAAAAGCCTGAAAGAGCTCGTAAGGGTGTTACACTTAGCGTAAAACTGGACATAATTAAGCGTTTCGATCATGGTGAACAAAGTAAGGACAAAGTGAGTTTGGCTTATGGAAGTTGACAAAGATGATGTTGAAGAGATTTTGACATCCCATGACCAAGAACTGATAGATGAAGAGCTGATGCAATTGGAAGAAAAAAGGATAACAATTGAAACGGAATGAGTAATGATAAAGTATGACTTTAATTTTGAAAAGGTACGTCAGTTTAGTGCATATTTGCGAGATGGTTTGAGTTCTTACGAAGAACTGTATGATAGAAAAATGCGCGAGGCTCAGCAGTCAAGCAAACCTTCCACATCAGACGACAAACCTCGACCTTCGACATCGAGGCAGGCAGAGATAGAAGAAGATGACCTGCCTGCCCTGATCAATGATGAGATGACACCCCAGTGTCCCATCACCCCATCCCCCAGGTTGCGGACAGATACCGATTCGCAGAGAATGCAGCGGTAGCTAGGAGGCACCCAGCACGTCTTTAAGAAAAAAGCCGAAATAAACAAGCTAATTAATTAGGTGCCGCCCGGCACGTAATTGTCGGCCCAGATCAGGGGCAACTGCTGATTGCGTCGCCTCTGATCTAGGCTGACAATGACGTGTTGGGCGGCACTTAATTAATTAGCTTGTTTATTTCGGCTTTTTTCTTAAAGATGTGCTGTGTGCCTTCCGGCTACCGCTGTACCCCTGCATGCTTTGCGGATTGGTATCGGTTCGCTGCCTGGAGGGTGGGGGCCACTGCACCACCCAAACTCTGACGACTCAGCCTAACATACCATCATCAGTGTGCTCGGCGCTGTCCCAATTCCAGTAAGTGATACTACACTGTACATACATTATTTCAACTTTATATCGACTGTGTATTTTTATATGTTATTTGGTATGAGTTGGCAGCTTCATAGCTTAAATGTTACTGGAGAGCGCTTGCGCCGCGTTTTTGCCAACAGTGCTTGCGTGAGATTTCTGCTACGGAGAACAGTTCAGGCAATGATTGTGGAAAAATATTTCTACTTTATATGGGCTGTGTATTTATCATATCATTCCTGCTTTTACTGTATGTTACTGTTATTTTGGGTTTTATGTGTTATTTGGCATGATTTGGTAGGTTATTTTTGGGTCTGCAAACGCTCACAAACTTTTCCCATATAAATAAATGGTAATTGCTTCTTTGCTTTACGACATTCCAGCTTGTGAACCGTTTCATAGGAATGCTCTACCTTCGGATGGCGGGGGAAACCTGTATTCAATTTGAAACCTTTTTGCCCATTCTTCCAATTTGTCTAAGTCCTGCTACAACTGCATTGCTTCCTCAGCACTACCTGCCCCTCCGTCTATCTTTGTCTTATCCACAAACTTTACCACAAAGCCATCAATTCCATTATCCAAATCATTGACAAACAATGTGAAAAGTAGCGGTCCCAATACTGACCCCTGAGGAGCACCACTACTCACTGGCAGCCAACCAAAGGCTACCTCTATTCTCACTTGCTGCCTCCTGCCTGTTCGCCATGCCTCTATCCATGCCAGAATCTTTCCTGTAACGCCATAGGATTTTATCTTGTTAAGCAGCCTCATGTGTGGCACCTTATCAAATGATTTCTGAAAATCCAAGTAAATGACATTCACTGCCTCTCCTTTGTCAACTCTGCTTGTTATAAATCATGGCTGATTTATTATCCCTCTCAACCCCCTTCTCGTGCCTTCTCCCCATAACATTTGACACCCTGACTTAACAAGAACCTATCAACGCCTGCTTGAAATGAACTCAATGACTTGGCCTCTACAGCTATTTCTTGCATTACTGCCCTGAGAATCAATCCTCAACTGTCGCAACCAACCTTGATCCCCACTTACCAATTGACCAGTGTTCTTTCACACCATGCAGTCATTCTGTGTCAGTGTTTGGGGAGTAGAGGGAATCTAGTGATATTATATTCAGGCATACTGATGATATGAAGCCTAGTGACTGGTGGTTCTGAAGAGGATGCAGAAAAACTTATAAGCATATAAATGAAAAGTCAAAAACCGAAGATATTTGAAACCTGAAATGGCCAGAAGTTCTCTGCAGGTCAGAAGTAGCTCTGGAGAGTGAAACAGTTGAAATTTCCCATTGATGATTGGTTTGTGTGAATGGCCAAGAACATGGCAAGTGGAATATTATAAGAATTTATCCACTTTTTGCAAGGGGAAAAATAATAAATAGGCATTTTTTAAAGTGAAACTTTTGCAGTGGCCTGGGTGTCCCTGAACGTGAATCACTGAAAGTTAATATGCATTTACAACAAGCTACCAGGAAGGCAACAATTATCTTGCCCTTTATTGTCAGAGGATTGGTATGCAAAATTAAAGATGTGCTGGTGAAATTATTTTGAACTGTGGCCTGACTGCACCCTGAGTATCGTAGGCTCACACAATGTACTTGTAATTGAGGGAATGCAGCAAGAATTAAGCCGGTTGATACCGGAAATGGACTGGTTACACAGGAGGGATTAGGCATCTAAACTCTATAGTGTTAAAAGGTGATCTCATTGATACATACAAAATTCCTATTTGCCTTAATAACGTCAATGCAACTATGATGCATTTCCTGACCGGTTGGTTCTCCGATCACTATTGCTGCACACTGCTCCATAGATGGCCAAGTTTTTACCTCTCAAGTAGGTTATTTCTGTAAAGTCCCAAGTAATGGCAGTGCCACAGCACAGAATTGCTTAGAAAGGATGTGCAATTTTTAAAAATCTGTTCTGCTGACTGTGAAATCAGAATGATTGAACCAACCAAACTGTGCTTAATTACAGGTGGAAGAATATAATGGTCACATTTTCAAATCAACACAGTACAGTATCCCTACCTATTGTGAATGTTGTTCTTCTCTCATCTGGATGATGGAAAGAGCTTGTGTCTGCAAGCGTAAGTTCCCAGAGGGTATTGCAGAAAAATTTAACACATCAAAGAGACTTTTTGTTACAGAAATTGCATTCTTGTTCATTGATTCCTCTTCTACCATTTCCACTTAATTGTTGTCTGCAATCCATTTAACTGCTTCGACAAAACTACTTGCAGTGTTCACTGAAGTGGCTTACTAACCCTGCCTGGTAACTAGTTTCAGAGGAAAATATTCCAGTTATTTTTCCCATCATATTGTAACTCCCTAATTACTAAATGTCCCTGATTTATCTGTATTGATGCTGGTGGGAAGTTTGGCAGCCTCTTAACACGTTTTGCTGTTTTGCAGTTATAGTTTAATCGATTTCGTGATTCTGTATGTAGGATCATATGAGTAAGTGAGCCTGCTTTTGTTTTCCAGTGTGTAGATATGCTTGCCATAAAAAGTGCTGCTTGAAAACCAACATCAAATGCTCCAAAAAGGTATGAAGTTTTATTTTATTTTTAGTTCGTTTGGCAACACTGCGCGGAACAGCACCTTTGGACCACGCTGCCCCAGCATCCCCGACAAGCCCAATTTAACCCTAACTGAATCATGGGACAATTTACAATGATCAGTAAACAGGTACATCTTTGGACTGTGGGAGGAAACTGGAGCACCTGGAGAAAACTCACACGTTCCACAGGAAGGACGTACAGATTACGGACAGATGATGCCAACACCCTGAGCTGTAATAGTGTCGCTTAACTGCCACACTACTGGCATAATTTTGAATCTTTTTAATGGTGTGCTATGTAAGTGTCAAGTTTGCATTATTAAATAATAATCATTGTTTAGGGAAAGTCATAGTCATACAGTACGGGAGCAGACTCTTTGGCCCATCATGCACATGCTTGACTCTCAAATACCTGAATATACTAATGTCATTTACTTGTTCTTTATCAGTAGCCTTGTACACCTTGTCAATTCAAGTGCTTGTCTAGATACTTTTAAAATGTTGTGAGAATACCTGCCTTCACCTCAAGTAGATTACAACTAGAATATAGATCATAGAACATTACAGTACTATACAGGCCCTTTGGCCCATCATATTGTGCTGGCATTTTAATCTACTCTAAGATCAATTTCATCCTTCCCTCCCACATCACCATCATTTTTTCTTTCATCCATTTGCCTACCTGAGTTTCTTCAATGTCCCTAATGTATCTGACTCTACCACCACCCCAGTACAGAGAGGGGGAGAGACAGAGAGACTTGATATCCCCCAAGTGAAAAAATATTTCCTCAGATCCCTTTAACGCTTTCAATTATATAAAAACCTGTAAGTAGTAAGTGTAGAGGGCATACATTTGTCACGATCTATGGTACTGGTTTAGTCAACACTCCTTTATGTTACAAAAAGAGAAAACAATTTAAATCTGCAAAAGTTTGTTTTTAATTAGAAGAAGAATTAAAAGCCTTGATTGTAAGTGAAACTAATTTGAAAATTAAGAGTTCCTATAAATTACACTGTTAGCATGGCTGTTATAACAGCTCAATAATTCATTTTCATAAAAAGGGAATTACCTCCAAACTCCAGTTTCAGCACAATAATTGTAATGAGTGCCTGTTCCATTCTGTATTAGCATAGCCCCAAAACACTGGAGTCAGCCAGAAAATCAGTGTCAGAGCTGTCAAGGACTTGACCAACATAGCTTGGTTTTGTGATCAATGTTTGGACCAAAGCTGTGATGATATTGGATCCAAGTAATGCAACTGAAGTCCACGCTGGGCATCTCGAGCAGGTTCTTGTGAGTGAGTGCTGTTTAGTGGCGCTATTGATGACGCCACTTGGGTCTGAACAGTGTTACTGCCACACATCCGCAGTGACTCAGGTCCGATTTTGACCATGGTGCTGTCTGTGGAATTTGAGTATTTTCTCTTTGACTGCATGAGCACTCTTGTTTCCTCCTACACCTCAAATACACGTTAGGTCAACTGATATTAAGCTGCCATTAGTGTAGGTGTGTAGCTGAAAATCTGGGAAGTGAATTCAGTTCTGATCAACAAAAGCAAGATTTTTCTTTGGCATACTTATCTAAGATGTGCGCATGTGTGTGGCCAATGACTTGGGATGAAAAAGGTTTCTGTTTGCCCCAGTCCCTTTCTCTCCACAGAATTACAGATGATAAAGTCAGATTTAAACCCAGGTGTCTGGATTCTGGGTCCCGGCTTCCTTTGTTGATCAGCTTCACCACCATCAACAGTGAAGGAACTTTTTCCTGATGTTTTGATTCTCTTGTTGCCCCACAGATGTCAGTTCACCTTTTAAGTACTTCCGGAATTTTATATTTTTCTTTCTATTTTCTCCCATCCTGCCCAAAACCATTGATTTTGGAAGGCTAATTATACATTGCTGTATTGGTCATGCTATTCTTTGGATGGTGAGCACTGGCAGACACATGTTAATTTAATGCCTATATAAGCACAACTATGTTCTTTGTCACTTGCGTACAACTGCATTATTCTGAAGACCTGTGGCTGGTTTATTACTTTACTTCTCCACCACTCGGACCATGCTCTTTTCTTACTGCTGCCATCAGGAAGGAGGTACAGGAGCCTTTAAGTACCATACCACCAGGGTTCAAGAACAGTTATTACCCTATAACCATCAGACTCCTGAACTAGTGTGGATAACTTCACTCACCTCAACATTGAACTGATTCCACAACCTATGGAGTCACTTTCAAGGACTTTACATCTCATGTTTTCAATTGTATGTATGCATGTATTCGATAGTGTACTTGCTCAGTTTGTCTTCTTTTGCACATCAGTGGTTTGTGTGTCGTTTTTCTTTGATTCTAAGGTGTTTCTTGGTATCTACTTTGAATGCCCACAAGAAAATGAATCTCGGGGTAGTATATGATGACATATACATATTTTGATCATCATCTTTGAACTATGTACAGTATATTGTCTGATATGTACACTACAATATTCTGAAGGTCTGTGGCTGGTTTATTATTTTCTATCCATGACTGCTGAGACTTGTTATAGTTCCATTGGCAGTTGAGTTAACAGACTGCAGGTGAAAGTTTGAGTTTTCTCCTTATTGCAGCAAGGTTGTGTATTGGTTAACGTAACACTACTACAGCGCAAGTAACCCTGGTTCAATTCCTGCATGGGTTTCCTCCCACATTCCAAAGATGTATTGCTTAGTAGGTGAATTGGTCACATGGTGTAATTGAGTGGCATGGGATCATTGGGCTGGAAGGGCCTGTTACAGTGATGTATCTGAATAAATCAATGACTTGTTTGAGACTGGACGGCGCATATTTGATTCATTTGGAGCATTTGAACACAACACATTCAGCTGCTCTATGGCCTGACCCTTTTTTTTTATTAATGCAGTATGAACCTGAGCTATCATCTCGGCAGTTTGGAGTGGAAGTCTCTCGTCTAACCAATGACGAGAGGACAGTGCCACTTGTGGTGGAGAAGCTAATCAATTACATTGAAATGCATGGCCTGTACACTGAGGGAATTTATAGGAAGTCAGGATCGACCAACAAAATTAAGGAGTTGAAACAAGGCCTGGACACAGGTAAGGAATACCGACCAATGGAGTGCATGTAGTGACAGATTCCTTGTGTATCTGTGAATTTATAAGGAAATTTCTATACCTGAGAATTGTTTGATTTCAAGCATTATAACACCTATTAATAATGACAGGGTACATTTCAGTATTTTATTTTTGCTAGTTGAAAATTATACAAATGTGATTACATTTTGGGAGCACTTCACCATGTGGACTGGAAGAAAGCTCACCATTCCCTTCAGAATGGTAGTGGAGATGTGTACTAAATACTGCACTATAAGTCTACAAACCTCATAGTTTCATTCGTACAAGGTTGAGAGGGAATTACACGACAGCTGTTCTGGAACTGACTGTAATTTTTCTCTGCAGATATTAACAGCATGAATTTGGATGAGTATAGCATTCACGTTATTGCCAGTGTGTTCAAGCAGTGGTTGCGAGATCTTCCTAACCCTCTAATGACCTATGAACTTTATGATGAGATTCTGCGTGCAATGGGTAAGTACAGGTTTTAATCCCAGTTCTCCATGGATTACAGAAATGGATAGAATCATTTTGTACAATATAAGAATTCTATTTAAAAGGAAACTGTTTAGTACCTAGTCTTTTCCAGTAGACTAGTAATACTGCATTGATTGATTCTTTGTGTCAGTAAAATAAATTTCTGGGTGAGTGGGATGTATAATGTTGCCTCAGTTAGTTGGACTTTGTTAAAATGAAATATTATGGGGTGAAGTCCAATATATTTCTGAAGAAGTAATTTTGTTGTTGGATAAAGTGTTGAGTGAAGGTTCCATCAGGTGTTTCAGGATATGGCCATAAAAATGATATTGTAGTGTATCATTTTACATTTACTGTCCCTTTGATAACGGTTTTTCACAGTTTGCTCTTGGGCTGAGTATGAAGAAAGAATCTGAGCAGAAGAGAAGGAATAGAAGAGAGAGGAGTCAAAAACTCAGAGGGAGGTTTTAAACTACTGAGTTTAAGATGACAATTCTAGATTAAAGGTACCAAGACAAATACTTAATGACTGTCAGTGTTACGTATATTTGAGGAGATTGAGTGTATGGAGAGAAGCACTGAATCAGTGGAAAATTGTTTAGTACAGTTGAGATTTTGGAAAAAGCTTTTGAAGGTTGGACTGTGATTGGACTGAGGAACTAGGTTAATATTGAATAAATCATTTTGAGAATAAAAAAGCAGCAAGCTCTCTCATTTTGGATAAGATTTTTGCTTCAGTGAATGCCATTGAGAGATTGATTGTTAAAGAAAATGTTGTTTTGTGCAAAAAATCTTGCTTTGTGGGACGGCACAGTAGTGTGGCAGTTAGCATAACACTTTACAGTGCCAGCATCTCAGGTTCAGTTCCTGCCACTGTCTGTAAGGAGTGGGTCTCTTCCAGGTGTTCGGTTTCCTCACCCAGTCCGAAGATATGGCCTGTGATTAGGCAGGGAGTTAAATAGGTGAGTTGCTGGGCAGTGCAGCTCGTTGGGCCAGAAGAGCCTGTTCTGCACTGGATCTTGAAATAAGTAAATAAATAAAAATGGGTGCCTTGCTTGTGTTACAGCAGTGGCTAGACTTCAAAAGCAGCCATGACACTGGAACAGTTTTGGATCCAACTCTTGCTTTTCACAGATTCAGCAAAATGCCATTCCATCCTCTCTCCTCATTCAAGACCATTTCTTAAAGATGATTTCATTAATGATCATTTCTTTAATCAGGACTTGCAAGTTAGTAGTATAAAAATGGTTAATTCTCCACTTCTTATCTCGGGGTAAGTGTAAATGTATTGTGCTGCTGCTTTTAATAAACTAGTTCATCACACACCACAAATAGCACCTAGAGTCATAGGGTGGTAGAGTGCAGAAACGGGCTCTCCGGTTCATCAAGTCCATGCCAAACTATTATTCTGCCTAGTTCCATCAACCACATCTGAACCTAGGCCTCCATACCAACCCTGTCGATGTATCTATCCAAATTTCTCTGAAATGTTGAAATAGAACCCATATCCACCCCTTCTTGTTCCACACTCTCGCCAACCTCTGAGTGAAGGTCACCCTCACATTCTCCTTAAATATTTCACCTTTCACCCTAAACCTATAACCTCAAGGTCTAGTTTTACCCAACCTCATAATTTTGTGTTGTTCTGTCAAATCTCTCTTTACTCTCCTATGCTCCAGGGAATAAAGACCTAACCTGGAATCTTCTTGATCTGTTTGGTGAAGAATTTTAGAATATGTTAATAGAATTTGTCGTAATTGCAATTCTCTAGTCCTGATACGTGCTTACAATGTGGCTTTTGCAGAGTTAAAAGTTGTTTTCTTTGTTCATAGGTCTACAAGACCGAAAGGAAATGATTCAAGGTGTTTATTCAATAATTGATCAGTTGTCGCGAACTCATATCAACACACTGGAGCGACTCATCTTTCACCTTGTGAGGTAACTATTTAACTATGTGTCAGGATTTGGGTATTTTAATTCTTCAGGAAAGAATTATATGAAGTAGATCACTTTTTGAAAGATCAGGGATTGAAGATTATGGGGAAGTTGTGCAGAAGAAGAATGAAACCTAGGACAGATTAGTCGACACCATACTGAATGGTTTTATTCTTAGTGGCTTTTTCATAAGTTTCTGAGAACTGAATTGTTTTCTGGAACATTGCAGAGGGCAGCTAGGAGTTAACCAAAATGTTATATTTTATGTAACTGAGTTTCTAATGGACTGTCATTGCAGTTTTTTGGGTAAATGGGCTATAGTGTGCCATGAAATTCCAGGCACTCTTTGCCAAACTTCTGAGACTAATTGCCAGCAGGTTTCAGGATTTGGGCAGAAATCCTGGCCAAGCTTTGCTGCTGCTTTTTGTGGCTGGTCTTCTCAAAAGTCCAGTAGCAGTGAATGATTTACTAGATTTCCCAGCACAGATGTTGGGACTCCTGCCTGTAGAACCGATGCCACGTCTGACCTGATGAAGGATCCATAGACTCCTGAAGTGTTCGATGCAAATTACTGAAAGTTAATAAGCAAGTACATCAAGCAGAAAGGAAAGCAATCAGTACGTTGACCCTGTCTGCTTGAAAATTTATAGTATGTGGAAATAGGCATAATATGCACAAAAAAACTAAGCAAGGAAAGGCCATTCAGCCCTTCAGGCCTGTTCTGTATTTCAATATAATCACAACTAATCATCAATCTAAATACAATTATGTCTGCTCTCATGCACCAAGGTGCTCGTTTCATTTAGGAATTTATATATCTTCCTCTTTGATACAACCTACAGACTCATTTTCAAAGATTTTACAACTCGTGTTCTCAGTATTATTTATTTACTTTTTTATTATTTGTACAATATGTCTTATTTTGAACTTTGGTTGTTTGTCAGTCTTTATTATTTATAGTTCTCAGTTTGTTTTTACAACCTCAGAATATGGGGGCATCCACCTAGAACGGAGATGTGGAGAAATTGCTTTACCCAGAGGGTCGTGAATCGGTAGAATTGATTGCCACAGATGGCTGTAGAGGCCAAGTTATTGGGGATATTTGAAGCTGAGCTGGATAGGTTCTTGATTAATCAGGGTGTCTAAGGTTACAGAGAGAAAGCAAAGGAATGGTGTTGAGAGGGATAATAAATCAGCCAAGCTGGAATGGTGGAACAAACTTAATGGTCTTATTCTGTTCTATGTCTTATGGTCTTTCATAAATTCTGTTTTATTTCTTTATTTTCCTGTAAATGCCTGCAGGAAAATGATTCTCAAGGTAGACATATTATATACATACTTTGATAAATTCACTTTGACTTTGCAACACACACAAAATGCTGGAGGTGCTGAACAGGTCAGGCAGCATCTGTGGAAATGAATAAACAGTTGAAATTTGGAGCTGAGCCCCTTCTTCAGGACTGGAAAGGAAGGGGAAAACACCAGAATAAAAAGCTGAGGGGGGAGGTGGGGAGAAGGAAGATAGCTTGAAGGTGACAGGTGAAGCCAGTTGGGGAGGAAAGATAAAGGACTGGAGGGGAAGGAATCTGATAGGAAAGGGGAGTGGGCCATAGGAGGAGGGATCTGGGAAGAAGTAATTGGCAGTTGAGAAAAGGAAAGAGACCAGAGTGGGGAATAGAAGGAGAAGGGAAGGAACTTTTTTTAACCAGAAGGAGAAATCAATATTCATGCCATCAGATTGGAGGCTACCTAGACAGAATATAAGGTGTTGTTTCTCGACCTTGAGGGTGACCTCATCTTGGCACAAGAGAAGGCCTTGGGTTGACATATTGGAATGAAAATGTTTGGCCAACAGGAAGTTCTGCTTTTGGCTGATAACAGAGGTGCTCACGAAGCAGTCCCCAATTTGCGACAGGTATCACCAATGTAGAGGATGCCATATTGGGAGCACCAGACTCAATAGACAACCCTCAGCAGATTCACGAGTGAAGTGTTGCCTCACCTGGAAGGAGTGTTTGGGCCCTGAATGGCCGTTTGCAGGGATAAGTGCCAGGAGGGAGATTGGTGGGGAGGATGAATGGACAAGGGAATCATGGTGGGAGCAATCCCTGCAGAAAGTGGAGAGGGGGAGGTAAGGATATATTTGGTGGTAGGATTCCTTTAGAGATGGTCGAAGTTGTGAAGTCTGATGTGTTGGATGCGAAGGCTCATGTGTTGGTAGTTAAGGACAAGGGGAACTCTATCACTGTTAAGGCGGCGGAAAGATGGGGTGAGCACAAATGTTTGGACAATGGAAGAGATGTGAGTGAGGGTAGCGTCTCTGGTGGAGGAAGCAAAACCCCTTTCTTTGAAGAAAGGAGGACATCTCTGATGTCCTAGAAAGGAACAGATAGGGTGGAGATGAAGGAACTGAGAAAAGGGAATAGCGTTTTTACAGGAGACTGGGTTGGAAGAACCAAGGTAACTGTGGGAATCGGTGGGTTTGTAAAAGATAATGGTTGACATTTTGTCTCCAGAGATGGAGACAAAGAGATCAAGAAAGGAGAGGGAGTTGTCAGAAATGGGTGGTGATTTTAAGGGCAGTGTGGAAGAAACAAAGTTGGTGAAACTGAGCTCCCCATGGGTGCATAAAACAGCAATGCAGTTGTCAATATAATGGAGAAAGGGCTGAGGAGCATTGCTGGGGAAGGATTGGAACGTTGACTTTGACTTTAATATATTCAGTGACTTGGCCTCCTGAGTCTCTGAATAAAGCAATTACTCCTCATTTCAGACCTAAATTCTGTGGCCCATAACAGGAAACTCTGATCCCTCAGTCTAGATACGCAGCCAAGGGAAACATCCTTCCCCACATCTTGCTTGCCTTTTTCTGACAGAATGCTCTAGGTTACAATGAGATCCTTTCTCATTCTTCTGAACTCTTGTGAATATAAACCTGGTGAACCTAATCTCTCCCACCATGACAGCCTCATCTTCCCAGGTTTCAGTCTGATGAACCTGCCCTGTAGTCGTCTATAGTAAGAATATCTTCAGCAAAAAGAGACCAAAATGGCACACGATACTCAAAGCCTATCCTGCCGAGGCCACCTATAACTCTAGCAAGATAAATTTTCCCCTATTTAAATCCTCTTGCATTTGAAGGGTAACACACAATTGGCCTTCTCAACAACTTGCTGTACACACATATAAATTTAGTGGCCACTTTATTAGGTACAGGAGTGGAACCTGCTGTGGTCTTCTGCTGCTGTAGCCCATCCACCTCAAGATTTGATGTGTTGTGAGTTCAGAGGTGCTTTTCTGCATACCATTGTTGTGTCACATGGTTATTTGAGTTACTGTCACCTTCCTGTCAGCATGAACACTCTGGCCATTCTCCTCGGAGCTCTATCAGAACTCCCGCTCACTGGATTTTTTTTGGTGTTTCTCATCACTCTCTGTAAACCCTAGAGCAGGAGTTCCCAAACTCCTTATGCCATGGACAATACCATTAAACAAAGGGTCCATGGACCCCAGGGTTGGAAACCCTGGTCTAGAGACTTGTGTATGGAAATCCCAGAGGATCAGCAGTTTTTGAGATACTCAAACCACACCATCTGGCACCAGCAGTTATTCCATGGTCAAAGTCATTTCAATCACATTTCTTCACAATTCTGATGTTTGGTCTGAACAGCAACTGAACTTGACCATGTTTGTATGCTTTTATGCATTGAGTTGCTGTCACATGATAGGCTGATTAGAAATTTGCAGTAACAGGTGTATCTAATGAGTTGGCCATGGAGTGTATTTGCTTCCAGTGACAGTATGCAAAGGAACCCAAGTCTCATTCAGTTTCACTTCTGTTTTAAATAATGGTTGCATTTGCCAACCTGTAATCTGCAGGAACACTTCCATAATCTGTAAAATTATCTCCTTTAATATTCCTGGAGGTATATTAATTGAGGACTGGGGATTTATAAACTTTGTGTGATTAATTACACCCTCGCTCTTTCTTAATTGTACTGATTTCCTTTAGCTCCTCTTCTTTAGATGTTTGGTTTCCTCACCTTTCTGGGAAGTTACTTGCATCCTCTTCTGTGAAGGCAGAATGCTTGCTTAGATTTTGTGCCATGTTTTCCATGATGAGTTCTCCCATTTCTGACTGCTAGACGTGCTTAATTTATGCAGGTTTTGTGGAAGATTTCAGAGTCCATTTTTTGTTCACTGAAAGATGGCTGTCAGTAATAATTATAGAGCTTTAGTATGATTACACCTTGAATATTGTGTATGGGTCTCATCTCCCCAGCTTGTGACAGAATGATTGAAATGGGGATCCTCTTGGTTAATTTCTGAGGTAGGGAAGTTGTTTGATGAATAGACATTTAACAGACTGGGCCTGAGTTAAAGGTTTAGAATGATGAAAGTTGATCACATTGAAAGATTCCGAATATTGGTAGAACTTGACTGGAATGTTGCAGGAAGATGTTTTACCTTGCAAATGTATCTGGAACCAGAGGCCAAAGAGGGAAAAGATAGATAGTGGCTGAAAAGAGTTCCTTTCACCATGAGCCTAATGAATCTTTGAAATTTTCTGACCAGAAGATCTGTGGTGCTTTGTTCTCCAAGTATTGAAATAGAGGTTCATAGATTATTAAATATTAAAAGATATGGGGGTTTAGTGGAAGAGTCTAGCACTGAATTGCAGAACGGCTTGAGAGACTGAACAGCCAACAATTAGTAATACAGAAACATAAGTTATATGTTGTATTTTTTAATGTTTTAATTTTTCATTTATAAGATATGTTATATGATTTTCTTTTGGAAAAATATTCTGTTGGGGACTTCGAGAAGCATCCAAAAACGTAACGCCTTTGATAGACAACAAAACTGGGGATTGGTTTTGTCTGTCAAAGCCAAGGGTCCTCTAGAAATGACCCACATTACCAGCTGACATCAGGAGAAGTGATGCCACAGTTAGTGATCCTAGATGCTCGTGAGCGTCTCCTGAATGTAGCAGTAAGAGTAAGCACTGTTCAATGAGTAAAAACTCCCAGGTCTTTCAGATGGGGGCAGACGGAAATTCCCTTTTTATGTAAAAATGCTTGGTATAACTTAGTCAGTTGATTTATTGTGATATAGGCAGTCCAATGTGGTTGTGGCTGACATTAAGTATGTTTGTTTCAAACATACCTTGCAATTATTTGCCGAACTATTTGCAGCTTATTCAGACACTGATGTGTGAGATCTCTCATTGGACTGCTGATTGTGGGGTTTTGAAAGTGTGGGCGCTTAGTTGCTATTCAGACCTGACTTTTTTTTATGCCCTGCTGTTTTCTTGCTCAGCTCTAGTCTAGCAACTGCAGAGTGTTCTGGAATCTGCATAGTTTTGGGATCAACTGAAGATGGTGAAATACATTCTATACTTTCTGTTCACAATTGTCATGAAAATTTTGCACAGAAATTTACTCAAGTGTATCTGTAGTAAACTTGTTCTGGTAATGCACAACTTGAAGGAATGAATAATTTTCATAATCCGTACTTCTTTTCCATACTCTGTTTTTGTGCTGCTTTCTAGAATTGCCCTGCAAGAAGAGACCAATCGGATGTCCTCAAATGCATTGGCCATTGTCTTCGCTCCATGTATTATTCGATGTCCAGATACCACAGACCCATTACAAAGCGTTCAAGATATTTCAAAAACAACTGCGTAAGATTACTTCCATTTCTTAACATTAAAGTTAGATATATAAAGAATGATTGTAATGCAGCACCGAGGCCATGAAAGCTTGTGATTGGAGAAAAGTTTAGTCTGCTTGTTCTTGGATTTTCACATTGTGATGAAAACTAATTAGACTTCAATTAAATCTTTAACATTCAGTATAGTTTTGTCAAACATCATCTCCCTTTCATAAACATATTGATTTTGTCTCGTATCATCTTGTACACAGTGATCAGAGGTGAGGCATAGACAGAGTGGACAGCCAGCAATGGCTAATGTGAGGGGTCCTAATTTTAAGGTTATTGGAGAAAAGTATAGGGAGAAATGTCTGTGGTAGGTTTTTTACACAGAGAATGGTAAGTCTGTGGAACACAATGCCAGGGGTGATGGTAAAGATGGATACATTAGGGACACTTAAGAGATTCTTAAATGGGCAGATAATGAAAAGAAAAAGGAGGGTTACATGGGAGGGAAGGATTAGATTGATCTTAGAGTAGGTTGAAGGGTTGGCACAACATTGTGGATTGACGAGCCTGTGATGTACTGTTATATATTCTATGTAAGTGCTCTGTTATCAGATCCAAGTTTGAGTATGTCTAATTCTGTGATGGTCTGAAAGTGCCCTGTTATCATTTCCTTTATAATAGACTGTAGAATTGTTCCTAATACTGGTGCAACCCTCTCACCAGGCTTGTATACAAACTTGGCTCGATAGCTAGTTTTGCTAGTAGCCACGTGACTCAGCAGTGAGAAGGCCACCTTTATGTCTAGGTCAGTATGATTTGGAGTTCAACCAAACAGGAAAGTTGGGGAGTTCTGATTAATGGAACCTCGATTTGAGCAAATGCTGTGTAAGTACTGCCCATACAGAATTACCGGTCGCCAAGAAATGACAAATCATATACTAAGTATATTTACCAATTTCAGCTTTATCAAACAGTCATTAAGATAAAGAAAATGAAGAAAAAAAATAAAAGGGCCCATTACAGTTAGATCAGTCTAAATGGGTACATGGCCATTAGAGTTTATCTCTTCCAAAAGCTGGATATAACTGTTACTCACTGTGCTGAATTCTAATCATCAGTCACCAGTAGAACTTCTGATCGTGGACTCTTTTGTCTCACGAATTACTCCTTGCAATAGCGTCTTCCCATCAGGTCGAATCCTTAAGGGCATCTTGCCAATCTTCCCTTCTCCACAACTCCCAGCAAAAGATCACGAAACCTGCCCCTATCCGTCACAAATCTCTCTCCTACCCAGTTCTCTCTAGAACCTTCTCTCGATCCCACCAACATGATTGACTAACACCACATTCCTAAACTGAAGTACATGGCTCCTTAACTTTAGCAGAAACCAAAATATTCTACCAGCAGGACACACTGCTTTAACAGAAAACTACTGAAGTGAAATACCTCACAGCGTAGCAGTAGAAATCTTAGCCAGGACATAAACTGGTAATGATCCAGCCTGCTGTTCCAGGTTTTCTCTTCTTCTGTATTTTTTAAATAATGGGAATACATTTACCACCTTCCAATCTGAAGGAACCATTCCACAATCTCCAGAATGACAACCATGCAGTCTATCATTATTGTACTGTGGATTGCAGTCTATCAGCCCTGGGGATTTGTCAACTTAATACTAATATTAATGTTCATTTAATTCCTTCTTTCATTTTGACTCGTTGTTCCCCAGCATTTTGGGAAGATATCTGAGCCTCCTTTGTGAA
This sequence comes from Mobula birostris, assembly GCF_030028105.1. NCBI lineage: Eukaryota > Metazoa > Chordata > Chondrichthyes > Myliobatiformes > Myliobatidae > Mobula > Mobula birostris. The sequence continues at coordinate 6,995,938 of NC_092387.1, read as the reverse complement.
GCTGAACCTGAAAATTTGTTAAATTGCTGTGCAATTTATTTTGTGACTCTATGGGACCTCATTTTGTCCAGTCTTTTGACTTTTTTCTAGATTTCATGGCCTTCTTTTACGTTCTTTACAAATTTACCCTCATTCTTTGTTCTTTTTGTCTCACAGCAGACTCTTGGGGTTTTTTTTTTGCAGATTCTGAGTGGATTGATAGAATTTAATCCACAAATATTTGCAATTATGAAATACTCAAATATTGAGGATACAGTTTGAAAAGTAATTTAAGAGTAAATGAAGAGCAGGACTTTTGCATGCAAAAGTTGAGTTATGTGAGTTCTTAAATCATTTAATGTGTGTTTCTGGAGGATGAGAAAGAATTTGGAGAGGTGACCAAAAAAAAGATTAGTAGAATGGAATTGATTTTATTTCCCATATTTCAAATGTTCCACACTTCCTTGGTGAGAAATGATTTAAAAATAGATCACTTCAATCACACAGTAATCTTCTCCACAGGTGTGTGGAACTGATAATTGTGGAACAAATGAACAAGTACCGAGCACGTCTAAAGGACATTAGCAGCCTGGAGTTTGCAGAGAACAAAGCCAAGAATAGGTTGTCACTCATCCGGCACTCAATAGTAAGATGTTTTAACTTGAATTTTATTCTGATCAATGATATTGCAATGTTGTTTCTTGTTCTTACTGAATTAAATGGAGACTTGCGTTCCATGAAAAGAAATGTAATAATAACTTGCATTTGCTAAGAGTTACAATATTTTTAAAAATCTCATGGACTCACCATGTCTACAACATCCATTATTCCCTTTGTTTTCATTTTGTCATTCTGAATAGTAAGCTTCTGTTGCCTTCCACCACTGTGCTGTTTCAGCACTCATATATGTATTCACTGTTCTAAGTTTAGTGTAATTTTGACAGTTCATTCAAGTTATTCAGTATTTTTAGGATCAACAGAAATTGATTGATCTCCCAGATTAGTCTCCTGTAATCTCCTGGTGGTTTTTGAGTTTTCATTGTGAGTTTTGGAAAGAGCGCGTTGGTGGAGCGTAATGGCTGCTTTGTGATCCTGAAGCAAATATCAATTACCTCTCGGGCTCTATTTGTACCTATTGCTTCATAATAGTTTGTAATGTGGGATTAAGTCTCAATTTCACTTCATTTGCAGAGCAGTATAAACTTAGCTTGGACAAACATTTGTGTTTGCTGTCCATAACACATAGGAGCAGAATTAGGCCATTCAGCCCCTTGAGTCAGTCTGAGTTCCGTGATTTATTATCGCTTGCAATCCCATTCTCTTACCGTCTTCCTGTAACCTTTGACACCTTAACTAATCAACAACCTATCAATCTCTGCTTTAATTCAATGGCTTGGCCTCCAGAGGTATCCATGGCAATAAATTCCACAGATTCATTACCCTCTGACTAAAGAAATACCTCCTCATCTCTGTTCTAAATGGATGTCTCTCAATTATGAGCCTGTGCTGTCTGGTCCTAGTCTAACCCCACTATGAAAAACATTTTTCCTACATCCATTCTATCCGGATCTTTCAATATTCGATGGGATTCAATGAGATTCTTCCCCCCCCCCCCAATTCTTCTACACTCCAACGAGTACAGACCTAGAGCATTCAGACTCTCCTCATATGTTAACTGTTTCATTCCTGGATTCATTCTCATGAACCTCCTCTGGACTCTCTTCAATGCCATCACATCTCAGATAAGGGGCCTTCTCAATTTCTCAGTTCTTTCATGCAGCATTGGTTCTGTTTCCTTAATGTTTTTTTAAACTGTTCATCTCAAGGCTTTGCCCCGTCACACAGTAAAACAGCACGAAAAAAGGTCCTTTGGCCCAACTCGTCCATGCCAGCCAAGATGTCCATACCAGCTGATCCCATTTGGCCCATCTCCCTCTAAACCTTTCTTATCCATGTACTTGCCCAAATTTTCTTTTAAACATTGTAAGTATACCTGCTTTTGCACCTTTCTCTGGCAGCTGGTGACATATACACACTGCCTTCTGCGTGAAAATGTTTCTCCCCTTTAAATCTTTCCTTTCACCTTCAATTTAAGCCCTCTTCTCCACTCAAGGAAAATGTAACCATCCACCTTAACCATGTCCCTCATGATTTTATATACCACTTTTAGGTTTCTTTTCAGCCGTCTCTGCTCCAAGGCAAAAAAAAAAGTCCCAGCAATCCAGTATCTCCTATAAGATGTAGGAGCAGAATTAGGCCATTTGGCCCATCGAGTCTGCTCTACCATTTCATCATGGCTGATCTATTTTCCCTCTCAGCCCCAATCTCCTGCCTTCTCCCCGTATCCCTTCATGTGCTGACTAATTAAGAATTATCAGCCACTGCTTTAAATATACATAACGATTCAACCTCCACAGCCAACTGTGGCAATGAATTCCACAGCTTCACTACTCTCTGGCTAAAGGAATTCCTCCTCATCTCCATTCTAAAAGGATACCCCTCTGTTGTGAGACTGTGTCTTCTGGACTTCGACTCTCCCACCATAGGAAACATCCTCTCCACATCCACTCTATCGAGGCCTTTCAACATTCGATAGTTTCAATAAGGTCACCCCTCAGTCTTCTGAACTCCAGTTCGTAAAAATGTTTCTCCCCTTTAAATCTTTCCTTTCACCTTCAACTTATCCCTTTTCTCCACTAGAGGAAAATGTAACCATCCATCTTAGCCATGACCTTCATGATTTTATATACCACTTTTAGGTTCCTTTTTTAGCCTCCTCTGCTCCAGGCAAAAAAAATAGTCCCAACAATCCAGAGCCGTCAAATGGTCTGCATATGCTGGAATCATTCCGGGAATCATTTTCATGAACTTCCTTTGAACCCTGTCCAATAACTCAAGCCCTCCAGTCCTGGTAACATCGTTGTGAATCTTCTGCATCCTTTTTGGTGTAATGACGTCCGTTGTTTAGCTAGGTGACCAGAACTGCACACAATACTCCATTGTATCTCACCAATGACTTGTACAGTGGCAGTCTGTCATCCCAGCTCCAGTACTCAATGCCCTGAATACAAGCATGCCAAAGGCTGCCTTCACCATCCTTTCTACTTGTGTTGCCACTTTCAGGGAACTTTGTATCTGGATCTTTGGCCCCTCTGTGTTGTATCTGTCATCTTTGACTTTTGGCACTTGTCAGGTGCTTTGTACTTTCCTGATGATGCAAGTTTCAAGAAAGCAGAAATTATACTTCCACAGAAAAGCAAATTAAGTTTTAATGCTGCCTTTTCTAAAAGCGCCCCCCCCCCCAATGCAAAAGTAATCCATAAAAGATCCAAAAATGCATCCTCAAAGAAGCAAATTTGAAGAACAATTTCTCTTTGGGTATTTTGACTTCTCCGTGTTTTACCTTATTTGGGGGTCTATTAGCACAACCTTTGTTCCATCTGGTCTGGTTAAAACTTGTGCAAAGCTGTTGGAGAAATGAAGGTTCAATGTTGACTGTCTGAGGTAGTTTGAAGCTGAGAATTTGATCACTTGTGTGTGAGACTGAGCAAAGTTCAGGTATGAAGCTTTTGCAAGTGTAAGCAATATCATCACATTAGATGTGTAATTTCACATTTGATGTGTAATTTCACATTTATGTCCTTATTCATTTTTTATGTGATGTGTATATGCACTTTTCTTCACTTAAGTACCCCTTTTTATCTGGTGTTGGGATGGCAGAGTGAGGTTCATTGGTGCATGCGTGCAGGAAAGCAAACATTAGTTTGCTGATCCATATATACAATGTCTTTCTTGTTCTGTATTATGTAATAATCAGTGTCTTGTTCTGATGGGAATCACAATATCCATGTCTTCATGGTGGTACTTATTTTTTCTACCAAATCTCTAAATCGTGTCAAATCACCCATGACATTACAGTCCTGTTTTGCATATTACTTGTTAATCTGTGTGTCTCTGTCATAGTCGTTTGCGTTGTAAGGTGCACCTAATCTTGAGAGAGTTGATTGTTTATAAAACATACCATGTCTGGTCATGGTAATTCTTTTAAAAGAATGTATAATAGTAAATCAAAGAAGTTTCAATTTAATAATAGATTTTAAGTCTCCAGCATGTTAGCAGGCAAGAGATTCCTGACAAACATTCCCTGTGTATGAGTTGATCTCAGCTGAAATCAAATTTGGGAAGCTCCAGTTATTTTCAATGTTTCTGAGTATTGCATGTTTCAAATCGGTGTGAGCTGCCCAGTGACTCAATTATGCAGGTGAGCATTGATAAAGAGGAGTTAAGATAGAGACTTAATTGATCCCAAAGGAAATTACTGTGTTACAGTAGCATTACAAGTGCATAGATATAAATATTAGAAGTCAAAAGAATAAACAAATAAGTTACCACAAACAGTCTAACAGGAGGGGGTCATTACTCCCCCAGCTAAAGGTTGACTCATTATAGAGCCTAATGGCCAAGGGTAAGAATAACTTCATATAGCGCTTTTTGGAGCAGCGCTGTTGCCTGTTAAAACTTGTGCTATCTCAATAAATAGATATTTACATGTGGTTGAGCTACTGGCAGTTCAGACTTTCAATCCAGCTGGTGTTGCCTTTATAAAGTGGAAGAGGAAAATAAGTGGGGATGGGAAGGATTCAAACTGGAAGTTGCAGGCACTTTACAGAAAAGCAGAATATTGGGTGGCGAATCTGTGGAATTCATTGCCGCAGACAGCTGAGGAAGCTAAATCATTTGGTATATTTAAAGTGGAGGTTAGTAGGTTCTTGGTTAGTCAGGGTGTCAAGTATTATGGGGAGATAACAGGAGAATGGGATTGAGAGGGATAATAAATCAGCCATGATGGAATAGTGAAGCAGACTCAATGGGCCAAATGGCTTAACTCCACTCTTTATGTCTTATGGACTAATTTGTACATTAAACAACAGAAAATCGGGGAGCAGTTAGAATGCCAGTCTACATTAACAGATTGAAACAGAGCTGACATTCTAGGTTAAAGACCTTTTCTCAGAATCTGGAAAGTAAGAAAATAAGTGAGTTTTAAATGGTAGAGAAGGGAAGAGGTCCGAAGAAGAGGGAATACTTTTTACTGACCCATAACAAAAAACACTTTCTTTCCTTTAATCTGTATGTTCCTACTGATTGCATGGTCTAACTAACCTGATCCTCTACTTTTTCGTGTTCTTTCTACTATAGAAACCAGTTATAATAGCGGTTAGATTCATGAGCATGAATCGCAGTTCGATTCCGGTAGGTAATCCTCCCTACATGTCACCAGTTCATTTCCATGATCCCATTCATCACTTGGTCGCCTGTCCCAAGCCTTGGAAATGATCTGAATGTGTGTGTTGTCTTGGAACAGAATTAAGTTATGTTCAGTGGAGTTTTGTTCTTGATTTGGAGTTGTCTACATTATTTGTATCTGTTGGCTGTTGTATTTGACTGTTAGACTTTGTTTCTGGTATGAAGGTCGCATTAATTGAAGGGTTAATAGAAAGAGAATATAAACTTACATTAAGTTGCTAGTGAAAAGCCACCGAAAGAATTGAGTCTAAATTTTAAAAAGTTTCATTCAAGTAGATTACTTTTTTAAAAAGTATAGAAAGAAGGATGAAGACACACGCTCAACATTTCAGAAACTGCTTCTTCCCCCTCACCCATCAATTTCCTGAGTGGACAATGAATCCATGCACACTACCTCAGTATTTTTGTGTTCCCTCTTTTATACTACTTATTTATATAATTATGTTTACGTGTGTGTGTGTATTTATGTGTATATATAGATATATTGTACTCTTTAAATTAGTCTTTTTGAGGAAAATTTAAGAGAGCATGCATGGTATTTGGCCATCCAGTATACAGCCCTTCTTGCCTTTGATTAACATCTTCCAGGTTTCTTCCCTAATTTTTGTAGGCTAGCATTTTACAAGGCCACTAAATTTGCCACTCTTTGAATAGCCTTGTTTATATACCAGATAATGTTAACTATTTTCCTGTGTACTGTATTAACAGAATCTTAATGTAGTTAGTATAATTCAACAAGAATCAGAGTGGCTTTCGAATGCACTTCGTCTCTACATTGCCTTGCTTAAATGTTAAGCCAAAGGCAAAGCTGAAGGATTTGCAGACAACTGAGTTAGGTAATCCATCTTTCCCTCCTCAAGTACTCACTACTGTAACCTATACATGTATCAAAAAACAGCTGGAGCACTATGGAACAAAGGCTATCTGACCGTTCAACATCTGGCCTTGGTGCTGAAGACTTGTTTACCAGACTAGCCCTGCTGTTCCAATGCATTTACAACACTGCCATATACCCAGTAAATGCTTAGTTATGGCATGTCCACAAAAAGTAAAATACATCCACTCCAGCTAATTACTGCCTATTGGTCTACAATTGACATCAGCAAAGATGTAGAGGGTGTTGTTAACAGCAATTTGAAGTGATATCTACTCAATGATGCTTAGTTTCATTTTCTTTTTTCTTGGCGTGTGCATGCGTGCGTGCGAGTCTGTGCGTGCGCGTCTGTGCATGTGCGTCTGCGTGCGTGATGTCTTTTTCATGGCTTTTTACAAGGCGTGGAATGAGAGGGAGACTGTGTGGGGCGCCACTCCTCACACAGACGTTTTTGCAGTATTTTCCTTTTATTTTACGAGGTCGAGTTGCGATCTCGACACTCAACCCAGCACGGATGGAAAGCGTACTTGGGAGTGGACACGACTAGTTTCGAACCCGGGAACCTCTGCTTCCGGGTCCGGCGCCTATGTCATTGCGCCACCAACCGGCCCACTTAGTTTCATTTTCATTAGACTATTTAGCTCCAAACATCATTACACACATGTACCAAATGTGGATAGGAGAGCTGAAGGGGAGATAGTGACTGCCCTCTCTTGCTTCAAGGCAGTGTTTGATCATCATCCATCACCTTCGCTCTACAATGTGGTGAGAAATGAGATGTGAGAGTGTTTATTTAATTCCATACATAATTCGTACTAAGTAATGAAGCAACCCAAGTTGCTTAGACCAAGGCAACGTTCATACTGCTGTTAAAAAGTTGCAAGTACAAGTGATATGTGGCTACAATTCTCTTGCGCCTTCATCAAGTTATTCCAGATCAGCATCTGGGAATGATCAGTATTGACTGAAAGCTAGACTAGACTCCATTAAGTCTATTTACCAATAAGACACAAGTTCGAATTACGATAGAATGGTTGGATCAGTATTGCTCCAATAATAGTCAAGCTGTGTACAACCAAGATAAAGAAACCCTTTGATCAGCATCCCCGTCATCTCTCTAACCGCATGTTTTCTCCACCACTCCAGATGCTAGCATGTTGCTTCCCCCTACTTTAAATGCTTGTTCACTCCTGTCTTCAGATGCTTGCTGGTTCCCTCCATCAGTCACTCCCAGTGCCAAAAATACATCACAACTTTAAGCTATCTTCTCAATAATATGCAGCATGCGAAGTACTAAAGTACCTTTGCAGCACCTTTCAAACCCGCATGTGCAGCAGATGTGAAGGACTTCAGGTTCAGGAGGCCCAGGAGAACCTGTGGTTCTCCGAGTCACACGCCATGTTGACTGGGAAATATTTTGTTGTTTCTTCATCATTGTGTTTAATTCCTCGAACTCTCTGCCTGACACTTGGGAATATAAATGAAGTAATTCAGCTGAAGGAGTGCATCAATCTAAAGTGGAGGTATTAGGGCATTCCCATGGAAACACTTGCAATGGAATAAATGTGCAATTGTGTTTGCAGAATAATTCAGGCATAAATTGAGTTTATAATATTGAAATATACTTCCAGATCATGGCTTGGTAAAAATGAAATGTCCTACAGATTTAAAACTTCGGTAAAAAGTAATCAAGTTCTACAATACCCTCTTTGACTTATTCACCAAGAGTTTGGGAATCTGTATCATGTAGACCAGTAAGATATTCATTTTCGGAATTGATAGTTTTGTGGCCAAGTTTGCAGATGATACATTGGTGTAGCAGCAGGATGAAGGAAGTTGACAGAACAACTTGGACAGAGAATAGGCAAAAGAAGTGGCAGATGGAATATAGTGTTAGGATGTGTAGTCATGCACTTTATAAGCATAGACTTTTTTTCTAAATGGGGAAAAAAATCAGAGGGGCAAATGGACTTGGAAGTCCTTGTACAGGATCTCTAAAGATTAACTTGCAAGTTGAGTTGGTGGTGAGGAAGGCAAAGGCAATGTTAGCATTCATTTCGAGAGGGCTAGAATAGAAAAGCACGGATGTAATGCAGAGGCTTTATAAGGCCTTGGTCAGACCACACTTGGAATATTGTGAGCAGTTTTGGGCCCCTTTTCTAAGAAAAGATGTGATGGTATTGGAGTGGGTCCAGAGGAGGTTCATGAGAATGATTCTGGGAATGAAAAGGTTAACATATGAGGAGCACTTGATGGCTCTGGACCGTACTTGCTGAAGTTTAGAAGAATGTAGGTGAGGATCTAATTGAAACCTATCGGATATTGAAAGTCTTAGACAGAATGGATGTGGAGAGGATGTTTCTTATAGTGCGTGAGTCTAGGACCAGAAGGCACAGCCTCAGAATAGAGGGACGTCCATTTAGAACAGAGATGAGAAGGAATTTATTTAGCCAGAGGGTGGCGAGTCTGCAGAATTCATTGCCACAGGCGGCTGTGAAGGCCGAGTCATTGAGTATATTTAAAGTGGAGGTTAATGGTTTCTTGGTTAGTCAGGGTGTTGAAGGTTACGGGGAGAATGCAGGGGAATAGATTTGAGATGGACAATAAATCAACCGTGATGGACTAATGGAGCAGACTTGATAGGCCAAATGGTCTAGTTCTGCTCCTATGTCTTTTGATTTCATTATTTGTTCTTGTTTTAGCTGTTCGCTTAGGAATCAGATTGGGGTGGGAGGTGTTGGGTTACCCTGGGATATCAGGATGAAGACTTAGCCCAATCTACATTCTGTTTGTGGTCTGTGATATCTGTTTGACTATCTATGACGTGAACATCTATGCAGATTCTGTACATTACAGCAGAAAAGTGCTATCACCAGTATTATAAACCAATAAAAATTACTTTAGAGTTGCTAAAGATAGCACAAAGGTTTGAGGTGAAATATTGGAAAAAAAATCAATGAAGGAAAAGCTGTGTAGTTTACTCAGGATCCATGGACTGTTAATATAATGTAGTTTAGTTTTATCATTGACAGCACTGATTGTCTGCTGAATGGTTTGTTTTCTTGGCAAATTCATTTACATGGAGGAGCAAAAGATACAGTAGCATTGTTGAGAATGTGAATAAATATGTTTCTGATTTCCATCCACAAATGGCTGCATTTCCCAGTGATCAACCATTTTAATTCCTATCCCCATTCACATTTTGACATGTTGGTCCATGGCCTCCTGTTCTCCCACGAGGAGGCCACTCTCAAGGTGGAGGTGCAGCACCTCATATTCCGTCTAGGTACCTCCAACCTGATGGCCTAAGCATTGATTCCTCTTCTTCCTCTTCCGTTCCCCACTCTGACCTCCTATCACCTCCCCCATGGTGCCCCTCCTTCTTACCTTTCTTCCATGGTCCTCCCTCCTACCTTTACCTTTATCTCCCAGCTTCTTTCTCCATACACCACCCCCAAACCCACCTGGCTTCACCTGTCACCTTCTAGATTGTCCTCATTCCCCTCCCTCTTCCTTCCTTTCCCAACCTAATGAAGGGTCTCAGTCCCAGACATTGACTGCTTATTCCTCTCCACAGACGTTGCTTGATCTGTTGAGTTCCTCCAGCATTTTGTCTGTGTTGTTTCTGGTTCATTTTCTCATTTACAGCAGCAAGTATTCTATTAGTCATTTCCTCAAGAAAGGGGTTTCCCTTTTGGGACCAAGATGAAAAATCTATTTGTCTATTTGGAATTCTTGGCCTCATGATTGTAGATTCACAATCATTGACTCTTTCCAAGGAAAAGATCGGTTATTATTGAGTTTGCTGGAAGGTGAAGCCGTACTCCATTCAACTAGGCAATTGGATTCTGTGGTATGATTTTATTTATTAATGCATTAAGATTAGACTGTAGGTTTTTTCATACAGGAATGGAAGCAACCTTGTATATGCATTTCAGAAATGTACATCAGGTTTTAACATTGCCTTTTGCTCCTGATCTTAATTCTTTAAATTGATAGTGTAAAGCTCAGGTGATGGTATGCTTTTCTTTTAAATATGATACGCTAGGAACTTTTTTTTGTTATATAGCAAGAGTAGTATTTGTATAGTTCTTTATAAGTCAGGCTACCTTGTATCACAGCCAGTCTTGTATGCTCCTACAAACTGCGTGGTGTTGGAATATTGTTTCTGTAGCCGTCTTCAGGATTCGTTCACCCAGCCTGATGCAGGTTTGTAATTCAGTTATCACAATGTAAGTGACTACCATTACAACAGCATTCAGATTTGTGCAATTCAATTGTTTAGAGCACAAAACCATCTTGGCCTACACCATATCTCTGCCATTTTACCAATCGCTTTATCTTTCTGCAAATAAGTTTGTTATGAGTTGCTGAAACTTTTCATGTTTTCTCTTTCTTGCTCATGCAGCCAAATGGTGGTAAAAAGGTAAATTGGTTAGTGTGTTTTGTGTGCTTGCAATGATTTTCTTCTCCTGATGATGGCCTTCAGAATGTTACACCAGCACTGTGACTACTCCAGCGCACGTGGGGGTGGGGGGGGGGTGCACCACCGCATGTTCTGCAATGCAACAAAATTCTGATCCAGAATATTGAACAAAACAATTCTCAAACCATTCTCTTTCTTTATGCTTTAGTTTGCACATTTGGTTGCATTTTTTTATTTTATGGTTTTGACATTCATTCCATCACAACAACTTTACATCAGTACCTTGTCTTGTTTTGATATGGTTTGGCCTAACGTACTCCATGGTGCAGATTATGTCAGCAACAGTGATGTTGGCTGCAGCCTCTAGCCTTCCAGTTAATGATCAAGTCAGGTATATCCTGTAATCTTTCCAACATGCACTGAAAACAGAGTGAGATTGAGACCCTTAAATCACTGGAGGATTTTATTCCAGTGGATCTGGAATTGAATGCATTGTCAAGAGCCTAACAAGCTGATGAACCCCACAATTAAATAGAAAGTCAGTTATTCAATGGATATGAGAGCTGATGGCAATTATCTGCTATTCACAACATTCCAGGACCTGTGGGGGTGACCGGTTTCCTTTGCTAAAATAATTTGTTATATATCAGTCAACATTAATTCATGTATTAATTCCTCTTTCTTCAGAAAAAGGAATTGATCAGAAAAGGCCATTTGCTGGAGTGGGCGCAGGCTGGGTTTGGTTCTTATCCACATTTTGTTGTCATTTGTATATCTGTGTCATGCTGGTGTTTTCCTTTATGTATCTGTGGCTGGTACTAAGCTGTCAGTGAGTTCAAAGTAAGTTTATTATCAAAGTATGTTAAGTAAACTATATACAGCATTGAGTTTAATCTTACAGGCAGCCAGAAAACAAAAAAAAACAATAGAATCTACGAAAAAAACACACAAAAAAGACAAATGTCCAATTGCAAAAAAAATAACAATTTGTGCAAACAATAAAAAGTAAACAAATAATATGTAATACATGAACCACAGAGTCCCTGAAAGTGAGTTCACAACCACAGAGACAGTTCAGCACTGAGATGAGAGAAACCGGTCCAGGTCTTGGAGTTAGACGGGAATTAAAAAGAAATGTGTCTACAATCTTCAGATTAGATTGGGAAATCTCATTCTCTCATTCCTGATTCAAGAAAACCTTCTAGTAATAGATACCATCCTTTTAGTGACCACATGAACACAGCAGTTGTTAACTACCAATCTTCAGCTGAAATACATTGGTACGTCTCGTGTATCAGCAGTGTTTCTGTGGAATTTCTCTGCATTCGAATGGAACAAACCAGAAGCTTGTCTTTCAGCAATCTGAATCGAAGTCAGATCTTTTCATCATATAATATGTAACAGTCTTGAAATAAGTAAAAACAGTCGAGTTTACAAACTTTACACTAAAATGTCTTGTTTCGCATTGCATTCTGCCTGGCTCGTCATTCAGTTGTCTGCATTTGAGACATATCGAGGTGCTCTTTATGTTTTGTCGCTATTTATTGTAGAGCAATAAAGTATCTTTGGCGGCAAAGAGAAAGAAGATTTAAGTGTTTCATGCCAGTTCAGTAATTATGGACTTTGACAATTGTACTCCACTACAGTTAGAGAGTGTAGCTTTCAGACTAAACAAAGAAGGAGTTAAAGTACATCACAGATTAAGGAGTCATTTGCCAAGAAGTTTAGGAGTTGAAAGAAAACTTGTGTATTTGTCTCCTATAAACTACCATTTTGAAATGAGTGTTCTGTGTCCTTGGCCAAATCCAGAAGTTGTTAATTGTTTTAGCCATCTGGAATGTCAGCCGCAGAATTATTGCATTATGCTTTGCAAAAATGGTGGGAGATTATGAAAGGAGGAATATTTGATTTGCCTTATCATGTACAAACTGCAGACTTTTAAAAATGAGCTTGTTAACACCTTTTTGGTTCATTATCATTCATGTATGAGGTTAGATTTTTCACTGTGGTGTGGTCTTCATACCAGGTACTCACTGTTTGGTACATCCTTTGAGCTTTATCAGCAAACTGTTTCACTATTTAGGATTGGGTAAAGCACTTCAAACTTCACTCAGTGTTCACGTATGCTTCAGGCCATGACCAGTAGAATGAAGCTAGGAGCAGGAACAGTTACCCTGTTCAGCTCAATCAACACAGACCAAGGACTGAATTATGTAGTTCAAATATTCATAGAAAGACACTGAAATTTTCCTGGTATTACCTTGATGACACCTGTTGTGACCTTGACCTTTTGTTCAGTATTAAAATAGCACCACAATAAGCCAAAAGAGGTGAATTTTGTGACTTTGACAATTAATGTCCAATTGAATGCACTTTGTTTTAACTCATTTCATATTTTGCCTGACTGATATTTTGCATAATTTTTATAGGGGAAAGGCCGTCTTCGCCGCTCCAATCACAACAGTCCCACTTCTCCGGTGGCAATGCGATTGCTGTCAGTCACAGACGTTCCTGAAGAAATAGTGAGTGCCGATGAGTCAATTGATGTGGAATTGACAGAGCAACAGAAGGCAGCCATGCAGCAAGAGGAGAGAGTATTAACCGAACAAATAGAGACTCTACAAAAAGAAAAGTAAGAGTATTAAGAGTACCTGACTAGTGTCAAGATGCTTTTGAGCTATGGACAGAGTTCAGGTAGCCAGCTGGTACAAAACTTTGATTAAATAACAATGTTGATGAAGAAAGCGAATACATCTAAGCGTTGACTACATTGATTTTCAGAAGGTATAAGCCAAAGTTCGACAGAAAAGTAGTTTAGCTAAATTGAGGCCCAGTGAATAAAGAAATCTGTGCAATCTCAAGATTTGAAGTGGTAATTTAAGCTAATTGGTTGCTTTTTTTTGACAACTGACTGACGAGCAATGCTTCTCAAAGTTTACTGCTGAGGACCTGCCTTTTTCTGAGTCTACTTCGAAGTTTTAGCTATTCAACTGCATCATCAGTGATGTCCCGTTATAAAATATGTTTGCAGATCATTGTAAAATGTTTACTTCCATTTACAACTCAGTGAGGGAAACAATTCCAGTTTGCGTAGAGCTGCTTGCAGGGCACTAGGACATGAGCTGACAAGCAACGGGTAACATTTACCACACAGTAATTGTCTTCAACAAGAGAGAATTTATAAGTACCTACCCTCCACAATCAGAGGTTGGATAGCCTGCAATGCGTCACTTCCCTCCGGATACTGAAACTTCACCCACCACAAACGAATGGGTTAATGTTATGAAATACTCTTCAGTCGGATGAGTGCAGCTCCAGCTACAGTAAGGAAGCTCAGCCCATCATAGAACAAAAAATGGTACAGCCCACAGTGTTTTGCCATCCCTTTAACCTGCTCTAAAATCAATTTCACCCTTTCCTCGCACATCACCCTCCATTTTTCTTTTCATCCACGTGCCTATCTAAGAGTCTTTTAAATGTCCCTAATGTATCTGCCTGTATCATTACCCTTGGCCATGTGCTCCACACATCAAACACAGCGTTTTTAAAAAATATATACCTCCTGACATTTCCCCTGTACTTTCCACCAATCACCTTAAAATTACGTCCTTTCAGGATGAACAGCTTGCCTAATGGTCATCCATCCAATGCTCAAAGCACCAGTTTCCTCCCTCTCAGTGCACTGAGATCATTGTGTGTACTTTCTACAAAATATCTGCAGCTGTTCTGAGTGCACCTCCCACACCTCTGACTGCTCCCACTGAGAAGGACGTGGTTAGTAGGTGATGAAAGCACTACCACTTCTGGGATTCTCTCAAATGTCCAACTTGGATATAAGTTGACATTTTCTGCTGGTCTAAACCCTGGAACTCCCAAGCCACGTGGGTCCCATCGTCTGAAGGGCAACTTACCAAGCTGTGACAATTCTAGGGTGATTTCTGTCCTTGTATTTATATTAGCAAATGGGTCAGAGTATTTTATCTCCTGTGATTTTGCCTCCAGATTACTCTGTGAGACAGCAGAGACTCAGTGGCCAAATGGCGGCCTCCTGTGCCATAAGGAAATACGGAAAAAGTTCCCTTCTCCCTTATTTCCATTTCTTCCAGTTAAATCCTTTCTGCAGTTTGCCTAAGAGGGGCCTCACTTTTGAATAAAGACAAGAATTCTCAGTGTCAGGCAGACAATTATCTGACCTCGGGCTTGTGCTACTCACTCTGGCAGTGGAGAAGTTGTATGTAATGAAGCAATTATACCTAGAGCCCCAAAGGAATATTCTGTGACACCTCTCTCCTTGTTCTGGTAAATAAGCTGTACTCCGAATTGGTGAAGCCTTTGTTATAGCAATTTTGCTGAATGCCCTCAGAGGTTAACAGGTTTTTATTTGGCATGTGGCATAATGCTAGCAAGTTTTCTTATGCAGTGAGTATTCTATTGTGATGAGCACTGATTAGCTGTTGTGCATTGAGACTGGTTACAAAAGTAACCGTGGACACAGCAGAATGATGTAGTTGGGCTGCAAGCCGCGATTATTTCAGTTCTGAAGGGAATATTTGTATTTGATCATGACTTCAGCACTGTTACTTGTTATCAAGGCATTATTCCTCAGTAGCAGGCAGCCAACCATTGTCAATTTGGCTGCTGTGCAACTCCTTTATTATTATTCCAGCAGTTGAGAAGGCGAGTGAAGTAAAGCAATCAGACTTAAGGCTAGGAAGAATGTTTTATATCTGTAGACATCTCATTTTCTGTGTATATTGTCCAAGATTTTACAGATTATGCTTTGCTTTAGGGATGAGCTGACATTTGAAATGCTTGCGCTGGAGCCACGAGCCTCAGATGACGAAACCCTGGAGTCAGAAGCATCCATCGGAACTGCTGACAGCTTTGAAAACTTGAATATGGACTCCGAGGGAGCATTATCAGAACGTTCTGGTAACCGATCCAAGGACATTTGGTCTCAACTGCAGCCTGTTAGCAGTTCAGATAATTCCAGTGTTGCTAGATTTAAATCCACAGTTTGTTCCCTAGTGGGACACGGCCGGTTGAGAGGGACAGATGTAAAAGCTGCAGGTCGTGTTGTCATGAAGAAGTAACGTGGTTTGAAGGGGGCAAGGTGAAGCATTGTGTCTCTGGGCAGATGATGGGTCAGAAAGATTATGATGGCAGGAGGTGGGGTTGGTGTGGGTGAGCCAGAGTTGGGAGCTGTGCCATGGATATGTTGCTGGCCAAAAGGACGATAATGCAGATTCAGATTGGGGAGGGAATGCACGTGGATGCAGTGGTCAGGGTGGAAAAGGCAGGTGGTTGTCAGATGCAGAGGCCTAGATTCAGGAAGGGAGAAAGGGAGAATTTCATGTTGGAAACCCTTCGTCTGACAGTGTTCAAACTGAAGTGTCCTGATGATGTCTTGGCCCGAAACATCAACTGTTTATTCCTTTCCATAGATGCTGCCTGACCTGAGTGCCTCCAGCATTTTGTGGTTGTTCTCGGTTTGCTTAACCAGCATTTTCTTCCTTTCCTTCAGCAGCTAACTATCCTAAGTCCTTGGAAATCTGGCTTGTGGATGTTAAGTTTGAGGTGCAGCTGAAGTTTGATTTAACTCAAAAAAAAAATATTTGGGGAGCAAGTTATTAGATTAAATTGAACAGCCTTTGTCAGCATCAACATTAGAATAGAATCAATCTGTAGAGAACTTGCCGGTACTAACGTTTTGTTTTTATCATTCATGGACAGAAAGAAGCCTGGTTACAAGTTCCATTGGTCAGGCCCGATCTGAAACAGGGAGAAGGTTGAGGAGGCCACAGAGGAAGAAAACTGACTCCATTGTGTCAGTTGAATCGGCTGTTCACACTTCACCGGCAGTGTCACAATCATTATCTTGTTTACCTCAAGGAGGAAAGCGATTTCGCTTCCGTTCAAAATCACCATCGCCGGCACTTTACCGCTCCCACAATGTCACCAACACTGCAGAACCACGGGCCGAAATGGACGGAGCTAAAAGTCAGGAAGAGAGGCCACAGTTTACAAGCAGAGGGACCTTCAATCCAGAAAAGGGCAAACAAAAATTAAAGATGATGAAGCGCTCGGCACAGAAGTCCAAAGATTCAACTGACGGAGTCTTGGGCACAGACAAAAAGTGTAACACAGACCCTGATTTCGGTGCTCCCCAGCAGCTGGTGGTATTTGGGAACAATGAGTTCATGGTGTGAGACCAAGAACTTGGAAGGTTTCTGTCCTAATTGAGTGGAGGTCCTTAATCCATCCCAGTGCATCTTTCTTGGGTAGCTGCTATCTCAGTGCATCACATGCAATACTTCCAATCCTCATAGATGGCATTACTGCCTCAAGGAATGACAAAGGGAAGCAATTTCTCTCTATTTGGGGAAACAAAACCTGCCGGAAGATTTGTACTGTGGCCTTAACCATTCAGACACTGAGAAGACAGAACGTCTGCACCTGTCAGTGTGCTGAGAAGGATGTAGGCTGCAGATGCATTCACAAACAGCTGTTCTTGAGGGACAACAAGGTTATCAGCAGTTCAGAGCATTGTGGTAGGAAGGCCGTACTTGAAGGAGCACTTGCTTAATCAGTGTTTGCCATCCACAAGAGGGGACTTTTCAGAAGACTGAAGGAAGGAAGTGGATTTGAACTGTCATCCCATAATTACACTCCATTAATGCTTATGGTCAAAGATTATTAAGGGACTTTATTTAGGAAATCGCAAATGACAATTACAATCAGACTCAATAACACTTCTCACTAACTTGAGGCACTGCTGTTAGATAAATATTTTTATGTGTTTCGGAAACATCCAGTAGCCACTGGGAAATGTAAGCCAAAATGTCTGTGTAAAAAAAAAAAATAATGCATTAACCATACGTCCTATGTCTGACATTTTTTCAGGGTTTCAGGAACCACTTTGCGTGTCTAGTAATGCTGCTCCTTCCTGGGTGTTTAGAATTTATGAAACATGGAGTTAAAGGGACCAACCTGACTAGTCGTTGAGCTTGCCAATCCAACAGCTGTCCCAATAACAGCAGATGCATACCCAAGTCAGCAGCTCATTGACTGCAATGCATGATAAAAGTGTAGGTAAGCTATTATCATACAGGCTCCTTGAAACTTAGCCCAGAAGAAAATCTTCTATTGAATCGTCAGTATTAAAAGCAAAGAGGACTTGAAGAATTTTTAGTCTGATTTCTAAAGCTTACTATTAACTCAATGTTTTTGTTTTTAACCTTTCATTTTAATTGAAATTTGTCTTTGAAAAATTTGGTTCTGTGATATAAGATTGTAGCTTCCTGTCCAAAGGCAGTATCTATGGAGTAGATTAGGAACAAAACTGAATGTAACAATCACTGGAATGGGCATGCTGGGCTTCTCCTAATTTATAGTATGCTCATGACTGTATATTTCAAGAAATTTCTTTGTAAAGGATATATTATCCTGTGTCATATTCTATAATAAGTACTCATGTAAACTGTTTGGTAATCTTCAACCCAACAGAGAGGTGTCTGGACAGTTTCAACTCTGTATTTTTGACATTAGCAATTGGGATGGCATCTTGTGTATAAAGTGCAATTTATCTAATATTTCTTAAATATATCTGTGTACGGTGTACAAACAAGTTCATGAACAAATCTCCCACGGCTTATTAAAGAGAAAGCTGTATAAATTACATCCCGACTTTCTTCTTGTGCATAGAAGAGGAATCTAAAAGATACTACAGTCAAATCTGCGACGCCAGAATGATAGAATGCATCATAGCATTAAAAAAACGAAACCTTTATTCCCCTTTATGGGGACAGGTAGATAATGAATGGCATTTTGCTCTTTCTGTGTGTGTGTGTGTGTGTGTGTGTGTTTTTATGTGTGTTTGTGCTATTTTTTCCTGATCCCAGCTAGGTTAAACCACTCCAACCTGAATCTTTCTGAGTCAGAAACGGTCTTTGGTTACATTCTTGTGTTTGCATGGTTTGAACCTCCTCAGTGATCCATTGCAGTGAGAAAGTTTACCTTTGCCAGTCTAGCTAGCTTTGTGGAATGGGAATGGTTTAACTTACTGAAGTTAATTTTTCTCTCTGACAGCAGAAAACAGTATTTATGAAATTGACAATTTTGCACATGAACAGGGCTACAGAATGGAACTAGATCTCATGCAGGACAAAGTGTGGGAGAGGAGCTGATCAAAGGTTGGAGTTGAAGACATCCCTGTTTGAATGAGCAATATACAGTATATTACTCTTGCCTGGCTCAATTACACTAGTTTTGCTTGTTGTATTCTGCATGGTTTATCAGTTATTTTGTTAATTCCCTGCATCTCCCCTCCCCCACCTCCAAAAACTGAATTCCAAACTATTACTGCCTTTACCCAATAATTTCAAATATGTTGGCTGCTGACAAACACAAAACCCTTGCAGATTTTTTTTCCATTCTGTGACCTGAGAATCTGACTTCAGTCTTTGGTGGATCAACTAACAGGTGTGAAGTGCAAAATGGACTTATGGCTTAATGTTCAGTTGGAAACCAAGACCAGTTCAACATCTTGGAGAAGCAGTGGGGTTATGCAGGGTTGCGTAACTGGAGAAACAGGGGTGGTTGCAACACTCTGAGTCCAGTGGTGATGGCATTTAAAATCACAGATGATTATTGAATTGTTTCTTGTATCTGATGTTTCAGGAGACATGAAGAGCTCAGCATGTCAGGCAGCATCTATGGGGAGAAATAAACAGTTGACAAAGAAGGGCCTTAGCCTGAAATGTTCAGTGTTTATTCCTCTCCATAGAAACTGCCTGACTTGCTGTGTTCCTCCAGCGTTTTGTGTGCATTACTTAAGATTTCCAAGATCTGCACAATCTGTGGTGTACAAGGACACAGCTGTGTCTACAATCGTTCCCTTTCTGTCAAATAATTTCAAAAAGTGTCATACAGAGTTTGTAACAAAATCAGATACATCGGTAAAATATGACTAATTGGTATTACAGGATTGGTGTTTGGAATACATTTCTGGGTTACTGTTTTACTTGTATGCTAATTTAATAATTTGCCATGATCTAATAAAGTTCGTTCTTGTCTTTTTATGGAGTTGTAGCCAATATTTTTCTTTATATACTTACTGAGAGGAAGATTATGGCAATTTACAGTTTAATATTCATGTTCAATGGTTCATTAATTTTGAATAATCTCTTCATCTTTCCTCCTGAAGGTTTTGACTGTAGCTTCATTAATACTGGCTAAAAGATATTCTTCAATGTTTGAACTTGCACATTGAAGTTGCAAGCTTGGAAGACATTTGCTGCTGTTGAAATTGAGCCATGATTACTTAGCATATTAGATTATTAGAATTGCTTGCAGGCTATTCACAGTAAATAAAAAGGAACACAATAAAAATTAATGAAAGACTGCCCCCAATAGGGCAGACAATATCCAATATACAACAAACTGTGCAAATACAAAGAGAAAAACGAAATAATAAATAAATAAATAAGCAATAAATATCAATGAGATGAAACGTCCTTGAAAGTGAGTCCATAAGTGGTAGGAACAGTTCAGAGATGGGGATGAATGAAGAGGAGTGAAATTATCTCCTCTGGTTCAAGAGCCTGATGGTCGAGGGGTAACAACTGTTCCTGAACCTGGTGGTGTTTTTCAGCAAAACAGATTCAGATTTATCTTTAACATGTACATGAAAGCATACTGTGAAATGTGCCGTTTATGTTAACAACTAACATACCTAAAGATATGCTGAGGATGGCCCACAAGTGTTTTTTAGTGTCAAAGACTTGAGCTCTAGAATTAACTGTGCACTAATCAAGCTGTTCCAATGCAGTTACTTTATTGGCATCTACTTAACAAGAGGAAAATTACTCAGGTGTGTCATGTTCGCAAACACAGCAAATCCAATCAAGCTAATTACCCAATTAGTCTAAATCTCAGTCATCGGCAAGCTGATGGAAGGTATCACGCACAGCTGTTGCTCCCTGTAACAGACTCACTGATGCTGAGTTTGGGTTTTTACATCACTGCTCCGCTTTGGGCCCAATGACAGCTGAATTCCAGAGGTGACGAGAGGAACTGCTTTTGACACCAAGGCATTTAGAATCACACAGTATGAAAAGAGCCACGCTGGTCTGACTCATCTGAGCCAACCAAGATACCTAATTGAACTAGTTTCATTTGGACCACATTCCTCTCAACCTTTCCTATCGAAGTCCATAAGTCGTAATTGTATCTGTCTCAACCACTCTGTCCTGTCTATATACTCACCACCTTCTGGAAAAAGTTGCTCCTTGGGTGCCTTTTAAACCTTTCCACTTACTTTAACTTTAGACACCCCTACCTTGGGGAGAAGACCAATCAAACATCTTATCCATTCTCCTCACTAAGGTCACCCTCCTGTGGCACACCACCAGTCACAGGCCTCCACACAGAGACAGCCATCTTCTACCTTACTGTCTCTGCATTCTACTAACACACAGTGGAAGGCTCTTTCTCTTTAGTTTATTAAGCTGCTTGCAGAACCTTCCTTCTCATAACCGGCCACCACAGGTTGAAACACACTAGTTAGGCACAATCGGACCTGCCCGTGCTGCACTACAGAAAATACAAACCACAGAATTGGTCTGATCATCTTCAAGCAGGAAAATTAGTATAGACTGTATCTGAGTAAAGTTCAGGTTCGGAGAACCATCTGTACCCTGATGTTTCTGTCAGTTGAAAATGCTATTGACCAAGATCATAGAATAGTACAGCACATTACAGGTCCTTCAGGCCACAATGTTGTGCCGACCCTCAAACCCTGCCTCTCATATAACCCCCCACCTTAAATTCCTCCATATACCTGTCTAGTAGTCTCTTAAACTTCACTAGTGTATCTGCATCCACCACTGACTCAGGCAGTGCATTCCACGCACCAACCACTCTGAGTAAAAAATCTTCCTCTCATATCCCCCTTGAACTTCCCACCCCTTACCTTAAAGCCATGTCCTCTTGTATTGAGCAGTGGTGCCCTGGGGAAGAGGCGCTGGCTGTGCACTCTATCTATTCCTCTTATTATCTTGTTCACCTCTATCATGTCTCCTCTCATCCTCCTCCTCTCCAAAGAGTAAAGCCCTAGCTCCCTTAATCTCTGATCAAAATGTATACTCTCTAAACCAGGCAGCATCCTGGTAAATCTCCTCTGTACCCTTTCCAATGCTTTCACATCCTTCCTATAATGAGGCGACCAGAACTGGACACAGTACTCCAAGTGTGGCCTAACCAGAGTTTTATAGAGCTGTATCATTACATCGCGATTCTTAAACTCTGTCCCTCGACTTATGAAAGCTAACACCCCATAAGCTTTCTTAACTACCCTATCTACCTGTGAGGCAACTTTCCGGGATCTGTGGACATGTACCCCCAGATCCCTCTGCTCCTCCACACTACCAAGTATCCTGCCATTTACTTTGTACCCTGCCTTGGAGTTTGTCCTTCCAAAGTGTACCACCTCACACTTCTCCGGGTTGAACTCCATCTGCCACTTCTCAGCCCACTTCTGCATCCTATCAATGTCTCTCTACAATCTTTGACAATCCTCTACACTATCTACAACACCACCAACCTTTGTGTCATCTGCAAACTTGCCAACCCACCCTTCTACCCCCACATCCAGGTCGTTAATAAAAATCACAAAAAGTAGAGGTCCCGGAACAGATCCTTGTGGGACGCGACTAGTCACAATCCTCCAATCTGAATGTACTCCCTCCACCACGACCCTCTGCCATCTGCAGGCCAATTCTGAATCCACCTGGCCAAACCCCCTGGATCCCATGCCTTCTGACTTTCTGAATAAGCCTACCGTGTGGAACCTTGTCAAATGTCTTACTAAAATCCATATAGATCACATTCACTGCACTACCTCCATCTATATGCCTGGTCACCTCCTCAAGGAACTCTATCAGGCTTGTTAGACACGATCTGCCCTTCACAAAGCCATGCTGACTGTCCCTGATCAGACCATGATTCTCTAAATGCCCATAGATCCTATCTCTAGGAATCTTTTCCAACAACTTTCCCACCACATGTAAGGCTCACTGGTCTATAATTACCCGGACTATCCCTACTACCTTTTTTGAACAAGGGGACAACATTCGCCTCCCTCCAATCCTCCAGTACCATTCCCGTGGACAACGAGGACATAAAGATCCTAACCCTGTCATTTTTGCACCTTTCCAAAATCTGCTCCTCTGTATCTCTGCTGCTACCAGGGGGCCTATAGAATACCCCCAATAGAGTAACTGCTCCCTTCCTGTTCCTGACTTCCACCCATACTGACTCAAAAGAGGATTCTGCTACATTACCCACCCTTTCTGTGGCTGTAATAGTATCCCTGACCAGTAATGCCACCCCTCCTCCCCTTTTTCCACCCTCTCTATCCCTTTTAAAGTACTGAAATCCAGGAATATTGAGAATCCGTTCCTGCCCTGGTGCCAGCCAAGTCTCTGTAATGGCCACTACATCATAATTCCATGTATGTATCCAAGCTCTCAGTTCATCACCTTTGTTCTTGATGCTTCTTGCATTGAGGTACACATACTTCAGCCCTTCTACCTTACTGTCTTTACACTGTTTATTCTGCTTCTCTTTCCTCAAAGCCTCTCTGTATGTTAGATCTGGCTTTACTCCATGCACTTCTTTCACTGCTCTATTGCTCCAGGTCCCATCCCCCTTGCAAATTAGTTTAAACCCTCCCAAACTATGCTAGCAAACCTACCTGCAAGGATATTGCTCCCCCTTGGGTTCAGGTGCAACCCATCCAATCTGTACAGGTCCCACCTTCCCCAGAAGAGATCCCAATGATCCAAAAATCTAAAACCCTGCTCCCTGCACCAACTCCTCAGCCACGCATTCAACTGCCATCTCCTCCAATTCTTACCATCACTATCATGTAGCACTGGCAGCAATCCTGAGAATGCCACCCTTGAGGTCCTGTTCTTCAGCCTTCTGCCTAGTTCCCGAAACACACACTTCAGGACCTCATCCCGCTTCCTGCCTATGTCGTTAGTCCCAACATGCTTCACGACTTCTGGTTGCTTTCCCTCTCGTACCAGGATGTTGTGCACCCTGTCAGAGACATCCTGGACCCTGGCACCCGGGAGGCAACAAACCATACGGGTGTCCTCACATCCACAAAATCTCCTGTCTGCTCCCCTGACTATAGAATCTCCAATGACGACAGCTCTCCTCTTCTCCGTCCCACCCTTCTGCACCACAGGGTCAGACTCAGTGCCGGAGGCCCTGCCACCGTGGCTCACACCTGGTCGGTTGTCCCTGCCAACAGTATCCAGGACGGTAAACTTATTATTCAGAGGAATGGCTACAGGGGTGCTCTGCCCTACCTGTCTGCTCACCTTCGCTTTCCCCCCTCTGACCGTCACCCAACAACCTGCTTCCGACAGCCTAGGTGTGACTACCTCCTTATAGCTCTTATCTATGACTGCCTCATTCTCCCTTATGAGTCGAAGGTCATCCAGGTGCTGCTCCAGATTCCTTACATGGTCTTCCAGATCGCCTAGCCGTATGCACTTCTGGCAGATGTGACTCTGCGGGAGAGGGGCGTTCCCCCAAGACTGCCACATCTCACATGAGAGGCACATCACCGTCTCAGGAGGCATTGTAAAAACTAACTGCAAGCAAGCTCGTCCTCCGCTTCTTCTCGTCGAAGCTTCTCGAGTGAAAGCCCCAAAGCTCCACTCACTCACTGGCCGCTTCGCTTGAGCTTTCCCTCTATTTATCTGTTTGAGCTTTTCAAAATGCTTTGTCACCTGACATCGATTGCTTTCTGCTGAGTCTGAGCTATTCAAATCTTGATTGACTTGATTGCACAGACCAACTACCAAAACTGCCAGAATCTCTCAACTCAAAGCCTCAAAGCTCCACTCCTTCACTGGCCCACTCACTGGACTATAAACAGTGATTACTGCTGCTGTAAAGCATGGTGCTAACCACCACACTAATGTGCCACTCCAAATGAGTTCAGATATGCCATCTTGCACCATCTGTAAACTAGCCAATTTGCACACAGGAAACATTACAAAAAATGATGACCAGTGTGGCTATGTATAGGTATTAGTTGCAGAATAAATATTGTCCCAAACACTATTTAGAATCTGCTGTTTTTTTTTACAATGTTGTTAAAATCCACTAAAACATACGAAAAATAGTATGACATGTCATCTGCAAAATAAGGTTCAGTGCTTCAGTGCCCCTATCAGCTCAGTGAAGTGTTGTTTGCTCTGCTAACACTTGAAACTTATTTTCCACTGTATAAACAAGGTATTAAACTAAGACCACATGATTGCTCAGGCTTTGGCAGTTAGCCAAGGTCATCAGACACATTGCAAATTTAACTAGGAATGTATTTGAACCGGACTGGATCAGGAAATGGGGTCAAGTGGTTGCACTCAGCCTTGTTATCTCCAAATGCAAGTGAATGAGAGGGATGTAAGCAACAGCAACTGCTGCGTGACGGATATTTTGCCGATGAGTGAAAATGAATGCAAACACGAGGAAATCTGCAGATGCTGGAAATTCAAGCAACACACACAAAATGTGCTGGTGAACGCAGCAGGCAGGCAGCATCTACGGAAAAAAAAAAGGGGAAACCCATCCCTTATTTATTTATTTTTATCCTCCCCCCTTTTTTTCTCCCTCTGTCCCTCTCACAATCACTCCTTGCCTGCTCTCCATCTTCCTCTGATGCCCCCTCCCCCTTTCTTTCTCCCTAGGCCTCCTGTCCCATGATCCTCTCATATCCCTTTTGCCAATCAGCTGTCCAGCTCTTGGCTCCATCCCTCCCTTTCCTGTCTTCTCCTATCATTTCGGATCCCCCCCTCCCCCTCTCACTTTCAAATCTCTTACTATCTCTTCTTTCAGTTAGTCCTGACGAAGGGTCTCGGCCCGAAGTGTCGACTGCACCTCTTTCTAGAGATGCTGCCTGGCCTGCTGCGTTCACCAGCACTTTAGTGTGTGAGAATGAGTGCAATTTACTTTTTAAGAATCTACATACCAGGTGATATGTCATGGGGCTGCATCATAGCCTAGCAGTTGGCACAGAACTATTACAGTACCAGCAATCACAGACTGCGGTTCAATTCCCGCAGCTGCCTGTAAGGCTTTTCTGCATTCTCCCTGTGGTCGTGTGGGTTTCCTCTGAATTCTCCAGCTTCCTCCCACACTTCAAAGATGGGTACAGTTTACGGCCAGTAACTTGTGGGCATGCAATGTTAGTGCCGGAAGTGTGATAACCCTTGCGGGCTGCCAGGTACAACCTGCAATTTGACGATAATGGTGTGTTTTACTGTATGTTTTGATGTACATGTGGCAAATAAAGCTAATCTAATCTTTTTAATAGTACATGGAGTGTGTCAGTTTAAAGTTGCTGCTCCTTTAATGGATTCTGGAGGCCACACCTTCGGGACTGGAACGGAAGGGAGAGGAGGAAGCAACAATTGCAAATAAAGGTAGCAAAAGTTGAAACTCCCTAGTGTGACATTTTGTGGTCTGTAAAACTAATTCTAAGAACTAACTCTGGTCTAAAAATAAGGTTTGTAGTAATTTGTGGCCAATTAACCTACCCATGCAACTTCTATAATGCAGATAATAATGTATCATCATAACATGTCCACCGAGACCTCCAACAAAGATGGAATTGCCGACTGCTCCCGGAGCAAGCAGGTGAAAAGCAGCAAAGAATAAGCCTACAACGAGCGATGCTGGAACAGGAGGGAAGGACCAATCGCGAACCATCGAATGGAGACTTGTGATGCTGTCCATGAAGCATGAAGTGAAGAGTGATGAGGTAGTAGTTTCTTGCTGGCGGATTCATATGGAAGACATACCAATGGATCAGGTACTCAACCAAGGACCACAGAAACATTCCAATCAGGAATAGTAGAGGGAAGAAGTACTTGTGGACAGGGATGGAATATTCTGTTGTGAAAGATGTGAAAACCCAAGTCTTGCCTTCTGCCAGCTTGCTGTAGCCATACCAGCTAAAGATAATCACAATGGGAAACCAAACTAATGGCACCACATACCGTGCTGTTTTTGAACAAGCTTCTACAAAATCTGAATAGAAGAGGCGTATAGGCCGATCTATTGGCTGATGCACCCATTCATCATATTTCTCACGCAAGTGACCAACTTGCCACAACAGATGCTTATTCCAGTCTACTAAATCATTTTCTGGATCCACTGACTTGCATCTTGCATCCATCACAATATCTGAAGCTTGATGGCCTTTTCCTCGTTCTCGGACAGCCTGTCTCTCCACGGCAGGAACCACTGCACAAATCCAATTGTCCTACAAACTATATGCCTGGCTATTTAAAACTGCCTGATCCTCTTTTAAGTCAGTATGGGTGGAAGCCAGGAACAGGAAGGGAGCAGTTACTCTATTGGGAGTATTCTATAGGCCCCCTGGTAGCAGCAGAGATACAGAGGAGCAGATTGAGAGGCAGATTTTGGAAAGGTGCAAAAATAACAGGGTTGTTATCATGGGTGACTTTAACTTCTCTAATATTTATTGGCACCTGATTAGTTCCAAGGGTTTAGATGGGGCAGAGATTGTGATGTGTGTCCAGGATGGATTCCTGTCACAATACGTTGACAGACCAACTAGGGAGAATGCCATACTAGATCTAGTACTAGGTAATGAACCAGGTCAGGTCACAGATCTCTCAGTGGTTGAGCATCTGGGGGACAGTGACCACCACTCCCTGGCACTTAGCATTATCATGGAAAAGGATAGAATCAGAGGACAGGAAAATATTTAATTGGGGAGGGGCAAATTATGAGGCTATAAGGCTAGAACTTGCGGGTGTGAATTGGGATGATGTTTTTGTAGGGAAATGTACTATGGACATGTGGTCGATATTTAGAGATCTCTTGCAGGATGTTAGGGATAAATTTGTCCTGGTGAGGAAGATAAAGAATGGTAGGGTGAAGGAACCATGGGTGACAAGTGAGATGGAAGATCTAGTCAGGTGGAAGAAGGCAGCATACATGAGGTTTAGGAAACAGGGATCAGATGGGTCTATTGAGGAATATAGAGAAGCAAGAAAGGAGCTTAAGGAGCTGAGAAGAGCAAGAAGGGGGCATGAGAAGGCCTTGGTGAGTAGGGTAAAGGAAAACCCCAAGGCATTCTTCAATTATGTGAAGAAAAAAAGGATGACAGGAGTGAAGATAGGACCGATTAGAGATAAAGGTGGGAAGATGTGCCTGGAGGCTGTGAAAGTGAGCGAGGTCCTCAATGAATACTTCTCTTCGGTATTCAACAATGAGAGGGAACTTGATGACGGTGAGGACAATATGAGTGAGGTTGATGTTCTGGAGCATGTTGATATTAAGGGAGAGGAGGTGTTGGAGTCGTTAAAATACATTAGCATGGATAAGTCCCCGGGGCCTGACAGAATATTCCCCAGGTTCCTCCATGAGGCAAGGGAAGAGATTGCTGAGCCTCTGGCTAGGATCTTTATGTCCTCGTTGTCCACGGGAATGGTACCGGAGGATTGGAGGGAAGCAAATGTTGTCTCCTTGTTCAAAAAAGGTAGTAGGGATAGTCCGGGTAATTATAGACCAGTGAGCCTTACGTCTGTGGTGAGAAAGCTGTTGGAAAAGATTCCAGAGATAGGATCTATAGGCATTTAGAGAATCATGGTCTGATCAGGGACAGTCAGCATGGCTTTGTGAAGGGCAGATCGTGTCTAACAAGCCTGATAGAGTTCTTTGAGGAGGTGACCAGGCATATAGACGAGGGTAGTGCAGTGGATGTGATCTATATGGATTTTAGTAAGGCATTTGATAAGGTTCCACACGGTAGGCTTATTCAGAAAGTTAAAAGGCATGGGATGCAGGGAAGTTTGGCCAGGTGGATTCAGAATTGGCTTGCCTGCAGATGGCAGAGGGTCGTGGTGGAGGGAGTACATTCAGATTGGAGGATTGTGACTAGTGGTGTCCCACAAGGATCTGTTCTGGGACCTCTACTTTTCGTGATTTTTATTAACGACCTGGATGTGGGGGTAGAAGGGTGGGTTGGCAAGTTCGCAGATGACACAAAGGTTGGTGGTGTTGTAGATAGTGTAGAGGATTGTCAAAGATTGCAGAGAGACATTGATAGGATGCAGAAGCGGGCTGAGAAGTGGCAGGTGGAGAAGTGTTCAACCCGGAGAAGTCTGAGGTGGTACACTTTGGAAGGACAAACTCCAAGGCAGAGTACAAAGTAAATGGCAGAATACTTTGTAGTGTGGAGAAGCAGAGGGATCTGGGGTACATGTCCACAGATCCCTGAAAGTTGCCTCACAGGTGGATAGGGTAGTTAAGAAAGCTTATGGGGTGTTAGCTTTCATAAATCGAGGGATAGAGTTTAAGAGTCGCGATGTAATGATGCAGCTCTATAAAACTCTGGTTAGGCCACACTTGGAGTACTGTGTCCAGTTCTGGTCGCCTTACTATAGGAAGGATGTGGAAGCATTGGAAAGGGTACAGAGGAGATTTACCAGGATGCTGCCTGGTTTAGAGAGTATAGATTATAATCAGAGATTAAGGGAGCCAGGGCTTTATTCTTTGGAGAGAAGGAGGATGACAGGAGACATGATAGAGGTGTACAAGATAATAAGAGGAATAGATAGAGTAGATAGCCAGCGCCTCTTCCCCAGGGCACCACTGCTCAATACAAGAGGACATGGCTTTAAGGTAAGGGGTGGGAAGTTCAAGGGGGATATTGGAGGAAGGTTTTTTACTCAGAGAGTGGTTGGTGCGTGGAATTCACTGCCTGAGTCAGTGGTGGAGGCAGATACACTAGTGAAGTTTAAGAGACTACTAGACAGATATATGGAGGAATTTAAGGTAGGGGTTTATATGGGAGGCAGGGTTTGAGGGTTGGCACAACATTGTGGGCCGAAGGGCCTGTACTTTGCTGTACTGTTCTATGTTCTATGTTCTAATTCCAGCACCATCTATAAGAAATTTGTATGTTCTCCCAGTGACTGTGGATTTCCTCTCACATTCCAAAGTGTATGGGTCAGGGTCATTAAATTGTGGGTATGCTATGTTGGCACATCCTGCCCATTGATGCAAATGACACTTTCCTGTATGTTTCGATACACATGTGACACATAAATACAAACACCTATGTCAGGATGCTGTTCATTGACTATAGCTCAGCGTTTAATGCCATCATTCCCGCAGTCCTGACCGAAAAGCTACAGAACCTAGGCCTCTGCAACGGGAACCTTGACTTCCTAACTGGAAGACCACAATCTCTTTGTGTTAGTAATAACATCTCCACCTCACTGATAGCACTGGCGCACCTCAGGGATGTGTGCTTAGCCCGCTACTCTACTCTCTGTATACCCATGACTGTGTGGCTAGGTATAACTCAAGTGCCATCTATAAATTTGCTGATGATGCAACCATTGTTGGCAGAATCTCAGATGGAGATGAGAGGTCGTACAGGAACAAGATATACCAGCTTGTTGAGCGGTTTCACAGCAACAACCTTGTATTTAATGTCAGTAAGATCAAAGAGCCGTTTGTGGACTTCCGGAAGGCTCAGACAAGGGAACATGAACCAGTCCTCATAGAGGGATCAGAAGTGGAGAGAGTGAGCAATTTCAACTTCCTGGGTGTCAGGACCTCTGAGGATCTAACCTGGTCCCAACATAATCGATGCAGCTATAAAGAAGACAAGACAGTGGCTATATTTCATCAGGAGTTTGAGGAGATTTGGTACGTCACCTAACACACTTGAAAATTCCTACAGATGTACTGTGGAGAGCATTCTGACTGGCTGCATCACTGACTGGTATGGGGGTTGTGGTGGGACGGGGAGGAAGGATGGCTACTGCACAGGATCGAAGTAAACTGCAGAGAGTTGTAATGTTAGTCAGCTCCGTTGTGGGTACTAGCTTCCATAGTATCCAAAACATCTTCAAGGAGTGATGCCTCAGAAAGGCGGCATCCATCAGTACTCCCACCACCCAGGCCATGCCCTCTTCTCACTGTTACTATCAGGTAGGAGGTACAGAAGGCACACACTCAGCGATTCAGGAACAGCTTCTTCCCCTCTGCCATCCAATTCCTAAATGGACATTGAACCCATGAACACTACCTCACTACTTTTTAAATTTGTTTTTGCACCACTTATTCTAATTTAACTATTTAGTATACATACATATATTGACTGTAATTCAGGTTTTTCCCCATATTTATCATGATATCTAGATGATCCTCCCTCGATAGATGAAGTCAAGAAGGCTATCATGCAGATGAACAGTGGCAAGGCGCCCGGCAAGGATGGAATACCTGCTAAACTGTACAAGACACTCAGCAAGGAATCACTTGAGGCTTTCCACAGCACCCGGACGAGCATTTGGGAAGGAGAGGAGAAGCCCCCTGACCTCAGAGACACAACGATAATCACCCTCTACAAAAACGAAGGTTCAAGAACGGACTGCGGGAACTACAGAGGCATCTCACTAATTTCCATTGCCGGAAAAATCCTCGCCTGCATCATCCTCAACAGACTGATTCCAACAGTGTCAGAAGAGAACCTTCCCGAGTTGCAATGCAGCTTTTGTTCCGAACGCAGCACTGTCGACATGATCTTCGTAGTGAGACAGATACAGGAGAAGTGCCTGGAACAGAACATGACACTGTCTTCATCGATCTGACGAAGGCGTTTGACATGGTCAACAGAAACGCGCTGTGGATCATCCTTAGAAAGCTTGACTGCCCACAGAAATTCACTACACTTATCCACCTGCTCCACGGTGGCATGACAGGAGAAGTGTTCTCAGATGGTTCCCCACCTCAGACTTTCAACATCTCAAATGGCGTGAAGCAAGGGTGTGTTCTAGCACCAGTGCTCTTCAACCTCTTCTTCACCCAAGTGCTGAAACATGCTGTTAAGGACCTAGACCTGGGTATTCACATAAGATATTGCCTAGATGGATTGATGATTGACCTGAGACGCCTTGCTGCAAAGACCAAAACGTTGAGGAGGCTCATCACTGAAGCCCTTGTTTGCTGATGACTGTGCCCTCGTGGCCCACCAGAAGAACCACCTGCAGACCATTGTCGACAAGTTCTCTGCAGCCTCAAAACTGTCGGCCTGACAATCAGCCTCGGTAAGACAGAAGTTCTCCTACAACCTGCACCAAACAGTCACCCTCCTCAGCCATGCATCACCATTGACGGCACTGTCCTGAAGAATGTGGAGAGCTTCAAGTATCTAGGAAGCACCATCTCCAGTGACCGATCCCTTGACAAAGAGATCATAGCAAGGATCCGGAAAGCCAGCCAGGCACTCGGGAAACTCCGTGTCAAAGTTCTGGAGCACAAGGGCATTCAGCTTTCAAACAGGCTCAAGGTGTTCAAGGCTGTGGTCCTCACCTCTCTCCTGTACATCTGCGAAACCTGGACCCTGTACTGCAGGCACATCAAACAGCTGGAGCAGTTTCACATGCGCTGTCTGCGGTCGATCATGAGGATTCGATGGCAGGACCGAATCACCAACCAGGAAGTCCTGACAGAGCCAACAACACAAGCATTGAGGCAAGGATCCTCCAGGCCCAGCTACGCTGGACTGGCCATGTAATCCGCATGAGTGAAACAAGAATCCTCAGGCAGCTGCTCTACGGTGAGCTTGAGCATGGCAGTCACAATCAGGGCCACCCCAGAAAAAGATTCAAAGACATCTGAAATCGTACATCAAATGGGCAGACCTCCAGCCTCGACAACTTGAGGAGTCCGCAGCCGACAGGGCTTCGTGACGTGCCCTGACCAGAAAAGCTGCGTCTGACTTTGAGGATGACCGAAATCAGCGCCTTGCAGCATCACGAGACCAACACCACAAAGCTGTGTATACACCTGTTCTAACAACCGCCATTCCATGTCCAACCTGCAACCGCATGTGTGATTCGGCCTTCCACAGACGAGTGCACAATGTTTAGTCTTCTTCGGAGCCCGAGAGACAACCACCAATCATATTGTGCATAATACTGCTGCCGCAAAGTTAACAAATTTCACGACATATTAAACCTGATTCTGAGTAGGTCGGGCAGCATCCGTGGAAACATCGACTCATCGTTTCTACGGATGCTGCCCGACCTACTGGGTTCCTCCAGCGTGTTGTGAGTGTTGCTTTGACCCCAGCATCTGCAGAGTATTTTGTGTTAAACCTGGTTCTGATTTCTGATTCAGACAAATAAAGTTTTCTTTAGTTTCCTACATTTCAGCAGTTACTGCGCCATAAGTATTTTATAACCTGGAAAGCACTGTAGATCTTGAGCTATGGTAATAAGACTTTTTAAAAAATTAATTACAATTCCTGGCAATTAAGGTCGTGTTTGCACTTCAATTGTTCTGCTGTGAAGTGATTTCACCTTAAGCTCTTCTGACCTTCACACCTGCTCCTCATTCATAAATCTGCTTAATTGAAACTTGTAATCTCTACTACTTTATCCTACATCATCTCCTCCCCTTTGTACTTGGCTTTTATTCATTAAAGGAGCAGCATCTTTAAGATGACCCCACTCCATGTACTGTTGAGAAGCTCATGTGGTAGTAAACTCAAAAAAGTAAGAATTGGATTTATTCTCTCTTTATCAGCAAAATCATGCAGAATTCCCTGTGAGAGAGATGATTCCAGCTGCAGTTAAAGCTGTATTTAAAGGAATTATTTTCTACATGTAAGGAAAGCTGCTACAAAGTATAACTAATAAATGTCAGAGCTTGAGCATCTGTTCCAGGATTCCACGGTAACTCAGTTCTGGTGCTCTCGAGAGGAGTCGTGAGACAAAATATGCCTAATGTTTAGCCAGGTCACCTGGGTGATAAACACAGATAAACAGAAATTCAGAGCAACATACACAAAATTCTTGAGGAACCCAGCAGGTCTGGCAATATCTATGGAAGGGGATAAACTGTGACAGGTCGCCATGTCCAAAACCTCTGTAATTTCACTTTTTTCCTTCAAAAATCAACTTAAAATCGTTGTAATGGATTTTATACATGGCTAAAGGAAGAGCACATGTGCTATAAAATAAAGTTTTTGGATAAATGACAAATTTATATTGGTCTTTTGCTGCCATCAAAGAAAGGCCAGATTTTCCTTTTCATCTCTTTCCCTACGGCAACTGCTTCCAGATGGAGTTGGCATTGTTTTGGATTGGCATGAAAAAATAGGAATCAAGGCATGCTTCTTGCGTCTTCCAAGCAGTCTCTGCAAGATTTATTTTTAACTAGTTTATTAAATGTAGTCTTTTGGCAGTAATTCTAGGCTTTGTCCAGATAGTTCAAGAAATTGGCAAATATTTATTTCCTTGACTGACTTCCATAAAACTGCATTCACTGGACCTGCGATCAGACCACAGGCTTTTCTCGTGGAGAAGTGATCTAATTGCCCTCTCTCAAACATAGAACTCCTCGCCTTCTGTTTATTGAATGCTGGATGTGCTTCAAGTTTGGTGCTGGATAACACAACTTGATCTATCGTATTATTTTTACAATTTTGGCAATCCTCTAGGCTTCATACTTTTTAGCCTTTCATGGGGCTTTCAATTGAAAAATAATCTCTTCCAATTTTTTTCAACTTTTTGGAATAATCCCAAAGGATTTGATGCACAGTGAGTGGATGTAATTTTGTTATTTTTTTGTAATTCATCTCATGGGGGGAAATGGAACTAGCTCAGGTAGACAACTTGACTAGCACGGATGACTTGGGCTGAAGAGCCTGTTCCAATGATGTGTGTCTCTGACATTTCAATAGTCATGTTAGTTACTGTCACAGAGTTTTTCATGACCGTCTGTATTCTGAGATTTCCAGTTCTCATAACTATTATTACTGACTTGCAGTTAAACGTGGAACAAATGCAGTGGCAGCTTGGATAGCATTGCTAGAGAGAGAAACAGCTGACATTTTCATAGAGTTAACCAGGTGAAACACCCACTCATACTGATGCGCCTAACTTGTGGAGGATTTGTGAGATTCACAGGTTTTAATTTAAATGTCAAGCATCTGCTATTTTTCTACTCTTTCACTGAATGTGATAGTTTTGCAGTTCTGTGCCTGGGTTCACATCCTTAAATCTTTAGCACTATTTTTTTTCTGGTTCCAAACCAGCTTCCTGAAGCCCTATTCATAATCAATTTGTTTGCTCCTCTTCTGTGTACTGGCATTTTCTTTTTGAATTCCTAGGGCAGGATGGTTACACAGCAGTGAGAATATCGCTTTACAGCGTATCGACTGTAAGATGAGGGATTGATCCCTGCCGTTGTCAGTGTGGAGTTTGTACATTCTGCCCGTGAGTATGTGGGTTTCCTCCAGTGCTGTAGTTTCCTCCAAGGTCATACAGGTTAGGGTTAGGAGGCTGTGGGCATGCTATGTTTCTCCCAGAAGCACGGCCACACATCTCTGATGCATTTCACTGTATGTTTCGATGTACATGAAACAAGTAAAGCTAATCTTTATCTTTAAATGAAACTTGCTCCTGTTTCTTCCCTCAATCTGAAGTCATATGAGTTAGGGTTAGCAAGTTGTGGCCATGCTGTATTGTCACTGAAAGCATGACAGCACATCTCTGACATGAGTGACAAGTTTCACTGTCTGTTTCAATATACGTCTGACAAATAAAGCAAACCCTTAAAAACGATCTTTATCTTTAAATGAAGCTTTAATTAGTTATGTCTTTGCTTTTCAATATTCATTTTTGGGGGAAAAATTAACAGCAGGCAACTTCGGTAACCAGAATTCAGCTTTATTCTAATATAGAAATATATTCATAGGTTTAGGTATCATCAGGATGCATGCATGTAAAAGGTCGGGGTGATCTAGCAGTGCGCAGATGGAGGTGATAAGTGATTAAAGTAACATGTTAGGAAGATCAGAGGAGACTCATAGGATGGAGATTGTAGGGAAAGCAGGGGAAATAATTTTATTGTGGGCCCTCTAGAGAAGATGAAATAATAGGACAATCTAAAGGGACCATTTAGGAAGTTCAGCTCTTAAACATGTCACAAAGAAGTTTCTCCATGGGAGTGTTGCCAATGGTTCTGTGAAAGAACAGCAGTTCAATTCGTTCTGCTGAGACAAAGCGCAGTGAAGGCAGGAGCAGAAGCAACTTCCCAAACCTGAGGAGAAAGATGACAATAATAAATCCAAATGCCATCCTCCTTGCTTCCCCCAACTAATGTGAGGGCAACATTTCCTGTAAATATAAATCAACAGACTTGTCAGTCAATAAAGTGAATAGAGAAAACCTGCATTTAAATAGTGTCTTAGAACACTTTCCATTTAGTGAAGAATGTTGGTCAACTTTGGTAGTCATTTTAGCAGCAGGGACATTATGGTGTTGACTTTACGTAAAGCCACTATATCTTAATGGTTTACTTCAGAATGCAGTTAGAGTTTAATATTTCATCCATGGGACTGCATAATTACAGTGCCTATCAGGTCAAACTGTACAATGTGTCAGTCAAGCTACATCCTGAGTACTGAACACTTTGACGTATATTGAAGAATGCATTTATGCTTTGAAAGCCATTTAGCTTAGTACTGTATTGTGTAAACACGAGGAACACCTGAATTATTCAATATCAAGAAATGTTGAGAGGGAGCCTCATAAAGCTACTAGCGTAGCTATCAGTATTGAGAAGCTGAGGGAGAACATTACTTCGGGCCAGATAATGGGAAATAAACAGGTTCAAGTTATCAAGTTGGACTTGTGTGATTTCTTGTTGGAAATCTGAAATTAAAAAAATGAAACATTATTTTCATGAAATATTAACTTGTTTTCTCTCCACAGATGCTACCTGACATACTGAAAGCTTTAGTGTTTTTTGTAATGTGTATATATATATATGAAAATTGATTAGAGCTGTGTTCTTCTCCATCTGCATTGGTATTAGAACCATAAAACCTTGTAGCACAGAAAATGCAGATTCTGCCCACAAGACTATTGTTTATTTGAAATATCTCCCCACTTAGTCCCTCTTCATTGTTCTTCCCAGACTGCCTTGCACTGATTTTCCTTTCCAAGTGTATCTACTTGCATTACCTTTTGACAGTTGATACAAATTTTATCTTCCCTTCTGGTTTGGATTTCCAGAAACCCCCGATGTGTATTTTAAAAAGAAAATAATCCTTCTCATATCTTGTTTCTTTTATCTCAACTCTGTAATTACTGATTGCCCCCAAACCAACCCTTCAATCAGTGAAATAATTTGTTACATTATATCCCCAAAATATATCAACATTGCATTTAATTGGACCTTGGCTTTCCCTACTCTAAGATTAAGGATTATTTATCACATGCTGTGAAATGTGTTAACAACCAACACACTCGAGCTGGCAAGTGTCACCACCAACATAGCATGATCGCTACACTTGGCAGAACAACACAACACAACAGGTGACAAAACAACAACAGCAAAACGAGCCCCTTCCCTCTTAAGCCCAAGACAAGGTGAACAATCCTATCTTTCTAATCTTCTTATATAACTGAAGCTGGCATAATTCTGTTCAATCTCTCCTCTGCCTCTGTACTCTTCTGACATCTTGTAAGGGCATGAAATGTAGTAAGTCGTTCCATATTTACACCCGAAGTGACAGTATAGTTTGGTATGAGAATGTGACCTGGAAGCAGTTTGTGTTAATTAGTAGCAGTCGGACATGAAGATTCAGCTCCTTACCTGACCGGCTGGATGGGGTAGTGCGTCCGACTGTGCTGACCCAGCATCACCTGTGACTGATCTTGCAGATTCTCAACCTGCTCAGGGTCCTTCAAGCCTCGTGTTTCTGAAGGAGAGCTCAGATTTAGCGACTGCTGCAGCCAGTGCTTAAAAATTCCACTAAAGGTACATTTACATCTGTATCTCATTATGGCAGGGTTGGCAAAGGTGATACACACATGCTGGGAAGATCTCTAATCCCCTTTTCTTATTGAATTACCTGATGTCAGCCTCCTATAGGAAGTGGGTGACGTGTTTCATTTGGCATAGAGAGAGGAGAAATGCCAAAATGTGCCTCTCCTGGACCTGCATTGTGAGTACCTGGTTAGGGTTTGTCTGGGACCTGCTCACTGTCGGTAGCTATAAAACTAGATACTTGTGTGAGTCAGTACCATCAGGAGAGGAGTGGGTGACATTTCGAGTAAAATTTGGAATAATCTGCACATTGACCTGTGCTGATCAACTGGCTGGACTGTTCACAGAGATCTTTAACCTCTTGCTTTGGCAGTCAGAGATGCCCACCTGCTTCAAGCAGACTTTAATTATACAGGTGCCCAAGAAAAGAGTGATAATTTGCGTCAATGACTGTTGTCCAGTAGCACTTACATCCACAGTGATGAAGTGTTTTGAGAGGGTGGTGATGAAACATATCAACTCCTGCTTAAGACGCGACTTAGATCTGGTCCAATTTGCCTACTGGAGGAACAAGTCCACAGCAGATGCCATCTTATTGGCTCTTCACTCAACTCTGGAGCATCTGGATAGCAAAGCTCCAATCATCAGGATGCTTTTTATTGATTACAGTTCACCATTCAATACCATCATCCCCTTAAAGCTGATCAATAAGTATCAAGACCTTGGCCTCAATTCCTCCCCGTGCAACTGGATCCTCTATTTCCCCTCAGACCCCAGTCAGTTTGGTTTGACAACAACATGACCACCAGGGTCAGTTTTCTCCTGTGATCTACTAGCGTCTGTGTGCTTTGTCCTCTGGGAACAGCACGTTGCATTAGTGCTGAATGAAAGGTAGATGAGCAAAGGGGAGATGCGACTCACCTGGTTTAAACAGCACCACCGCTTTCAGGCAGGCGAACTCTGTCGGATCCACAACAAGGGCCTTGAAGCGGCCGATGGTCTCCTGCAGAATGCGAACATCTGCCATAGTGGAGCTGCTCTTTCCCTGAGGGCTGAGAGAGAGTTCAGGTGATGATAACAAAGGGCAGCCCTCCAGGGGCATGGACCACTGGATAGCACAGAGCAGGAACAGTTCATTCCAGGCTTCCTCCAGCAAAATTACCTGCAAAACAAAATGGCTTTAGATAAATGAGTGGTTATCAGTGAACAATAACTCTGGGATCAGCAAAATGAAACTCCTTATCCTGTCACTCCTCATCTCGTGCTTGTTGAATGTAAGTAATTAATGTGACCTGAAATGGCTTATTAGTTATTTATTCATAGCATGGAATTCACCATGTCCATCTCCATATGCATTCTTCTCCACAATCACATTCCTTCTGATAGCTCACCTGTACTTCACCCAAGACTCATGGCATAATCCTCCACTTAGTTCACTCTTCCAGTACTTTAGTTACAGAAATCTGAACTTCTTTGGTCTCAAAGGACTCTAGTAATCCAGGCATTGCACCATCTGAAGACTACACTGTCCACTGAAGTGAACTGTTTCACTAAACTCTGTACCTGCTCTGGCAAAACTGAAGGCAATGGACGTCAGTGGGATGTCGTACCTTGCACAAAGGAAGAATCTGATTGTTTGCAGTCAATCACCTCAGCCCCAGGGTGGCACTGCAGGACCACTATGTAGTGTTCAGTTCTTCCATCATCAAATCAGACTGTGTTTATCTATTTATTTTATTAATTAATTGTGGAAATCTCAATGAGAGATTGTGCAATACTTGATCTGCTATTAGGGAAAGAGACAGGACAGGGGACAGAAGTTTGTGCAGGGGAACACTTTGCATCTCGTGACCACAATGCCGTTAGTTTCAAAGTAGTTATGTAAAACAAATAGGTCTGGTCCGCAGGTTGAGATTCTAAATTGGAGAAAGGCCAATTTTGGAGAAAGGATCTGGCAAGTGTGGATAGGGACAGGCTGTTTTCTGGCACCGGTGTATTTGGCAAGTGGGAGGCCTTCAGAAGTGAAATTTTGAGAGTACAAATCTTGTATGTTCCTGTCAGAATAAAAGGTAAAGGTAACAGGTGTCTTTGGTTTACAAGAGATTTTGAGGCCCTGGTTAAGAAAAAAAGGAGGGGCATAGCAGGTATAGTCGTAAGGGAACAAATGAGGTGCTTATGGAATATAAGAAATGCAAGAGAAAGAGATAAGGAGGGCTAAGAAGAAGGGTTAAGTTTGCCTTAGCAGACAAGGTGAAGGAAAATCCAAAGGGATTCCACAGATGCGTTAAGAGGAAGATTGCAAGGGACAAAATTGGTCCTCTGGAAGATCAGAATGGTCATTCCTGTGTGGAGCTAAAAGAGATGGGGGAGATCTTAAATGATAATTTTTCATCTGTACTTACTCAGGAGAGGGATGCGGAGTCTATAGAACTAAGGCAAAACTGTATCAACTTCATAGAGCCTATACAGATTATAGGGGAGGAGCTGGTTTCTACCTTGAGGGAAATTAAGGTGGATAAGTCCCCAGGCCTGACAAGGTGTTCCCTCGGACTCGACAGTGAGGCAAGTGCAGGAATTCCCGGGGCCGTAGCAGAGATATTTATATCATCCTTAGCGACAGGTGAGGTAACAGGGACTGGTGGACAGCCAGCATTGTGCTGCTGTTTAAGAAAGGCTCCAAAGAAAAATCAGGGAATTATAGGCTGCTAAGCCTAACATCAATAGTGGGGAAGATTTTCTAAGAGAGCAGATATAAGTATTTGGTTAGACATGACTGATTAGGGATAATCAGCACGGCTTCATGTGGTATAGATCGCGTCCAACCAATCTTAGAGATTTTCGAGCAACACACATCAAAGTTGCTGGTGAACGCAGCAGGCCAGGCAGCATCTCTAGGAAGAGGTACAGTCGACGTTTCAGGCTGAGACCCTTCGTCAGGACTAACTGAAGGAAGAGTTAATAAGAGATTTGAAAGTGGGAAGGGGAGGGGGAGATCCAAAATGATAGGAGAAGACAGGAGGGGGAGGGATGGAACCAAGAGCTGAACAGGTGATTGGCAAAGGGAATATGAGAGGATCATGGGACAGGAGGAATTTGGAATATTGTGTGCAATTTTGGTCACCTACCTACAGGAAAGTTGCAAATAAGATTGAAAGGGTACAGAGAAAATTTACAAGGGTGTTGCCTGGACTAGAGGACCTTAGCTATAGGGAAAGATTGAATAGGTCATTACTTTATTCCATGGAACCTAGAAGGTTGAGAGGAGATTTGATAGAAATATACAAAATTATGAGGGCTGTAGATAGTGTAAATGCAAGAAGGCTTTTTTCACTAAGGTTGGGTGGGACTACAACTAGAGGTCAGGGGTTAGGGGGTGAAAAGTTTATGGGAAACATGAGGGGAAACATCTTCACTCAGAAGGTGGTGAGAATGTGGAACAAGCTGGCTGTGCAAGTGGCGCAGTGAGATCGATTTCAATGTTTAAGAGAAGTTTGGATAGGTACGTGGATGGTAGAAGTAGGGAGGGCTATGGTCCCGGTACAGGTCGATGTGAGTAGGCAGCTTAAATAGTTTTGGCACTGACTAGGTGGGCCGACAGGCCTGTTTCTGTGCTGTACTTTTCTATGGCTCTCTTTAGCAATACATCGTGGAGTGGGTGCTTCCAGCCCTTCTAGACACGCTGCCCCAGCAACCCCCGACAACCCTGATTACCCTAACCCAATCACAGGACAATTTACAGTGACCTACCCGGACCATGAAAGGAACCCGGAGCCCCTGGGAACACCCGTGCATTCCACAGGGAGGATGTACAGAGACTCTTTACAGACGATGCCGAATTGAACTCCAATGCCCCGAGCTATATTCTGTGGCATCCGCAATGTTTGCTGAAGACTACATGGTTTAACCCATTCACAACTCTACAGCAATAAAACAGGCCATGCCAACTTTCAGGCAAAGACTGATAAGAAGCAAGCAATGTTTGTGCCACAAAAATGACAGGTGTTGGCTATCTGCAGTCAGAGAGTCTAACCACCTACTCTTGATATTCAATGGCGTTACCACTGCTAAATCACTTGAGAATTCTGGAAGTCAGCATTGACCAGAAGCCTAGATGGCCCAGCTAGATAAATAATTAGATGCAAGTGAAGACTGAGCTTGGATATGCTGGGAGATGATTCCATGACATAGGAGCAGAATTAGGCCTTTTGGCCCATCGATCCACCTCCACCATTTCACCATGGTTGATCCATTTCCCTCTCAATCCCATTCTCCTGCTTTGTTTTTCTCTGTAACCATACACTCCCTGATTAATCAAGAGCCTACCAACACTGCCTTAAATACACCCAATGACCTGACCTCAACAGCAACAAATTCCACAAACTCACAACCCTCTAGCTAAACAACTTCCTCCTCAGCTCTGTTCTAAATGGATGCCCCTCTATTCTGAGGCTATGGCCTCTGGTCCTAGACTCCCCCACTGTAGGAAACACCCTCTCCACATCCACTCTACCTGGACCTTTCAATATTTGATGAGATCCCTTTTATTCTTCCACATTCCAGTGAGCACAGGCCTAGAGCATCTAATGCTCCTAATATGATAACCCTTTCATTCCTGGAATCCTTCTCAAGAACCTCTGCTGGACCCTCTCCAATGTCAGCACATCCTTTCTTAGATAAAGGGCCCTAAACTGCTCACAATACTCCAAGTGAGGCCTCACCAGTGCCTTATAAGACATCAGCATTACATCCTTGCTTTTATATTTT
Organism: Mobula birostris; assembly: GCF_030028105.1. Classification (NCBI taxonomy): domain Eukaryota; kingdom Metazoa; phylum Chordata; class Chondrichthyes; order Myliobatiformes; family Myliobatidae; genus Mobula; species Mobula birostris. The sequence continues at coordinate 6,953,681 of NC_092387.1, read as the reverse complement.
AGTCCTCTTGAAATACATTGCGTCCTCACCACAGACTCAGGTTAACCTTTAGGGAATCCTTCAAGAGGACTCCCAGGTCCCTTTATACCTTGGATTAATGAATTTTCTCCCCATTTAGAAAATTGTCTTTTATTCCTTCTACCAGAATGCATGACCATACACTTCCCGACACACTACTCCATCTGTCACTTTGCCTATTTTCCTAATCTAAGTCCTCCTGCAGCTTTCCTACTTCCTCAACACTACCTGCCCCTCCACCTATCTTTGTATCATCTGCAAACGTGGCCATTTCACCCCCCAAATCATTGACATACAACACTATAAGAAGTAGTCCCAACACAGAAAAGCTCCCTTTATTCCTTCTCTTTGCCTCCTGCCAATCAGCCAATGCTAGTATTTTTTCTGTAACACCATTGGGTCTTGCTAAATAGCCTCATGTGAAAAGCCTTCTGAAAACACAAGTACACAACATCCACTGATTTTCCTTTGTCTACCATGCTTGTTATTTCCTTAAATAATTCCAGCATATTGTCAGGCACGATTTTCCCTTGAGGAAACCATGCTGACTTGGCCCATTTTATCATGTGCCTCCAAGTACCCCAAAACCTCATCCTTAACAATCAACTCCAATATCTTCCATACCACTGAGGTCAGGCTAACTGGCCCATAATTTCCTTTCTTCTGCCTCCCTTGAAGAGTGAGGTGACATTTGCAATTACCAGTTCTCCAGAACTATTGCAGAATCTAGTGATTCTTGAAAGGACATTACTAATGCCTCCATAATCTCTTCAGCAACCTCTTTCAGAAACCTGGGGTGTTGTCCATCTGGCCCAAGTGACTTATCTGCCTTCAGAACTTTCACTTCCCCAAGCACCTTCTCTCTAGTAATAGCAACTGCACTCACTTCTACCCCCTGAAACTCTTAAACATCTTGCAGACTGCTCGTGTCTTCCACAGTGAAGACTGACGCAAAGCACCTATTCAGTTTGTCTGCCATTTCCTGTCTCCATTACTACTTCTACACTTTATATATCTGAGAAAAAATTTTGGTATCCTCTTTGATATTATTGGCTAGCTTACCTTCATATTTCATCTTTTCCCTCCTTATGACTTTTTTAGTTGCCTTCAGTTGGTTTTTAAAAGCTTCTGAATCCTCAAACTTCCAACTAATTATTGCCCTATTATATGCCCTCTCTTTTGCTTTTGTGTTGCCTTTGACTTCTCTTGTCAGCCACAGTTGTGTCATCCTGCCTTTAAAATACTACAGGAAGGATGTTGAGACTTTGGAGAGGGTGCAGAAGAGGTTTACCAGGACACTGCCTGGTTCAGAGGGCGCGTGCTATCATGAGAGGCTGCATAAACTTGAATTGTTTTCTCTGGAGCAGCGGAGGCTGAGGAGAGATCTGATAAAGGTTTATAAGATTATGAGAGGCACAGACAGAGTAGACAGGGAGTATTTGTTTCCCAGGGTTGAAATGTCTAATACCAGAGAGCATGAATTTTAGGTGAGGGGGGTAATTTCAAAGGGGATGTGAGGGACAGTTTTTCACTCAGAGAGTGGTGGGTGCCTGGAATGTGTTGCCTGGTATGGTGGTGGAGGCACATACATTCGAGGCATTTAAGAAACGTTTAGATAGGCCCATGGATATAAGGAGGATGGAAGGATATGAACATGGTGTATGTAGGGGGAGTTAGTGTTTGGGTGTTTTGATTTGCTGTTTAGCCGGTTCAGCACCATGTAACACCGAATGGCCTGTTACTCTTCTATGTTGTATGTTCTTTTTTGGGATATTTCTATCCTGCACGTTCCAAATTGCTCCCAGAAACTCTAGACACTGCTGCTCTACAGCCATCCCTGCTAGTATCCCCTTCCAATCAACTCTGGCCAGTTCCGCTCTGATGTCTCTGTAATTCCCTTTACTCCACTGTAATACTGATACATCTGACTTTAGCTTTGCCCTCTCAAATTGTAGGCCGAATTCTAGCACATTACTGTCTCTGTCTCCTAATCAAATCGGATTTAATGCACAACACCCGGTCCAGAATAACTGAACCCCTAGTGGGCTCAACAACGAGCTGCTCTAAAAAGCCATCTCATTGGCATTCTATCAACTCTCTTTAGAATCCAGCACCAACCTGATTTTCCCAATCTACCTGCATATTGAAATCCCCCATGACTATGGTAACATTGTCCTTTTGACATTTCTTTCTGTCTCCTGTTGTAATTTGTAGCCCACATCCTGGCGACTACTTGGAGGCTTGTATCTAACTCCTGAGTCACCTGGTGGTGTAGTGGCATCAGCACGGGACTTCGAGGCAGATGGTCATGAGTTCAAACCCATCCAGGTCCCAACCTGGGCAGCAGCAGTATCTATGTGGAAGAAAGGCCTGTGTGGAAGAAAAGACTTTACCAACAGAGCCACGCCACCCCCTCTGTCTCCCAGCTTGTCCTTTTGAAACAATGAATCCTTGGATGTTAAGCTCCCAGCTATAATCTTCTTTGAGCCATGACTCAGACACCTACAACAACATGCCTGCCAATCTCTGACTGTTCCACAAGATACAGTGCGCTTTCAGTCCTGTCCTCATTAGCCTTTTCAGTTTTGTTCCCCTGTTACACTGCAACTCATCTCACGGGCTGCAATTTTGCCCCATCTTCTACCTGTCCTTCCTCACCGTCTCACTACACACGGCCTCTGCCTGTCCTTCTCCAGCTGCCCCATCCTCAGCCCTATCCCCCCTGCCAAGTTAGTCTAAACCCTCCCCAACAGCTCCAGTAAACCGGACGGCAAGGGAGGGTGTTGGTCCCCCTTAGGTTAAGGTGTAACCTATCCTTTTTGTACATGTCATATCTTCCCCGGAAAAGAACCCCATGATCTAGAAATCTGCGCCCCTACCCCACACCAGTTCTTCAGACACACATTCATCTTCCAAATCATCCTCTTTGTACCCTCACTGGCACGTGGCACAGGCAGCAATCCAGAGATTACGACCCCAGAGGTCCTGCTTTGCAGCTTTCTACCTACCTCCCTATATTCTCTCTTCAGGACCTTTTCCCTTTATCTACCTACTGTATGTCATTGATGCCAGTATGTACTATGACTTAAGACTGCTCACCCTCCCCGTTTAGAAGGTGGGGACCTGATCCGAGATATCCCTGACCCTGGTACCTGGCAGGCAACGTACCTTTCTGGTGTCTCTACCACCTCTACTGAATCTCATGGCTACTCCTCTTGCAATGGAATCCCCAATCACTACTGTTAAACCGGATTCGTCTCCCGTAAACCCAAAGCCTTTCCATCATCTGGCTGAGTATTACGCCAACAGCCCTACGGCTAATCGGCCCACTTGTTTGGCCCTCCACCAACCACCCTAGTCTCCCCAGTTTGTACCATTAACCATCGCCCAAGCCATTCTGACCGTTTGTCCCAAAGTATTTGACCTTTACTATAAAGAGAAACAATGGTGGCAGTGCATCGCGGCACCAGCTCCTGCAGTTTGTTCTCCAAGTCTCACACCAGCTGAGTTGGAGATGTATTTTTAGTCCTTTGCTGTCTACATCTCGGAACTCCCTAGCCAATAGCACTGCGATGGACTGCACCACTTCAAGCTGATTTGCCACCACCTACCTTCTCAAGGGCAGTTAGGGGATGACAATGGGCAATCAATGCTGTTGACCTTGATCCTGAAAAAATGAATGGAAAGAACTCACCAATCCAACACCAACTGTATCCAATATCAAGGAGCCCCACCATCCAGGGCATGCTTTCTTCTCACTGCTGCCATCGGGAAGGGGTACAGGAACCTAAGTACGCACACCTCAAGAATATTTATTACCCCTCAACCATCAGGCTCCTCAACCAGTGTGAATAACTTTACTCACCTCAACACTGGACTGATTCCACAACCTACAGACTTACTTTCAAATATTTTACAACTCGTGGCTTCAGTATTTATTTATTTATGTATTTTGTATTTTTTCACTATTGTATTGAGTATTTCTACTGTGAATGCCTGCAAGAAAATGAATCTCAAGGTAGAATATAGTGACAAATATGTACTTTGTTAATAAATTTACTTTGAACTTTGACTTTGAGCTTTGAATGATCTGCAAATGCAATGTTTCATATTGTTAAAGTGGGCTCGTTTGATGTTACTTTCCAAGCCACCAGCATTGTACCTGGTCTCTGAAGGGCAGGTTGGAAAACACTGCCAGGTTCTTGGCCCATTTCACTGCCATGAAGAGCAGCCTGGCTGAAACTTCGTAAACACTTTCAGGGCTGCTGGGCGGGTAGGTGGACATCTGGTATTCGGTGGCTGTCCTCTCAGGCTCATTACTCATCACGTCAACGTTCTCGTCCGCTGCAAGTCCATCATATTACAGTGAAATATTACCCAATCCACCTCTCTCACTGGCGTCTGTGCATTTCTATTGCCCATAAGAGCCAGCAAAATAATTTCCATGGCACCTCAGTGGCATTTTGCTTGCTAGCCCTATTCAGTGAAATCAATCATGTCATGGGACATCTACTCCAATATCCTTGCATGCTTTTGAAGCCTAATGAGGAATATTGTGTGCAGTTTTGGAAAGATGTAAATAAGATTGAAAGAGTACAGAGAAAATTTACAAGGGTGTTGCCAGGCCTTGAGGACCTGAGTTATAGGGAAAGGTTGGATAGGTTAGGGCTTTATTTCCTGGAGAATAAGAGAATGAGGAGAGATTTGAAACCAAATTATGAGGGGTATAGACAGAGTAAAAGCAAGCAGGCTTTTTTCCACTGAGGTTGGGTGAAACCAGAACTAGATTAAGGGTGAAAGGTGAAATATTTAAAAGAAATCTGAGGGGGGACATCTTCACTCAGAGGGTGAAGCAAGTGCTGAACAAGCTGCCAGCAGAACAGGTGGATGTGGGTTTGATTTCAACATTTAAAAGAAGTTTAGATAGGTACATGAATGGAGCTCTATGGTCCAGCTGTGGGTTCGATGGGACAGAATAATGGTTTAGCACAGACTAGATGGAGAGAGGGGCCAGTTTCTGTGCCATAGTGCCCGATAACTCTATTTGGTTTCCTATCAATTCAGTAATCTCATCCATGGAAGATGCATTAGCCCATGGTTTAAAGGTTCTTGTTCCTATAAGACCATAAGACATTGGAGCAGAATTAGATAATTTGGCACGTCCTGTCCTGTTTCACCGTTCAGTCATGGCTGACTTATTATCCCTCTCAACCCTATACTCCTGCCTTCTCACTGTAACCTTTGACACCCTTACTAATCGATATCCTATCAACCTCCACTTTAAGTGTACCCAGTGACTTGGTCTCCACGGCCATCTGTAGCAGATGCACCACCCTCTGGCTGATCCTGTCTATAAGTTGTGTCTGTGTACCTGGGGTTTGGCTCACTTTTGTTTGCGAGCAGCTTCTGTCACGCTCTGTTTAGGCTGACACCTAAAGATGCCAATTCTGTTTCATCTGAAGGCCAGGAGCAGGGGTAGAGTGGGAGGGAGAGCATATTTAACTCAGCAGTCCTAATCTTTACAGAAATGAGAAGCAAATGATATAGACGCTCATCAGATCTGGCACCATCAGATCGATGAGACTTTCATCAGAACTGGATTAAGGTGTTAATCCCAGGAGTGGTTTCTGCAGAGTTACTGTGGAAAGCATCAAGCTCGGGGGTTGATAACCTGGGGCGCACGGGCCCTTCAGCTAACGGTAGGAGTCCAGGGACATCCGAAAGGTTGGGAAGCCCTCCTCTAGCTGGTTGCATCACAGCCTGGTACGGAGGGGCCACTGCACAGGATCGGGAAAAGATGCAGAACGCTGTAAACTCAGCCGGCTCCATCGTGGGCACCGGCCTCCCCGGCGTCGAGGGTATCCTCAAAGTGCGATGCCTCAAACAGGCAGTATTCATCATTCAGGACCCCACCACCCAGTATGTGTCCTCTTTGCATTGCTACTATCAGGGAGGAGGTACAGGAGCCTGAAGACCCACACTCAGTGTTTTAGGAACAGATTCGTCCTCTCTGCCATCAGATTTCTGAATGGACAGCGAACCAGCCTGTGAACGCTACCTCACTAGTTAGCTCCCTATTTTGCACTACTCACTTAATTTAATTTTTAAGATATTGTAACTTATTCTTTTAAAAATGTGTTGCACGGTACTGTTGCTGCAAAGCACACATCGGTGATATTAAACCTGACTCTGATTCTGCTGGTGGTAGGGCGCATCAGCAAATTTTGTACTGATTAAGACCGAGCAACTGACCGTCCTCGGGTTCCAGTTTGGCGCAGGTCTCCGCTGTCATTAGGCTAGCCATGAACCGGTGGTTGTTCTGTGGGCTGCTGGTCCTCTGGCTGGAATTGGTATTGGAGGAAATGGGTCGCTGCGTGGTAACGGATGATGAAGTATTCTCCCTGGTCGTGGCAATGTGCTCTTTGTCGGGGTCCAGTTCGGCTGTGTCCACCCGCACCTGGGCAGTGCTTCGCGGCTGCCGTTCGTTCTGTACAGCTGCAGGAGTAATTAACAGAGTCAGCAGAGCGAGAGTGAAGATGGAAGGTGGGGAAATCAGCTTTATTTCCCGCGGAGCATCAAGAAAGCTCACCTCTGTCCCAGGATACCAGTGGACTTTTACCGCTGTACCATTCAGAGCATACTCACCAACTGCATCTCAGTGTGGTATGGCAATTGTCCTGTATCGGACCGCAAAGCACTCCAGCCGGTGGTGAAAACTGCCCAGCGGATTATCGGCACCCAATTGCCCACCATTGAGAACATCTACCATACACGCTGCCTGGGCAGGGCGAAAAGCATTATCAAGGATGCATCTCACCCTAACCATGGACTTTTTACTCTCCTCCCATCCGGTAGGTGCTACAGGAGCCTCCGCTCCTGCACCAGCAGGCACAGGAAGAGCTTCTTCCCTGAGGCTGTGACGCTGCTGAACCTCACATCACAGCACTAAGCAGTATTGCACCCATATTGTACTGTCTCAATATTTTTATATTTGTATGTTGTAGCACTTATTTTCTATTCGCGGTTATTTTGTAAGTAATACTATTCTTTTGCACTCTGGTCAGATGCTAATTGCATTTCATTGGCTTTGTATCTGTACTCAGCGCAATGACGATAAAGTTGAATCTAAAATCTAAATCTAAAATAAGAGAGCATGAAACGCAAATAAAAACATGTAGTTTGAACAATTACAGTGCTAAGTCAGAAATTTAAAACATAATTTCATACCTGCTCTTGTACACTTCCCCAAAGACATTCACAATCACTCACCATCTTTATTCATTCCAGCCTGCAAACACTTCTTCAGTCTGCAGGCCTGGCACTGATTCCGATGGGCTTTATCCACTGGACACATCCCTGTACCAGCCTGGCATCTGCAATCAAAGTGCACATTTATTAATGCCATGTACAACTCTGAGGTACTAGACATTTGCAAGGGTATAAGGTTAGAGAAGTCTGCATTTACTCTAGAGTCTCCTGGTGCAAAAAGTGTGAAAATGCAAATGAACAGGATAGTTGTTTGGATTTAATTAATTTTCATAATTTACTTCTATTTATCATACCTGATTGCATACTACTAGGTTGTTAGGTGAAATAATGACAATAGGTTACACCTCAAACATTTCTTTCTGAGGCTTTCTAAGCCATTGGTCATACCACACTTGGAGTATCGTGAACAGTTTTGGGCCCCTATCTAAGAAAAGATGTGCTGGCATTGGAGAGAGTCCGGAGGGGGTTTATAAGAATGATTCCTGGGATGAAAGGGTTAACATATGAGTAGCTTTTGATGGCTCTCGTTGAAACCTATCGAATATTGAAAGGCCTAAATAGAGTGGGTGTGGAGAGGATGTTTCTTATAGTGGGTGAGTGTGGGACCAGAGAATAGAGAGATGTCTATTTAGAACAGACACGAGGAGGAATTTCTTTGGCCAGAGGGTGGTGAATTCATTACCACGGGTGGCTGTGGAGGCCAAGTCATTGGTGTATTTAAACCAGAAGTTGATAGACTCTTGATTAGTCAGGGTGTCAAGATTACAGGGAGAAGGAAGGAGAATTGGTTGAGAGGGATAATAGATCAGCCATATTCAATAGGCTAAATGGCCTAATTCAGCTCCTATGTCTTATGGGCTTATGATCTTTCCATTTATATTAGTTTAACTGCAGCCTTCCTGTTTCTGAGTTTGAAAGTTCAACCTGGCAGTAGAATTTAAGTGATTAATTTTGTCTGTCACTTTAAAATAGAGTGTCAAGAGTGCTATCGCATAGTGAATTGTTAAACTCAGACTTGGTAATATCTGTAAAGGTCTTAGGGTGTCATTTTGAAGAACGGCAGTGTTTACTAATCTCCTGATTGATGGTTATCTCTCATCCTGCTCACTGAGAATTTATTTCATCATGTGTTTAACTTACTTGCCACCTTTTGATAAAACAATAGCACCACAACTTCAAAATCAGTGTTGAAGGATGAGCTATATTCTATAAAAATACACACTTGTTTTATTCCAGACTATTTACATATTGTCTGTTTACCCACCCTCTAATTTTCTGCTCTCTTTTGCTGAAATTACTTGAATAGTGATTTCGGAATTGCTAATACTTCTGAATTGTTGGTATTTACTTCTCCTGTGGTGTTATTAAGTACAACTCTATATCATGTGAATCTGCCTAATATGACTTCCTCTACCCATTTCTCCACCCTTCCCCATCTCACAATTTCTCTCTTTCTGAAGTCACAAGAAAAAGTGCCAAGTCAATAAACCATTGGAAATGCTTGGCACCATCAGTCTCTGATGTCCAAGCAAACAGTATTTACCTGCAAGTCATGGGTGTTCTCACAGGCCAGGGAGGACCCTGCTACCAACCCCTGACCCTTTCTTACATTATTTCACATCACCGGGGGTTTCCACCTCCCACCAGGAGCAACGAACCATGCCGATGTGAACTACAAGGAAGTGTAGCTGGGAGAGAGCCAGTGAAGGTAACAACGTAGTTCAGGGTCCTGATCAATTTGTGCATCTCATTATGAACAAGTTCACTAAACCATCCCAATGCACAATACCATTCTCTTCCCACAATATGGAATTTCTGTTCCAGCTGTTACGCCCCTCAACACAAAAACAACCAGGTGGCTGGGTCGATCCCTGGTTATCGGCTGTTGTGAGCATTGCTTCCTCAACCCTTGGTCCCGATCCCGCTGATGCACGGGTTCTGATGATATCACCTCAACGGTGACAGAGCACCTGCGACCAATCCTCCAGACTTGGCAAACACCCTTACAAATAAGCAGCCTCCCGAGCTACCAACCTCTCTTTTGTTTCACACAGAAAGAACAGCCGGAGGAGAGCAGAGAGTCTGTGGAGGGAAATGGACAGTCGATGATTGTTGTCTGGAATGTCCATTCCCTTCTCCCAGATGCTACAAATTTCAGCATGTACAGCCTCATACATAGTACAAAGGCAGGCATGCTACGTTGGTGCTGGAATTTGTGGTAACACTTACCGTTTGCCCTCAGTACATCCTGATGTTGTGTTAGCTGGTAACACACGTGATACATTTTACTGTATGATTCAATGTACACATGGTAAATAAATCTGAATCCTGTTCCTCAACATTACAGCTCGGGCCATCGGAGTTGGGAGTTCAGTTCTTGTGGCCTCTGTAAGCAAGTTTGTACGTTCCTTCCTGTATGTGTGTGTGGGTTTCCTCTGGCTAATCTGGTTTGCATCACAGTCCAAAGCCACACCAGTTAATAGGTTAATTGGTGATTGTAAACTGTCGCTTAACTAGGCCAGGGTTAAATCAGTGGGTTGTTGGATGGTGCAGCTCAAAGAGCTGTATCTCTATGAAATCAGTTTGTTATAATTTCAGTTCTAGACAACTGAATGTTGTTTAACTTCAAATACACAGTGCTGGAGCACCCACTGGCATCTGTTTTATTTGTATTTATAACGAAACATTGGTTAACAGTTGATTGATGCACATTTTGTATTGCCTTGGTTACCAATTCCAAAATTGCTATGTATTCTTTCCTGGCAAGTTACGCAGAGAGCTGGGAGGATTAGCACATGATCGAGTTTCTGAAACACTGGTAACTACATTAGTAAACGTGTGACATTTCACCTGTAGATGAGCTTTCTTCTGACACTCCTCTTGAAGAAGCCGCTGCAGCCGTTGCAAGCGTAGATGCCGTAGTGCTTTCCGCTGCTGGTGTCCCCGCACACCTTACACATGAGCACGGGACTGAGAGACTTCCCTGGACTTGGACTCTTTACTACAGCAAGTACACAAGGAAAACAACAGTTAATTTGGCACTGACCGCGATGAAACAAACAACGTGAAGGAGTCAACCTCTGCCTTGACTCATCTGAACCAAGTGTAGGTTTCACTCCTCTTTGAAGTTTGCCTTTCTTCATGGCAGAAGTTTGGATTTATCTTGTTTGAAGATAATTAAATAGACTCTATTAAAAATGTAAATATAATTTCTAGTAACATGGAAGAATTAACACCGTGCCTCTAAGAACAGTAGAACATAGATTAACACCCACAAAAGGCAGGAGGAGCTCAACAGGTCAGGCAGCTTCTGGTAAGGAACCGAGAGCTGGTGTTTCAGGCTGTCAGCACTAGAAGGGAAGGGGGAAGAAGCCAGAATGGCTTCAATTCTAGGCAACATTGATTAAAGTACGTTTCTCTTCGAGTCTCAGAGGTGGTCGTCGCTGTGATCCACAACGTAGCTTGAAGTTTGGGATCTTCCCAGATATATTTTATTATTTGTTAATTTATTTGTGGAAATGTTACCATGTGTTACGTGTGTGAATTCTACGTACTGTGTAGTGAACCTTGGTCTACAGCAGGGGCTCCCGACCTACGGTCCCTGGATCCCTTGTGTAATGGTATTGGTCCATGGCATAAAAAAGGTTGGGAACCCCTGGTTTAGAGGAAAGTTATTTTTTTGGCAGTATGCATGTATATGATTGAATGACAATAAACTTGAATTTGATCATAGCTGAAGGGCTTTTAGGAGACTCATTTTCAGTTACATTAAAGAAGAAACTTGCTGTAACACCAAGAATTTTACCGCAGAGATATCTCAAAGCACACAGCATGTCGCTGCAGTCAACATTCATGTTTACACCATCGGACATTGGTGATAAGAGCCGTGGTAGCTAACCAATGAATGTTGCAATTCTATAGTCATACCAGAAGTTAACGTAATTAAATGCAGCATGTTGTTCTTACAACTGAAATTTCAAAAATCTCTGTAAATAATTAAAATTGTTTCTCAGTACTGACTGGAAGCAGTTAATTAGGTTGCAATTTATTGAAAGGGATACCAGTGTGTTACATAAAGTTTTCAGATTGACAGTCTACAAGTCATTTCCATTATGTTAACATTTAGATGCATGCTTGCTTCAGGAATGTGCTGAAATACTCATGCTGATTAGTTTTACAAAGTGACCTTGCCCTGCTCTGTTTAACATGAACTGAGCCCTGGACATTATGTAATTGCATTTTGAATACTGGCCCACCCTAACCAAATTTGATGAATGAAGATCTGGGTCTCTCCATCTATCTTTGTGTGTGTGTGTGTGTGTGTGTGTGTGTCTCGCTCTCGCTCTCTCTTTCACTTGCTGTCTTCTCCTTCCTTCAAAAGCATATTTTTCTTGGTCTTTTACACATTGATTTTTAACTTTCTTTTAACCTTTTTTCTCGTTTCTGTCTGGCTGCCCTTTGCATCCCGATTAGATGACTGGACTTCTCTCATTTCCATGGCAATCCTTGTTGTCCAACTCTCATGCCTACAACTAGCATGTCTGATTCTCTCTTACTCATTCCTATTATCTTCTACTCTGCGCTCCCTCTATCACTCTTCCACTCTGTCACGTACAGACACGATATGTTACATACCTGCCTGGTTGGCCTCCAACTCTGGGCTGACTGATAATTCTGTTGGGGTGATGTTCATTCTACTCAGAGGAAGATCTGGCCCCCAAGGACAAAGGATGGGAGCAACCAAGCAGTTGAAGCAAAACTTCCCGACTGGAGGATTTATGCGTATCTGACCTTTGAAATAAAGGGTAAATCCAACTCTTTGGAAGAAGACAGAGTCCAAAACTTAACATGGGAACATTGCCGTTTGTCTGTCCCTGCTTCTCTCCTCTGATTTATCACTGCAAGCCTCAAACTGTTGCTGTGTGGCTGAGGAGTCGGTGTGTGAATGAGCCTTACTGGTTTCTCTCTGCCCCTTGAAGCTGCAGAGCAGATTAGCCTGTAACACTAAGTAGATGCCTACTTGTCAGGCTCTTAATCTTTACTGTCCATGCAAAGGTTGATCAATCAGTTAGTACATGCTGAAACCTCCTCTCCCTTGGAACAATAACTTTAAACTCAGCTGCTGTTCCACCAGCCTTTCTTTGAAACACTACAAAAACTTCCATCCGTTCCTATAGCATGGTGTGAGTTTATATGGGTCACTTCTAAAGATGTGAATGACACGGCTTGCGAGCAGTAGCAGAGTATTTCCCTGTGAGTTTATGCTCAAGTTTCTGATATAAATTTGATTGAATTTATTTGATGGATTGCCCGTGGGTATAATGGGCCACTGTGAGCTTGAATGCTCAGGTGCCTATTTGCTACGTCTTTCCTTTGGAAGATGGACAGATATTTCAATTAAACAAATAATTGAATTCTTAATTACTGTGTTTCCCTCACACTAAATCCATTTCACTCTCAGGCTGCAAGGGCAGCCCGTGAATTATGAAGCAGGCAAAGAGGAAGTGGTATCATTCTCTGCTAATTATGATCTCACTTGAATAGAAGTCCACCAGAGGGTCATCTGCATTGTGAGCATCAGGACTTTCTGCAGTACAACAGGAGCCAATGGGGATTCAAACCAGATCTTAATGTTACTGAATTGTACATTAAGGTTTAATGCATTTTCAGAAGGTTTAATGAAGATACTTGCTTTGTGTCTCTGACATATCTGCCTCAATTGTTCTGCTCTCTTTGAACATTTATTTATTTATTCGGTTAGCACTCCACCATGGAGTAGGCCCTTCAGTGCTCCGAGCCAAACTGCCCAGCAACCCACCGCCTTAACCCGAGCCTAATCACAGGACGGTTTACAGTGACCAACTAACCTACTAACCGGTGGGTCTTTGGACTGTGGGAGGAAACCAGAGCACCTGGAGGAAACCCACGCGGTCACGGAGTGGAATGTACAAACTCCTTACAGACGGTGACAGAATTGAACTCTGAACTCTGATGCCCTGAGCTGTAACAGTGTTGTGCTAACCACTACTCTACCGTGGGCCCTCCATTTGTGTCCCTCTCAGGGTCTTGGTCACCTCCTCTTCCTTTGTGTGTACTGCTCTCAGGAAGGGAGATCAAATAATCAAGAAGGCAAACAGTTTGCTGCTCTATTAGTCAAAGGGACAGGAATACAAATGTGAGGGCTTGCTAAGGTTATATGGGCTTCAATTTGTTGGCCTTCTGTGTTGGGGTTTTGAGGAGGGACCCCCAAAGCAAAGTGACTTCACTGGCTTGAGTGGCAGTGCAGGCCTGAGAGGGAGAGGGAGAGGGCACTCCCCAGCTCCTTTTCTCGTGTTCTCGTGTTCTCAGGGCAGGCCTGAGAGGGATACAGAGTGCACCCCCTCAACACCTTTTCTTTTGCATTCTTTTGATCCCTGAAATGATACAGTTGTTTAATGAGGACCGATGGCTTACATTCACCAGGATTTATAAGTATATCACTGAGGGGAACACAGTTTTCTTAGGCTACCTTTCTTTTTTAGCTCTTCCCTAATTCCCTTTCTTGTTTTTATCTTTCAACATCTGTTCCCAACTGGATTTTGACTTGTTCTTGTCCCCAGCCTTCATCTATTTAAACTTTTGTAATTTCTCTTGTAATCCATATTCCCCAACTTTGGCCAACTGGAGGAGTCGTCATTACGTTCTCTGTTCCATTTAACTCAATACTCTATTTCTTCTGATCTTTATCTTCTCCCATTCTATGCAACTTTAACCATTTGGTCTCACCCTATCTCCCTCTCTCTCTCTCCTTCTCTCTATCTCTCCTTCCCCCTCTCTCTCCTTCCCATTCTCTTTCATTTCTCTTCTCTCTCCTCCCCTTCTCTCATCTCCTTCTTTTCTCCCCTCCTCTCACCTCCCATCTTTCTTCTCCCTATCTCTCTCCTCTCCCATCTTTCTCCTCCCACTTCTCTCTCCTTCCCCTCCTCTATTCTTCCCATCTCTTTCTCTCTCTTCCCTCTCTCCCTCTCTCTCACCCCTCTTTCCACCTCTCCCTCTCTGTCTCTCTATCCCCTTCTCTTGCATTCTCTCTCTTTGTCTCTCATTCTCTCCCTTCTCTCTCTCTCCTTCCTCAATCTCTTTTCTCCCCAACTCTCTCAACTCCCCTCTCTATCTGTCTCCTCCACCTTTCTCTTTCCTCCCCAATCTCCTTCTTCCCCTTTTTCTCCCCTGTTCTCTTTCCTCCCCCTCTCTTTCTCTCTCCCCGTTTCCCTCCCCCCTCTCTCTCCTTCTCTCTCTCCACCCCTCTCTCATCCTCCCCACTGACTTTCCTCCTCCCACCTCTCTCTCCTCCCTGGTCTGTCTCTTAACTCTCCCTTCTTCTTTCCTCCCTTCCCTCTTCTCTCCATCTCTCTCCTCCCCTCTCTTTCTCCCTCTCTCCCCTCCCCTCTCTCCCTCCCTCTCTCCATCTCTCCCTCCCTCCCTCTCTGTATATCTTACCTTGCACTCTCTCCATCTCCCACGTCTCCATCTCTGTCTGTCTGCCTCTACCTTCTCTCTCTCCACCCCCTCTCATTCTCTCTCTCTCATTCTGTCTCTCACTAACTCTCACTCTCATTCTCTCTTTTTTAGATTATGAGGACACGCAGTCCTCTCTTATTGTCATTTAGTAATGCATGCATTAACAAATGATACAGTATTCCTCCAGTGTGATATCACAAAACACAGGACAGACCAAGACTGAAAAAACTTTTCACTCTCACTCTCACTCTCTCACTCACCCCTCTCTTTCATTCTCACTCTCACTCCCTCTCATTCTCATTCTCTCTCTCACTCCCTCCACTCGCCCCTCTCCTTCTCTCTCTCACTCTCTCACACTCCCTCTCTTATTCTCACTTCCTTCACTCTCTCCCTCACCCATGTTTTGTCATCTTGACTTTGTCTTTTCACCTCTGCAAACATTTCCTGGATTCAGCTTCTGATCAATCTGTCTGACTGTTTTCTGTTTGCTTTTCTCTCAGTCTGGTTACATTGATCCCAATCTCACCACATCATTTGCTTTCACCTTTAAATGTATTGCTTCCCAAAATCCCTGCCCCACTCTTTTCTCAGCAATGTTCTGCTATCCTCTTTTTCTTCTTCTTATGCCCATCACCTGTACTGGGCTGTTGGCCTCTGACAGAAGCTCAGTGGTTTCCTCTGTCCTCAGGCACTGGAAGCTCAGCGGTGTCGTCTGTCCTCAGGCACCGGAAGGCTGATCAGCCCTGTGGCTTCTGCTTTCATCAGACAACTTCATAAGTTGATGGAGAAGATCCTGAGAGGCAGGATTTATGAATATTCAGAGAGGCATAATATGATTAGGAATAGTCAGGACGGCTTTGTCAAAGCCAGATCATGCCTTACAAGCCTGATTGAATCTTTTGAGGATGTGACTAAACACGTTGATGAAGGTACAGCAGTAGGTGTAGTGTATATGGATTTCAGCAAGACATTTGATAAGGTAGCCCATGCCAGGCTTATTGAGAAAGTAAGGAGGCATGGGATCCAAGGGAACATTGCTTTGTGGATCCAGAACTGGCTTGCCCATAGAAGGCAAAAAGTGGTTGTAGACGGGTTATATTCTGCATAGAGGTTGGTCACCAGTGATGTGCCTCAGGGATCTGTTCTGGGACCCTTACTCTTCGTGATTTTTGTAAATGACCTGGATGAGGAAGTGGAGGGATGTGTTAGTAAATTTACTGATGACAGAAAGGTTGGGGGTGTTGTGGTTTGTGTGGAGGGCTGTCAGAGGTTACAGCGGGACATTGATAGGATGCAAAACTGGGCTGAGATGTGGCAGATGGAGTTCAACCCAGATGAGTGTGAGGTGGTTCATTTTGGTAAGTCAAATATGGTGGCAGAATGGTAAGACTCTTGGCAGTGTAGAATCAGAGGGATCTTGGGGTCTGAGTCCATAGGACACTAAAAGCTGCTACGCAGGTTGACTGTGGTTAAGAAGGCATACAGTGCATTGGCCTTCATCAACCATGGGACTGAGTTTAAGATGGAGAGGTAATGTTACAGCTTTATAGGACCCTGGTCAGACCCCACTTGGAGTTCTGTGTTCAGTTCTGGTCACCTCACTACAGGAAGGATGTGGAAACTATAGAGAGGGTGCAGAAGAGATTTACAGGGATGTTGCCTGGATTGGGGAGCATGTCCTTTGAGAATAGGTTGAGTGAACTTGGCCCTTTCTCCTTGGAGCGACGGAGGATGAGAGCTGACCTGATAGAGGTGTATAAGATGATGAGGGGCATTGATCGTGTGGATAATCAGAGGCTTTTTCCCAGGGCTGGAATGGCTAACACGAAGGGACACAGATTTAAGGTGCTTGGAAGTAGGTACAGAAGGGAGTCAGGGAAGGTTTTTTCCACAGACAGTAGTGAATGCGTGGAATGGGCTGCCAGCAGCGGTGGTGGAGGCGGAAACGATAGGGTCTTTTAAGAGACTCCTGGATAGGTACATGCAGCTTGGAAAAATAGAGGGCTATGGGTAACCCTAGGTAATTTCTAAAGTGAGTACATGTTCAGCACAGCATTCCTGATGAATTACAGCTGCTGTTTGTAATTGGAACAACATGTTGGGCCCAGGATAGATCTTCAGAGATGTTGACACCTGGGAACTTGAAACTGCTCACCCTTTCCACTGCTGCTCTATCAATGAGGACTGAAGTGGGCTTTCTTCACTTCCACTCCTTGAAGTCCACATTCAATTCCTTGGTCTTACTGACATATGTTTCATAGCATTTATATACTGTTTATTGATGTCCAGGGCAATAAAATTGAGCTTGAGAATTACTGCTCAATCTGCAAATGGGAGTATGTAGACTGTACCTCTTCCTAGAGATGCTGCCTGGCCTGCTGCGTTCACCAGCAACTTTGATGTGTGTTGTATGTAGAGATGTATTTGTTTACTGTTTATTCACCTCCATAGATGCTGCCTGACTTGCTGAGTTCTTCCAGCATTTTGTGTGTTGCTCTCGATTTCCAGCATCTGCAGAATCTCTTGTGGTTATAATGAATCTTTAACGAGCAACAACTCATTAGTCACCTTGGCAATCTGCATCTACTGTATTTGTAACAGTGAGTTTTTGTTTGGCAGCTCTTAAAGACCTGGACAATCTGCTTCCATCCCAGTTTCCTTACCCCTTTTTGTAACATTTCCTGGATTTCAATCCCTCAGTTTCCATTCCTAGCTTTTTCTCCAGTTGTATTTCCCTTCTACAGCTCTCATCTCTTTCATTTCTCAATTTCCATTTCCTCTCTGCCTTTCCAGAGCACCTTTTCTCTTTTTGTGATAAACAAGCTACTCTATGAACTAAAGTTTACAACCTTAAACGGGTGCAGTACCAGAGAGTCAAACAGCGAATGCATGCAATGAAGTTAGCAAGGCTGGCTGAGGATATTGCTAAAGTTTTAGGGGATCTTGTTTTTATTAGTAATGATATTTTATTAATGGTAGATTTACCTGGTCTTTGATAATACATTTACTGTTTAATGTAAAGAGGTGCAAGGCACTCCATCCCTCCGCTAGCCTGCGGGTCACCCTTGGGCAAGGTGTAGCACCTGCTTAGCCTCCCCGATTAGGATCATGTGAAGCTGTGGGAGCAGGCGGTGGATGATCGTATGAATAGCTGCCGCATATCACAAGTCCTGGTTATGCGACCACTGGCACCAGGCAGACAATCTCTGAGAGTACTGATAATGACTGGGGTCACCCATCTTGTAAAGACACTGCCCAGAAGAAGGCAATGGCAAACCACTGCTATAGAAAAATTGATCGCCCATGTCATACTTCCAGCACATAACGATGATGACTGTTTACTGTTTACCTGCGCTGTGCATTACATGCATTTTGAATGATGTTTTATTAACTTATTTACTGTAATATTTTGTTTTATGTACCACGAATGATATACGTTTTGTGATCCAGAAGTCTCACCTGGTGGTGTGTGTACTGTGTGTATATACACACACACACACACACACACACACACACACGCACACATACACACAGGCACACACACGTACACATCATTATACTGTCAGATGAGAATAAGCTGGAACTTGATTAGGGCTCAAGAAGGATACGAATTTGTTGGACTGAGTACAGCAACTTATTAGGCTTTTCAGCAATGGTGGATCTGAGTTATGTTGAGAGAGACATTGGGATCTATCTTTTCTCTGCGAGAAAAATTAGTATTTTGATTGAGGAGTTGAAGATCAGACATGATAAATAAAAGGTGATGCAATGGTGCAGCTAGTCAATATCTTCACCCACTGTAATCTGCAATCGGACTTCCAAGGATTCCACAACTCACTATTCATTATCCACCTCCACCTCCCCATCTCCCCCAACTCCCCATCTCCCCCATCTCCCCATCTCCCCCATCTCCCCCACCTCCCCTACCTCCCCCACCCCCCATCTCCCTGTCTCACCCCATCTCCCCCACCTCCCCATCTCCCCATCTCCCCACCTCCCCATCTCCCCATCTCCCCATCTCCTCATCTCCCCCACATCCCCCACTCCCCCATCTCCCCGGCTCCCCCCATCTCCCCCCACCTCCCCATCTCCCCACCTCCCCATCTCCCCATCTCCCCATCTCTCCATCTCCTCCCACCTTCCCCATCTCCCCCATCTCCCTATCTCTCCCCACCCCCCACTTCCCCATCTCCCCCATCTCCCCATCTCCCCCACCTCCCCACCTACCCCACCCCCATCTCCCTATCTCCTCATCTCCCCCATCTCCCCATCTCCCCCCACCTCCCCATCTCCCCCCACCTCCCCCCATCTCCCCCATCTCTCCCCACCTCCACCTCCCCATCTCCCCATCTCCCCCATTTCCCCCATCTCCCCTACCTCCCCATCTCCCCAATCTCCCCGTCTCCCCATCACCCCATCTCCCCATCTCCCCCACCTCCCCTACCTACCCCACCCCATCTCCGCATCTCCTCCACCTCCCCCATCTCCCCATCTCCCCCATCTCTCCCCACCCCCACCTCCCCATCTCCCCCATTTCCCCCATCTTCCCATCTCCCCATCTCCCCCACCTCCCCAATCTCCTCCATCTCCCCATCTCCCCACCTCCCCCATCTCCCCACCTCCCCATCTCCCCATCTCCCCCCATCTCCCCACCTCCCCATCTCCCCGTCTCCCCACCTCTCCACCTCCCCATCTCCCCACCTCCCACCTCCACACCTCCCATCTCCCCATCTCCCCATCTCCCACATTCGAAGGACATGTGGGCTGGCAGGTTAATTAGCCACTGTTAGTTCCTCTTCAAGAGTGCTAGAGTCTGGGGGGAAATGAGCTTGTAGGGAAAATTAGTGAGAGATGGAAATGCAGTGTGAGCCAGCATCGATTTGTTGGGCCAAAATGACTTCATTCCATTTCCTAAGGAAACTCTACCTTGAATATGGATTGTGGGACCAGAATTTTAGTTGCAAATTTGAATTTGATGACTTACGTGCTGTGAACTGAGGGAAGAGCCTAGCTAGGCAACACCATGATACAGGCTTCACAACCGTGATGTATCAAATGGCTTTCTTCTCTTCTGAATTTGTCTCTGATTATCTGACTGTTGTTTTCCTGACATCAATCCATTCCAATTGATCTGCAGGGTTAAGCCTCTGGTCGGTAGTTAGCTCTGGAGTTAACCTAGTTAGAATGCTCCTCAGTAACATTACAGGCCATAAACACACAAGACCCTTCAGATGCCGGAAATCTTCAGCACACACGCAGAATTGATGGAACAGAGGTGGAGAATATGTTTCCAATAATGAGAGACTGCACAGTCTCAGATCACAAGTGCACCCTATAAGGAAGAGGAATTTCTTTAGCCAGAGGGTGGTGAATCTGCAGAATTCATTGCCACAGATGGCTGTGGAAGCCAAGTCATTGGGTATATTTAAAGTGGAGGTTGATAGATTCTTGGTTAGGCAGGGAATCAAAAGTTAGGGGAGAAGGCAGAGGAATGAGGTTGAGAGGGATAAAAGATCAGCCATGATGAAATGGCAGAGCAGATTCAATGGGTCAAATGGCCTAATTCTGCTGCTGTGCCTTATGATATAAAATGCTGGAAGAACACAGCAAGTCAGGCAGTATCTAAATGTTATTCTTAGGTGAACTGAAAAGCAATGAATCAGCCCACAGTTTTTTTGAAAGAGGACTTCGCTGCCTGGACAGTCAGAGGAAGAAGTAATTGGCCAGGGCCTTGGTGACCTCTGTCATAGGTATTGACTGGGAACAGATTAGAGTGGAGGCTTCTGTAGTTGAATATTCTACTGAAAGGCAATAGTCAGGCTTTCCATCAAGGTTAACCACATAGGCACAGCACTCACACAGCCCGGCTTTCCATCAAGAAACATCAAACAGACACTACACTCACACAGCCCGGCTTTCCATCAAGAAACATCAAACAGACACTACACTCACACAGCCCGGCTTTCCATCAAGAAACATCAAACAGGCACTGCACTCACACAGTCCTGTCACAATTTAGAATACATGAAAGAGGAAAGGACAAGGAGAAATGCCTCCTGGAGTGACACACACAGAATACTGGAGTATCCCGGCAGGTCAGGCAGCATCTACGGAGGGGAATAAACTGTTATCAGGATGGATGAGGGGTCTCAGCCTGAAATGTCGACTTGTTTATTCCTCCTCAGTGACACTGCCTGACCTGCTGAGGTTTCCAGCATTTCGGTGATGTTGCTCTGGATTCGCAGCATCTGCAGAATCTGATGTGTTTATGATTAGCGCACGGATTAAGTGAGGCTCGCCAGAGACCCAGATTCACACCATATGTTAACAACACACACTGTTCCTTGACACAGTGATTAGATGGTTGAAGTCATTGACTTTGTTTTGTTATTTTTCTTCCATAGTGGATTTGGCTTATTACAGACTTAAAACGAGACTAGGCGACTGTGAGACACTAGTGACCACCTACTTAGCAAATGGTGAGCATTACATGTAACAAAGAAACCCTTGGGCATTTATCAGAAAGTATTCACTGTAAATGGATTCTCACTAGTACTTCCCTGATTCAGTTTTAAATATCTCATCTATTGACTCCAAATCCCAATTTATATCAGATCTTCAGAGAAATGTTTTTTGATTGGTATCCAAAATCACATTTGAAATCTTCCACAGGACACAGACACCACTCTGAAAATTAGACTTGTAACGTCAAGAGTGAGATTGATGTGTCTGATAGAGTTTCTAACCATCTGAAGCTGCCAGTAACATAGGCAGTATTTACAAATTCTACAGTGACAATTTCTGACCAGACTTGATTTGCCTCCTGCCTGGGTTATCAAATAAAAGTAAAACACACAAAATGCTGGTGGAACTCAGCAGGCCAAGCAGCATCTATGGAGGGGGATAAACGTTCGATGTTTTGGGCCAAGACCCGTATCAGGAGGGAGGCAGACCTGATGAAGCGTCTTGGCCAGAATGTCAAGTGTTTATTCATTAACGTGGATGCTGTCTGACCTGCTGTGTGTTGCTCTGCATTTCCAGTATCTGAAGAGTCTCTCGTGTTTATTATCAAATAGAAGCCTTGTTTTTCGTTTTCACTCTTGTAATTCTGCATTGATACTGATTATTAATTCTGCATTGATACTGATTATTAGTTCTGCATTGATACTGATTATTAGGATCTTTAAGTAAGCTTCAAGCAACAGAATCTGAAGTTTTCCATCTCCCTGTTGGGACATGGACTTTAGACCTAGTCCAAAACTGAGTAACCAAGGTTGGACTGAACTGGAGACACAAGACTGCAGATGCAGCAGTATGGAGGAAGCCAACGCTACAGGCAACATCTTTGGAGGGAAGTGGACAGTCGATGTTTCAGGTTGAGACCCTTCACCGAGACTAAACTTCCTCGTTTATTGTGACTCTAGCTGCGGCATTGCTCCTGCTGTGTGACCAACACAGCGACTCAGGACGTCATGTTCTCCACACTTGTGTCAGAATCTAATCTGCAGATGTCCTCAATCCCACAGTCAACAAGTTCCAAGCTTGGAGTCAACTCCTCTTCTCACCACGTAATCCTTTTGGATAGAGAATTAAATAGATAGTAATGCGAAGCGGAGATAAAAATCGGTGGTCACACACAAAATCTGGAGGACATCAGCAGGTCAGGCAGCGTCTATAAAATGGAATGGCATGTTGTGAGAGTTTGGTTATGGATAGCATCAACTCCTACCTCAACAAGGACCTTGACCCACTGCAATTCACCTATCACCACAACAAATCTACAGTGGATGCCGTATCAGTCGTTCCCCTTGTGGCATTGGATCACTTGGACAATACAGATACCTATGTCAGGATGCTGTTTATTGATTATAGCTCAGCATTTAACACAATCTTTTCTACAGTTTTGATTGATAAGTTACAGAACCTGGGCCTCTGTACCTCTCTCTACCACTGGATCCTTGACTTCCTAACTGGAAGGTCACAATCTGTGCGGATTGTAAATATCATTTCCACCTCGCTGACAACCAACACCAGTGCACCTCAGGGATGTGTGTTTAACCCACTGATGTACTCTCTCTACCTCAGGAGTGTGTGTTTAACCCACTGATCTACTGTCTCTACCTCAGGGATGTGTGTTTAACCCACTGATCTACTGTCTCTACCTCAGGGATGTGTGTTTAACCCATTAATCTAATATCTCTACCTCAGGGATGTGTGTTTAACCCATTAATCTAATGTCTCTACCTCAGGGGTGTGTGTTTAACCCATTGATCTACTCCTTCTACACCCATGACTGTGTGGATAGGCACAGCTCAATCGCCAGATACACCAGCTAGTTGGGTGGTGTCACAGCAACAACCTTGCAATCAATGTCAAAGAACGGATTGTGGATTTCAGAAAGGGCAAGACAAGAGAACACACACTACTCCTCATAGAGGGATCAGAAGTGAAGAGAGTGAGCAACTTCAAGTTCCTGGGTGTCAGTATCTCTGAAACCTCACTTGGACCCAACATATCGATGCAGCTATAAAGAAGGCAAGACGGTGGCTGCATTTCATTAGGAATTTAAGGAGATTTGGTTTGTCACCAAGAACACTCAGAAACTTCTACAGATGTTCCGTGGAGAGCATTCTAACTGACTGCATCAACGTCTGGTATGGTGAGAGGGGGTGGGTGCAACTGCACAAGATCAAAGTGAGCTGCAGAGAGTTGTAAAATTAGTCAGCTCCATCATGAGCAGTGACCCCTGTAATATCCAGGACACCTACAAAGAGCGGTGTCTCAGAAAGGCAGCGTCCATTATCTCCAGCACCCAGGACATGCCCTTTTCTCACAGGAAGGAGATACAGAAGCCTGAAGGCACACACTCAGCGATTCAGGAACAGCTTCTTCCCCTCTGCCATCCGATTCCTAAATGGACATTGAACCCGTGAACACTACCTCACTACTTTAATTTCCTACTTTTTGGCTCTACTTATTTAATTTAACTACTTAATATAAATATACTTTCTGTAATTCACAGTTTTCTTTAACTCTCTGTTATCATGTATTGTATTGTACTGCAGCTGCAAAGTTGCCAAATTTCACGACATATTCCAGTGATATTAAACCTAATTCTTATTTTGAAAGATGTTCCAAATGGACTTTTTGTCTGGCGGTAAAGAGATTTCACTCTTTCTCATCACGCTCTCTTCAATAGATTGGGTCATCATTCATGTTTCCTGATTGAAGCAAGTTACTGACTCGATACTGTGGTTGGTTTTGAAAATGTGTTGTGTTGTAATGGCAACTATTGTGCCTTGGCCTACTTAACGAGATGCCAGAGTTCTGATCATTATGACAGGAGTCTAGGAAAGAGTCCTCCAAAGTGTTAGACCATAAGACATAGGAGCAGAATTAGGCCATTCAGCCCATTGAGTCTGTTCTGCTATTGGCTGATTTATTTTCTCTCTCAACGCCATTCTCCTGCCTTCTCCCCATTATCTTTGATGCCCTGACTGATCAAGAACCAAGCAACTTTTTTTTTAAATATATCCAATGACTTGGCGTCCACAGCCAAGTGAAGATGCTCACCTTGGGACTGCGAAGTCACTCAGGACTGCGAATTCACTCAGGCCTGAGTGGAGCTTTGACATGTTTTTCATTTCATTGTCATTCCCTTCAATGTGGACCCTATCCTTTGACCTGGTTATGTGTGTAGAGTGGAGGTCTGTGTGTGTTGCTCTAGAGAAGAAGGCCAATTTGCAACTTGGTTTAAATCTGCCTGCTGACTTTGTGAATTGCTGACAGTATTAATGATCCAGCAGCTGCTTATGTAAGGTGAGGCTTGTCATATAACAGCCTCTTATACCTACACAGTGACATCTTCATACTATTTTGGATTTAATATGTCAGCTTATCACCTTATCTTAAATCTCATGCTGCGTGCCCTCCAGTCTAATACATACCCTACTGTATACAGGAAAATTCGGGTGTCGATATTAAAAACCCATCAAATCTTCACTTTTAGAGGAGGTGTAAGGTATTCTTTGCACATTGCTTGACTGTTCTTGCCCCTGAGCTCAGGCAATGGTATTTTAAACAACTTAGAATTAGAATGGGAATTGGGTTAAAATCACCGATATATCTTGCGAATGTTTTACCTCTGTGCAGTAACACACAGTGAGATACATCAAAAAGTTACAATAAGAAATATATTAAAAAATAAGCAGTGTGAAAAGGGCGCAACATAGAAAGTGTTCATGGATCATTCAGAAATCTGATGGCGCTGGGGCAGGAGCTGTTCCTAAATGCTGAGTGTGTGTCTTCAGGCTCCTGGACCTCCTCCCTGATGGTAGCACTGAGAAGAGGGCACGTCCTGGCTGGTGGAGATCCTTCACGATGGGTGCTGCCTTCTTGAACCATTGCCTTTTGAAGGTGACCTGGATGCTGAGGAGGCTAGCGGCCACGATGGAGCTGGCTGAGTTTACAACCCTCTGAAGTTTTTTCTGGGTCAGTGGCTGAATCCTGGAGACAGGAGGCTTGTACTGGCGTTGTCGGATAGTCTGTGGGTGTGGGAGGGAGGAAAGGGGTTGTGTTCTGTGTTGATCTGCCATGCGTTCTGGATATTGTGTTGGCCCCCAGCACATCCTTAGGGTGTTTATTTTGTTTATTTAGAGACACAGCATGGAAAAGGCCCTCCCAACCCTTCGAGCCGTGTTGCCCAGCAACCCACTGGTTTAACCCTAGCCTAATCGGGGGCAATTTACAAGGACTCACACAAATGACACATTTCGCTTACATTTTAATGTACAATGAACCCGAGTCTGAGTTTCTGAAATTTTGAAGGTCAGAGGTCAAGGACAGCTTTATTGTTCTGCGTACTCCGACTTTCCCGGCACGGTATCAATAACCGGATATTAGCCCGGATCACCGGCCTCTCTGAGCTGCTGTGGTGAGACTGTGACAGAAGCATTCCTCCTGTCCTCAGCAGAATGGTGACGTGATGCCAAGGCTGAGAGGAGATTACTGTCAGATTGCTCTTCTCTTGATCCCTTTGACAGGACTCATCTGCTCTGATATAATTTAGAAGTCCCCCCAGCTGCTGAAAGCACCAACTGTCCCTCTGGCGCAGGTTTCCACCAGGCCCAGTGATACAAGACAGACTGAATCAATCTGCAGCCTATCAATCAGAATGAGAATCAGAATCAGGTTTATTATCACCGGCATGCAACGTGAAGTTTGTTAACTTAGCAGCAGCAGTTCAATGCAATACATAAAATAAATAAAAAAAAAATAAGTAAATCAGTTACAGTATACATATATTGAATAGATTAAAAACATGTAAAAAATGGAAATACTGTATATTTTTAAAAAGTGAGGTAGTGTCCAAGGGTTCAATGTCCATTTAGGAATCGGATGGCAGAGGGGAAGAAGCTGTTCCTGAATCACTGAGTGTGTGCCTTCAGGCTTCTGTACCTCCTACCTGATGGTGACAGTGAGAAAAGGACATGCCCTGGGTGCTGGAGGTCCTTAATAATGGACGCTGACTTTCTGAGACACTGTTCCCTGAAGATGTCCTGGGTACTTTGTAGGCTAGTACCCAAGATGGAGCTGACTAGATTTACAACCCTCTGCAGCTTCTTTCAGTCCTGTTCAGTAGCCCCCCCCCCCCACCCCCGCAATACCAGACAGTGATGGAACCTGTCAGAATGCTCTCCATGGTACATCTATAGAAGTTTTTGAGTGTATTTGTTGACATGCCAAATCTCTTCAAACTCCTTATGAAGTATAGCCGCTGTCTTGCCTTCTTTATAACTATATCAATGTGTTGGGACCAGGTTAGATCCTCAGAGATCTTGACACCCAGGAACTTGAAACTGCCCACTCTCTCCACTTCTGATCCCTCTATGAGGATTAGTATGTGTTCCTTCGTCTTACCCTTCCTGAAGTCCACAATCAGCTCTTTGGTGTTATTGACGTTGAGTGCCAGGTTGTGCTGTGACACCACTCCACTAGTTGGCATATCTTCCTCCCTCACTCCTGTACGCCCTCTCGTCACCACCTGAGATTCTACCAACAATGGTTGTATCATCAGCAAATTTATAGATGGTATTTGAGCTATGCCTAGCCACACAGTCATGTGTATACAGAGAGTAGAGCAGTGGGCTAAGCACATATCCCTGAGATGCGCTGGTGTTGATTGTCAGCGAGGAGGAGATGTTGTCACCAATCTGCACAGATTGTGGTCTTCCAGTTAGGAGGCCCAGCATCCAATTGCAGAGGGAGGTGCAGAGGCCCAGGTTCCGCAACTTCTCAATCAGAATTGTGGGAATGACAGTATTAAATGCTGAACTATAATCGATGAACAGCATCCTGACGTAGGTGTTTGTGTTATCCAAGTGGTCTAAAGCCATGTAGAGAGCCTTTGAGATTGCGTTTGCTGTTGACCTATTGTGGCGATAGGCAAATTGCAACGGGTCAGTCTAGTCATGACCAACCTCTCAAAGTGAAGAGGAAATGGCAGACGCGGTGAATGAGAAAAATATTTGAGCCGATACATCACTTTGCCTTCTCTCCTGGTGGGGCGGGGGGGGGGGTGGGGGGGGAATGACAATGTAAGAAGTTTTTGAGGAAAGCATAATGAAGCATTTAAGGTGATTCTACATTAGGGGCTCCCAACCTGGGTCCCCGGACCCTCGGTTAATAGTAGGTGTCTATGGCATTAAAAAGATTGGGAACCCCTGTTCTGGATAAAGAAAGAAGCTCACTAATTTTTGCTCTCTTTTTGCACTATTTATTCAATTTATAGATGGATAGGTATCAATATATAGATATTCAATTTATAAATGGGTGGATATCTCTATATAAATATTCAACTTATAGATGGATAGATATCAATATATAGATATAGATATATTTCTTATTATGTCTTGCAGTGTACTCCTGCCACAAAACAACACATTTCACAACGTGTGCCAGTGATATTAAACCTGATTCTGAAATATTAAGCATATGCTGATGGAATGGGATGTGGAGTTTTCATGGAATGACATCACCAATATGGACTGGTTAGGCTAAATGGTGTTTAAGCCATGCAAATTCTTTATAAGGCTATTTAATCCTAGCCCAATCAGAGGACAATTTACAAAGACCAATTAACCTTCTAATCAGTTTGTCTTTGGACTGTGGGAAGAAACTGGAGCACCCGGAGGAAACACATATAGTTCATGTGGTGAAGGTATAAACTCCTTACTGGTGTTGCCGGAATAGGAGTCTAAACTACGGAAAGCCCTGAGTTGTAATAGGCTGACAGTGACAGAACTATCATCCTCAAATACCTGGTGATTATTCTCCTTCAAGTTCAAGTTTATTGTCATTCAACCATACATATGTATACAGTTAAATGAAGCATCGTTCCTCTGGGGCCATGGTGCAAAAGACAGCACATCCTGTACAGTCACACGCAGCACCTATAGTTATGATCCAACAAATACAGTCACAAAATAATATCAGCACAAGTCATACAGTGAACACACAAAAGGTGCTGGAGGAACTCAGTCGGTCAGGCAGCACCTATGGAGGGGAATAAACAATCAACGTTTTGGGCTGAGACCCTTCATCAGTCCTGGATGGGTCTTGGCCCAAAGCCTCAACACTTTATTCTTCTCCAGAGGCACTGCCCAACCTGCTGAATTTTTTCGGTATTTAACCATACAACCATATAACAATTACAGCATGGAAACAGGCCATCTTGGCCCTTCTAGTCCGTGCTGAATGCTTACCCTCACCTAGTCCCACCAACCTGCACTCAGCCCATAACCCTCTATTCCTTTCCTGTCCATATATCTATCCAATTTAACTTTAAACAACAACATCGAACCTGCCTCAACCACTTCTGCTGGAATCTCGTTCCACACAGCTACCACTCTCTGAGTAAAGAAGTTCCCCCTCATGTTATCCCTAAACTTTTGCCCTTTAACTCTCAACTCATGTCCTCTTGTTTGAATCTCCCCTACTCTCAATGGAAAAAGCCTATCCACATCAACTCTATCTATCCCCCTCATAATTTTAGACACCTCTATCAAGTCCCCCTTCAACCTTCTACGCTCCAAAGAATAAAGACCCAACTTGTTCAACCTTTCTCTGTAACTTAGGTGCTGAAACCCAGGTAACATTCCAGTAAATCTTCTCTATACTCTCTCTATTTTGTTGACATCTTTCCTCTCATTCGGTGACCAAAACTGTACACAATACTCCAAATTTGGCCTTACCAATGCCTTGTACAATCTTAACATTACATCCCAACTCCTATACTCAATGCTCTGATTTATAAAGACCAGCATACCAAAAGCTTTCTTTACCACCCTATCCACATGAGATTCCACCTTCAGGGAACTATGCATCATTATTCCTAGATCCCTCTGTTCTACTGCATTCTTCAATGCCCTACCATTTACCATGTATGTCCTATTTTGATTAGTCCTACCAAAATATAGCATCTCACATTTATCAGCATTAAACTCCATCTGCCATCTTTCAGCCCACTCTTCTAACTGGCCTAAATCTCTCTGCAAGCTTTGAAAACCTACTTCATTATCCACAACTCCACCTATCTTAGTATCATCTGTATACTTACTAATCCAATTTACCACCCCATCATCCAGATCGTTATTATATATGACAAACAACATTGGACCCAGTACAGATCCCTGAGGCACACCACTAGTCACCAGCCTCCAATGTGACAAACAGTTATCCACCACTACTCTCTGACGTCTCCCATCCAGCCACTGCTGAATCCATTTTACTACTTCAATATTAATACCCAATGATTGAACCTTCCTAACTAACCTTCCGTTTGTAACCTTGTCAAAGGCCTTACTGAAGTCCATATAGACAACATCCACTGCTTTACCCTCGTCAACTTTCCTAGTAACCTCTTCAAAAAATTCAATAAGATTTGTCAAACATGACCTTCCAAGCACAAATCCATGTTGACTGTTCCTAATCAGACCCT
Organism: Mobula birostris; assembly: GCF_030028105.1. Lineage (NCBI taxonomy): Eukaryota > Metazoa > Chordata > Chondrichthyes > Myliobatiformes > Myliobatidae > Mobula > Mobula birostris. Next base: position 6,923,899 of record NC_092387.1, on the reverse strand, counting down.
GTCTATCCAGATAATTATATATACCATCTCTAAGAATACTTTCCATCAATTTACCCACCACTGACGTCAAACTCACAGGCTGATAATTGCTAGGTTTACTCTTAGAACCCTTTTTAAACAATGGAACAACATGAGCAATACGCCAATCCTCCAGCACCATCCCTGTTTCTAATGACATTTGAACTATTTCTGTCAGAGCCCCTTGCTATTTCCACACTAACTTCCCTCAAGGTCCAAGGGAATATCCTGTCAGGACCCGGAGACTTATCCACTTTTATACTCCTTAAAAGCGTCAGTACTTGCTCTTCTTTAATGATCATAGTTGCCATAACTTCCCTACCTGTTTTCCTTACCATACACTATTCAATATCCTTCTCCTTAGTGAATACCGATGAAAAGAAATTGTTCAAAATCTCCCCCATCTCTTTTGACTCCACACGTAGCTGTCCATTCTCATTCTCTAAGCGACCAATTTTATCCCTCACTATCCTTTTGCTATTAATATAACTGTAGAAACCCTTTGGATTTATTTTCACCTTACTTGCCAAAGCAACGTCATATCTTCTTTTAGCTTTTCTAATTTCTTTCTTAAGATTCTTTTTACATTCTTTATATTCCTCGAGCACCTCATTTACTCCATGCTGCCTATATTTATTGTAGATATCTCTCTTTTTCCGAACCAAGTTTCCAGTATCCCTTGAGAACCATGGCTCTCTCAAACTTCTAACCTTTCTTTTCAACCTAACAGGAACATAAAGATTCTGTACCCTCAAAATTTCACCTTTAAATGACCTCCATTTCCCTATTATATTCTATCCTTCCCATAAAACAAATTCTCCCAATCCACTCCATCTAAATCCTTTAGCATCTCCTTAAAGTTAGCCTTTCTCCAATCATAAACCTCAACCCTGGGTCCAGACCTATTCTTCTCCATAATTACCTTGAAACTAATAGTTTTGTGATCACTGGACCCGAAGTGCTCCCCAACACAAACCTCTGTCACCAGATCTATCTCATTCCCTAACAGGAGATCCAACGCTGTCCCTTCTCTAGTTGGTACCTCTATGTATTGCTGCAAAAAACTTTCAGAACACATTTTACAAACTCCAAACCATCCAGCCCTTTTACAGCATGGGCTTCCCAGTCTATGTGTGGAAAATTAAAATCTTCCACAATCACAACCTTGTGTTTACTACAAATATCTGCTATCTCCTTACAGATTTGTTCCTCCAATTCTCACTCGTCATTTGGTGGTCTATAATACACCCCTATAAGTGTTACTACACCTTTCCCATTCCTCAATTCCACTCAAATAGCCTCCCTAGATGAGCCCTCTAATCTATCCTGCCAGAGCACGGCTGTAATATTTTCTCTGACAAGCAATGCAACACTTCCCTCTCTTGTTCCTCTGATTCTATCACACCTGAAGCAATGAAATCCAGGAATAATTAGTTGCCAATCACACCCCTCCTGTAACCATGTTTCACGAATAGCTACCACATCATACTTCCAGGTATCAATCCATGCTTTAAGCTCATCCACCTTTCTTACAATGCTCCTAGTATTAAAATAAATGCATTTAGGAAATTTTTCCACCTCTTACTCTCTGTTTATCATTAATGGTGCAAACAACTTTACTATTTTCTTTTTCTTCCTTCTCCCCTACATCTGTTCCTACACTGTGGTTCCCCTCCCTCTTTGTATCTAGTTTAAATCCACTGGAGCCTCTCTAGCAAACCTACCTGCAAGAATATTTGTCCCCGTCCAGTTCAGATGTAGACTGTCCCGCCGGAACAGATCCCACCTTCCCTGGAAAACTGCCCAATTATCTACAAATCTGAAGCCCTCCCTCCTGCATCATATCTTCAGCCATGTGTTGATCTGAGCTATCTTACTATTTCTAAACCCGCCTGCACGTGGCACTGGTAGCAATCCTGAGATTGCTATCCTGGAGGTCCTGTCCTTTAACTTGGCGCCTAACTCCCTAAACTCACATTTCAGGACCTCCTCACTCTTCCTACCCACATCATTCGTCCCTACATGGACCACGACATCCGACTGCTCACCCTCCCTCCTGGGAATACTGAGAACTCGATCCGAGATATCGCGGACCCTGGCACCAGGGAGGCAACAGACCATCCGGGATTCTCGATCTCTTCCACAGAACCTCTTATCTGTCCCCCTAACTATCGAATCCCCTATCACTACTGCTCTCCTCTTTTCCCTCCTTCCCTTCTGAGCTGAGGGTCCAGTCTCGGTGCCAGAGACACAACCACTGCAACTTGTCCCTGGTCGGTCATCCCCACCTACAATATCCAAAATGGTATACTTGTTATTGGTGGGAATGGCCACAGGGGTGCTCTGCTCATTCTGTCTATTCCCCTTCCCTCTCCTGGCAGTCACCCAGCTACCTGTCTCCTGACTCTTAGGGGTGACTATCTCCCTGTAACTCCTGTGTATTTTTGCCTCTGCCTCCCGAATGATCCAAAGTTCATCCAGCTCCAGCTCCAGATCCCTAACGCGATTTGTCAGGAGCTGCAGCTGGATGCACCTTTCGCAGGTGTAGTCATCAGGGATGATTGTGCTCACCCTGACTTCCCACATTCTGCAAACGGAGCACTTGACTGCCCTAACTGCTGCCTCCATTACCTGTTCCTAAGGTAATTAGAGTTATTAAAGGAACTTACCCGTCCTTACCTCACTTGGAGTGAAGCTCGTCCTTAGCATCTGCTCGCTGAAGCCTCTCCAGCCAAAGCCTTCCTACTCTGTCTCCCTCAACTCCGTTGCCCGCTCCGTTAATCTGCTCGCTATTTAGAGTGTGCTGTTCTGGATTTCCAGCACCTGCAGAAACTCCTGTGATTTTTCTCCTTCATCCTCTTGGATGAGTCTGTGTGGGTGTCCGATACTTTACACCACTCACCACTTCTCATTTACAGTCGGTCACCAAGTGCACATTCACAAAGAACTGGCACATGGCTGTGCTGAGGATCAATAACCCAACTAAGCCCAACACTCTCAACTTTGCTACATCAGTAGGAAAATACCGGGTGCTACGGTGGTGTGGGGTTTAGCGTGATGCTAATACAACTCCCGACGTTCTGGAATTCAGAGTTCAGTTCTGGCATTCCTGGTAAGAAGTTTGTACGTTCTTCCAGTGAACTGTGTGGGTTTCCTCCAGGTGCTCAAGTTTCCTCCCATAGTCCAAAGACATGCTGGTTAGTTGGTTAATCGATCATTATAAGTTGTCCTGTGATTAGGCTAGGGTTAAACAGGAGGGTTACTGGGTGGGGCAGTGTGTCTCGATAGGCTGGAAGGGCTTGTACTGTGCTCTATCTCTAAATAAAAAATGAGCTAAGTACAATCTTGTCCCATTTCTCTCTCCCTGGATCCAGCTCAGTGGGTAACACTTTTGTCTTTCTGGGTGCTCCAGATAACAAAGCCACAAATCTGATCACACCAGTGCTTTGTGATCAGCAGAACCATCCATCAGATGAGACTGTGGATAGTCTACAGGGGTCATAAAAAATCAGCTCCTTTTAAACAAAAAGTGGGGTGGGGGGTGTCCTTTTACCTTGCCATTCCTGGAAAACACACTCAGTGGCCATGTTACTCGGAACAGGAATGGAACCCAGTGTGGTCTTCTGCTGCTGTAGCCCATCCAATTTCACGTTTGACGTGTTGTGCGGTCAGAGATGCTCTTCTGTTGTATTTGAGTTTCAGTCACCTTGCTGTCAGCTTGAACCAGTCTGGACATTCTCCTCTGACCTCTCTCATTAACAAGGCGTTTTCACCCACAGAACTGCCACTCGCTGGATGTTTTGTTTTTGCATCATTCTTAGACTGTTGTGTGTGAATATCCCGGGAGGAGATCAGTAGTTTCTGAGATACTCAAACTACCTCATTTGGCACCAACAATCATTCCATGGTCAAAGTCATTTCGATCATGGTTCTTTCTCATTCTAATGTTTGGTCTGAACACCAACTGAACCTCTTGACCACATCTGCATGTTTTTATTCATTAAGTTGCTGCCACATGATTGGCTGATTAGATATTTGCATCAACGAGCAGGCGTACTGCTGGTTATTACTGCTGTGGGACCTTACAATGTACTAGTTGGCTCATTTGTTCCACTGTTACAACAGGGACCACACCATTAAAAAACCCATCTCAGCTGTCTGTTCAGATACCTTGAAAAGGAATTTTAGCTGAAGTTCTTTCTTTTGTACCCTGCCGAAGAAAAGCAGAATGAAAATGAGCAGTGGTTCATATATCAATCTCTGCCATATGTTTTGGCAGAAAGTACTCCTGCCTTCTCATTATTTGAGATGGGTCAATGTAAATCATAGAGAATTGCAGATTGCTGAGATTTTGGAGAGCTGGATCGAATGGATGAACACACTACGCTTTGGTATTAATTAAATGAACATAGAATTGTTCTGGTGTGTGTTCAGTTTCTAAAATAGAAACAGTTCTTGAAAAGACAGCATCCATCATTAAGTACCCACATCTCTGAGCAAATGCTCTCTTCTCATTGCTACCATCATGGAGGAGGTACAGGAGCCTGAACATTTTTGAAAAAGCTTCTTCCCCTCCAGCATCAGATTGCTGAGCAGTACTTATTTAAGTTTTTATATCTATCTATCATCTATATCTGTGTACCTACTTATCTACCTAGCTATCTATCTACATATATCTACCTATTTCTCTGTACCTACCTGTATATATCTGTCTACCTATATCCACCTATCTGTTTATCTCTGTATCTATCTATGTATCTATCTACCTATCTATCTCTATCTGCCTATCTATCTGTCTACTGATGTATGCAGACTTATTGAAAATTATAGTTTTTTAATTATCTCTTGCAATGTCCTGCTGCCACAAAAAAACAAATTTCACGACATGTGCCAGTGATATTAAACCTGATTCTGATAAATTTAACAGCAGTTCAGTTGAAGGAAGGAGTGAAATCACTGACATTTTCTACAAGGTCTTTGTAACAACTAGATGTAGTAATTCAGATAATCATAAGGTTGTTCCTAATGATGTGTTTCAGCTAAATGTCATGGGCGTGGCACCTTCAGGCTCCAAGGTGGATTTGTCTGATGTTAACTATTGCTAATAAGAGTACAGGGATAAAGCCACAGAGATTATAGATAGCATCCAAGTATAGAACCAGTTTAACTTGACTGGTAAATGTGCAGCTTGGGTTAAACACAACCCTTTCATATTTTTGAGATAAGATTTGAACAGCTATAATTTCCTCACTTCAAGTTAATGTTATCTAAAAACCCGATATGCTATTTAACACAATGCTATTACAGCTCAGAGCATCAGAGGTCAGAATTTAGTTCTGGCATTGTCTGCAAGGAGTGTGTATGTTCTCCCCAAGACTGCATGGGCATCCGATACTTTTCACCACTCACCACTTCTCATTTACAGTTGGTCACCAAGTGCACATTCGCAAAGGACTGGGACATGGCTGTGCTGAGGATCAATAACTTACAACTAAGCTCAACACTTTCCACTTTGCCACATCAGTGGGAAGATACTGGGTGCTACGGTGGTGTGGGGTTTAGCGTGATGCTAATACAACTCCCGACGTTCTGGAATTCAGAGTTCAGTTCTGGCATTCCTGGTAAGAAGTTTGCATGTTCTTCCAGTGAATTATGTGGGTTTCCTCCGGGTACCCAGGATTCCTCCCATAGTCCAAAGACATGCTGGTTAGTTGGTTAACAGGTCATTATAAGTTGTCCTGTGATTAGGCTAGGGTTAAACAGGAGGGTTACTGGGTGGGGCAGTGTGGCTCGATAGGCTGGAAGGGTTGTTCTGTGCTCTGTCTGTAAGGGGTTTCTTCTTTTATGTTACTGCGAAGGCTAACAAAATGGCTTCTTTGTTATGTTATAATTAAAATGGCTTTTCTGTAATAATAACTGCGATGTAAGGAGTTCTCTCTCTCTCTGCTTGTTTGGGTTATATTATTGATGAGAGGGAACAACCATTTGGGATAGATGTTATTCTTTCTTGTGTGTCTGTAAGCTATTGTGTTTTTCGCGGGCTTTGGAGCAGAAGGCGGGTGGGGACAGAGAGAGGAGACACGATGCTGTAAGCTGGGCGGCAGGGCCAACCCCGAGTGGGAGTCCGAGGCCCAGAGTTTTCGGTGAGGAGAGGAGACGAAGACAGACTCATGTGAAGCGTCTGGTCGACCACCATGGTTGGTTCCAGGCAGCAGGTCGAGGTGGTCGGAGGGGATCGAATGGTGGAAAGAAGACTCCGTTAATTGAGCTCCAACTGTTGTGCACGAAGTGGTTGAACTTGGATAAGTTTTGGCACCTTTTATTTTCCTTTTATATTTTATCTCTATTAATTACATAGTTCCAATAAGATCTATAAAGTGTAATCATTTAATCGCATACGGTGTATTGTCTGTTATTTGGCGTGGTGGGGTACATCACACAGCATCCACACAAACTTGATTACCCAGTTTGGCGGGGCCGAAGGCTGCTCCCCCTAGACGAAAGCGAGCTGAGCGAGCCTGAGGCTGACCAGGGGGCTACATATCTCTAAATAAAAAATGAGCTAAATGCAATCTTGTCCCATTTCTCTCTCCCTGGATCCAGCACTGTGGGTAACACTTTTGTCTTTCTGGGTGCTCCAGATAACAAAGCCACAAATCTGATCACACCAGTGCTTTGTGATCAGCAGAACCATCCATCAGATGAGACTGTGGATAGTCTACAGGGGTCATAAAAAATCAGCTCCTTTTAAACAAAAAGTCTGGGGGGGGTGTCCTTTTACCTTGCCTATTGTATATTGCCTTGCCATTCTTGGAAAACACACTCAGTGACCATGTTACTCGGAACAGGAATGGAACCCAGTGTGGTCTTCTGCTGCTGTAGTCCATCCACTTTCACGTTTGACGTGTTGTGCGGTCAGAGATGCTCTTCTGTTGTATTTGAGTTCCAGTCAGCTTCCTCGTTGAGTCATTGGGTCTGAAGGGCCTGTTCCATGCTTATCTCTAGATAAAAAAAAACTAACAGTCTGCCAACAAACCTGTGACTCCTGTCCACAGACGGAGTTGGTAATCTGTGGTTTGAGAGATTAGGTATAGCGATCCATCCAAATCTTTAGTTTTTACTTCTCACAGTGGTAATAACAAGTTGTAAATGCTCCACTTCGGGTAGCCTGCCTAGAAGGAAGGCTCTGATTTTAAACCTCCGCTGCTTTGTGGCCATACCTTACGGCCCACATGGGAAAGACTTCGGGGGTAAATCCCGAGGAAAAAATCCGGAGCCGGGGTCCCTAAGGCAGTTTGATGTTGTTTACAACTTCACTCTGGCAACCTCTGCGATGACATTGGTGCCAAGCTGTATCGGCGCTTGCCCTTCCCTTGGACTACATCAGTGACGTGGAGAGGGGGAACCCGCTAAATGGGCAATGCCCTGAATAGGACGCAGTCCCCCAGAGGCGCAAACCCATGATCGTCTGGGATCAACGGCTGCCTACTTCTACTAAATCCTCCAGGAATATCATATGAAAAAACCTGAGAAGGAAAAATAGAAGCAGACAATTTATTTTTAATGGTTCAGATACATTTATTAATCATGTGTACGTGGAAACATACAGTGAAATGTGTTGTTTGCTATAACAACCAACGTACCTAAGGATGTGCTGAGGGCAGCCTGCAAGCGTTGCCTCACATTCCAAAGCCAACATAGCATGTCCACAATACTCTGCAGACAACAGAGAACACAACAAGCAACAAAACAACTATAGTGAAGCGAGCCCCATGCTTCCCTCTCACCTCCACACACACACAGTCCTTCACCTCCGGCCTTCAGTCTCTGTCTCTCAGCTTCAACTTCTGGCTTCTGATTAACCTTCAGGCTTCAGTCTTCAGCACCAATGCTGAACTAGCCAATGACCGGGCTCCAAACTCCAGGCATACTGATTCACCGACCCTCATGCCTCCTGCTCATTCAGACATCTGATTCAGGGACCTCCTTTTCCGGGGTAGTCTGACATCCACGATGACCTTCGTCACCTCTCCAAGTCGCTGGCCTTTAAGTGTGGATTTCCAGCATCTACAGAATGTCTTATTTGCATGGTCGTAGAAAATGGCAAAATGGTTGGCACAAGAGGCCAAGGACAATTAATTTTCTTACTTATCGATTGTTCACAGAGAGTCCAGGACCAGAGGGCACAACCTCAGCATAGAGCGACATGCATTTAAAACAGAGATGAGGAGGAATTTATTTTGTCAGGGGATGTGGATCTGCAGAATTCATTGCCACCAATGGTTGTGGAGGCCAAGTCACTGGGTATATTTAAAGGGGGGGTTGATAGATTCTTGATTAGTCAGGGTGTCAGAGGTTACAGGGATGGGGTTGAGAGGGAAAATAAATCAGTCATGATGGAATGGCGGAGGAGAGTCAAGGGGTAGAATGGCCTCATTCTGCTCCTGTGTCCTGTGGCCTTATCTAAGGTAGTAATTTATGTTCCTGAATGCTATGCCTTTTCTTGAAATGTTGGACCACTGCACTGAATGATATTCCGAACTCTTTGAATCATATTAGCAGAGAGAATTAGCATATTGAGTAAATTATCATCTGTTACATTTAGAGATAACAAAACAGACAGAAATAAAAAAACCAAGCTTTCTGTACCAAATTGAGAATACGTGCTAACGTTGGAGATTAACGTTTAGTGAGCTTGGTTGTGATCAGACTGTTGTTCAAGGATTAAAGCTTGCAAGCCTGTACCTCCAAGGTGGTGGGAGTGGGTGTGGGGGTGGATGTGGGAGTGGGTGTGGGGTGGGCTGATGGTGTGGGGGTGGGTGTGGGAGTGGGTGTGGGGGTTGGTGATGGTGTGGGGGTAGGTGATGGCGTGGGAGTGGGTGTGGGGGTGGGTGATGGTGTGGGTGATGGTGTGGGAGTGGGTGTGAGGGCGGGTGATGGTGTGGGGGTGGGTGTGAGGGTGGGTGATGGTGTGGGAGTGGGTGTGGGGGTGGGTGATGGTGTGGGAGTGGGTGTGGGGGTGAGTGATGGTGTGGGAGCGGGTGTGGGGGTGGGTGTGAGGGCGAGTGATGGTGTGGGGGTGGGTGTGGGAGTGGGTGTGGGGGTGGGTGATGGTGTGGGGGTGGGTGTGAGGGCGGGTAATGGTGTGGGAGCGGGTGTGGGGGCGGGTGATGGTGTGGGAGCGGGTGTGGGGGTGGGTGATGGTGTGGGAGTGGGTGTGGGGGTGGGTGATGGTGTGGGTGATGGTGTGGGAGTGGGTGTGAGGGCGGGTGATGGTGTGGGGGTGGGTGTGAGGGTGGGTGATGGTGTGGGAGCAGGTGTGGGGGTGGGTGATGGTGTGGGGGTGAGTGTGAGGGCGAGTGATGGTGTGGGGGTGGGTGATGGTGTGGGGGTGGGTGTGAGGGCGGGTAATGGTGTGGGAGCGGGTGTGGGGGTGGGTGATGGTGTGGGAGTGGGTGTGGGGGTGGGTGATGGTGTGGGAGTGGGTGTGAGGGTGGGTGATGGTGTGGGAGTGGGTGTGAGGGCGGGTGATGGTGTGGGAGCGGGTGTGGGGGTGGGTGATGGTGTGGGAGTGGGTGTGGGGGTGGGTGATGGTGTGGGTGATGGTGTGGGAGTGGGTGTGAGGGCGGGTGATGGTGTGGGGGTGGGTGTGAGGACGGGTGATGGTGTGGGAGCGGGTGTGGGGGTGGGTGATGGTGTGGGAGTGGGTGATGGTGTGGGTGATGGTGTGGGAGTGGGTGTGAGGGCGGGTGATGGTGTGGGAGTGGGTGTGAGGGCGGGTGATGGTGTGGGAGCGGGTGTGGGGGTGGGTGATGGTGTGGGAGTGGGTGTGGGGGTGGGTGATGGTGTGGGAGTGAGTGTGGGAGTGGGTGTGAGGGCGGGTGATGGTGTGGGAGCGGGTGTGGGAGTGGGTGTGGGGGTGGGTGATGGTGTGGGTGATGGTGTGGGAGTGGGTGTGAGGGCGGGTGATGGTGTGGGGGTGGGTGTGAGGGTGGGTGATGGTGTGGGGGTGGGTGTGAGGGCGGGTGATGGTGTGAGGGTGGGTGATGGTGTGGGAGTGGGTGTGGGGGTGGGTGATGGTGTGGGAGTGGGTGTGAGGGCGGGTGATGGTGTGGGGGTGGGTGATGGTGTGGGAGTGGGTGTGAGGGCAGGTGATGGTGTGGGGGTGGGTGATGGTGTGGGAGCGGGTGTGGGGGTGGGTGATGGTGTGGGAGTGGGTGTGGGGGTGAGTGATGGTGTGGGGGTGGGTGTGAGGGCGGGTGATGGAGTGGGAGCGGGTGTGGGGGTGGGTGTGAGGGCGAGTGATGGTGTGGGGGTGGGTGTGGGAGTGGGTGTGGGGGTGGGTGATGGTGTGGGGGTGGGTGTGAGGGCGGGTAATGGTGTGGGAGCGGGTGTGGGGGCGGGTGAAGGTGTGGGAGCGGGTGTGGGGGTGGGTGATGGTGTGGGAGTGGGTGTGGGGGTGGGTGATGGTGTGGGTGATGGTGTGGGAGTGGGTGTGAGGGCGGGTGATGGTGTGGGGGTGGGTGTGAGGGTGGGTGATGGTGTGGGAGCAGGTGTGGGGGTGGGTGATGGTGTGGGGGTGAGTGTGAGGGCGAGTGATGGTGTGGGGGTGGGTGATGGTGTGGGGGTGGGTGTGAGGGCGGGTAATGGTGTGGGAGCGGGTGTGGGGGTGGGTGATGGTGTGGGAGTGGGTGTGGGGGTGGGTGATGGTGTGGGAGTGGGTGTGAGGGCGGGTGATGGTGTGGGAGCGGGTGTGGGGGTGGGTGATGGTGTGGGAGTGGGTGTGGGGGTGGGTGATGGTGTGGGAGTGGGTGTGAGGGCGGGTGATGGTGTGGGAGCGGGTGTGGGGGTGGGTGATGGTGTGGGAGCGGGTGTGGGGGTGGGTGATGGTGTGGGAGTGGGTGTGGGAGTGGGTGTGGGGGTGGGTGATGGTGTGGGGGCGGGTGATGGTGTGGGGGTGGGTGTGAGGGCGGGTGATGGTGTGGGAGCGGGTGTGGGGGTGGGTGTGAGGGCGGGTGATGGTGTGGGGGTGGGTGTGAGGGTGGGTGATGGTGTGGGAGCAGGTGTGGGGGTGGGTGATGGTGTGGGTGGTGGTGTGGGAGTGAGTGTGAGGGCGGGTGATGGTGTGGGGGTGGGTGTGAGGGTGGGTGATGGAGTGGGTGTGGGGGTGGGTGATGGTGTGGGGGTGGGTGATGGTGTGGGAGCGGGTGTGGGGGTGGGTGATGGTGTGGGAGTGGGTGTGGGGGTGAGTGATGGTGTGGGGGTGGGTGTGAGGGCGGGTGATGGAGTGGGAGCGGGTGTGGGGGTGGGTGTGAGGGCGAGTGATGGTGTGGGGGTGGGTGTGGGAGTGGGTGTGGGGGTGGGTGATGGTGTGGGGGTGGGTGTGAGGGCGGGTAATGGTGTGGGAGCGGGTGTGAGGGCGGGTGATGGTGTGGGAGCGGGTGTGGGGGTGGGTGATGGTGTGGGGGTGGGTGTGAGGGCAGGTGATGGTGTGGGAGCGGGTGTGGGGGTGGGTGATGGTGTGGGGGTGGGTGATGGTGTGGGGGTGGGTGATGGTGTGAGGGTGGGTGTGGGGGCGGGTGATGGTGTGGGAGCGGGTGTGGGGGTGGGTGATGGTGTGGGAGCGGGTGTGGGGGTGGGTGATGGTGTGGGAGTGGGTGTGAGGGCAGGTGATGGTGTGGGAGTGGGTGTGAGGGCGGGTGATGGTGTGGGGGTGGGTGATGGTGTGGGAGTGGGTGTGGGGGTGGGTGATGGTGTGGGGGCGGGTGATGGTGTGGTGGTGGGTGTGGGGGTGAGTGATGGTGTGGGGGTGGGTGTGAGGGTGGGTGATGGTGTGGGGGTGGGTGTGAGGGTGGGTGATGGTGTGGGAGTGGGTGTGGGGGTGGGTGATGGTGTGGGGGTGGGTGATGGTGTGGGAGTGGGTGTGGGGGTGGGTGATGGTGTGGGGGTGGGTGATGGTGTGGGAGTGGGTGTGAGGGCGGGTGATGGTGTGGGGGTGGGTGTGGGGGTGGGTGTGAGGGCGGGTGATGGTGTGGGGGTGAGTGATGGTGTGGGGGTGGGTGTGGGAGTGGGTGATGGTGTGGGGGTGGGTGATGGTGTGAGGGTGAGTGATGGTGTGAGTGTGGGTGATGGCGTGGGATTGGGTGTGGGGGTGGGTGATGGTGTGGGGGTGGGTGTGAGGGCGAGTAATGGTGTGGGAGCGGGTGTGGGGGTGGGTGATGGTGTGGGAGTGGGTGTGGGGGTGGGTGATGGTGTGGGAGTGGGTGTGGGAGTGGGTGTGGGGGTGGGTGATGGTGTGGGAGTGGGTGTGAGGGCGGGTGATGGTGTGGGAGTGGGTGATGGTGTGGGAGTGGGTGTGGGAGTGGGTGTGGGATTGGGTGTGGGGGTGGGTGATGGTGTGGGGGCGGGTGATGGTGTGGGGGCGGGTGATGGTGTGGGAGCGGGTGTGGGGGTGGGTGATGGTGTGGGGGTGGGTGATGGTGTGAGGGTGGGTGATGGTGTGGGAGCAGGTGTGGGGGTGGGTGATGGTGTGGGAGTGGGTGTGGGGGTGGGTGATGGTGTGGGAGTGGGTGTGGGGGTGGGTGATGGTGTGGGAGTGGGTGTGGGGGTGGGTGATGGTGTGGGAGTGGGTGTGAGGGCGGGTGATGGTGTGGGAGTGGGTGATGGTGTGGGAGTGGGTGTGGGAGTGGGTGTGGGATTGGGTGTGGGGGTGGGTGATGGTGTGGGGGCGGGTGATGGTGTGGGAGCGGGTGTGGGGGTGGGTGATGGTGTGAGGGTGGGTGATGGTGTGGGTGATGGTGTGAGGGTGGGTGATGGTGTGGGAGTGGGTGTGGGGGTGGGTGATGGTGTGGGAGTGGGTGTGGGGGTGGGTGATGGTGTGGGTGATGGTGTGGGAGTGGGTGTGGGGGTGAGTGATGGTGTGGGAGCGGGTGTGGGGGTGGGTGATGGTGTGGGAGTGGGTGTGGGGGTGGGTGATGGTGTGGGAGTGGGTGTGGGGGTGGGTGATGGTGTGGGTGATGGTGTGGGAGTGGGTGTGAGGGCGGGTGATGGTGTGGGAGTGGGTGTGAGGGCGGGTGATGGTGTGGGAGCGGGTGTGGGGGTGGGTGATGGTGTGGGAGTGGGTGTGGGGGTGGGTGATGGTGTGGGAGTGAGTGTGGGAGTGGGTGTGAGGGCGGGTGATGGTGTGGGAGCGGGTGTGGGAGTGGGTGTGGGGGTGGGTGATGGTGTGGGTGATGGTGTGGGGGTGGGTGTGAGGGCGGGTGATGGTGTGGGGGTGGGTGTGAGGGTGGGTGATGGTGTGGGGGTGGGTGTGAGGGCGGGTGATGGTGTGAGGGTGGGTGATGGTGTGGGAGTGGGTGTGGGGGTGGGTGATGGTGTGGGAGTGGGTGTGAGGGCGGGTGATGGTGTGGGGGTGGGTGATGGTGTGGGAGTGGGTGTGAGGGCAGGTGATGGTGTGGGGGTGGGTGATGGTGTGGGAGCGGGTGTGGGGGTGGGTGATGGTGTGGGAGTGGGTGTGGGGGTGAGTGATGGTGTGGGGGTGGGTGTGAGGGCGGGTGATGGAGTGGGAGCGGGTGTGGGGGTGGGTGTGAGGGCGAGTGATGGTGTGGGGGTGGGTGTGGGAGTGGGTGTGGGGGTGGGTGATGGTGTGGGGGTGGGTGTGAGGGCGGGTAATGGTGTGGGAGCGGGTGTGAGGGCGGGTGATGGTGTGGGAGCGGGTGTGGGGGTGGGTGATGGTGTGGGGGTGGGTGTGAGGGCGGGTGATGGTGTGGGAGCGGGTGTGGGGGTGGGTGATGGTGTGGGAGTGGGTGTGGGGGTGGGTGATGGTGTGGGAGCGGGTGTGAGGGCGGGTGATGGTGTGGGAGCGGGTGTGGGGGTGGGTGATGGTGTGGGAGTGGGTGTGGGGGTGGGTGATGGTGTGGGGGTGGGTGTGAGGGCGGGTAATGGTGTGGGAGCGGGTGTGGGGGTGGGTGATGGTGTGGGAGTGGGTGTGAGGGCGGGTGATGGTGTGGGAGCGGGTGTGGGGGTGGGTGATGGTGTGGGAGCGGGTGTGAGGGTGGGTGATGGTGTGGGAGTGGGTGTGGGGGTGGGTGATGGTGTGGGGGTGAGTGTGAGGGTGGGTGATGGTGTGGGAGCGGGTGTGGGGGTGGGTGATGGTGTGGGAGCGGGTGTGAGGGTGGGTGATGGTGTGGGAGTGGGTGTGGGAGCGGGTGTAGGGGTGGGTGATGGTGTGGGAGTGGGTGTGGGAGCGGGTGTGGGGGTGGGTGATAGTGTGGGAGCGGGTGTGGGGGTGGGTGATGGTGTGGGGGTGGGTGATGGTGTGGGAGCGGGTGTGGGGGTGGGTGATGGTGTGGGTGATGGTGTGGGAGTGGGTGTGAGGGCGGGTGATGGTGTGGGAGCGGGTGTGGGGGTGGGTGATGGTGTGGGAGCGGGTGTGAGGGTGGGTGATGGTATGGGAGTGGGTGTGGGAGCGGGTGTGGGGGTGGGTGATGGTGTGGGAGTGGGTGTGGGAGCGGGTGTGGGAGTGGGTGTGGGAGCGGGTGTGGGGGTGGGTGATGGTGTGGGAGCGGGTGTGGGGTTGGGTGATGGTGTGGGGGTGGGTGTGAGGGCGGGTGATGGTGTGGGAGCGGGTGTGGGGGTGGGTGATGGTGTGGGTGATGGTGTGGGGGTGGGTGATGGTGTGGGGGTGGGTGATGGTGTGGGAGTGGGTGTGAGGGCGGGTAATGGTGTGGGAGCGGGTGTGGGGGTGGGTGATGGTGTGGGAGCGGGTGTGGAGGTGGGTGATGGTGTGGGGGTGGGTGATGGTGTGGGTGATGGTGTGGGAGCGGGTGTGAGGGCGGGTGATGGTGTGGGAGTGGGTGTGAGGGCGGGTGATGGTGTGGGGGTGGGTGATGGTGTGGGGGTGGGTGATGGTGTGGGAGCGGGTGTGAGGGTGGGTGTTGGTGTGGGGGTGGGTGATGGTGTGGGGGTGGGTGATGGTGTGGGAGCGGGTGTGAGGGTGGGTGATGGTGTGGGGGTGGGTGATGGTGTGGGAGCGGGTGTGAGGGTGGGTGATGGTGTGGGAGCGGGTGTGGGGGTGGGTGATGGTGTGGGGGTGGGTGATGGTGTGGGAGCGGGTGTGAGGGTGGGTGATGGTGTGGGAGCGGGTGTGGGGGTGGGTGATGGTGTGGGAGTGGGTGTGAGGGCGGGTGATGGTGTGGGGGTGAGTGTGGGAGTGGGTGATGGCGTGGGGGTAGGTGTGAGGGTGGGTGATGGTGTGGGAGCGGGTGTGAGGGTGGGTGATGGTGTGGGAGTGGGTGTGAGGGCGGGTGATGGTGTGGGGGTGAGTGTGGGAGTGGGTGATGGCGTGGGGGTAGGTGTGAGGGTGGGTGATGGTGTGGGAGTGGGTGATGGTGTGAGGGTGGGTGATGGTGTGGGAGTGGGTGATGGCGTGAGGGTGGGTGATGGTGTGGGGGTGGGTGATGGTGTGAGGGTGGGTGATGGTGTGGGAATGGGTGATGGTGTGAGGGTGGGTGATGGTGTGGGGGTGGGTATGGGGGTGGGAGCACAGGCTGAGTCTCTGTAAGCAGAAGGATAAACGTTGATCTCTCATAAAGTCCTTCAGTCAGCAAAACACAACCACATTTGGATTGTGGAAGATTAGCTGTGGCCACCATCTGTCACCACCACCAATAATTATCAAAATGTGAAAATCAATTAATTAAAATTGATTTAAACAAGTATAAGAGCTACTTGTGACCATTTAGTGAAACAGGGTCTTTAGTGGAGGCGATACATGTACAATCTTTTTGTTGATGTCAGCAGGTGTCAGAAATAACAGATCGTTGAATTGGCAATTACTACTGGTCCCTGTCTGCCGAGGAAATTAACACTGTCAGTCAAGTCATCACCATCTTGCCTGACACTTGATAAGAGAAAATGTTTCATGGTTGATCAAGTTAATGTATTTGGGAGATCAGGAGATACTATGCATGATCTCCAGTTGTACCTAGCACGAGAGTTAAATCAGATTGATGGAGATTAATACGCTAGAAACCATCTCATAAGTGTTTTTAAAGATGTTTACTGCATGCCATGTTTATTAACAATCTATAGGTTGCCCACCATGCCAAAGTGAAGTGTTCACTTTTCAAGGTACCTAGTTGACCACTTGTTTTTATAGCCACATTCAGAGCTCAAAGTTCAAACATTCAAAGTAAATTTACTGTTAAAATCTGTATACCATATACAACTTCCTTTCAGGCACCGACAGGAAAATAAAGAGTAGCCCTCTGTTGGTTGGGGTCAATATTGTGTCCTAGCTGTCTACACTGCTGATGCAGCACCATCTGTGGCTTGAGGTGGCAAGCTGAAGTCAATGCACAAACTGGGGCAGAACAATAGAGGGGGCAAGCTGTTGCCCATGCAGCAGGCACCCCCCCCCCCGCCCTCTCCGTGCAGCGAAGGAATCCTAAGGAACGGCAGAGACCGATACAGTTTGGCATGTTGCCAGTCTGCGTTGAACTCGATGTAGTTCTGCCTCAGGACTCCAGCTCTGGGTTTTTTTCCTCAAGGTTTACTTGTGGGTACAGCTGAAAGGCAGCGGAGGTCTGAGATGACAGTTTTCCTTCACCTAAGTGAGCTCTGACCATGGCTGTGAGAGCACGCCTGCAGCGATACAATAGAATCTGTGAAAAACCACTCAAAACAAAGGTAGAGTCCCTGGGAGTGAATCTACACTCTCTGCACTGAGATAGTTATCTGTGTACCTCCTCTCCCCTCACACCACCTATTGAGGAAAGCATTCCCTTTCTCGGGCACTTTAGTTGACGGCTTGGTTTAAATACACAGATGAAGGGGAGGGTATCTGTAGCCCAGCTCCTTTCCCCTCACTCCAGCCATTCAGACACAACTACTTTAGCATTGGTTACTCTGCATGGAGCAGAGCTCAGTTTAATAGTCCCATTTGACGTCAACGTCTCTGAGAATCTATCCGGGGTCCAACATATTGATGCAATTACAGAGAATGAATGACTGTGGCTATATTTCATCAGGACTATGAGGAGATTTGGTACGTCACCAAAGACGCTCACAAGTTTCTACAGATGTACTGTGTTAGCATTCTGACAGGTTGCATCGCCCTCTGGTACGGAGGAGCCTCGGTGCAGGGTCGGGAAAAGCCGCAGGAGGTTGTAAACCCAGCAGCTCCATCACGGGCACCAGCCTCCCTGGCATCGAGAGCATCTTGAAAAGGAGATGCCTCAAAAAGGCAGCATCTGTCACCCCTGTCACCCAGGACATGCCCTCTTCTCATCAGGGAGGAGGCACAGGAGCCTCCTCAGTGGTTCAGGAACAGCTTCTTCCCCTCCACCATCAGGTTTCTGAATGGACAGTGAAACATGAACACTACCTCACTCTTTGTTTTTGCACTACTTACTACAATAACACTTCTTATTGTAATTTATAGTTTCTATTATGATGTATCGCTGATTCTGATTCTTCAGCGATTCAAAGATTCGAAGTACTGAACATTTATTATCAAAGTATCTATAATACAGAATATAACTCTGAGACTCGTCCCCCTGCAGGCAGCCACAAAACATGGAACACCATGGAACCCGCTCAGACAAAAGATAAAAGAACAAATTGTGCTAATGGCAAAATTTGAGTGAACAACACGTAGAATATCAACATCAAGCCGGGAGTCCAGGGGCTTTACTTTCGTTCACCATCACACTGCTAGCCCACTGCAGGCCGCAGGGCAAAGCGTTCTTCACTGGGGCACTGGGGAAAACGAAAAGACATGCTTTCTTCTGAAAGGTAGATCACTCACTTGGGATAAGGAGAGGAGGGAGAGTGTGAAAGTAGAAAAGAGAAGATTGTTCAGTTAAAGATTCAAGATTCTAGATTGCTTGTTGTCTTCTTCAATGCACGAGTGTAAAAGAGAAGGAAATGATTGTTACTGTGGATCTGATACAGAATAGAAACACAAAAGCATAAAGAACACAATGAGAAACATGACTGAAGTCACCTGCAGTTATGAAAAGCCGATCTGGATGCCTGTTTTGTGGAACTGGCAGAACTTTAAAGTTCACTCACAACGTGCTGGAAGAACTCAGCAGGTCGGGCAGCATCCGTGGAAACCATCAGTCAACGTTTCAGGCCGGAACCCTTCGTCAGGACTGAAGGGGGGGGCAGAGGCCCTATAAGGAAGGTGGGGGGAGGGTGGGAAGGAGAAGGCTGGTAGGTTCCAGGTGAAAAACCAGTAAGGGGAGAGATAAAGGGGTGGGGGTGGGGAGGCAGGGAGGGGATAGGCAGGAAAGGTGAAGAAGGATTAGGGGAAAACACAATGGGTAGTAGAAGGAGGCGGAACCATGAGGGAGGTGATAGGCAGCTGGGGGAGGGGGCAGAGTGACATAGGGATAGGGGAAGGGAGGGGGAGGGAATTACCGGAAGTTGGAGAATTCTATGTTCGTACCAAGGGGCTGGAGACTACCTAGACGGTATATGAGGTGTTGCTCCTCCAACTTTAAAGTTCTCCCAGTGCGTCCTTGGCGTTCTCAGCAACTGCCCGCTACAGAAGTATTTAAGAGGACCAGCGAGTCAAAGTTCAAAGTACGTATACTAAAAACAACCTTGAGATCCATCTTCTTGCAGACAGCCACAAAATAAAGGTAGATAGACTGATGATATGTATTGGTCCCAAAGGAAATTCCAGTGTCATAGTAGTATTACAGGTGCACAGATATAGCAATGAAACCTTTCCTAGGGTGTTACACAGATATACACAAATAGGATCAATACAACAGAAACACAATAGAATCAATATTTAATACAAACACCACATAACAAAGACTGTCAAACATCCAATATGTGAAAAAGAACAAATCGTGCAAACATTTATAAGTAAATAAATAACACACACAACATGAACTGCGGAGTAGCTGAACGGAGTCACGGAGCCAGTTCAGCCCAACAGCCGGTCCAGGAGCTGGTGGATGCAGGCAGGTGAATATATTAATAAAAAGATGAGGAACTGAGTAGACTAATTTAACTGGCTCTGTGGCTGTGGCCAGCACCTATCGGGCTTCCCTCAGCTCAGCATTGAACTGGCTCACGTCTGTGGACTTGTGTTATTTGTTACTTTTTTATTACTTTCCCAATTTGTTCCTTTTTTTTGCACGTTGAGTGTTTGGCAGTCTTTGTTGGGCGGGTTTTTTAATGGGTTCTATTGTGCTTTTCTGTCTTGTGGCTGCCGGCAAGGAGACTAATCTCAAGGTTGTATACATTATGCGTACTTTGATAATAAGTGTAATTTGAAGTCTGGAACATTGGATGGAGGTTCTGTGTAAATGGGAGGGATGGATTGAATATTGGAAAGTGTCTGAGGCAAACCTTGATTGAGTATTGAACCTGGAATCAGTGTGGTCAACGACCCCATCTACAGTCACATGTTCATAACTTTATTGAAATAAATGGCACAAAAGGAAACAATTTGGTTTATTGTTTCACAAACAAGAGAAAATCTGCGGATGCTGGAAATCCAAGGAACATAGACACAGTGCTGGAGGAACTCAGCAGGCCAGGCAGCATCTATGGAGAGGAGTACAGTCGACGTTTCAGGCTGAAAGATGAGGAGTAGATTGCAAAGGTGGGGTAGGGGAGGGAGAAACACAAGGTGATGGGTGAAACTGGGAGAGGGAGGGATGAAGTAAAGAGCTGGGGAGCTGATTGGTGAAAGAGAAACAGGGCTGGAGGAGGGGGAGTCCGATAGGACAGAACAGAAGGCCACGGAAGAAAGAAAAGGGGGAGGTCCACTGGAGGGAGGCAATGGGCAGGCAAGGAGATAAGGTGAGAGAGGGAAAGGAAGATGGGGAATAGTAAAGGAAATGTTGGGGCATTACCAGTGGCCACCCATTTTAATTCCACTTCCCATTCCCATTCCAATTCCAGTATGTCAATCTATGGCATCCCTCCCCACTGATCTCCCTCCTGGCCCTTATCCTTGCAAGCAGAACAAGCACTACACCTGCTCCTACACCTCCTCCCTCACTACCATTCAGTGCCCCAAACAGTCCTTCCAGGTGAGGTGACACTTCACCTCTGAGCCTGTTGTGTTCAGTGCTCCTGGTGTGGCCTCCTGTATATCGTTGAGACCTGACATAGATTTTGCCGAGCACCGACGCTCCGTCCGCCAGGAGAACTGGGATTTCCCAGCGGCCACCCATTTTAATTCCGCTTCCCATTCCCATTCTGAGATGTCAGTCCTGTCGCGCCAAGGTCACACTCAGGTTGGAGAAACAACACCTTATATTCTGTCTGGGTAGCCTCTAACCTGATGGCATGAACACTGACTTCTCTAACTTCTGGTAATCCCAGCCCTCTCCTTCACCAGACTTCATCCCCTTTTCTCTCTCACACTTTATCTCATTGTCTCCCTCTGGTGCTCCTCCCCCATTTTCTTTTTTCCATGGACTTCTGTTCTCTTGCATTGGACTCCCCCTTCTCCAGTCCTGCCGAAGGGTCTCAGCCTGAAACGTTGACCATAGATGCTACCTGGCCTGCTGAGATCCTCCAGCACTGAGTGTGAGCTGCTTGGTTTATTGTGTATCTGCTGTGTGGCAAAGAATTCCACAGATTTACCGCTCTCTGGCTAAAGAAATTCCTCCTCATCTCCACTCTAAAAGAACGGCCTCTATTCTGATGCTGTGGCGTCTGGTCCTAGAAGCAACCACCACAGGAAACAAACTCCCACATCCACTCTATCGAGGCCTTTCAACATTCGATAGTTTCAATGAGATCCCCCCCTCATCCTTCTGAATTCCGGTGATTACAGGCTCAGAGCCATCGAAGGCTCCGCTTACATCAAGCCTTTCAATCCTGGAATCATTTTCGTGAACCTCTTTTGAACCTTTTTCAATGTCAGCGCATCCTTTCTTAGATAAGGAACCCAAACCTGCCCACAATACTCTAAGTGAGGCTTCACCAGTGCCTTATAAAGTTTCAACACCCACATCCTTGCTTTTATAATCTTGTCCTCTTGAAATAAATGCAAACATCTCATTTGCCTTCCTCACTGCAGACCCGACCTACCAGTAAATTTTTAGGGAATCCTGGATGGGTCTCCCAAGTCACTTTGCATCTCAGATTTTTTAAAAACTTCCTCTCCATTTAGAAAATAGTCTGTGCTTTTATTTCTTCTACCAGAATGCATTACCATACACTTCCAGACACTGAATTCCATCTGCCACTTCTCTGCCCATTCTCCTAACCTAAGTCTTTCTGTAGCCTCTCTGCTTTCTCAAAACTACCTGCCCCTCCACCTATCAGAATCAAGTGTATTATCACTGGCATGTGTTCCGAAATTTGTTAACTTAACTTAGCAGCAGTTCAATGCAATACATGATAATATGGAAGAAAAAGATAAACAACTATATAAAGTATAGTAAGTGTATATATATATTTTTTTAAATAGCTAAATTAAAAATAGTGCAAATCAGAAAATATATAAAAAGTGAGGTAGTGTTCACGGGTTCAAAGTCCATTTAGGAATCGGATGGCAGAGGGGAAGAAGCTGTTCCTGAATCATTGAGTGTGTGCCTTCAGGCTTCTGTACCTCCTTCCTGATGGTAACAGTGAGAAAAGTGAATGTCCTGGGTGATGGGGGTCCTTAGTAGTGCACGCTGCCTTTCTAAGGCACTGCTCCTTGAGGGTGTCTTGGATACTGTGGAGGCTAGTACCCAAGATGGAGCTGACCAATTTTACAACTTCCTGTAGCTTCTTTCAGTCCTGTGCAGTAGCCCTCCCCCCATATCAGACAGTGATGCAGCCTGTCAGAATGCTCTCCATGGTACATCTATAGATTTTTTGACTGTTTTAGGTGACAAACCAAATCTCCTCTAACTCCTAGAGACATATAGATCCTGTCTTGCTGTCTTTATAGTTGCGTCAATATGTTGGGACCAGGTTAGATCCTCAGCAACCTTGATACCCAGGAATTTGAAATTGCTCTCTCTCTCCACTTCGGATCCCTCTATGAGGATTGGTGTGTGTTCCTTCAACTTACCTTTTCTGAAATCCACAATCAGCTCTTTTGTCTTACTGACATTGAGTGCCAGGTTGTTGCTGCAACACCACTCCACTAGCTGGTGTATCTCACTCCTGTACACCCTCTCATCTTCATCTGAGATTCTACCAACAATGGTTGTGTCCTCAGCGAATTTATAGATGGCATTTGAGCTATGCCTTCTCACACTGTTATGGATACAGGGAAAGTAGAGCAGTGGGCTAAGCACACACCCTTGTGGTGCTTCAGTATTGATTGTCAGAGAGGAGGAGATGTCATCACCAATCCACACAGATTGTGGTCTTCCGGTTAGGATCCAATTGCAGAGGGAGGTACAAAGGCCCAGGTTCTGTAGCTTTTCGATCAGGACTGCAGGAATGATGGTGTTAAACACTGAGCTATAGTGAATGAACAGCATCCTGGCATGGATGTTTGTATTGTCCAGCTGATATAAGGCTATGTGAAGAATCATTGGGCTTGTGTCTGCCATAGACATATTGTGGCGATAGGCAAATTGCAGTGGGTCCAGGTCCTTGCTGAGGCAGGAGTTCATTCTAGCCATGACCAACTTCTCAAAGCATTTCATCACTGTCGATGTGGGTGCTACTGGACAATAGTCTTTACGGCAGCTCTTTGTATTTTCTGCAAACTTGGCCACAAAGCCATCAATTCCGTCATCCAAATCATTGACATATAACTTAAAAATAAACAGTCCCAACAGAGAGCCCTGTGGAACACCAGCAGCCAATCAGAAAAGGCTCCCTTTAGTCCCACTCTTTCTTCCTGCCAATCAGTCAATGCTGTATCAATCCTGGTATCTTTCCTGTAATACCATGGGTTCTTAACTTGTTAAGCAGCCTCATGTGTGGCACCTGGTCAAAGACCTTCTGAAAATCCAAGTACACACTGATTCTCCTTTGTCAATCCTACTTGTTATTTCTTTAAAGAAATCCAACAGATTTGTCAGACAAGATTTTCCCTTGAGGAAACCATGTTGACTTTGACCTATTTTATGATGTGCCTCCAAGTACCCCTAAACCTCAACCTTAGGGGACTTTTGAGATATTTATGGACACCTCATTTGTGCTTGTTGGACTCTGGTGTTTTCAATCCAAGGTTCTTTCAGAAGTCAGGAAGGAAACACAAATCTTATTGCTTCATGATCATTTTATTAAGCGTGAATAGACCAAAGATCATTGGAAACAGGGAGAAGCAGAGGTCCAGTAAGGGAAGGAAAGGATGGAAAATGAAGGCTAAAGATGGCAGACTAATGCGCTCAACCCTTCTTATACCATAGATAAGGGACATTCCATTCAAATTTGTAGATAAGAGTTAATCGTTCAGACAGCCCTGATTCAAATGATGTGATACCAAGAAGCTTCCAGAAAGAGGAGGAACTGTATCCACTAGGGGACGGCACTGAGCAACTGCATATACATACGGTGACCACTGGGAAACATACTAAACTGTTACATGTGAATAGGTAGCTATATAAAATATAAGCAGGCATAAATTGTTAAACTGCAAAAAAAATAATAATTACACAGTTTATTCCACATGTCGTAGCTGTTGATCTCAACCAAGGTACCAGGCTGGAGCTATGAATATTGGTGATGCTCCACCCCTGGATGAAAGAGAGGGCAAGTGGATACGTCCAGTGACTGCTACACGTGAATGGTCTACACTTGAATGCAGGGCAGAGTTTGTGTTTCAGTTTCCCGAGGGCCAGGCACCACACCAGCCTTCACGGTTCTGTGCACATGTGCAAATATTGAACACTGAAGTTGTATCTCTCACTTCAGGAAAAGAAACGTACTGCAATAAGAGAATCTGCTGTTGTTTGATGGGTGTTTTCAATTGTCACCTACTCAAAGAGTTAAACTGTCTTGTTTACCACAGATTGTCATTTTGAAGTTTGTCTGATGAAAGGAATTTGTGCCTTGGATAACAGAAGTATTTGTCTTACTGCTCTCCTCTAATCATTGTCTTACTGTGTTCCTCTAATCATTGTGCACGACATCTGCGCTTGTTTACTCTGTATTTAATAATTCCGTAATTAAGGACAGTCATTGAACTTAAAACGAGAAAGCTTACCCGCGAGCATCAATATAGCCAATCGCAACCAGCAGCCAAAATGAGGTCAGTCAATTCCTCCTAATTTGACCGAAGATTAGATCCTCCCTGGGAGCGGTTTAGAGTTTTTCTGTGACTGGAAGATAATCTGCTGAAGTTTTTCTCTGCCATCAACAACTGAGCTTGAGTTGTGTTTACATAACCAGCATTCATCTGAAATCAGCTCAGCCAAATTACAATTCATAGCAAAGAACTGAACTAAAGACATTATCCTTTAAGAGTCGCAATCGGATTCCTAGTGCTGGCTTTCTGCTCACTTCTTGAGAATCCTCAGCCTTCAGATCACAGGTACCTGCATTCCCTATTTAATCGATAGAGGAACATCGATAGAGGAACATTCAAAGCTCACAGTAAATTTATTATCAAGCTTCATGTACTGTATGGCACCAAATACTATCTCAGATTCATTTTCTTGCTGGCATTCACAGTAGAACAAAGAAATACAACGGAATCAATGAGAAACTGCCCGTAAACAAAGACAGACAAACAACTAATGTGCAAAAGAAGACAAACTGCAAATACAAAAAAAAAGAAATAATAATAAATCAGAAATATTGAGAACATGAGTTGTAAAGTCTTTGAAAATGAGCCCATAGGTTATGGAATCAGTTCAGAGTTGAGGTGAGTGAAGTTATTTACTCTGGTTCAGAAACCTGATGGTTGAGAGGTAATAACTGTTCCTGAACTTGGTGATGTGGGATCTGAGGCTCCTGTACCTCCCTCCTGATGGCAGCAGTGAGAAGAGAGCGTGGCCTGGATGGTGGGGGTTCTGCATGATGGATGCTGCTTTCTTGTAGATGTGCTCAATGGTGGGGAGGGTTTTTTCTGCGGTAGTCTGGCTGGATGTGGAGCACGAACCGACCCTTTGGTCCTTCAAACTTGTCCCACCATTCAGTGAGATCATGGCAGACCTTCAACATGACAACATCTTTGCCGCATCTTTCCTCATATCTTTTAGCTAACAAAGATAAAGCAATTTCACATTAAAATAAGTGTTTGGATGGCATTCGTTGGCATCTGCAGAAGAAAATTTCAAATTTTTGCACCATATGACTGTACCAGTGTTTATGAACTTCACAATCTGAAGGGTCCCGGTTTTGGATGATGACCTTTGCTCCTCACCCCCCTGACTGGCAGAAATAGTTTCTCTCTATTCCCCTTAATATCTTGAAATGTGATAATCTGAGGGCAAATACCTTGGGTTCAAAACCAGTGCCCTTGACTTTAAGGACAAATTTATAAATGGAAAGCCTAGACAGAGTGGATATGGAGAGGATGTTTCCTATAGTGGATGAGTCTAGGACCAGAGGACACAGCCTCAGAATAGAAGGATGTCCCTTTAGAACAGAGATGAGAAGGAATTTCTTTAGCCAGAGTGTGGTGAACCAGTGGAATTCATTGCCACAGATGGCTATGGAGGGTAAGTCATTGGGAGTATTTAAAGAAAAGATGGGTAGGTTCTTGATTAGTCAGGGTGTCAAAGGTTACGGGGAGAAGGCAGGAGAATGGGGTTGAGAGGGATGATAGATCAGCCATGATAGAATGGTGGAGCAGACTCAATGGGCCGAATGGCCTAATTCTGCTCCTATTATCTTATGGAAGAGTTGTTTAGAGTGAAAAAGGGAGAAGGCTGAAGGACGTCAGCAGACAAGCAGAAGAAGCCTTTTAAGCTGCTATTTCATAACTGTCCATACAAATTTACCCCAATTACGTTGAGTTACCCAATGAAAAAGGTTAACTATCTGCAGTTAATAAAGGAAAATGAGAAAATACTAAATCAAGTGTGAGCTGTTGCACTTTGGGAGGTCAAATGAAAGGAGGGAGTATCCAGTTAACCACAGATTAACAGCATTGAGGTGCCGAGGGATCTTAGGGTACGGGTCGATAGTTTACTGGAAGTGGCTATGCAAGTGGGTAAATTGGCAAAGAAGATGTACAGCATACTGGCCTTCATTGGTAGTGGTGTTCAGTTTAAGAGTAAGGAAGTCATGCTGTGTCTGAATTAGCCTTTTGTCAAACAGTTGCTGTATAGTCCTGGTTGCCCCACCTCTTTGCACACTGTCAGTTCGCAAAGAGGGTGTGGAGGAGGATGGACGGGCTAGTGTCACGTTTTATCCCCAGCAGCTGCGTAACAGAGGACTCTCTGATCTACGGGCTGTTCCCGGGGACGCACACGGAGACCAACATCTGGTGCTACTGGCAGATCAACAACTCGGTGAAAGACGCTCTTTGGTTGGCCCGAAACTTGATGATCTACCAGCATGTGGAGATGTCCGTGGGAGAATGCTGCCAACTGGCACACTCGCGGCTGCTGGAGCACGTGCTGAGGGACGCAGTGAAACTGGGTGCAGCCACCGCAAGGGCCCGGTGGGGAAGGACCACGGTCTAGGGTTCTTCTCCCGCGGGAGTGGGAGGGGTCCAGGTGTTCAACGAGATCTAGGTGTTCTTCTACATCAGTCACTGAAAGCAAGCATGCAAGTACAGCAGGCTGTGAAAAAAGCTAACAGCATGCTGGCCTTCATAACAAGGGGGATTGAGTATAAGAGCAAAGAGGTCCTTCTGCAGCTGTACAGGGCTCTGGTGAGACCACACCTGGAGTACTGTGTGCAGTTTTGGTCTCCAAATTTGAGGAAGGACATTCTTGCTATTGAGGGAATGCAGCGTAGGTTCACAAGGTTAATTCCCGGGATGGCGGGACTGTCATATGTCGAAAGATTGGAGCGACTGGGCTTGTATATTCTGGAATTTACAAGGCTGAGAGGGGATCTTATTGAAACATATAAGATTATTAAGGGATTGGACACGCTGAAGGCAGGAAGCATGTTCCCGCTGATGGGTGAGTCCAGAACCAGAGGCCACAGTTTATGAATTAGGGGTAGGCCATTTAGAACGGAGTTGAGGAAAAACTTTTTCACCCAGAGGGTGGTGGATGTGTGGAATGCTCTGCCCCAGAAGGCAGTGGAGGCCAAGTCTCTGGATGCTTTCAAAAAAGAGATGGATAGAGCTCTTAAAAATAATGGAATCAAAGGTTATGGGGATAAGGCAGGGACTGGATACTGATTGTGGATGATCAGCCATGATCACGGTGAATGGTGGTGCTGGCTCGAAGGGCAGAATGGCCTACTCCTGCACCTATTGTCTATTGGGTCGGGGGGCGGTAGTATACCCCTCAACAACGGTGTGGGAAGGTGAACCAATAGATGGCCACGTGGGTGGCCAGAAGTATAGATATGTAGAGACCATAATGGAAATGTATGTAAAGGATTGAAAGTCATTGAATGGTTTATTGTATATAACTTTATTTTTGAATAAAGTATATTTTGAAATTTAAGAAAGATTAGTGGAAGGATGTGGAGATTGTGGAGTGGGCGCAAAAGAGGTTCACCTGGATTAGAGGGTACGAGCTACAAAGAGAGGGTGGACAAACTGGGGTTGCTCTCTCCAGAGTGTTGGAGTCCAAGAGGAGACAGTCAGAATCTATTCCCCATGGTAGGAATGTCAAACACCAGATGGCAGGCTTTTAAGGTTAGAGGGGAGTTTAAAGGTGATGTGAGGAGCAAGTTTTGTACAGAGACGGATGGTGCCTGGAATGGATTAGCAGAGGTAGTAGTGGAAGCAGGTAGTTTGGTGGAACTTAGACAGACATGGTGATGATGGCAATGGAGAGATGAGGAAGATAGAGAGCAGGATTTTTAATATAGATTGTGGCCTGCATGTTCTGTTTTCTGTTCTTAAAAGCTAGAGCATACAAAATGGCAAAAGTTATCAGGGGACAGGAGTTTTCTGGAATTACCAGCGTAACAATCAGTAAGAACTTCTATAGGTAAAGGGAAGCGGGCAACTAAGGTAGGCATTGAACCCCTGGAAGGTGAGGCTGTGGACTTGGTCACGAGAAACAAGGAAGTAGCGAATAAGTTAAATCAAGACTTGGTATCAGTTTTCAAGGGGCACACTGCATATAACCCAAGACTAATTTCAAATAGCAGGGAGGAACCTGTAACAATTCCTATTGTGAGAGACAAAGGATTAGTCAATATAATGGGCCTTAAGCAGACAAGTTGCCGGCACATGACGTCTGTATCCAGTAGGTTTTAAAGGAAGCATCTGCAGAGTAAACAGTGTCTTTGGTTTTCTAACGACCTCTGAGTTTCAGGAAGGCATCAGAAGATTTGGAAACTACAGATGTGAATAAGAAGTGAGAAGGACACAATCAAGGACCTACAGGTCATTAGGTTTCGAACACAGAACCGTACAGCACAGGAACAGGAGCCTCAGCCCACAATGTTGTGCTAACCCAATTAAATTTGTCATCAAAAGGGCAATTTAACTAATCCGTTCTACCTACACAATGTCCATTTCCTTCCATTTTCCACACATTAATGTTCCTATCCAATCGTTTCTTGAAGTCCCTAACACATCTGCCTCCTCCACTACCCCAGGCAGCCCATCCCAGGCCCCCACAAGTCTCTGTGTAAAAAACAACTTGCCTCTCACATCACCTTTGAAACTATCCCCCTCACCTTAAACGCATGCCCTCTGGCATTAGACACCAGCATTTAATGTGGGGGGGGGGGGCGGTAAAATCTGTTGCTGGGAAGATGATGGATTCTACAAGTCAAAGAAGAAATAACTAGTCATTTGGGAAGCCTAATGTAGTCAAACTTATAGGTGGGGCAGCACGGCAGTATAACTGTTAGTGCCCGCCTTACAACGCCAGCTGAAAAATTGATTCTCGTTGCTGTCTGTAAGGAGTTTGCACGCTCTTCCACAGAGTCTCTTCGACGAGAGCTGTGTTCTGCGTTCTCCCCATGATCACATGGGTTTCATCCGGGTGCTCCAGTTGCCTCTCACGTTCCAAGCACGCACGGTTAGGTGTAGTGATTTGTGGGCATGGTATGTTGTCACTGGAAGCGTGGTGACACTTGCAGGCTGCCCAGCACAATTCCCGCTGATTTGATTTGATGCAAATGATGCATTTCACTATATGTTTCCATGTACATGTGACAAATAAATCTGATCTTTATCAAGCGGACAAATCGAGATGGTTTTATGAAAGGTTTGATAAATTACATTTAATTAGCGTGCTGTGGTTCTCCATGGATGTAGAAGAACATCCTTTCTCACGACCTACAGTATCTAAACAGGCTGCATCACTGCACGGTGTGAAACTGCTCTGTTGCAGATAGGTAGGTTCTACAACAGGTGGTCAAAACTGCTCAATTCGTCATAGCTCGAGCCTACTTGCCATTGTAGAGAAAACTGCTGGAGAAGGGCAGTGACACCATGGGCTATTTGTCCCGCTCGCAGCCAGCAGGAGGCTACGTAACATCCATGCTTGTTTTTTGTGCTGCATCAGATCCAGAGTAACAATTATTTTGTTCTCCTTTACACCTGTGTACTGGAAATGGTATTAAACAATCTTGGATCTTCAATCCTGAGTTTGGATTTCCAGGAGGCTTTTGATCAGATGCCACGTAAGAGGCCTGAAGAAGATGAGGATATGAGTGCCTGTGGACTGATATCTGATTGTCACTTAGAAGACAAAGAGTCCGAATAATTTGGTCTTTTCCAGAATGATGTCATGTAACGAATGTGGTACCCCTAGGATCAATTCTCAGTCTTCGCTGATCACTCTCCTTTAGGGGAGGTGTCTGAGTGTAAGGGATCTAAGTTTGCTGATGATGTGAAAATAGGTGGGAGAGCTGCAAGGAGAAATTCTGAACTCTGCATGTTGAATGAATGGGTGGAAACTTGATGAAGGGAAAGTGTGAGGTTGTGCACTTCAGTAAGAGTACGTAGTGACAGTTTGCAAATGAGCAGTGTAGATGAGGGACTAATTCTTCTGCATGAAACACAGGAAGTTAGTCAGCAGGTGCAGCAAATAGTTAATAATATATATAGGCATCCGTTAGTCTCATGAGACCATGGATTTTCTCCTTGGAAGGTTTCCAGGGCGCAGGCCTGGGCAAGGTTGTATGGAAGACCAGCAGTAGCCCATGCTGCAGGTCTCCCCTCTCCACGCCACCGATGTTGTCCAAGGGAAGGGCATTAGGGCCGATACAGCTTGGCACCGGTGCCATCGCAGAGCAATGTGTGGTTAAGTGCCTTGCTCAAGGACACAATACGCTTCCTCAGCTGAGGCTCGAACTAGCGACCTTCAAATCACCAGACTGATGCCTTAACCACTTGGCCACGCACCAACACAGTTAATAACAATAACATTATTTATAGAGCACCTTTCATACAGACAATATAGTTCAAGGTGTTTTACAATGGGATAAAGTAAAACGTGAAATAAAACATGAAAATAAAAATTAAAATTTGGCACAAGATTGTGGGCTGAAGGGCCTGTACTGTGCTGTACTAGTCTATGTTCCAAAAATAGACATGAAAATAAAAGAGTAGAAGTTGTTGGTTAAAAGCAAAGTTTATAAGTAGGCTTTGAGCTGGTGACTAAAAGTGCCAGCTGGGCCTGCTTCCCTTAGGCACTGAGTTCCACAGTTTAGGATCATAGTTCAAAAAAACCGACCAGCCAATTATCTTTTGTTTAAATTTAAGAAACCAGCGGAAGAAAACTTGAGAGCTCGAGCAGGATTATAAAACAAAAACTATTCTGTGATGTACTCCAGTCCTAAACCATTAAGAGCTTTACCACCAAGTAAGATAACTTTAAGATCAATTCTAAAAGATCCAGGAAGCCATTGCAGGGTTGCTCGGATGGGAATGATATGTTCCCTCATCCTCGTTTTAGTTAAAATTCTAACAGCGGCAAATGAAATAGTGGCATTTACTTGGACTGGGTTGGAGTTTAAAACAGAGAAGAGTTGTTACAATTGTCCAGACAATAGGTGGGTTTTGCCACATACAGCTCATTAGAGGAAGAATATACTGGGGGCAACAAGAAGAAATTCTCCAGCTTAATTCCTGGGTGAAGAGGGTTGTATATGTAATGCCCTGGTTCATATTTTTGCTGTTATGCTGTATGTATTTCATTTTGGCAGCTCTGTAAGAGCAGTCTGTTCTGTTTTCATGCTTGTTTGAGTTGCTGTTGAAGATAAGAGATGAGGAGAAATGTGTGTCATCCGATTAGGATGGTCAGATTAAGGGGAAGTTTCTCTGGAGAGGGCCACTAAGGTTGGGCTTGGGGCTTTTGTTTGAGAGGAGATGAAGAGGGAAGATGCTGGGAAGAACCGGTTGTAGCATGTGATCCAGTGGGAGACCTATTTGCTCGAGATGGATTGTGAGCGACGTTCGGAAGGTGGTGTGTGCTTTCACATTGACCGAGTGACACAGAAGTTCAAGATGATCTCCAATTTGTGCACATTTGACTGTTTAATTAGAATGGGCCCTTTTCTTTTAGTTATTCTTTATTAACCCTCTAGTTAAGATTCATAAATATAAAATTCCTTTAATTGTATGCGGTGTGCTGTCTGTTATTTCAAGGCATTAATTTGTAACAGGGTAGCAAATGACACAGCATCCACACAAACCAGGGTCTGGGTGCGATCCAGCTGTCTCAGTCTGACGAGTTTGGCGGGGCCAGAAGTTGTCTCCCCTGGACTTACGCAGCCGAGGAAACCAGAGTGCTTCATTGGAGTTTAGGAGAATAAGGTGATATTGAATGTTTCTACTCCTGGAGAATTTCAAGTGGAGGAAGGTAATTAAATGGTAAACACAAGAGATTCTGCAGATGCTGGAAATCTTCAGCAATGTTTCCTTAATACTGATTGGCGCCTCTTTAATGGATGGGGTGGAGTTTGTAAGGTGTGAACAGGAGGGATTCTGACTTAATATTTAACCAGACCGACTAGAGGAGAGATCATACTGGGTTTGTAAAGAGAGTATGGGGGGGGGGGTGATTCCTTACAGAGAGTGGTGGATGTGTAACACACACTGACAAGGGAGGTGGCAGAGGCTGACACATTAGAGGCATTTAAGGAACTCTTCGATTGGCACATGGATGATAGAAAAATGGAGGTTTATCTAGAAGGGAAGGGTTAGATTGATCTTAGAGTAGGTTAAAAGGTCAGCACAACATTGTGGGCTGAAGGGCCTGTACTGTGCTATGTCTATATAAGACAAACAAAATGCAGGAGGAACTCAGCAAGTCAGGCAGCATCTACGAAGGGAAATGCACAATTGATGTTTTGGGTCAATACCCTTCATCAGGACTGGAAAAGAAGGGCAAGAAGCAGAATAATAATGCGGAGGGGACGAGTACAAGCTGGCGGGCGATAGGTGAGACCAGGTGAGGAGCAAGGTGGGTGACTGGGAATGAAGTAAGAAGCTGGGAGGTGATGGGCTGACGAAGGAGGAATCTGACAGAGGACAGTGGACATCGAAGAAAGGGAAGGAGAAGGGGAACCGGAGGGAGATGATGGGCAGGTGAGAAGGGGTGAGAGGGGAACCAGAATGGAACATGGAAAAAGAGAGAAAGAGGTGGGGAAATGACCAGAGATTGAAGAAATCAATAGTCATGTTGTCAAGTTGGAGGCTACCCAGATGGAATATGAGGTGTTGCTCCTCAAGCCTGATTTGGCCTCATCATGGCAGTAGATTTAGTGTGGTGATTGTGTTCCTAACTTTGGTCTGTTACTTGAGGTTTCTTTTGCAAAGAATTGTAGTCTATTACTATAGGTGAAACATGATTGGCCCATGGAGTAATATGGCGTGGTCATGTCCGTTGTGATTGGTGGTTCTTCAGCTGGTATCCGTACTAACGTCAACAGTGATGTCAGTGAACTGGCCATACAGAGGACAGACAAAAGTACAAGAAAACCTCGTGTCAAAAATATCGTACAGTATTAATAGTTGGTGTTAGTTCTGGGAGAGATGCTCAGTACCACACTAAGGCTATATCCACTTGTACCACAGTGATCCCAGCCACGTGCCTGACAATAACCTGGCCACAAGCCCAGCTCAGGATGGCCCTCTTCCACGAGGACGGGAGTTCCCTGCTGGGGAAATCCAGCAGGACGTGGGCTCTATGTGGACTCTTCAGTGGTGGGCAATTGCTGTTTTGTGGCAATTGAACATCATGTTTTGAGCTCTGGCTACATTGTTTGCTCAGGAATTTGCTGTTGTGTTCATCACTGTTGTCTACATCCATTCTCTCAACTCCTGAGCGCTCACGCCAATGAGAGCTTCACAGTTTCACCAGCAATCTACAAAACAAGCATCTGATGGTTACTTCACAATTACAGGACACTTCAATCATATTACTCATTGTTTTTTTGATCTTTTTCATTGCGTTCTTCATACTCATTGTGCTTTTTATGCTTTATCAGAGCCAGAGCAAAAACAATTTTGTTCTCCTTTACATTCATGAACTGCAGAAACGACAATAAACAGTCTTAAATCTTGGGAAGGAATAAAGAGTCAACGTTTTGCCTGACCTGCTGAGTTCCTCCAGTATTTTGTGTGTGTTGCTTTGGATTTCTAACATCTGCAGAATCTCTTGTATTTGTGATCTTGAATGACTTTGACCAAATTATTACTGGCACGTCAGTAATATTTCTTTGTCTGCCAGAGAAAGCAGAATCTCCCAGTGGCCACACATTTTAATTCCACATCCCATTCCCATTCTGATATGTCTATCCACGGCCTCCTCTACTGTAAAGATGAAGCCACACTCAGGTTGGAGGAACAACACCTTATATTCCGTCTGGGTAGCCTCCAACCTGATGGCATGAACATTGACTTCTCTAACTTCCGTTAATGCCCCAACTTCCCCTTGTACCCCATCCGTTATTCATATACACACATTCTTTCTCTCACTCTTCTCTTTCTCCCTCTGTTCCTTTGACTATACCCCTTGCCCATCCTCTGGGTTTTTTCCCCTCTCCCCCTTTTCCTTCTCCCTGGGCCTCCTGTCCCATGATCCTCTCATATCCCTTTTGCCAATCACCTGTCCAGCTCTTGGCTCCATCCCTCCCCCTCCTGTCTCCTCCCATCATTTTGGATCTCCTCCTCCCCCTCCCACTTTCCAATTTTTTATTAGCTCTTCCTTCAGTTAGTCCTGACGAAGGGTCTCGGCCCGAAACGTCGACTGTACTTCTTCCTAGAGATGCTGCCTGGCCTGCTGCGTTCACCAGCAACTTTGATGTGTGTTGCTTGAATTTCCAGCATCTGCAGAATTCCTCTTCTTTACGTTGACCAAATTATTGCTGGCATGCAAAAGGCATAGTTTCACCTCAGTTCCACTAGATGGCAAGCTTGTTCCACCATGACCTAAAATCTGGGGCAGGATGTAGAATTTCAACCTGGTTCCTTTATCCTAAAGGAATGTCATTCTATTCTCCGGGTTAATGCTCCCTTTGCTCTTCCCATCTTAGATGTCTCCACTTTCTCCACTCCACCCTGATGCTTGTCGTCTTTCATTGCTTTCAGTATTTAGTCCGCCAGCAGGTTTAGAGTGAGCGGGTGTGATGATGCATTGAGTTCTGCACGTCAGTGCCAGTTTGATAATTCAGGCTCCTATCCTGCACAGGAGACGCATGCCTAACACCGTTTTCTACAGTGAGAAATGCGACTGAAATCCACTATTATTGTCATCCTGAAGCAAAACGCTGGAAATCTGAAACAACTATGAAGCGTGCTGGAAAACATTCGGCAGGTCAGCCAGCTTACGTGAAGAGTAAAAGAGAGTTAATTTTTTAACAGTTTTCCTCAGAGATGGGGGGGCTGGGGTGGGGTGAAGAGAGAGTGGGAGGGGAGGCGTACAGTAGAGTAATAATCAGGAGGGACTAAACCCGGGGAAGAAGACATCAGAGGTGGTGTGCAATCCAACAAATGGTGTGAGTGATTGTCTTGAACACATTTCTTGCCATCCGTCACAAGACCCTGTTGCACACTGGTAATGTGGAATACTGTGCAAGTCCAGTTCCCTGGTTTATTGGTGAGGCTGCCGGCGGCAGAACTGCGCGGCCTTGGTTGTAGTGCCGACCAGGGCCGCATGCGGTGGGGTTAGCTGTTGCAGCTGGCTGGGGGCGGGGGGGTGAGGGGAGATGCTGGAGATAACATGGATTGGAGGGAGATCCCTCCCATTGGTGCTGCTCTCCAGAGTTCGCTCGGCGAAAGACAAGCTGGATTGCATTTGTCTACGGCTGCACTAGTGTGCGATGATCGGACTGCTGTGGGCTCGTCCCTGCTGACAACATCTCACACACCATCGATCCCCAGGACATGACACCCAGGTACTGGGCTGGACTGTTACTATTTTTTGTGTGACTGTATGTTTACTGCTATCTAACATGTGCTATATGTGCCTTGTGCTGTGTATGACTGTTGGTGCTGTGTTTTGTACCTTGGCCCCAGAGTAACCCTGTTTCATCTGGCTGTATTCATGGGTGTTTAGGTATGGTTGAATGACAATTAAAGCTGAAATTGATAGTGATGCCTCTGTGGTACAGAACTGAAACGGCCGTGGATCTGACGAGGCTGAATCCGCTGTTGAACATGACTCTTCGACGCTCTACTGGTGATACTCTGCTACAGTGCTTGACTGAGAGACAAGGTGCTGTCCCTCAGTGCCCAACTTTATTCACCATCATCAACACGTATTGCGAACTTGCTGTGGTGTGCTGGTGTGGAATATTCTGTATAACATAAAGGTAGTATGGAATAAATATGAAACATTTAAATATGCTGTAACACTTCAACCTCCTTGATAAAGTTGTTTACATTATAAATATATAAACACCATCATTTATTTACAACGCAAACTGCATTATAGAAAGTGGGTTGATGCACTTATGCCGTAACTAATTTATTTTCTAAAAGGGGCACTGGATTGGCAGTTCCCTCAGTAGCTGATTGAAGGTATAGAGTCAGCAGATGCCGGGACAGGTTACAGCAGTACAGCTCGTAAATGTGTCTGTGGAGGAGGTAGTGAGGGTGGTGAGTGGAGAGTGATCTGTGGAGGAGGTGAGGAGGTAGTGAGGGTGGTGAGTGGGGAGTGATCTATTGCGGAGGTAGTGAGGGTGGTGAGTGGGGAGTGATCTGTGGAGGAGGTGAGGAGGTAGTGAGGGTGGGGAGTGGGGAGTGATCTGTGGAGGGGGTGAGGAGGTAGTGAGGGTGGTGAGTGGGGGCTGATCTGTGGAGGAGGTAGTGAGGGTGGTGAGTGGGGAGTGATCTGTGGAGGAGGTGAGGAGGTAGTGAGGGTGGTGAGTAGACAGTGATCTGTGGAGGAGGTGAGGAGGGTGGTGAGTGGGGAGTGATGTATTGCGGAGGTAGTGAAGGTGGTGAGTGGGGAGTGATCTGTGGAGGAGGTGAGGAGGTAGTGAGGGTGGTGAGTGGGGATTGATCTGTGGAGGAGATAGTGAGGGTGGTGAGTGAGGAGTGATCTGTTGAGGCGGTAGTGAGGGTGGTGAGTGGGGGCTGATCTGTGGAGGAGGTAGTGAGGGTGGTGAGTGAGGAGTTATCTGTGGAGGAGGTAGTGAGGGTGGTGAGTGGGGGCTGATCTGTGGAGGAGGTAGTGAGGGTGATGAGTGGAGAGTGATCTGTTGAGGAGGTGAGGAGGTAGTGAGGATGGTGAGTGGGAAGTGATCTGTGGAGGAGCTGAGGAGGTAGTGAGGGTGGTGAGCGGGGAGTGATCTGTGGAGGAGGTGAGGAGGTAGTGAGGGTGGTGAGTGGGGAGTGATCTATTGCGGAGGTAGTGAAGGTGGTGAGTGGGGAGTGATCTGTGGAGGGGGTGAGGAGGTAGTGAGGGTGGTGAGTGGGGAGTGATCTGTTGAGGAGGTGAGGAGGTAGTGAGGGTGGTGAGTGGGGAGTGATCTGTTGAGGAGGTGAGGAGGTAGTGAGGGTGGTGAGTGGGGAGTGATCTGTGGAGGGGGTGAGGAGGTAGTGAGGGTGGTGAGTGGGGAGTGATCTGTTGAGGAGGTGAGGAGGTAGTGAGGGTGGTGAGTGGGGAGTGATCTGTTGAGGAGGTGAGGAGGTAGTGAGGGTGGTGAGTGGGGAGTGATCTGTTGAGGAGGTGAGGAGGTAGTGAGGGTGGTGAGTGGGGAGTGATCTGTTGAGGAGGTGAGGAGGTAGTGAAGGTGGTGAGTGGGGAGTGATCTATTGCGGAGGTAGTGAGCGTGGTGAGTGGGGAGTGATCTGTGGAGGTGAGGAGGTAGTGAGGGTGGTGAGTGGGGAGTGATCTGTTGAGGAGGTGAGGAGGTAGTGAGGGTGGTGAGTGGGGAGTGATCTGTTGAGGAGGTGAGGAGGTAGTGAGGGTGGTGAGTGGGGAGTGATCTGTGGAGGGGGTGAGGAGGTAGTGAGGGTGGTGAGTGGGGAGTGATCTGTTGAGGAGGTGAGGAGGTAGTGAGGGTGGTGAGTGGGGAGTGATCTGTTGAGGAGGTGAGGAGGTAGTGAGGGTGGTGAGTGGGGAGTGATCTGTTGAGGAGGTGAGGAGGTAGTGAGGGTGGGGAGTGGGGAGTGATCTGTGGAGGGGGTGAGGAGGTAGTGAGGGTGGTGAGTGGGGGCTGATCTGTGGAGGAGGTAGTGAGGGTGGTGAGTGGGGAGTGATCTGTGGAGGAGGTGAGGAGGTAGTGAGGGTGGTGAGTAGACAGTGATCTGTGGAGGAGGTGAGGAGGGTGGTGAGTGGGGAGTGATGTATTGCGGAGGTAGTGAAGGTGGTGAGTGGGGAGTGATCTGTGGAGGAGGTGAGGAGGTAGTGAGGGTGGTGAGTGGGGATTGATCTGTGGAGGAGATAGTGAGGGTGGTGAGTGAGGAGTGATCTGTTGAGGTGGTAGTGAGGGTGGTGAGTGGGGGCTGATCTGTGGAGGAGGTAGTGAGGGTGGTGAGTGAGGAGTTATCTGTGGAGGAGGTAGTGAGGGTGGTGAGTGGGGGCTGATCTGTGGAGGAGGTAGTGAGGGTGATGAGTGGAGAGTGATCTGTTGAGGAGGTGAGGAGGTAGTGAGGATGGTGAGTGGGAAGTGATCTGTGGAGGAGCTGAGGAGGTAGTGAGGGTGGTGAGCGGGGAGTGATCTGTGGAGGAGGTGAGGAGGTAGTGAGGGTGGTGAGTGGGGAGTGATCTATTGCGGAGGTAGTGAAGGTGGTGAGTGGGGAGTGATCTGTGGAGGGGGTGAGGAGGTAGTGAGGGTGGTGAGTGGGGAGTGATCTGTTGAGGAGGTGAGGAGGTAGTGAGGGTGGTGAGTGGGGAGTGATCTGTTGAGGAGGTGAGGAGGTAGTGAGGGTGGTGAGTGGGGAGTGATCTGTGGAGGGGGTGAGGAGGTAGTGAGGGTGGTGAGTGGGGAGTGATCTGTTGAGGAGGTGAGGAGGTAGTGAGGGTGGTGAGTGGGGAGTGATCTGTTGAGGAGGTGAGGAGGTAGTGAGGGTGGTGAGTGGGGAGTGATCTGTTGAGGAGGTGAGGAGGTAGTGAGGGTGGTGAGTGGGGAGTGATCTGTTGAGGAGGTGAGGAGGTAGTGAGGGTGGTGAGTGGGGAGTGATCTGTTGAGGAGGTGAGGAGGTAGTGAGGGTGGTGAGTGGGGAGTGATCTATTGCGGAGGTAGTGAGCGTGGTGAGTGGGGAGTGATCTGTGGAGGTGAGGAGGTAGTGAGGGTGGTGAGTGGGGAGTGATCTGTTGAGGAGGTGAGGAGGTAGTGAGGGTGGTGAGTGGGGAGTGATCTGTTGAGGAGGTGAGGAGGTAGTGAGGGTGGTGAGTGGGGAGTGATCTGTGGAGGGGGTGAGGAGGTAGTGAGGGTGGTGAGTGGGGAGTGATCTGTTGAGGAGGTGAGGAGGTAGTGAGGGTGGTGAGTGGGGAGTGATCTGTTGAGGAGGTGAGGAGGTAGTGAGGGTGGTGAGTGGGGAGTGATCTGTTGAGGAGGTGAGGAGGTAGTGAGGGTGGTGAGTGGGGAGTGATCTGTGGAGGGGGTGAGGAGGTAGTGAGGGTGGTGAGTGGGGAGTGATCTGTTGAGGAGGTGAGGAGGTAGTGAGGGTGGTGAGTGGGGAGTGATCTGTTGAGGAGGTGAGGAGGTAGTGAGGGTGGTGAGTGGGGAGTGATCTATTGCGGAGGTAGTGAGCGTGGTGAGTGGGGAGTGATCTGTGGAGGTGAGGAGGTAGTGAGGGTGGTGAGTGGGGAGTGATCTGTTGAGGAGGTGAGGAGGTAGTGAGGGTGGTGAGTGGGGAGTGAACTGTTGAGGAGGTGAGGAGGTAGTGAGGGTGGTGAGTGGGGAGTGATCTGTGGAGGGGGTGAGGAGGTAGTGAGGGTGGTGAGTGGGGAGTGATCTGTTGAGGAGGTGAGGAGGTAGTGAGGGTGGTGAGTGGGGAGTGATCTGTTGAGGAGGTGAGGAGGTAGTGAGGGTGGTGAGTGGGGAGTGATCTGTTGAGGAGGTGAGGAGGTAGTGAGGGTGGTGAGTGGGGAGTGATCTGTTGAGGAGGTGAGGAGGTAGTGAGGGTGGGGAGTGGGGAGTGATCTGTGGAGGGGGTGAGGAGGTAGTGAGGGTGGTGAGTGGGGGCTGATCTGTGGAGGAGGTAGTGAGGGTGGTGAGTGGGGAGTGATCTGTGGAGGAGGTGAGGAGGTAGTGAGGGTGGTGAGTAGACAGTGATCTGTGGAGGAGGTGAGGAGGGTGGTGAGTGGGGAGTGATGTATTGCGGAGGTAGTGAAGGTGGTGAGTGGGGAGTGATCTGTGGAGGAGGTGAGGAGGTAGTGAGGGTGGTGAGTGGGGATTGATCTGTGGAGGAGATAGTGAGGGTGGTGAGTGAGGAGTGATCTGTTGAGGCGGTAGTGAGGGTTTTGAGTGGGGGCTGATCTGTGGAGGAGGTAGTGAGGGTGGTGAGTGAGGAGTTATCTGTGGAGGAGGTAGTGAGGGTGGTGAGTGGGGGCTGATCTGTGGAGGAAGTAGTGAGGGTGATGAGTGGAGAGTGATCTGTTGAGGAGGTGAGGAGGTAGTGAGGATGGTGAGTGGGAAGTGATCTGTGGAGGAGCTGAGGAGGTAGTGAGGGTGGTGAGCGGGGAGTGATCTGTGGAGGAGGTGAGGAGGTAGTGAGGGTGGTGAGTGGGGAGTGATCTATTGCGGAGGTAGTGAAGGTGGTGAGTGGGGAGTGATCTGTGGAGGGGGTGAGGAGGTAGTGAGGGTGGTGAGTGGGGAGTGATCTGTTGAGGAGGTGAGGAGGTAGTGAGGGTGGTGAGTGGGGAGTGATCTGTTGAGGAGGTGAGGAGGTAGTGAGGGTGGTGAGTGGGGAGTGATCTGTGGAGGGGGTGAGGAGGTAGTGAGGGTGGTGAGTGGGGAGTGATCTGTTGAGGAGGTGAGGAGGTAGTGAGGGTGGTGAGTGGGGAGTGATCTGTTGAGGAGGTGAGGAGGTAGTGAGGGTGGTGAGTGGGGAGTGATCTGTTGAGGAGGTGAGGAGGTAGTGAGGGTGGTGAGTGGGGAGTGATCTGTTGAGGAGGTGAGGAGGTAGTGAGGATGGTGAGTGGGAAGTGATCTGTGGAGGAGCTGAGGAGGTAGTGAGGGTGGTGAGCGGGGAGTGATCTGTGGAGGAGGTGAGGAGGTAGTGAGGGTGGTGAGTGGGGAGTGATCTATTGCGGAGGTAGTGAAGGTGGTGAGTGGGGAGTGATCTGTGGAGGGGGTGAGGAGGTAGTGAGGGTGGTGAGTGGGGAGTGATCTGTTGAGGAGGTGAGGAGGTAGTGAGGGTGGTGAGTGGGGAGTGATCTGTTGAGGAGGTGAGGAGGTAGTGAGGGTGGTGAGTGGGGAGTGATCTGTGGAGGGGGTGAGGAGGTAGTGAGGGTGGTGAGTGGGGAGTGATCTGTTGAGGAGGTGAGGAGGTAGTGAGGGTGGTGAGTGGGGAGTGATCTGTTGAGGAGGTGAGGAGGTAGTGAGGGTGGTGAGTGGGGAGTGATCTGTTGAGGAGGTGAGGAGGTAGTGAGGGTGGTGAGTGGGGAGTGATCTGTTGAGGAGGTGAGGAGGTAGTGAGGGTGGTGAGTGGGGAGTGATCTGTTGAGGAGGTGAGGAGGTAGTGAGGGTGGTGAGTGGGGAGTGATCTATTGCGGAGGTAGTGAGCGTGGTGAGTGGGGAGTGATCTGTGGAGGTGAGGAGGTAGTGAGGGTGGTGAGTGGGGAGTGATCTGTTGAGGAGGTGAGGAGGTAGTGAGGGTGGTGAGTGGGGAGTGATCTGTTGAGGAGGTGAGGAGGTAGTGAGGGTGGTGAGTGGGGAGTGATCTGTGGAGGAGGTGAGGAGGTAGTGAGGGTGGTGAGTGGGGAGTGATCTGTGGAGGAGGTGAGGAGGTAGTGAGGATGGTGAGTGGGGAGTGATCTATTGCGGAGGTAGTGAGGGTGGTGAGTGGGGAGTGATCTGTGGAGGAGGTGAGGAGTTAGTGAGGGTGGTGAGTGAGGAGTGATGCAGACAAGCTACTTTGTAGTGGATCATGTTGCTGAACTGCACTGGTTCAGACGAATGGAGAGCATTCTATTGCAAACTTTACTTGTGCCTTAAACTGGTTGAAGGGCTTTGGGGAGCCAGGTATCATTCCAATATCCTCATGGAGGGGCTGGTACCATAACCTCCAA
This sequence comes from Mobula birostris, assembly GCF_030028105.1. Taxonomy (NCBI): domain Eukaryota; kingdom Metazoa; phylum Chordata; class Chondrichthyes; order Myliobatiformes; family Myliobatidae; genus Mobula; species Mobula birostris. The sequence continues at coordinate 6,882,221 of NC_092387.1, read as the reverse complement.
TTACAGTCATAGAGATTACAGCACAGAAACAAGCCCCTAGGCCAATCTAGTCCCTGCTGACAATTTAAACTGCCTATTTTGATTGATCTGCACCCAGACTATAGACCTCCATACCCCTCCCATCCATGTACCTACCCAAACTTCTCCTGAACATCGAAACATTCACTTCAGTCAGACCATCCACTCTTAGTTTCTAGCACTTTCCCAGCATATCTGATGAATAAACTCTTCTTGGACTTCCAGCTGTGTATTGGTACTGATTATTACCAAGGTTATGATGCCATCTTCATCAGGGATGATGCCTGAGTATGTCTAGACCGCTGGCATTTATACCCCTGTAGTCTGTCCCTCCTGATTGGTTAGTCCTCATCCAATCAGATTTCTGCACTCCCACCTTGTTTATGACAGAATTCCAGTTCTTACTTAGAGCAAGACCTTTGTCTTTGTTAAAATCCTTTTCCCCTAGTTTTATTTCAATGGCTTCCTTTACCAGGTAGTGCCAAAGGCTACACGTGTGGCGCAGTAGTTTTGTGCCGTCGAAGTCAATCCAATGGTCATTGTGATTGCAGTGTCCTGCTGCCACTGATTTCTCCGGGTAATGTTACCAGACCAGGTATGATCCCTGATGGAGATGGCAGAGTTTGTCATCGAAATGTCAGTTATAATCGATACCTGAACCGGGCTCGAATCCCGAGGAGAGCTTATTCATGCACTCTAACTAGCTAACTTCTGATAGTTATCATCTGTCACAATGAAGGGATTGTGAGGTCTGCTGAGAGAATCAGTGGGGAATCTCTCCCCCACATCCAGGACATATCACAGAGGTGCTGCATTCACAGAGCCCTCCGCATTGTCCAAGCCCCTCCCATTCGTCCCACAATCTCTCTGACCCCCTACCGTCAGGCAGAAGGTACCGCAGTGTCAGGACAAGGACTGTCAGGCCGGGTAACAGCTTCTTCCTCCAGGCTGTGAGACAGCTAAACACCCCGCTACCACCCTGTACGCATTATTTACCTCAGCACCAGTTAATTGAAAAATATATTGTATATGCACTTTATGTCAACCTGTACACCTGTAGAATCTTTTTATCTGTTAATATTATTTTATGTGCTGTATGTGATTGATGTATGTCCCTGAAGAATGTTGTTTTGTTTAGTGATATACATGCATATAGTTGACTGACAGTGAACTTGGACCTTTTCTTTGTACAAGTTCAAGTTCACTGTCATTCAACTGTACACATGTACACTGCTAAACGGAACAACATTTCCCTGGACCAAGGTACACAACACAATACGTATAGCTCCCAAATACAACACATAAAGTAATATTACCACTTCAGTGGAAGGAGTGAAAACATAGACTATTTTCTAATTGGGGAGAAAATTCAAAAATCCAATGTGCGAAGGGATATGGGAGTCATTCAAACAGAGAAGAAGAGGGATTTCTTTAGCCCGGTGGTGGTGAGTCTGTGGAATTCATTGCCACACGTGGTTGTGGAGGCCAAGACATTGGACATATTTAAGGCAGAGGTAGATAGGTTCTTCATTAGTCACGGCATTAAAGGTTATGGTGAGAAGGCTGAGAGGGAAATGGGTCAGCTGTGATGAAATGGCAGAGCAGACTTGATGGGCTGAATGGCCTACTTCTGCTCCTATGTTTTATGGTGTTGAAGCCTACATTCAGTAGCCAAGCAGCCTGGGAGAAGAAGTTGTTTCCCATCCTAACAGTTCTTGTCCTAGTGTTATGGTACCTCGTGCCTGACTATCGATTTGTACTCCAGGGAGTGGGAAGTGCAGAATCAAATATCGCTGTGATGATTGTACGTTCTAGTATCAATTGTTTGGCGACAATAAAGTATAAAGTAAGGTAAAGTAAAGTGATCCCCTCATCAGTCCTCGTAATCCTTGGTAGGGACTTGCGGTCGGATGTCTTCCAATTCCCGTACCAGACAGCGATCAGGATCAGGTTTAATATCACTGGCATATATCATGAAATTTGTTAACTTTGCAGCAGTATTACATTGCAATACATGATAACGATAAATTACAAAAAATAATTGAGTATATATATGCATATTAAACAGTTAAATTAAAAATAGTAAGGCAAAAACAGAAATAACAGAAGTAGTGAGGAAGTGTTCACGGGTTCAAAGTCCATTCAGGAATCGGATGGCAGAGGGGAAGAAGCTGTTCCTGAATCGCTGAGTCTGTGCCTTCAGGTTTCTGTACCTCCTTTCCTTCTTTTTCTTAATTAATCTTTTTTTGCATTTCTACAAGAAACTACAGAAAGAGAACCCAACAACAAAATGGAGATTTATACAGGGCGAAACAAACAAATCCAATATGTAATTCATAACAACAAGAAAAAAAGCACCCAGAAGAGAATTATGTAAAATTAGTACCCAGCCCAAACTCCCACTGATGTATCTCCTTTCTGAGGGTAACAGTGAGAAGAGGCATGTCCTAGGTGATGGAGGTCCTTGAAGATGGGTGCTACCTTTCTGAGGCACCACTCCTTAAAGATGTCTTGGACACCACGGAGGCTAGTAGCCACGATGGAGCTGACTGAGTTTACAACTTCCTGTAGCTCCTGTGAAGTCTGCGCAGTAGTTCCCCCCCCACCCCATACCAGGTGATGCAGCAAGTCAGAAAGCTCTCCACAGTACATCTGTGGAAATCTTGAGTGTTTTAGATAATACACCAAATCTCCTCAAATTCCTAATGAAATATAGCCACTGTCTTGCCTCCTTTCCTCAATATGTTGGGACCAGGTTAGATCCTCAGAGATCTTGACTCCCAGGAACTTTAAACTGCTCACTCTCTCCACTTCTGATCCCTCTATGAGGATTTTTATGTGTTCCTTCGTCTTAGCTCTTTGGTCTTACTGACATTGAGTGCACGGTTGTTGCTGTGACACCACTCGACTAGCTGGTCTATCTCACTCCTGTACACCCTCTCATCATCATCTGAAACTCTGCCAACAATGGTTGTAGCGACAGCAAATTTATAGATTTTTAGATTTGATCCGTGCCTAGCCACACAGTCATGAATATAGAGAGAGTAGAGCAGTGGGCTAAGCACACATCCCTGTGGTGTGCCACTATTGATTGTCAGCAAGGAGATGTTATTACAAATCTGCTCAGATTGTGGTCTTCCAGTTAGGAAGTTGAGGATCCAATTGCAGAGGGAGGAACAAAGGCCCAGATTCTGTAACTTTTCAATCAGGACTGTGGGAATGATGGTGTTAAACACTGATCTGCAGTCAATGAACAGCATCCTGACATAGATGTTTGCATCGTCCAGGTGATCCAAGGCCGTGTGGAGAGCCACCGGGATTGTGTCATTGAGAATGATACAGCTGATCTCGATGGAGTTCCCGAAAAAATTGGTTGGGGGGGGAGTTGTACTACTGCTGACTTGTAATAGTTTTTGTTGTCCCAGTGCTTCTTGCAGGAGTTTCCTGCGTGCCTCTGTTAATCCACGTTAACATCTGTTTCATTGATACGGTAGAGGTTATTGATCACCTGTTCAATAGGAGGTCAGTTTTGTATGAAATTGCAGCTCAGGGTTCGGTATCAATGGCACATCAAGCTTAAGTTTAACTTTAATTGTCATTCAACCACACAAGAGTGCAGCCGAACGAAGCAGCTCCTCTGGGGACAAAACGCAAAACACAGAATCAACAGTCACACACAATACGCAGAGTTCCAAAAGCAGAGAAATATACGGTTACAAAAAGTACATAAACCCACCGAGTTAACCCTGGCCTAGCCACCACATGTACGTCGAACCTTACAGGGAAATGAGTTGCTTGCCTCAACATCCCACATACCTGACCAAGTGTTGGGGGCAGCCTGCAAATGTTGCTACGCATTCCAGAGCCAACATGGCGTGTCCACAATGCTCAGGGTAAACTGTAGACTCCCTAGTACTGATGTCATTTAGGCAATTCCACATGCTGACTAATTTATAAAAGATCTTCTTTTCTTGTAAACAGAAACTTTAGATTTTATTCAATTATATTCAATTTCCAGCGATGGTATCCATACCATCATTTGGAAGTTCAGAAAGTTAAAAACACTATTTTAAATAGGGTGTGATGGTAGCACAGCGGTTAGCTAACACTATTACAGCTCAAGGCATCAAAGTTCAGGGTTCAATCCTGGTGTCCTCTGAAAGGAGTTTGTACCTTCTCCCCGTGACCATGTGGGTTTCCTCCGGGTGCTCTGGTTTCCTCCCACAGTCCAAAGACGTACCAGTTAGTAGGTCAATTGGTCATTGTGATTTCTCCTGTGATTAGGCGGGTGTTCAATAGGTGGGTTGCTGGGCAACGTGGCTCATTGGGACAGAGGACCTGCTCCTGCTTTATCTCCAAACATACGTAAATAAATAAACCAAGTAGAATAGTAATGAGGTGACACAGGGCAAAGAGAATCCAAGTGATCATATTGTGACCATTAATGTAGAAAGTACAAAGGAGAACTATTACTGAAACATTGGCAACATTGCTCCTCAGATGCAAGAGCTGAATTCTGAGGTTAGTCATGAGCTAAGGTATAATTAACCATGGAAATGTCCTGCATCTTAGGTTGATGGCTGCTCGGAACTGCATGCTCGGCTTAGAAACCCAACACTCCATGTGTTTATTGATTTAGTATTGACACGTGTACAATGTGAAACTGTTCTGCGTACTGTCCATGTGAATCATCCCACTGACACGGTGCAAGGGAAAACAATAACCGAATACAGAAGACAGTGTTACAGTTACAGAGGAATGCAGCGCAGGAAGCAAGGTGCTAGGTCACAGTGAGCCAGATTGTGAAGTCCAGAGTCCATCTTATCATAGTAGGGGACCATTCAGTAGTCTGATAACAGCAAGAGAGAGGCTGTCCTTGAGCCTGATGGGACGTGCTTTCGGGCTTTTGTATCTTTTGCCCGAGGGGGGAGAAGAGAATGTTTCAGGAGGGTGGGCTTTACCAACGCAGCTAGAAGTGTAGATAGAGACCATGGAAAGGAGGAAGGGTACTGTGATGTGTTGAGCTGTGTCCACTCTCCAGTCACATGAAGAGCAATTGTCTTACCAATTCGAGAGGCACCCCGATGTGATGTGCTCTATGATTCATCTGTATGAATTGGTCAGAGAGGACATGTCAAACTTCTTTAGCCTCCTGAGGGATAGAGGTGTTTGTGATATGCACGTCGCTGGACTGAGACAGATTATTGGTGGTATTCACTCCTAGCACGATGAAGATCTCAACTCAACACTGTTGATAGAAACAGGAGCATGTGCACTACCCCCCTCCCCCACCCCCCGAAGCCAATGAGCAGCTCTTTTGACCTGCTGACACTGAGGGAGAGGTTCTATTTTGGCACCATGTCACTAACTTCTTTATCCCCTTCCTGTACTCCAACTGATCGTTGAGATTTGGCCCACTACCATAATGTCCATAAGACCCCAAGACATAGGAGCAGAATTAGGCCATTTGGCCCATCAAGTCTGCTCTGCCATTTAATCATGGCTGATCCTCTTTTTTTCTCCTCTTCAACCCCATTTCTCGGCCTTCTCCCAGTAACCTTTGATGCCATGTCCAATCAAGAACCTATCAATCTCTGCCTTAAATACACCCAACAACCTGGCCTCTGCAGCTGTATGTGGCAAACAAATTCCACAAATTCACCACTCTTTGGCTAAAGAAATATCTCCACATCTCTGTTTTAAAGGACACCCCTTTATCCTGAGGCTGTGTCCTCTTGTCCTAGACTCTCCCACCATGGGAAACATCCTTTCCACATCTACTCTGTCTAGTCCTTTCAACATTCAAAAGGTTTCAATGAGATACCCCCTCATCTTTCTAAATTCCAGTGAGTGCAGACCAAGAGCCATCCCAAACATTCCTTGTATGATAACCCTTTCATTCCTGAAATCACCCTTGTGAACCTCCTCTGGACCCTCTCCAATGCCAGCACATCTCTTCTAAGATAAAGAGCCCAAAACTGTTCACAATATTCAAGGTGAAGCCTCACCAGTGCCTTATAAGCCTCAGCATCACATCCCTGCTCTTGTATTCAAGACCTCTTGAAATGAATGCTAACATTGAATTTGCCTTTCTCACCACCAACTCAACCTGCAAGTTAACCTTTAGGGTGCTCTGCACAAGGACTACCAAGTCCCTTTGCATCTCAGATTTTAGATTTTCTCCCTGTGTAGAAAATATTCTGCACATTTATTTCTACTACCCAAGTGCATGACCATGCATTTTCCAACATTATATTTCATTTGCCGCTTTCTTGCCCATTCTCCTAATCTGTCTAAGTCCTTCTGCATCCTACCTGTTTCCTCAACACTACCTGCCCCTCCACCAATCTTCGTATTATCTGCAAACTTGACAACAAAGCCATCTATTTCATCATCTAAATCATTTATATACAGCATAAAAAGAAGTGGTCCCAACACTGACCCCTGTGGAACACCACTAGTCACTGGCAGCCAACCATACAAGGATCCCTTTATTCCCACTCACTGCCTCCTACCAATCAGCCAATGCTCTAACCATCTTAGTAACTTTCCTATAATACCACGGGCTCTTAACTTGGTAAAGGTACCTTGTCAAAGGCCTTCTGAAAGTCCAAATATACAGTGGCATGCAAAGGTTTGGGCAACCCTGGTCAAAATTTCTGTTACTGTGAATAGTTAAGTGGGTAGAAGATGAATTGATCTCCAAAAGTCATAAAGTTAAAGATGAAACATTCTTTTCAACATTTTAAACAAGGTTAGTGTATTATTTTTGTTTTGTATAATTTTAGAGTGAAAAAAGGGAAAAAGAACACTATGCAAAGGTTTGGGCGCCCCAAGGGATTTGAGCTCTCACATAATTTTTACCGAGGTCTCAGACCATAATTAGCTTGTTAGCTTGTTGAACTATGGCTTGTTCACAGTCATCATTAGGAAAGGCCAGGTGATGCAAATTTCAAAGCTTTATAAATACCCTGACTCCTCAAACATTGTCCCAACAATCAGCAGCTATGGGCTCCTCTAAGCAGCTGCCTAGCACTCTGAAAATTAAAAATAAATGATGCCCACAAAGCAGGAGAAGGCTATAAGAAGATAGCAAAGTGTTTTCAGGTAGCTGTTTCCTCAGTTTGTAATGTAATTAAGAAATGACAGTAAACAGGAACGGTGGAGGTTAAGTTGAGGTCTGGAAGACCAAGAAAACTTTCTGAGAGCACTGCTCATAGGATTGCTAGAAAGGCAAATCAAAACCTCCATTTGACTGCAAAAGACCTTCAGGAAGATTTAGCAGACTCTGGAGTGGTGGTGCACTGTTCTACTGTGCAGCGACACCTGCACAAATATGACCCTTATGGAAGCGTCATCAGAAGAAAACCTTTCCTGCGTCTTCACCACAAAATTCAGCGTCAGAAGTTTGCAAGGGAACATCTAAACAAGCCTGATGCATTTTGGAAACAAGTCCTGTGGACTGATGAAGTTAAAATAGAACTTTTTGGCTGCAATGAGCAAAGGTATGTTTGGAGAAAAAAGGGTGCAGAATTTCATGAAAAGAACACCTCTCCAACTGTTAAGCAGCACGGGGGTGGATCGATCATGCTTTGGGCTTGTGTTGTAGCCAGTGGCATGGGGAACATTTCACTGGTAGAGGGAAGAATGAATTCAATTACATACCAGCAAATTCTGGAAGCAAACATCACACCGTCTGTAAAAAATGCCAAAGATGAAAAGAAGATGGCTTCTACAGCAGGATAGTGATCCTAAACACATCTCAAAATCCACAATGGACTACCTCAAGAGGCGCAAGCTGAAGGTTTTGCCATGGCCCTCACAGTCCCCCGACCTAAACATCATCGAGAATCTGTGGATAGACCTCAAAAGAGCAATGCATGCAAGACAGCCCAAGAATCTCACAGAACTAGAAGTCTTTTGCAAGGAAGAATGGGCAAAAATCCCCCTAACAAGAATTGAAAGACTCTTAGCTGGTTACAGAAAGCGTTTACAAGCTGTGATATTTGCCAAAGGGGTGTTACTAAGTACTGACCATGCAGGTTGCCCAAACTTTTGCTTTAGGCCCTTTTCCTTTTTTGTTATTTTGAAACTGTAAAAGATGGAAATAAAAAAGTAATCTTGCTTAAAATATTAAAGAAATGTGTCATCTTTAACTTTATGCCTTTTGGAAATCAGTTCATCTTTTACTCACTTAGCTACTTACAGTAACAGAAATTTTGACCAGGGGTGCCACTGTACAACATCCACTGCACCCCTTTTATCTATCCTACTTGTAATCTCCTCAAAGAATTCCAACAGGTTCACCAGGCAGGATTTTCCCTGAAGGAAACCATGCTGACTTTGTACTACAAACAACAGGAATACAGATGCTGGAAATTCAGGCAACACACATCAAAGTTGCTGGTGAACGCAGCAGGCCAGGCAGCATCTCTAGGAAGAGGAACAGTCGATGCTTCAGGCTTGAAAAAGCTTTTACTAAGTACTTTGATATTGTTTGCTAGCTTGCTTTCATATTTCATCTTTTCCCTTCCAATGATTCTTTTAGTTGCTGTCTGTAGGGTTTTAAAAGCTTTCCAATCCTCTATCTTTCCATTAATTTTTACTTTGTTGTATGTCCTTTCTTTTGCTTTTACAATAGCCTTGACTTCCCTTGTCAGCCACAGTTGTACTATTTTACCATTTGAGTATTTCTTCATTTTGGGAATACACATGTCCTGCACCTTCCTCATTTTTCCCAGAAACACACGCCATTGCTGCTCTGCTGACATCCCTGCCAGCAACTCCTTCCAATTTACTTTGGCTAACTCCTCTCTCATACCACTGTAATTTCTTTTACTCCACTGAAATACTGCTACATCAGACTTTACTTTCTCCCTCTCAAGTTTCAAGTTGAACTCAATCATGTTGTGATTACTGTCTCCTAAGGGTTCCTTTGCCATAAGCCCCCGAATTGCCTCTGGTTCATTACATAACACCCAATTCAGTATAGCTGATCCCCTAGTAGGCTCAACGACAAACTGCTCTAAAAAGCCATCTCATAGGCATTCAACAAACTCACTCTCTTGAGGTCCATTATCAATCTGATTCTCCCAATCGACCTGCATGTTAAAATCTCCCATGACCATCATAACATTGCCCTTTCGACACGCCTTTTCTACGTCACCTGCAAGCTCATAGGCTGAGTTAGAGCCGCGTGTAGCCACACAGTGAGTGAACGGGAGTAGAGTAGGGGCTGAGGACTCAGCCTTATAGGACACCAGTATTGATATAATCGTACCAGAGGTGTTACTGCCTACACTCACTGACTGTGGTCTGCTGGTTAGGAAAGTTAAGGATCCAATGGTGAAAGGAGGTGCCTGGTCTAGGTGTTTGATGATGAGTTCACTTGGAAATATAAAATTGAAGGTGGAGCTGTCAATACCTAACTTTAGTGCCTTTAGTGCTGGGCCCGTTTCACAATCCACTGTGATTGTGAAACGGGCCCAGCAGAGATTGCACCTTCTGAGGAAGCTTAAACAAGCATCACTCCCCACTAACATCTTAATTACATTCTACAGAGGTGTGGTTGAGAGTGTGCTGACCTTTTGCATCACAACCTGGTACTCCAGCTGCAGTGCTGTCGACAAAAAAGCCTTGCAGAGGGTGGTTAGGGGAGCAGAGAAGGTTATTGGGGTCTCCCTACCTTTTGTCCAAGACCTCTTTCAGAGTCCATGCCTCCAGAAGACACGGTACGTCATTAAAGATCCCTCACACCCTCTCCATGAACTGTTTGTTCTTCTACCATCAGGCAAACGTTACAGGAGCATCAAAACTAAAACCACAAGGCTACTGAACAGCTTCCTCCCACAGGCAGTCAGACTGCTAAATAGCTGCTCTACCTTGGACACTTTTAACTTGCACTGGACACTTATAACTTGATTTTAACTGACATGTGGCTGTTGTGTTTTACTATTTATTGTTATGTTTATTATTTAGTGTTGCGTTTGTTATGTTATGATTGCGCTGCTCCTGAGAAACGCTGTCTCATTCTGCCCTGCAGAGCTGATGTACAGTTAAAATGACAATGAAGTTTTTTGAATCTTGAATCTTGAATCTTTACTGTCCAGATGCTCCAGAGATGAGGGCAGAGGCAGACAGATGGTATCCACTGTAGACCTGTTTCAATGGTAGGTGAACTGCAGTGGCAGGAGGTTGACTGGGAGGCTGGAGTTGTTCTGTGCCATGATAATGATTGAATCTGCAATATCCTACAGGACCTAAACATCTGGCTGCCTTCCAAGCAACATTAGATTCTTTCCTTTATTGTCTGTGAAGTGATCTAATCTGCAGGTAATTGTAATCCCAGGTAAGCAAATACATAGTTGCAAGTAACCTGTCTTAGTGAAAGGTAGATATGGCATTGACATGCAGTCTTCTCTTGGACCAAAAGACTCCATGAAATTTATTGCGGCTGTGCCTTACATGCACTTGTCACTCCTTTACATTCCACTTGTAAGTAATTCCTCCACGGCCACTGGGCAGTGCTGAGAAAGCTGATTTCAGCTTTCAAAATTTTGCAAACAGCAAAATGTTTGGAGGTTGGGCCTTTTTATGTTGGGTGAGAGATGACTTCAGGGTTGCCTGAGCATGAGCTGGAAAATATTAAATCAGGCAAATTAGACCATACAACATAGAACATAGACGAGTGCAGCATAGGAACAGGCCATTCATCCACAATGGTGTGCCGAACGAGCTAAAAGGCAAATCAAAACCACCCAAACACTAATCCCCCTACCTACACCAGCTCCATATCCTTCAATCTTCCTCACATCCAATTGCCTATCTAAATGTCTCTGAAAAGCCTCTAATGTATTTGCCTCACCACCATACCAGGCAGTGCATTCCCAGCATCCATGTCTCTGAGTGAAAAACCTTAACCCTTCACATACCCCTTGACCTAACCTCTCTCACCTTCAATGCATGCCCTCTGGTATTAGACACTTTAACCCTGGGAAACAGATACTCTCTGTCCACTCTATCTATGCCTCTGATAATCTTATAAACCTCTATCAGATCTCCCCTCAGCTTCCGGCACTTCAGAGAAAACAACCCAAGTGTCTCCAGCCTCTCATGGTAGCACATGCCCTCTAAACCAGGCAGCATGCTGGTAAATCTCTTCTGCACACTCTCCAAAACCTTAATATCCTTCCTATGGGATGACCAGAATTGTATGTAATACCCAGCGTTTTATAAAGTTGCAACATAACCCCCGACTTTTGGACTTAATGCCTCAACTAACAAAAGCAGCATTTCATAAGCCTTCTTAACCACCTAATCGACCTGGGTAGTCACTTTCAAGGGGCTATGGGCTTGGATCTCAAGATCTCTCTGCTCAGCAACACTGTTAAGAGTCTTGCCCCTCCTTGCATCTGCCCAACTGAAGTGCGACACTTCACACTTATTTGGGTTTATCTCCATCTGCCATTTCTCAGCCCGTATCTGCAACTGACCTGTATCGTGCTGTATTCTTTGCCAATCTTCCACACAATCCACAACTCCACCAATCTTGGTATCATCCACAAACTTACTATCCCACCCATCTACATTTTCTTCCAGGTCATTTATACACATCACAAACAGCAGAGGTCCCAGCATAGATCCCAGTGGAACTCCACTGGTTAGAGACCTCCAGCTCGAATAAGTGCCTTCAACCACCACCCGCCACCCTCTGTCTTCCGAGCACAAGCCAGTTCTGAATCCAAACAGCTCGTTAGCTGTGGACCCCATGCACCTTAATCTTCTGGATTAGCCTCCCATGAGAGACTATTGTTAAACACCTTACTAAACTGCATGTAGGCAACATCTACTGCCCTACCCTCATCAATCTCTCTTGTCACCTTGTCAAAATACTCAACCAAGTTGGTAAGGCACGACCTGCCCCACACAAAGCCATGCTGGCTCTCCCTAATTAGGCCATGGGTTTTCAAATGCTCATATATCCTATCCTTAAGACTTTTCTCCAGCAAATTCCCAACAACTGACCAGAGACTCTCTGGTTTATAGTTCCCTGGACTTTCCCTCATTCCCTTTTTAAATAGAGGTACAACATTAGCCACTGGCCAGTCCTCCAGGACTTCACCTGTGGCTGGAGAGGACACAAAGATACTGGTCAAGGGCCGAGCGATCTCGTCTCTTTCCTCCTTCAATAACCTGGGGCCCTGGGGACTTATCCACCTTAATACTCCTTAGGAGGCCCAACACTTCCTCCTCCCTGACCTCTAAATGCCCTAACGTATTTGAACACTCAGCACTGATCTCCTGATCTTCCAAATCCTTTTCCTTCGTAAATACTGAAGCAAAATACTTATTTAGTACCTCACTCACATTCTCTGCATCCAAGGTAATGTTCCCCCCCCCCCCACTTTATCCTTCAGTGGTCCCACCCTCTCGCTAGCTGTCCTTTAGCTCTTGGTGTATGTATACAATACCTTGGGCTTCACCTTAATCCTACTTGCCAAGGACTTTTCATGGCCCCACCAGGCTTTCCTAATTCCCTTCTTTAGTTCTTTTATATTCATCACGTTTCGTTTGATCCTGACTTCTGAAGCTTTACATACTTTTCCTTTTCCTTCTTGACTAAAGGCATCATCTCTCTGGACATCCAAAGTTCTCTTAGTTTGCTATCCCTCTACTTCCTTCAAACAGGAAGACACCTTTCCTGTGCTCTTTGCAATTTATCTTTATGTGGGCTTACTAGAAGAAAGTGTTCCCAATTAATGCTACTTAGTTCCTGCCTAATGCCCTGGTAATTTGCCCTTCTCCAAGAGAAAACTCTCCCACAATGACTATCCCTATTTGTATCTATAGATATCCTGAAAGTTAAGACCATAGGACATAGGAGCAGATTTAGGTCATTTGGCCCATTGAGCCTGCTCCACCATTCCATCATGGCTGATCTATCATTCTTCTCAACCCCATTCTCCTGCCTTCTACCTGTAACCTTTGATGTGCTGACTAATCAAAAACCCATCCATCTCCACTTTAAATATACCCAATGTCTTGGCCTCCACTGCTGCCTGTGGCAATGAATTCCACAGATTCACCATGATCTGGTTAAAAGAATTCTTCCTCATCTCTATTTTAAAGGGATGTCCCCTTATTCTGAGTCTGTGCGCTCTGGTCCTAGACTTCCCCACTATAGGAAGCATTTTCTCCAAATTCGCTCTATCTAGGCCTTTCACTATTTAATAGATTTTAATGAGATCCCCTCCCCTTATTCTCCACAACACCTGGTAGTGGCGAGAAAGGTGATTTCAGCTTTTAGAAGTTTTCTGAACAGAAAAATGTTTGGAAGGTTGGGCCTGTTTATGATGGGTAGGGAATGACTTCAGGTTTGCCTGTTCATGATCTGGAAAATATTAAATCAGGCAAATTGTTCAATTTTCAGCAGAGTGTAGATCCTAGATTGGGTTAATTTTATGAATGTAAGAGGTTTTAGGCTGGTAAAGGGATGGTGGGTCAAGACAAAGGGAAATGGGATGGTGAAACACATCTGGAAGAATTGAAAATGGTGCAATTGTTAACCATTGTACACAACCCACGAGCAGAGTTAGGGACATAGAACATAGAACAGGATCAGGCCCTTCAGCCCACAATGTTGTGCCAAACCAATTAAAATCAAATGGCTAACTAAACTAATCTCTCCTGCATACACAATGTCCAAATGCCTCCCTTGGGACGCTATGACGTGAAGTTGTTAAACTCGGTGTTGAGTTCGGAAAGTTGTAGAATTACCTGACTGAAAGATGAGCTGCTATTCCTTTGATTTCCATCGTGTATTCCATTGGTATTTTCAAAGTTCAATGTAAGTTTATTATCAAAGTATGCATATGACACCATATACTACCCCAAGATTCATTTTCTTGTGGGCATTCACAGTAATTCCAAAGAAACAATAGAATCAATGAAAAACTACACACAAAGACAGACAAACAACCAATGTTCAAAAGATGACAAATTGGGCAAATACAAAAGAAAAACAAAATAATAAGAAGAACAAATAAGTAATAAATAATATTGAGAACATGAGCTGTAGAGTTGTGTTGTGGAATCAATTCAGTGTTGGGTGTTGAAAAACATGGAGAAGACCATAGCTAGAGGCAGTCAAAATAACATTGTCACAACTAAACTCTGATAGGGAGCTCAGAAGAAATTTCTTTATCTAGAGAAGTGAGAATGTGTAGCTCACAGAAGGAGATTGTTGAAACAAATAGCATTGCTGCACTTAAGCACATGAGGGAGAAGGGTTGAGATGATAGATTTAGTTGATGAAAGAAGAGGCTTGAGTTGGCAGAAAGGTTAGCACGAACTGGTTGGGGCAAGCAGCTTGATTCTGTGTTGCAAATTTAATGTATTCCAATCGATCTGGAGAGAAGGTTCTACACATATACCACGAAGAGCATTCTGAGTGGTTGCATCACCGTCTGGCACGGAGGGGCCACTGCACAGAACGGGAAAAAGCTGCAGAAAGTTGTAAACACATCTGGCTCCGTCATGGGCGCGATCCTCCCCAGCACTGAGGGCACCTTCAAACAGCAATGCCTCAAAAAGGTGGCATCTATCAGGGATGACCCTCATCATCCAGAACACGCTCTCTTCCCATTGCTACTATCAAAAAGGAGGTACAGGAGCCTGAAGACACACACTCAACATTTTAGGATCATCTTTTTCCCCACCACCATCAGATTTCTGAATGGACAATAAACCCATGAACACTACTTCACTATTTTATTCGATTTGAAGAAGGAAGTCTGAGAGTCGGAGCGGGAGTGCGGAGGAAGACATTTTTGAATTTTTCGTTTTTTTTTCCATCGGCATTCAGAGAGGTGGGACTGCGCAGGCGTGTGACGTCGGGCAGTGAAGCGTGGAAGATTTAAAAGGAACAGAGCCTCATACAGCGGGCAGCGGAGTTTGCGGGCAGCGGAGTGAGCCCGGAGCAGAGTGAAGGCTTAAGGGCTTCGGCTCAATGGGCTTAGGCGGAAACGGGCGAGGCGAGGAAGGTTTGGTATTCATTTTTTGTTTTTATTTGAGGAAAGGGGCAGTATGAGTGTGAGGGCAGTTTGTTGTTCTCGGTGCCGGATGTGGGAGGCCCTGGAGTTTCCAAGCCTTCCGGACGTCCACATCTGCGCCAGGTGCGCCGAGATGCAGCTCCTAAGGGACCGCGTTAGGGAACTGGAGCTGCAGCTCGATGACCTTCATCTGGTCAGGGAGAGTGAGGAGTTGATAGAGAGGAGTTATAGGCAGGTGGTCACACCGGGGCCACGGGAGGCAGACCAGTGGGTCACGGTTAGGAGGGGGAAGGGGAAGAGTCAGGTAATAGGGAGTACCCCGGTGCTGTGCCCCTTAACAATAGGTACTCCTGTTTCAGTACTGTTGGGGGGACAGCTTACCCGGGGGAAGCGACAGTGGCCGTGCCTCCGGCACAGAATCTGGCCCTGTAGCTCAGAAGGGTAGGGAAAGGAAGAGGAGGGTAGTTGTGATAGGAGACTCGATAGTAAGGGGGTCGGATAGGCGATTCTGTGGACGCAGTCCAGAGATCCGGATGGTAGTTTGCCTCCCTGGTGCCAGGGTCGGGATATTTCTGATCGTGTCCAAGATATCCTGAAGTGGGAGGGTGAGGAGCCAGAGGTCGTGGTACATATAAGTACCAATGACATAGGTAAGAAAAGGGAAGAGGTCCTGAAAGGAGAATATAAGGAGCTAGGAAGAGAGTTGAGAAAAAGGACCACAAAGGTAGTAATCTCGGGATTACTGCCTGTGCCACGCGACAGTGAGAGTAGGAATGCAATGAGGTGGTGGATAAATGCGTGGCTGAAGGATTGGAGCAGGGGGCAGGGATTCAAGTTTTTGGATCATTGGGACCTCTTTTGGCGCAGGCGTGACCTGTACAAAAAGGATGGGTTACACTTGAATCCTAGGGGGACCAATACCCTGGCAGGGAGATTAGCGAGGGCTACTGAGGTGACTTTAAAATAGGATGGTTGGGGGGGGGGGTGGGAATCAAATTAAAGAGGCTAGGCGAGAGGAGGTTACTTCACAACAGGGGGATGGGAACCAGTGCAGAGAGACAGAGGGGTGTAAAATGAGGGTAGAAGCAAAAAGTATTAAGGTGAAAAGTAAAAGTGGCAGGCTGACAAATCCAGGGCAAAAATCAAAAAGGGCCACTTTTCAACATAATTGTATAAGGGCTAAGAGAGTTGTAAAAGAGCGCCTGAAGGCTTTGTGTGTCAATGCAAGGAGCATTCGTAATAAGGTGGATGAATTAAAAGTGCAGATTGTTATTAATGATTATGATATAGTTGATGGGAGCTCAACATTCAGGGATATTCAATATTCAGGAGGGATAGACATGAAAGAAAAGGAGATGGGGTGGCGTTGCTGGTTAGAGAGGAGATTAACGCAATAGAAAGGAAGGACATAAGCCCGGAAGATGTGGAATCCATATGGGTAGAGCTGCATAACACTAAGGGGCAGAAAACACTGGTGGGAGTTCTGTACAGGCCATCTAACAGTAGTAGTGAGGTTGGGGATGGTATTAAACAGGAAATTAGAAATGTGTGCAATAAAGGAACAGCAGTTATAATGGGTGACTCCAATCTACATGTAGATTGGGTGAACCAAATTGGAAAGGGTGCTGAGGATTTCTTAGAATGTATGCGGGATGGTTTTTTGGACCAACATGTCGAGGAACCAACTAGAGAGCAGGCCATTCTAGACTGGGTATTGAGCAATGAGGAAGGGTTAATTAGCAATCTTGTCATGAGAGGCCCCTTGGGTAAGAGTGACCATAATATGGTGGAATTCTTCATTAAGATGGAGAGTGACATAGTTAATTCAGAAACAAAGGTTCTGAACTTAAAGAAGGGTAACTTTGAAGGTATGAGACGTGAATTAGCTAAGATAGACTGGCAAATGACACTTAAAGGGTTGACGGTGGATACGCAATGGCAAGCATTTAAAGATCGCATGGATGAACTACAACAATTGTTCATCCCAGTTTGGCAAAAGAATACATCAAGGAAGGTAGTGCACCCGTGGCTGACAAGGGAAATTAGGGATAGTATCAATTCCAAAGAAGAAGCATACAAATTAGCCAGAAAAAGTGGCTCACCTGAGGACTGGGAGAAATTCAGAGATCAGCAGAGGAGGACAAAGGGCTTAATTAGGAAGGGGATAAAGGATTATGAGAGAAAACTGGCAGGGAAGATAAAAACTGACTGTAAAAGCTTTTATAGATATGTGAAAAGAAAAAGATTGGTTAAGACAAATGTAGGTCCCCTACAGACAGAAACAGGTGAATTGATTATGGGGAACAAGGACATAGCAGACGAATTGAATAACTACCTTGGTTCTATCTTCACTAAGGAGGACATAATTAATCTTCCAGAAATAGTAGGGGACCGAGGGTCTGGTGAGATGGAGGAACTGAGGGAAATACATGTTAGTAGGGAAGTGGTGTTAGGTAAATTGAAGAGATTAAAGGCAGATAAATCCCCAGGGCCAGATGGTCTGCATCCCAGAGTGCTTAAGGAAGTAGCCCAAGAAATAGTGGATGCATTAGTGATAATTTTTCAAAACTCTTTAGATTCTGGACTAGTTTCTGAGGATTGGAGGATGGCTAATGTAACCCCACTTTTTGAAAAAGGAGGGAACCGGGGAATTATAGACCGGTTAGCCTAACATCGGTGGTGGGGAAACTGCTAGAGTCAGTTATCAAAGATGTGATAACAGCACATTTGGAAAGCAGTGAAATCATCAGACAAAGTCAGCATGGATTTGTGAAAGGAAAATCATGTCTGACGAATTTCATAGAATTTTTTGAGGATGTAACTAGTAGAGTGGATAGGGGAGAACCAGTGGATGTGGTATATTTGGATTTTCAAAAGGCTTTTGACAAGGTCCCACACAGGAGATTAGTGTGCAAACTTAAAGCACACGGTATTGGGGGTAAGGTATTGATGTGGATAGAGAATTCGTTGGCAGACAGGAAGCAAAGAGTGGGAATAAACGGGACCTTTTCAGAATGGCAGGCAGTGACTAGTGGGGCACCGCAAGGCTCAGTGCTGGGACCCCAGTTGTTTACAATATATATTAATGACTTGGATGAGGGAATTAAATACAGCATCTCCAAGTTTGCGGATGACATGAAGCTGGGCGGCAGTGTTAGTTGTGAGGAGGATGCTAAGAGGATGCAGGGTGACTTGGATAGGTTAGGTGAGTGGGCAAATTCATGGCAGATGCAATTTAATGTGGATAAATGTGAAGTTATCCACTTTGGTGGCAAAAACAGGAAAACAGATTATTATCTGAATGGTGGCTGATTAGGAAAAGGGGAGGTGCAACGAGACCTGGGTGTCATTATACACCAGTCATTGAAAGTGGGCATGCAGGTACAGCAGGCGGTGAAAAAGGCGAATGGTATGCTGGCATTTATAGCAAGAGGAGTTGAGTACAGGAGCAGGGAGGTACTACTGCAGTTGTACAAGGCCTTGGTGAGACCACACCTGGAGTATTGTGTGCAGTTTTGGTCCCCTAATCTAAGGAAAGACATCCTTGCCATAGAGAGAGTACAAAGAAGGTTCACCAGATTGATTCCTGGGATGGCAGGACTTTCATCTGATGAAAGACTGGATGAACTAGGCTTATACTCATTGGAATTTAGAAGATTGAGTGGGGATCTGATTGAAACATATAAAATCCTAAAGGGATTGGACAGGCTAGATGCAGGAAGATTGTTCCCGATGTTGGGGAAGTCCAGAACGAGGGGTCACAGTTTGAGGATAAAGGGGAAGCCTTTTAGGACCGAGATTAGGAAAAACTTCTTCACATAGAGAGTGGTGAATCTGTGGAATTCTCTGCCACAGGAAACAGTTGAGGCCAGTTCATTGGCTATATTTAAGAGGGAGTTAGATATGGCCCTTGTGGCTAAAGGGATCAGTGGGTATGGAGGGAAGGCTGGTGCAGGGTTCTGAGTTGGATGATCAGCCATGATCATACTGAATGGCGGTGCAGGCTCGAAGGGCCAAATGGCCTACTCCTGCACCTATTTTCTACGTTTTTCTATGTTTCTCTTTTTGCACTAGTTACTTAATTTACTTTTTAAAAATATACTGTATATTTCTTATCGTAATTTATAATATTTTTATATATAGCATGGTACTACTGCCTTCATGACATATGTCAGTGTTAATAAACCTGATTCTGATTCTGATAAAGGGCAGGAAGATGGATCTCATTAATCAGAAAGAGAAGACTTCATGGGATACAAACATTTTCCAGTGACTGCTTGTTTTTGCTGAAGGTTAGCTGTAATTGTGGCCACGCTTCCTGGAGGCTGCTCGCTGAGTTCGAATGGGTCACGAGTGAATGTAAGATCAGAACAAAGTGAAAGGGCAACAAGAGACGTCACACTGGGAAACGAATCTCAGGAACACACAGCTGCATTAGGTACATTATCAGCAATTCATTCCCAATCAGCGTTAATTGCTGGAAGCCTTTTAAGCATCTGTTGGTTTGATAAACTCAAGCAAATCAGATGTTGCTTGTATTCAAATGATTTCCAGTGGTAATTATTACTGCAGGAGCTAACAAGAAACCTCTTCAAACAAGAAAGAGCAATTAGCCATGAAAGCAATACACCACTGGGAGCATTGGTTTATTGGTCCAGTTTATGTGCTTGTTGTTCACTTGTGATTTTAAGAGATTCATGATGTTCTTATTGACTTTGAAATCCAATTATTCACAGAAATAACCCAGCAAGCCTTGAGGACCACTATGTTCAGAGAGCAGTCCCTGGCGGTTAGGAAGGAGTGTCTGTAGATACTGTTGTTAAGGTCCATGCTGGACAAGCAGTATAGGTAGGAACAGGAAACCACAAGCAGAACCAGATGCTGGAGGAAATGAGCAGGTCAGACCGATGAGGGGTCTCAGGGTGAAATGTCTACTGTTTATTCCTGTTCACAGATGCTGCCTGACCTGTTGGATCTTTAGTGTTCATGATTTTCTGCTCCTACCTATACTGCTTATTCCAACATGGACCCTTGCAATTGAATCTAGTGTCACTTAGTCCAACTTCCTTTCCAGCTGTCAGCAGCTGCGTTATCCTTAAGGCTTGCCGGCCGTTTTCACACACTCAATGCTTTAGGAACAGCTTCTTCCCACGTGCCATCAGATCCCTGAATAGACAAAGAACCAACACATGAACACTACCTCACTATTCTTTTTGCAGTACTTATTCAATATGTCTAATATATACCATGTATATGTACATATTTCTTACTGTAATTTATAGTCTTTATGTATTACTCTGTACTGCTGCTGCAAAATAACAAACGTCACAACATACGTCAGTGATATTAAACCTGATTCTGAGATCCCCCAGCATTTTGTGTGCGTTACTTGGGGAAGAAACAGGCACAATGCCTTCCTGACTGAGTATTCAAATCAAATTCAAGTTTAATTATCATTTAACCATACGTGAACACAGCCGAATGTAAAACATACACCTGGGGCCGAGGTGTAAAACATACACAGCACTTTCACAATAGTGAGCAGCCACACAGTCATGCAAAAAAAATCTTTGGTGACACTTGGGGGGGGGGGTGGGGGTTGTGGTCAGCAGCCCATCCCAGCATTCCTAATGATCAGCGCTATTTATTGTTCTTGCGTGAAAATGCTTTTGTGGATTATGGTGGGATGTTCAAATTTATTTATTGTCACATTTTAGCTTGGTTATAAAGTTATTTGCTTGTGTGTTTGTGGGTCACCCTGAGTGTAACCAGGGCGTGTGATAATCACATCCCCCATTTGTATGAGACCGAGCTGTTCTCTCCCTGGGTCATGGTGTTTTTGTGTTTGTCACAATAAAAATGGTTGTTGAGTTAAATGAGCTTCCTTGTCTGTCATTATGGACCAAATGCTTGCCACAGTATACGGTATATAACCCAAGTCCCTGAGTGACATCAGGCATTAGGAGTATTTTGTGCGTGTTATTGTGGGTTTGATCAGGCACCATGTCCTTCTGGGGGAGTTAAAATGTAAACTAAAGTGCTGGATTTTGAGGAAAATAATCCTGAGATTGTTGCTTTGGTCATGTGCAAATTGTCAGAGAAACAGAGAGAGATTAGAATAATTAACACGTGGTGAAAGGAGCAGAGAAAGTTGTACCAGTTCTCTGGTGATGTGATAGGCCCCACTCTTTTGGGAAGAAATGGGAAAGGCTTTAAACTACTGAGAACTTGGTGGGAAAAGGGTGAGAGGAGATCTGCAGGAAATACCAGCATTTTAGATGTAAGGGACATCGTGGGCAAAGGAAAAAATAGAATTATGGAACAGGATTCTAGATGAAAGATATGTAGCCGGAAAATCCTTTTAACCTGTGTATGCAATAATACATTCATCTCCTGTAATAAGACAGAACAGCTGGTGTCTGTTGTATCCGACAACCTGTGCAGGGAGATGGAAAGGCGTTCCACTCTCTCAGCCTCACAAGTCCAGGTCACGTGCTCCATAGTTGTCACAACTGGGGTCTTCCTTGGTCACGGTGGATACCATGATGTCTTCTGTGCCTCGTCCAGCTGTCACTCCCCACAGAGCGTTGCAGAACCATCTTCCCAGCCGTTGGATCTCATCCGCCCAGCCTGCCCACTGAAGCGGGGTACTACGGTGTGGCCGCTGTCCCAGGCAAGCAGCCTCTTGGAGCCACAGGTGAGAGCCGAGTGTCCGGTGGGGACCAAAGGTGAGTGAGCTGCCCCAGAATGGACATGACAAACCCCTTCACCAGTGCTGGCTGGCCCTCCATGGATACATGAAAACATCCCTCCCTGCTCATGTAGTATATGAGGAGAAGCCAAATGTAGGATAGAGAATACTGGCTTCATAAAAACCAGGACTGGGAATTAAGCAAAGCAGAGTTCCCTCTCTGTAAATGATAGTGCGAAAAGAAGGAGATGAGATATCAGCACTGAGAGGGAACAAAATAAATTCAAAATAAATTTATTATCAAAGTACATATATGTCACCGTATACAACCCTGAGATTCATTTTCTTATGGACAATCACAGTAGGTGCAAAGAAACATAATGGAATTGGAGAAAAACTGCACACAGACGGGCAAATAACCAATGTGCAAAAGAAAACAACATGATGAAATAAAAAGAAGATATCGAATGAGTTTAGTGCCCTTGAAAGTGGCTCCACAGGTGGTAGAATCAGTTCAGTTAAGGAAAATAAGTTCAGTCAGTAAGGACGAGTTAGAATAAAAATAGTGATGGAGTCCAAGATACTACATGACCCATCTCTGCAGCTGGGGGAGACAGATCAAGGAAGTAAGTAAAATCATATCAGAATAATCATATTGGATTTGAGCAGCCTGATATAAATTGGACTGGAGCGGTAGGTATGAGAGGAGAGCTGAGATCCTGCATTGTGCATTGGCCTCTTCTCGAGACTAACAAGTTAATAGACCAGCAAGGCAGGATTTTCTCACTATAGGGAATGGATCAGAACAGCTAAGGGAACATCTAGCCATTTATTATCATATATACAATATTTTAAGATGAATCTTGATGCACATAGTTGAAGCAAAGTCCATTATTAATAGATTGGAGAACAGCTGAATTGGACTGTCTGAGGATCAAACTTGGGAAGATAAAATGGATAACAATATTGGCCAAAGGGAAACATTTTAAATGATTTAATTTGAAAACATTTGAATGTAAGATATTGTCGTGCAGTTTATTCAATTATTGCAGGCCAGTGGGATTATTCTAAAGGGGCATGATGGCTGCAACAGAAGCGGGGAGTGGGGTGCTGAAGGGCTTGTTTCTATGCTATGCAACTTCAGAGTGCAATAGAAATATATCCCATTTAAACGGCTTATGATCAGAATCAGGTTTAGTATCACTGGCATATGTGATATTTGTTGTTTTGTGAAGTAGTACTTTTCAATATATCGTAGTACTAATAATAAAAAACTATAAAATACAATAAGTGTATAGCACATATTAAATTAAATTTAAAGGCATCTATTAGTCTTGCGAGACCATGGATCTGCACCTGGAAAGTTTTCACTCTCCAGGGTGCAGGCCTGGGCAAGGTTATATGGAAGACCCTCAGTTGCCCATGCTGCAAGTCTCCCCTCTCCACAACACCGATGTTGTCCAAGGGAAGGGCATTAGGACCCATACAGCTTGGTACCAGTGTCGTCACAGAGCAATGTGTGTTTAAGTGCCTTGCTCAAGGACACAACACGCTGCCTCGCTGGGGCTCGAACTCACGACCTTCAGGTCACTAGTCCAATGCCTTAACCCAGGGGTCCCCAACCTTTTTTGCACTGCGGACCGGTTTATTATTGACAATATTCTTGCGGACCGGCCGACCCAGGGGTAGGGTTGCCAATGGATAAGAGTAGCAGTCACATACGTTGTGTTTTCCCCGAGGAAGACTACAATGACCATGAAGCCTTTCGCAGGCACCAGTGTGCATGTGTGTATGTGCCGATTTTTTTCTACAAATCATTTTTGGAGATTCTGTTGGGGCGGGGGCTGTTAATCACAACCGGAATATAGGTGATAAGTGGCTAATACACTCGCTTTCGTTTCTAAAAGGGTTTATCTAACGAATTTAATATTAAACACACAGCGCATATTTTCCTCGCATGAATATAGTGATAAGTCAATTATCAGGGGAGGACAGGGGAGCGATACTCAAAAGGGGTTCCTTATGTCCAGTCTATTCCGCAATTTAGTTTTCGTTGCATTCATTGTATGGTCATTGTCACACTTTAATGATCCCAGGGGGATATTGGTTTTCGTTACAGTTGTACCATAAATAATAAATAGTCATAGAACCATAAATAGTTAAATAGTAATATGTAAATTATGCCAGTAAATTATGAAATGTTCAGGAACAGCCTTATCGGCTCAGGGTGTCTGACCCTCCAAGGGAGGAGTTGTAAAGTTTGATGGCCACAGGCAGGAATGACTTCCTATGACGCTCTGTGCTGCATCTTGGAGGAATGAGTCTCTGGCTGAATGTACTCCTGTGCTCAACCAGTACATTATGTAGTGGATGGGAGACATTGTCCAAGATGGCATGCAACTTAGACAGCATCCTCTTTTCAGACACCACCGTGAGAGAGTCTAGTTCTATCCCCACAACATCACTGGCCTTATGAATAAGTTTGTTGATTCTGTTGGTGTCTGCTACCCTCAGCCTGCTGCCCCAGCACACAACAGCAAACATGATAGCACTGGCCACCACAGACTCGTAGAACATCCTCAGCATCGTCTGGTAGATGTTAAAGGACCTCAGTCTCCTCAGGAAGTAGAGACGGCTCTGACCCTTCTTGTAGACAGCCTCAGTGTTCTTTGACCAGTCCAGTTTATTGTCAATTCGTATCCCCAGGTATTTGTAATCCTCCACCATGTCCACACTGACCCAATGGATGGAAACAGGGGTCACCGGTACCTTAGCTCTCCTCAGGTCTACTACCAGCTCCTTAGTCTTTTTCACATTGAGCTGCAGATAATTCTGCTCGCACCATGTGACAAAGTTTCCTACAGTAGCCCTGTACTCAGTCTCATCTCCCTTGCTGATGCATCCAACTATGGCAGAGTCATCAGAAAACTTCTGAAGATGACAGGACTCTGTGCAGTAGTTGAAGTCCGAGGTGTAAATGGTGAAGAGAAAGGGAGACAAGACAGTCCCCTGTGGAGCCTCAGTGCTGCTGATCACTCTGTCGGACACACAGTGTTGCAAGCACACGTACTGTGGTCTGCCAGTCAGGTAATCAAGAATCCATGACACCAGGAAAGCATCCACCTGCATCGCTGTCAGCTTGCAGAGATATGTTGGAAATGGAAGCAACGTTTTCAATGCTTTCGTGGCTATCTCAGGATATTTAGCCTTGACTTTGATCCAGAATGCTGGCAGAGATGTTATGCCAAACGTACTTTTCAGACTGCCGTCATTTGCAAGCTCGAGGAGTTGATCTGCTTCCCGCGCTGACATGGATGACGCGCGGGTAATGACCTCGCGTGTGTTCAAGCTCAACAGTGGGCGACAGGGAATGAGGAAAGGTGCAGCTGACTCATATTGTTTCCTCGTGGCCCGGTACCACATGCTTTATGGCCCGGTACCAGTTCGTGGCCCGGTGGTTGGGGACCGCTGCATTAACCACTTGGCCACGTGCCCACATTAAATTAAATAAGTAGAGCAAAAAAAGCACACACAGTGAGGTAGTGTTCATGGGTTTGTTATCCATTCAGAAATCTGACGGTGGAGGTGAAGAGCTGTTCCTGAAATGCTGAGTAGGTGTCTTCAGGCTCCTGTACTTCCTCCTTGATGGTAGCAATGTCCTGGGTGATGGGGGTCCTGAATGATGAACGCTGCCTTTTGAAGGCATCCCCCATGCTGTAGAGGCTAGGCCCAAAATGGAGCTGACTGAGTTTACAACTTTCTGCAGCTTTTTATGACCCTGAGGTATCATAGCTGCATAAAGACCCAAAAATCAACTTAGGGTCAGGAAATGAGGCAGGTGAGTGCATGATATTAGAGATTGCAAACGTAAGAACTGACATTCAATTAACCAGGAACATAAAACAAAGCAGTAAACTATCAGGGATGGGAAGTTTTAAAAGGGAATAAGGCCATTAAGGAATGGGAAGATAGTGAAAGAGAAATGACAAAAATATTTAGTTATTACTTTGTTCCAGTGTTTATCAGGGAGAAAGCAGGTGAATAGGACATAGGTAACGAGCACAGAAGTAAGAGTGTTTAAAGAGATATCAAGGATATATTAAATTAAACCTACAATGGATGAAAGGCCATGCTCGGATGGATTGCAACAACACATTTTAAAAGGATCTTGAAGAGATAGCACGGCGGTGATACATATGTTTAATAATTCATTAGAACAATGTGTGGCATGTCTGTGGACTGGAAGATAGCCAGTGTAATATCTGTACTTAAGAAGGTGAAATAGAACACGTGCAAGGAATTATAGATCAATTAATTTGCAGTGGTGCCAGAATAATAAAATCTCTGCCAAATGAAGGAACACACTTCTTCCCTTGAACCATGGTCGATTGCAGTCTGCAATTTCCATTTTAAGGATGTATTTTTGAGCTGACTAAACAACCTGGTGCTTTTGCTTTCTCCTGGGGCATTCAGCGGGGACGAGAGGGGAAGCCATCGATCCCTAATGTCAGAACGCGAACCTGTGATCGCCTCCATTACCCTGCGCTGATTAAGGCGTGGAACAAGATTAAAGTCAAGGAGAATGATAGCAGAAAATGAGAGGTGTTCAGCAGAACACGTACCTGTGGAACAGGTGGAGAACTGGCTTTGTGGTTGCGGCCTGCAGCTATTGACATAGTGGCTGTGGCCTGCAGTTATTGGCTTCTGCACTGACTTCACTCGCCTCAGAATTATGAAAGTACCTCTTTCCTGGTTCCTTGCACTGTTATTAATTTCCTTAAAATTGTACTTTTTTCAGCCAGCAGAGGAACTGATTAGAAACATAGAAACATCGAAAACCTACAGAACAATACAGGCCCTTCAGTCCTCAAAGCTGTGCTGAACACGTTCTTACCTTACAACTACCTAGGCTTACCCACAGCCCTCTATGTTCCTAAGCTCCATGTATCCATCCAGGAGTCTCTTAAAAGACTCTATCGTTTCTGCCTCCACCACCGTCGCCAGCAGCCCATTCCACGCACTCACCACTCTCTGCGTAAAAAACTTACCCCGGTTTCCTCTGTACCTACTGCCAAGCACCTCAAAACTATGCCTTCTCGTGTTAACCATTTCAGACTTGGGAAAAAGCCTCTGACTATCCACACGATCAATGCCTCTCATTATCTTGTACACCTCTATCAGGTCACCTCTCATCCTCCATTGCCCCAAGGAGAAAAGGCCGAGTTCACTCAACCTCTTCTCATAGGCACGCTCCCCAATCCAGGCAACATTTGTGGGAATAAGTGTATTGTTCTCAGATTATTAGGCTGTGATGAGGGAGATACCACAAAGGTCAGTGCTTGGGCTCCAGCTTTTCATAGCCCACATCAATGAGGTGGCTGAGAACACTAGCCGTCTGCTGTCAGCGTTCCCCTGGTGAACATGAAGGAGGTAGAGAGAGCCTGCAGTGAGATGCGAACAGGCTGAATGGATGATGAGAACATGGCGGATGGAATAAAATATGGAAAAGTGTTAAGTTATCCACTTTGGAGTACACGACAGAAAAGTGGAGTGTTTGTTAACTTAGGAGAGATTGTGCCCTGCTGGCATTCAAGCATGTGTGTTTGTGCCCAAGAATCTGAGAGCCAAAGTGCAGCTGCACCAGCTGGTGAAAAGGCCAATTGGTATTTTCAAAGTGCAAAGTAAATTTATTATCCAAGTCCGTGTATGTCACCATTTTTCTTGCAGGCATTCACAGAAGAAGAGAGAAGCAAAATAGAATCAGTGAAAAACTACACACAAAGACTGACAAAAATCAATGCGCAAAACCATGGAAGTACAATAAAAAGATAATAATAAATAAACAGGAGTTGTGGTGTCCTTGAAAGTGAGTCCATGGGTTGTGGAATCAGTCCCGAGTCGAGGTGACTGAAGTTATCCACGCTGGTTCAGCAGCCTGATGGTTGAGGGGTAATAACTGTTCCTGAACCCGGTGGTGTGGGACCCTGGGCTCCTGTACCTCCTTCCCAATGGCAGCAGCAAGAAGAGACCTGGGCTGTGTCCACTACTTTTTTAAGGATTTTCCATTCTTGGTCATTGGTGTTTCTATATCAGGTCAAGATGCGACCTGTCTCCAGCGTACATCCATAACACATTTTACCTGTTGTTATGAGGGAATTTAAATACAAGAGTGAGGAAGTCTCTTGCTTTGTTGAGTACTCACATAAGGCATTGCGTACAGTGTGTTTAGTGTCCGAATTAGCTTTATCGATTCTGAATCACATTTATCTGTGCCTCAGCACCACTGAGAAACAGATCCCCAGGTTTAACAGACACAACATGCTGGAGATTTGCTCTCTGTCTGACCCGTGCCATAGGAGGGTTTGATAGGACAGTGCTGAGGGGACTTTATTTCGAATCTGACCTATGCTCTGCTTGTTTGAGAGTTGCTGATGGGATGGCCAAGCTGGAGTTTCAGTCTGAATCTAAATTTAAATCATGCTGTCGCTGCTCTGGAGTATTTGACAAGTATTTGATGGGTCTGGGTCTGTACTCACTGGAGTTTATAAAATTGAGGGGGATCCCAATGAAACCAATCGAATATTCAAAGGCTGAGGTAGAGTGATGGGTGGCAGGGTGAAGATACATCTCTATGAAAAAGAGGTGTAAGGCGCTCCTTCCCTCCACTAGCCTTCAGGTCACCCTTGGGCAAGGTGTAGCACCTGCTTAGCCCCACGATTAGGGTCATGTGAAGCCACGGGATCAGCTGGTACATATCACAAGTCCTGGTTATGCAACCGCTGACACTATGCTGACAACTTCTGAAGAGTATTGATAATGTCTGGGGTCACCTGTCTTGTAAAGACACTGCCCAGAAGAAGGCAATGACAAACCACTTCTACAGGAATATTTGTCAAGAACAATCATTGTAATGGAAAGACCATGATTGTCCACGTCAATCGACATGGCACATAATGAACTAACAAGATAGAGTGGATATGGAGAGGATGTTTCCTATAGTGGGAGAGTCTAGGACCAGAGGACACAGATAGAGTGGATGTGGACAGGATGTTTCCTATAGTGGGGGAGTCTAGGACCAGAGGGCACAGCTTCAGAATAGAAGGACGTCCCTTTAGAACAGAGATGAGTTGTTGGTGGACGTGTGGAATTCATTGCCACATTCAGTGCCCGTGAGGCGAAGTCATTGGGTATATTTAAAGTGGGGTTGATAGACTCTTTACTGTCAAGATGTCGAAGGTTATGGGGGAAAGGCAGGAGAATGAGGTTGAAAGGGATAACCATCAGCCATGATGGAATGGTGCAGCAGGCTCAATAGCTTAATTCTACTCCAAAGTGTTACACTCTCATGAGACACTGAAAAGGAATCTGCAGTTAACCTGAACGTGTGATCCTACTCTTGGTGCTTGTTGGAAAATGTGTTCATTTCTACAGCTTTAAGGAACATGTTGAATAACAACAAGTAAAAAACACACAGTAGGCATTCCATACAATATGTCAGAAAAATGGTGTCTTTTTGTTTCCAATTTCTGTTGGATTTAGTGGGATTTTCCACAACTGTGATCTGTGTAAGGTTATGTGTCCTTCTGGGATTGGTCTACTGGAATGGGTAACGAACAAACTTCAACAAATCTAAAATTGCTTTGGAATGGCCTCTCCGATCTCCAATTAGTCTTAACAACGTACATTGATTTTTCCATGCTGCCTTGCACTAACTCCTAGAAAATATCGAGCAGCTTATCCAATTCGCAATAAGCCAACTACTCTCTCACAGCTTTTCTCATTTCTTCTTCTACCTCCTATGTCTCAGATTTGTGAGTAAACATATAGTTAGCCAGGCTGTAGAAATCAAAGCCATTGATTCAGCTCAGTGTCTGCTCTTCCAGCTTGCGTACAGTGGAGCATTTAATAATGCAACTCCAAAGCTGATCTTCATTTGCCAGGTATAAAGATGGCTTTTAAATCTGGCTAGATAATTTTCATGCCCAATACAGAGGACGGAGGCTGACAAGTATAATATTGATGCTTGCTGCGGCTCAGTGGCCACTTTATTAGGTACACCTGTACACCTGCTTGTTAATGCAAATATCTAATCAGCCAATCGCGTGGCAGCACCTCAATGCATAAAGGTATGCAGACGTGAACAAGAGCTTCAGGTGTTGTTCACACCAAGCTTTAGAATGGGGAGGAAATGTGATTTAAGTGACTTTGTCCGTGGAATGATTGTTGGTGCTAGACAGGGTGGTTTGAGTATCTCACAAACTGCTGATCTCCTGGGATTTTCAAACACAACAGATCTGAAGTTTACAGAGAATTGTGTGAAAAACAAAAAAAGTCCAGTGAGCGGCATTTCCGAGGGCAAAAGTGGCTTGTTAATGAGAGAGATTAGAGAGAATGGCCAGACTAGTTCAAGCTGAGAGGAAGGTGACAGTAACTCAAATCCACAATTTTGTGCAGAAGGGCGTCTCTGAATGCATAGCACATCAAATCTTGAAATGGATGGGTTACAACAGCGGAAGACCACTCTGTGATCCACACTTGTACCTAATAAAGTGGCCACTGAGTGTAGTTCAGGTCGCTTATGTGAGTTTACTTAGATTTCACTAGGAATACTGCAATTCCAACATTGCGGCACTCCCTCAGGACTCTGCTAAAACCTCTGTCTAAACTTTGTGTTAAAGTCACTGGAATGGGATAATGTGCGAGCATTTGGCGGAGTCCTATTGGATAGTGTGAACTGCTCAGACTACCGTCTGATCTGACAATTTCCAATAGCAGCGCACACAAAATGCTGGAGGAGCTCAGCAGGTCAGGCAGCACCTATAGAGAGCGATAGTTTCAGGCTGTGACCTTTCATCGAGACTGGAAAGAAAGGGGGAAGAAGCCAGAATAAGAAGTTGGGGAGAAGGAATTGAGGACAAGCTAGAAGGTGATAGGTGCATTCATCTCCATAGAAGCTGTCTGACCCACTAGGTTCCTCCAGCATTTTGTATGTGCTGCTCTGGATTTCCAGGATCTGCAGAACCTCTTGTGTTTATGATTTGCTGCTCCACCACGAATTCTCTTTGAGGGATGCCTGCCCTGAAGATGTTTAAACCTTCTCTTCGATTAGAGCTCAGTGAGACCCTCTCTCACTGCTCCTCCTCTGAGATATCTGTTCCCGGCTCTCCTTCATCCATCACCTTCTAGATTGCCCTCCTTCCCCTCTCCTGCCCTCTTATTCTGGCTTCTTCACCCTTCCTTTCCAATCCTGATTAAAGGTCTCGGATCGAAATACTGACTGTTTATTCCCTTCCATAGATGCTGCCTGACCTGCTGAGTTCCTCCAGCATTTTGCATCTGGATTTCCAGGATCTGCAGAACCTCTTGTGTTTCCAGTTTCAGTAGCTTGTTTTTGTATGAGTTCTGTGGTTTCTAAAGGGCAGATTTGCTGATGCTCTTCTCTCTGAAGTATAAGATGATGAAAGGCTGGACAACGTGTATTCTATGATAATAGCAACACTCACAACACGCTGGAGGAACTCAGCAGGTCAGGCAGCATCCGTGGAAAAGATCGGTCGCCGTTTCGGGCCGGAACCCTTCGTCAGTTCTGTGATAGTAGGAAGCTTCACAGAAACATCTTCTAGCCTTCTACAGCAAAGAAAGTTCTGATTTTCATAACTCTTCCTTCCAAATGAGCTTGATGGAGAATGGTTCAGGTCCATTCTCTCTCCATGTCCCAATAAATGGGAAATGATTATCAAAGTCAAAGTAAATTTATTATTAAAGTGCGCATATATCACCATTTACTACCTTAAAATTCATTTTCTTTCAGGCATTTGCATGAAAATAAAGAAATACAACAGAATTTACGAAAAGCTTAAAATACACAAAGGCTGACACGCAACCAATGTGCAAAAGAAGACAAGTTCAATCAATGTGTAAACAATTCATACTGAGAGCATGAGGTGTTGAGTCCATGAAAGTGAGTCTGTAGTTTGTGGAGTCAGTTCAGGGTTGAGGTGAGTGAAGTTATCCATGCTGGTTCAGGAACCTGGTGGTTGTGGGGTAGGAACCGCTCCTGAACCTGATAGTATGGGACCTAGGGCTCATGTACCTCCAAGCTGATGGTAGCAGCGAGAGAGGAAGGTCTCTGATGGTGGAGGTTCTTGACGATGGCTGCTGTTCTCTTGTAGCAGCGCTCAATGTAAATGTACACACTCAATGGCGGGGAAGGGTTTTCCTGTGATGTATCCTCCACTTCCTGTAGACTTATCCATTCCTGGGCATCGGTAGTTTTGATGATTCCCACCTCCTTGCCCAGGGAGTCAAGGCTAACTGTAGTGCCCTTAGTCTAGCTTAGCCGGGACTGGCTTGTCCGTAAATCTTACGATCAAACTCAGCTTTCGGCGGCTGCTGTTGGTTAATTGCATCTCTGGGTAGTGTTTTTTTAGTGAGGCATTTCCAGGGCTTAAATATCTAATTATTTAAGTTTAAAGGACACATCAGACAATTGTAATATAACTGAGTAATTGGTTTTATCTACATGACTTTGCCTAGGGTTTAATTGTTTTTACTCTAAATTCTGGTGGGTGACTATAATTTTGACCAAATAGTAGGAGCGTCTAATCATCAGCTGGGGGACATAGATGCAACTGATATAATTCATTAAGACCATCAGACATAGGAGCAGAATTAGGCCATTTGGTCCACTGAGTCTGCACTGCCATTCAATCATAGCCGATCCTTTTCTCCCCTCCTCAGCCCCACTCCGCGGCCTTCCCCCTGTAACCTTTGATGCTGTATCAAATTAAGAACCTATCAAGCTCTGCCTTAAATACACCCAACCACCTGGCCTCCGCAGCCACCTGTGGTGACAAATTCACCACCCTCTGGCCAAAGAGCTCATGTGTTCTTTCTTAGTTGCACGTTTACTCTAATATATAACGGATAGAGAGGTGTTTCTTGGAAACAGAGATTGTCTGGTAAGATGGTGTGTTCTCAGACACAGCGACCTCTCAGAGTCCAATTAATGCTGTAATTGTCCTTTACGTCTTTTTTTACAATCGCAAGACACTGCTGGACATTAATGCCTCGAGCACGGCAGGCCTACCTCGCTAGCGAGTCGCTGGACTTGTTGCGTATTGCGTTGTTGCCTGCTACGGCCACTCAAGGACGAAAGTGTCCGAGCCAGCACTTTGAGGTGATGTGCAGTCCAACAAACAATGCAAGTAATTGTATTGGATGTTTTTCTTGTAATCGCAAGACAAGGTTGGACATTGGTAATGTGGGATGCTGCTTCAGTTCATTGGTTCACTGGCGGGAGCTGCGAAACCTGGATTGTTGCACAGAACAGGACCTTATGCTATAGCATCGCCTGTTGCAGCTGCCCAGGGGAGGAGATGCAGAGGTGGGTGACTGGAGTCCACGATGGGGTGGGGGGGCTGGCCTCTCCCATTGGTGCTGCCCCCAGTGTTCAGTGGAAGACAAGCTGGGTTGTGTCCATCTGCGGCTGCGTTATAACATGATGAGGAACTGTGGTGTGCTTGTTCTTGCAGAAACATGGCTCCAGGACAACATCCCGTGCACCATCATCATTCCACTTTGGGACTTGGGCCATATATTTCTTTTGTGACTGTATGCTTTTCTGCTATCGTAACTCTATATGCTTTATGTGCTATGTCTCTCTGTGACTTTGGAACGCTGTTTTATTTGGCTGTATTTATGTGTATGGCTGAATGACAATTAAACTTGAACCTGAACTATGAATAGAAGGTAATTTGCTTTATCATCGAGTGATTACGGTGTTAACAGTGTTGATGAGCAGAGGGATTTTGGGATCCAAGTTCATAGCTCACTCTAAATGGCTACACGGTCTGATAGCATGGTTAAGAAGACATATAGGATGTTTGTCTTTATTAGTCCAGGCGTTGAGTTCAAAAATCAGGATGTAATGTTGCAGCTTTATAAAACTCTAGTAAGGCCTCATCTGGAATATTGCATCGAGTTCTGCTGGCCCCACTTTAGGAAGGATATTCAAATTTTAGAGAGGGTTCAGAGGAGGTTTATCAGGATGTTGCCTGAATTAGAGGGCATGTGCTATAATGTGAGGTTGAACAGACCTGGGTTATTTTCTCTGGAGTGGTGGGGGCTGAGGGGGATCTGACGGAGGTTTATAAGATTATGAGAGGCAGAGATAGAGTAGACAGACAGTAGCTTTCTCCCAGGGCTGAAATGTCTGATACCAGAGAGCATGCAGTTCAGGTGAGAGGGGGTCATTTCAAAGGAGATAAGAGGGGTAAGTTTTTACACAGAGTGGTGGGTGTCTGGAATGCACTGCCTGTGGTGGTGGTAGAGGTAGATACACTGGAGACTTTTATTAGATATTTAGGTAGACACATGAATGTGAGGGATATAGACACTTGTGTTGGCAGTAGGGATTAGTTTAGTTGGGTATTTGATTACTAATTCAATTGGTTCAGCACAACATTGTGGGCCGAAGGGCCTGTTCTTGTGTTGTACTGTTCTATGGTCTATTTTCAATGTCTCTCACCCATCGTGCAGAAAGGCTGCTGATCGTTTATATTGATTGTATCCTCTTCCCTTTCAGTTTTTTTTAAAATTTAGAGATACAACACAGTTACAGGCCTTCCCAGCTGAATTACACCCAATCAACCTACTAATCCATAAATAGTTCAAATGGGGAGGAAACCAAAGCACCCAGAGGAGAACTCCTTGCAGACAGTGGCAGAATTGAACCTGGGTCGCTGCATTGTAATAGGATTATGTTACTGTGCCACCCCCTGAAAAACAAAAGGGGCAACTAGAGCTTGGAAAAGTTGTTACTGCCAAGTATGAACTCTCTACTTCAACCTTGCTCTATTCTGAATTAGTTAATTTTCATACCTTGCATGTCACAGAGCAGGCAAGATGACAAGGAATTGTTCTGAAAAGAGCTGGAATTAGTTGAAAGAAATGGGGGGAATTAATAATGGAGGTGGTTTTATGCCCCTTTTCGGCAGTGGTTGTCAAGGGCTGATGCCCCTCTGAGGCATTCTCCATTGGTAACATCCAGGTCGTTGTCCAGGTGAGCCTGGGTAATGTGCACTGATAATCAGTCTGATCTTGAAAGGTCCTGACCAATGAGCCAAAATTGGTCGAGAATTGGAGCCAATCCTGCGCTCATTCAAGATTCAAAGATTCAAAGTACATTTATTATCAAAGTATGTGTACAGTGTACAACCCTGAGAATCATCTTCCCGCAGACAAATACAAAACAAAGAAACACGTTGGAACCCGTTCCAAGAAAACATCAAACACCCGATGCGCAAAAATAACAAATCATGCAAACAGCAAAAACAAGTGAATAACTTACAGAATATTAAACGTCAAACCGCAGAGTCCTTGAAACAGTCTAGAATGTGCAGTTCAGTTCAGTTCAGTGCTGTCGATTGTTGACTGCAGGCTGCATAGCCAGTCTGCCCCAATCAAAATCGTCCAAACCAGCTATAAAGAAAAGAGTAAGCAGAAATCAGAAGCACATATAACATGAACTGCAGAGTCCTCCAAAGGCAAATTCCATCCAAAATCATGCCCATCAAACCTTGCCCAAGACCCAAGAGTCTGGCACCTTCTCCTGTAGCAACGAGCGAGAGGGATTGTCAAATGCAGACAGTCAGCACCGAACATCTGCTCGCTCCTGTTCTCATCCTGTTGCTTTCAATCTTGCAAAACACTTCAATTAGAGAGTTGGTTGAAAATTGAAGCTGATCCTGGGTTTGTGCCCCGCCATTAGCCCATTCCCAGCCACACTCTCAACCACTTCAAATTCCCTCCGAGACAGCAAGGTAGGCAGATCGCTCAGCTGGCCCAAACACTTAGGATCACAATGTAAATTCAGACGCTAATCGACACAGATTAGCAGCAGAAGTATATTTAAAAGAAGATGGCCACATATGAATCTAAACTGAAGTGGGAGTTACAGGATATAATTCAGAATCAATTTCAAGTTTATTTCTCATAGGTATATCAAACCACCAAAAGTCTAAGGCACATGTAAAAAAATTTGTGAAGCGAAGATGTTTTCAAAATAATGAAAAGTTTCTAAATATCAAAACAAAACACTATAAAGAGCAGTAAACAGTAAAAACTAAATCAAATCAATATTTGCTGTGATCGTCCTTTGCCTTTAAAACTGCATCATTTCCCTTAGTCGCACTGTGGTGCAGCTGGCTGGTGGCGTAGAGGCATCAGCGCTGGACTTCGGAGTGAAGGCTCCGGAGTTTGAATCCAGCCAGCTCCCTTGCACACTTTCCATCCGTGCTGGGTTAAGTGTCGAGCTAGCAACTCGGCCTCATAAAAGTAAGAAAGCCTGCTAAAAAAAACGCCGTCATGACGGTGTCCCGATGACTCCACTCGGAGTTAAGGGCTTCCTTCTTCTTCTTCTACTATACTGTGGTGCAGTTTTATAAGAAACGCAGCTGGTAGGTTGTTTCAAACATCTTGGAGATCTTACCACTGTTCTTCTGCAGACTTTGGCTGCCTCGCTTGCTTCTGTCTCTCCAGTTAATCCCAGACAGCCTCAATGATGTTGAGATCCGGGCTCTGTGGAGACAAGAACATCTGAAAGCATATAAAATAACAGGGGTTTAAAGGGAACATTAGGGGGGGCTTCTTCACACAGAGAGTAGTGGGAGTATGGAATGAGCTGCCAGACGAGGTGGTAAATGCAGGTTCTTTTTTAACATTTAAGAATAAATTGGACAGATACATGGATGGGAGGTATATGGAGGGATATGGTCCATGTGCAGGTCAGTGGGACTAGGCAGAAAATGGTTCGGCACAGCCAAGAAGGACAAAAAGGCCTGTTTCTGTGCTGTAGTTTTTCTATGGTTTCTATGGTTTCTAATTATGGACCTGTATTCCCAGATCCCTTTGTTCTACGGCACTCCTCAGTGCCCTGCTGTTCACTCTGTAAGACCTATCCTGGTCAGTCCTTCCAAAGTGCAACACCTCACACTTGTCTGCATTAAATTCCATCTACCACATTTCACCCCGTTTTTCCAGTTGGTCCAGATCCCACTGCAAGCTTTGATAGTCTTCCTCACTGTTCACTATACCTCCGATTTTGGTGTCATTCACAAACTTATTGATTCAGTTAACCACATTATCATCCAGATTGTTGATATAGATGACAAACAGCAACTGACCCAGCACCAGTTCCTGCAGAACTCCACGACTCACAGGCCTCCAGTCAGAGAGGCAACCATCTACTACAGCTCTCTGGCTTCTCCGGCAGATCCATAGTCATAGTCATACTTTATTGATCCCAAGGGAAATTGGGTTATGTTACAGTTGCACCAACCAAGAATAGAGTATAAATATAGCAATATAAAACCATAAAAAAATCAAATAATAATATGTAAATTATGCCAGGAAATAAGTCCAGGACCAGCCTATTGGCTCAGGGTGTCTGATCCTCCAAGGGAGGAGTTGTAAAGTTTGATGGCCAATGTCTAATCCTGTCTACTGATGCCTCTGGACACATCTTCAGTGATGTTCCTGGAATCATCGGGTGTTTCAGGTCTTTCAACATCATACACCCTTCTCCAGGTGACCCAGCCGGGTCTGATCAGACCCCAGCTTGTGTCCAGATGGCTAGCTACTTATGACTCTATGGCTCCCCTCTTTTGAGCCACAGCCATCTTGAGGCCCTCTCTGCCGCATCGGTGGTACTGCGGATGGCTCTCCTCTTCCTCTCTCCCTCAATGCCCAAAATGCTGAAGGCTCTAACTAAGGAACGGGCTGCGAATCCCCTACAACCAACCTCCACTGGGAGACACCTTGCTCTCCATCCAGCCTGCTGACAGTTGCTGACCAGTCCTGCGTACTTGGAGAGCTTCCTTTCAAAGGCCTCTTCCAACCTATCTTCCCATGGAACTGTCAGCTCCAGCAGCACCACTTGCTTAGTAGACTCAGACACTAGGACAATGTCTGGTCGCAGGGTGGTGGCTGCGATATGGTTGGGGAACTTCAGCTGCCCTTCGAGGTCCACCAACAGCTGCCAGTCCCTTGCAGAGGTCAGGATGCCTGCAGATGTTCTTTTGGCAGGTATTGGATGCTCCCCAGCTCTGACAAAGGCAATTTACTACCTCATCTTGAAAGCCAAGCGACTGAACCTTTTTGACCAACCTCCCATGTGGGACCTTGTCAAATGCCTTGCTAAAGTCCATGTAGATAACATCCACTGCCTTGTCTTCATCAGGTTTCCTAGTAACGTCCTCGAAAATCTCTATTAGTTTGGTTAGACATGACTTACCATACACAAGGCCATGCTGACTATCCCTAATCAGTCCCTATCTATCCAAAGGCTCGTATCCAGTCCCCTAGAATAACTTTCCCACTGCTGATGTCAGGCTCACCGGCCTATAATTTCCTGGTTCATTCTTAGAGTTTTTCGTAAACAACGGAAACAACATTATATGTCGTCCAGTCCTCTGGCATCTTACCTGTGGCTAAGGATAAGGTCCCTCCAATTTCTGCACTTGTCTCGCACCACCTCTGTAATCTGTAAAGTGTGCATGAACTCCCTGCTGCTTTGCCTCACTTCTGTAGACTCTGTGTCTGTCTCCCAAGTAAATACAGATGCAAACAAATTCCAATCTCCCCACCTGAATTAAAACTGAATGTTTTAATTTAATTTGTGTTAGTGACTGTCGTCTTTGTGTTTTTGTTGTAGAATTGTAAAGTTGCAATAAACATATTTTTCTAATAAGTCCAAATGGATAATGATTAGGAGCACGCGGTGTCGACAGGGGATGGTGGGAGAATAGAGCTTTCAGTGAACAGAGATAAAGGAGCAAAGTCACCAGGCAGTGGGTAATGATTAAGGGTCATGAATTATGAATAACAGAACAAATACTATTGCTCAGTGTGTTGGTTCACTTTTCGAGCCAGAGCTTTCCTCCTTGGAGTGAGGGAGAGGAGAGGCAACTTGACAGAGATGAGAAGAGGCATAGATTGAATGGATAGCCTGGGGCTTTTTCACAGGGTGTAACTGGCTAAAGTGATGGGGCATAATTTTAATGCGACCGGAGGGAAGTATGTAACACCCTGCCAGGGGATGCAGATATATTAGGGGCATTTAATAAAAGAAAAATGGAAGGCTGAGTAGGAGGGAAGGGTTAGGGTGGTAGGCTAAAAGGTGTGGTCCAAAAGACCTGCACTGTGTTGTACTGTTCCACGTACAGTGATGGCAGTGAAGAGAATGGGCCACCAGGTGGCGCCAAAGAGCACAGGGTCTGGGCACCATCGAGCAGGAATGACGCAGCTTCAGTTTGTTGTGCCTTCCGGTGTTTGTAACTTTTCCCACTGGTGAAGTCCTACATCAGGTCATTAAACAAAACACAATGTAATAACAGAGAGGGAACTGGAACTTTACTTGTTTTGAAATGCTAGTAACATTTCTGGGATATTTGCCACAAGCTAAATGCTATAAATATGCTCCTGTGAGCATTTAAAACGACAGCACACCATCAAAAAGTGTCTGAATAGCCTTGGAATGGGTACGCGCAGTCATAAATAATACAAGTTCCACTCTTCAGAAACAATAGCACATTCCAGAGAGTAAGCTCCACATTTTACCTGGTGGAGGGCAAAACCAGTTATTGAATTAGTTATTTTCAAGCCACAAAGAAAGGATTAAGCCACTCTCTTTGAATTGGGCTTGACAGGAATTATATGTCTGCTCATTACAAGTCAAAAGCGCATATCAAGCAGATCCAGGGGTGAGTGTGAGATATTCCCATTTCGTCTTGACCACTTGGTGTCAATTCATCTACAGAGTTTGAATGTGGGGGCCTGCCTCAATGACTATCATCCAGAAGCACTTACAGCTGCTGTGATGAAGTGCTTTGAGGGCTTGGTCATGAAACATATCAACTCGTGGCTAAGGAATGACTTGGATCTGCTCCAATTTATCTACCCATCACTGACCACATCGACAAGGAGCTGCCACAAGCAAGCAGCATCCATCATCAAAGAACCCCACCATCCAGCCCATGCTCTCTTCTCACTACTGTCATCAGGATCCACAGCACCGTCTACAAGAACAGTTGTAACCTCTCAACTATCAGGCTCCTGAATCAGCATAGATAGCTTCACTAATTCCAACACTGAGCTGATTTCATGACCAACGGAGTCACTTTCAAGGACTGTACAAACTCACGTCTCAATCTTATTTATTTATTTAGTAATTTTTTTGTGTTTTCACAGTTCGTTTTCTTTCGCAAATTGGTTGCCTGTCACTCATTGTGTAGAGTATTCATTCACTCTGTTGTAATTCTTTGTTCTACTATGAATGCCTGCAAGAAAACCAATTTCCCCCGGGATCAATAAAGAATGACTATGAATATGACTATGAAGAAAATAAACCTCAGGATTGTGCAGAATAAGATATACAGTACGTACTTTGATTATAAATTTACGTTGTAGTTTGTCTGGTGAGAGTTGGCTCCATTATCTAATGAAGGCAGAGACTGCTCCATTAATTAATGCAGGAGGTGTTTGCTCCATTATATAATGGAGTTGGTTCCATTCCCTCATGCAGGAGAGGTGCACTCTATTATCTAATGAAAGGGGAGTCTGTTCTATTACCTAATGAAGGTGAAGTGTGCTCCAAATTGGGAACAGATGTTCTCAGGGAAATGTACGGAAAAAATGTGGCAAGTGTTCAGGGGATATTTGTGTGGAGTTCTGCATAGGTACATTCCAATGAGACAGGGAAAGGATGGTAGGGTACAGGAACCGTGGTGTACAAAGGCTGTTGTAAATCTAGTCAAGAAGAAAAGAACTTACAAAAGGTTCAAAAAACTAGGTATTGATAGAGATCTAGCGATTATAAGGCTAGCAGGAAGGAGCTTAAGAAAGAAATTAGGAGAGCCAGAAGGGGCCATGAGAAGGCCTTGGCAGACAGGACTAAGGAAAACCTCAAGGTATTCTACAAGTATGTGATGAGCAAGAGGATAAGATATGGGAGAATAGGACCAATTAACTGTGACAGTGGAAAAGTGTGTATGGAACCGCAGGAGATAGTTGAGGTACTTAAAGAATACTTTGCTTCAGTATTCACGACAGAAAAGGATCTTGGCGATTGTAGGGATAACTTACAGCGGACGGAAAAGTTTGAGCATGTAGATATTAAGAAAGAGGATGTGCTGGAGCTTTTGGAAAGCAGCAAGTTGGATAGGTCACTGGGACCGGATGAGATGTACCCCAGGCTACTGTGGGAGGTGAGGGAGGAGATTGCTGAGCCTCTGGCAATGATCTTTGCATCATCAATGGGGATGGAAGAGGTTCCGGAAGACTGGAGAGTTGCGGATGTTGTCCCCTTATTCAAGAAAGGGAGTAAGGATAACCCAGGAAATTATAGACCAGTGAGTCTTACTTCAGTGGTTGGTAAGTTGATGAAGAAGATCCTGAGAGGCAGGATTTATGAAGGTTTGGAGAGGCATAGTATGATTAGGATTAGTCAGCAAGGCTTTGTCAAAGGCAGGTCGTACCTTACGAGCCTGATTGAATTTTTTGAGGATGTGTGACTAAACACATTGATGAAGGTAGAGCAATAGATGTAGCGTATATGGATTTCAGCAAGGCATTTAATAAGGTACCCCATGCAATACTTATTGAGAAAGTAAGCAGGCATGGAATCCAAGGGGAAATTGCTTTGTGGATCCAGAACTGGCTTGCCCACAGAAGGCAAAGCGTGATTGTAGGCAGGTCATATTCTGCATGCAGGTCAGTGACCAGTGGTGTGCCTCAGGGATCTGTTCTGGGACCCCTACTCTTCGTGATTTTTGTAAATCACCTGGATGAGGAAGTGGAGGGATAGGTTAGTAAATTTGTTGATGACACATAAAGGTTGGGGGTGTTGTGGATAGTGTGGAGGGCTATCAAAGGTTACAGCGGGACATTGATAGGATGCAAAACTGGGCTGAGAAGTGGCAGATGGAGTTCAACCCAGACAAGTGTGAGGGGGTTCATTT
Source organism: Mobula birostris (assembly GCF_030028105.1). Taxonomy (NCBI): domain Eukaryota; kingdom Metazoa; phylum Chordata; class Chondrichthyes; order Myliobatiformes; family Myliobatidae; genus Mobula; species Mobula birostris. The sequence continues at coordinate 6,840,444 of NC_092387.1, read as the reverse complement.
TGGTAGGTTAAGTATGATGACAGAATATAGCATTAATGGAAAGACTCTTGGCAGTGTGCAGGATCAGAGATATTTTGGGGTCTGAGTCCATGGGACACTCAAAGCTGCTGCGCAGGTTGACTGTGTGGTTAAGAAGGCATACGGTGCATTGGCCTTCATCAATCATGGGATTGAGTTTCGGAGCCAAGAGGTAATATCGCACCTATATAGGACTCTGGTCAGACCCCAGTTGGAGTACTGTGCTCAGTTCTGGTCGCCTCACTACAGGAAGGATGTGAAAACCATAGAAAGGGTGCAGGGGGGATTTACAAGGATGTTGCCTGGATTGGGGAGCATGCCTTATGAGAATAGGTTGAGTGAACTCGGCCTTTTCTCCTTGGAGCGATGGAAGATGAGAGGTGACCTGATAGAGGTGTACAAGGTGATGAGAGGCATCGATCGTGTGGATAGTCAGAGGCTTTTTCCCAGGGCTGAAATGGCTAACACAAGAGGGCACAGTTTTAAGGTGCTTGGAAGTAGGTACAGAGGAGATGTCAGGGGTAAGTTTTTTATGCAGAGGGTGGTGAGTGCGTGGAATGGGCTCCCGACGGCGGTGGTGGAGGTGGATACGATAGGGTCTTTTAAGAGACTCCTGTACAGGAATATGGAGTTTAGAAAAATAGAGGGCTATGGTTAACCCTAGGTAATTTCTAAGGTAAGGACATGCTCGGCACAGTTTTGTGGGCCGAAGGGCCTTTAATGTGCTGTAAATTTTCTATGTTTCTATTATCAAGGTTCCAAGGTTGTCAAGCCGAGGAGTGGTGGTGGGGACAAGCTCCCACTACCTAAAAATGCTCCTCACGGCATGTGCCTCAAATAGCCTCTGACAACCAAGTCCAACTCCTGGCTTTCTCGTGTGGCTTAGCCTCTAAGCCCGGTGGAACTGTTTCTACTGACAGGAGAAGGGGCGAAGGTGGGTCCTGGTGCCTTAAAATCAGTGCTTTGGGTAGATGGAGCTCATCAGCTTGGGAAGGCAGTCCATCTAAGAGAGGGAAAACTCTGATTCCAAACCTCCGCTGCCTTGCGGCCATACCCACTCATGGGAAAGGCTTTGGGAGTAAACCCTGAGGACAAATCCAGAGCTGGAGTCCCTAAGGCAGTCTGACATTGCCTTCAACCTCGTTCTGGCAACTCCTGTGATGACACTGGTGCCAAGCTGTATTGGCCCTTGCCCTTCCCTTGGACAACATCGGTGTTGTGGAGAGGGGAGACTTGCTGCATGGGCAACTGCTGGTCTTCCATACAACCTTGCCCAGGCCTGCGCCCTGGAAGCCTTCCAAGGCACAAATCCATGATCTTACGAGACTAACGGATGCCATCATTATCTAATCAAGGAGGAGTCTGCTCCTTTCTCTCATGGAGGTGGAATCTAGTCCATTATCCAGTGAAATGGGAGTCTGCTCCACGATCTGATAAAGGATGAGTTGGCTCCCATTATCTAATGAAGGCAGGGACTGCTCCATTAGTTAATGCAGGAGGTATCTGCTCCATTATGAAATAAAGGAGGAGTCGGTTCCATTATCTGAAGAAGAAAAAGTCTGCTCCATTATCTAATGAAGGAGAAGTTGGTTCCATTTTCTAATGAAGAAGGTGTCTGCTCCATTCTCTAATGAAGAAGTGGTCTGCCCCATTCTCTAAATAAGGAGGAATCTGCTATTATCTAATGAAGAAGGTGTCTGCTCCATGAACTAATGAAGGATGAGTCTACTCTATTATGTAATGAAGGAGTCTGCTCCATTATCTAATGAGGGAGCTGTCTGTTCCATTAACTAATGAAGAAAAGGTCTGCCTAATAATCTAATGAATGAGGAGTGGGTTACATTATCTAATGGACGAGGAGACGGCTCCATCATCTCATGAAGGAGAGGTGCACTTTATTACCTAATGGAGGGGTCAGTTCCATTAACTACTGGAGGAATAGTGCTCTCTAGTATCTAATGAAGCTGAAGTTGGTTCCTTTCTCTAGTGAAGGTGGACTCTGCTCCATTAACAAATGAAGAGGGAGTCTGCTCCATTATCTCATAAAGGAGGACTCTGCTCCATTAACAAATGAAGGAGAGGTGTGCTTGATTATCTAACGGAGGAGGAATCTTCTCCATTATCTCATGAAGGAGAGGTGCACTTTATTACCTAATGGAGGGCTCAGTTCCATTATCTGATGAAGGAGAAGCCTGCTCCATTATCTACTGGAGGAGGAGTTGGTTCCCTCATCTGATGAAGGAGATGTCTGCTCTATTAACTAAAGAAGGAAGAGTGCGCTCTAGTATCTAATGAAGCTGAAGTTGGTTCCTTTCTCTAATGAAGGTGGACTCTGCTCCGTTAACAAATGAAGGAGAGGTGCGCTCGATTATTTAATGGAGGAGGAATCTTCTCCATTATCTCATGAAGGAGGAGTCTACTCCATTACCATATAAAGGAGGAGTCTGCTCCATGAAATAATGAAGGAGAGGTGCACTGTATTATTTAATGAAGGAAGCGTCTGTTCCATTATTTAATGAAAGAGGGGTTGGATGAGGAGTTGGCTACATTATCTAATAAGGGAGGAGTTAGTTCCATTCTCTCATGAAGGAGGAGTCTGTTGTATTATCTAATGAAGCCGGAGACTGCACCATGAGCTAACGAAGGAGGAGTGCACTCCATTATCCAATGAAGGAGAGGTTTGGTTCATTAACTACTGAAGGAGAGGTGTGCTCCACTATCTAATGAAGCAGGAACCTGCTCCATTAACTAATGCAGGAGGAGTCTACTTCCTTATCTAATCAAGGAGCAGACTGCTGCATTATCTAATGAAGCTGGAGTTGGTTCCATTCCCTCATGAAGGAGGTGTCTGCTCCATTATGAAACAAAAGGGGAGTTGTTTCCATTATCTAATGGAGAAAGAGTCTGTTGTATTTCTAGTGAAGTAGGAGTCTGCTCTATGTAATCATGAAAGAGGATTCTGCTCCATTATCCAATAAAGGTGGAGTTGGTTCCATTATCTAATTAAAGGAGGAGACTGCTTGGAAAGTTGTTGGAATGGATTATTAGGGATGAGATTACAGAGTACCTCGAGACACATGACAAGATAGGCCAAAGCCAGCATGGTTTCCTGAAAGGAAAATCCTGTCTGACTAAACTACTGCAATGTTTTGAGGAAATTACAAGCAGCGTAGACAAAGGATATGCAGTGGATGTGGTGTACTTGGATTTTCAGAAGGCCTTTGACAAGGTGCCGCACATGGGGGTGCTTAGCAAGATAAGAGCCGATGGAATTACAGGGGAGTTACTAGTATGGGTGGAGCATTGGCTGATCGGCAGAAAGCAGAGAGTGGGAATAAAGGGATCCTATTCTGGCTGGCTGCCGGTTACCAGTGGAGTTCTACAGGGGTTGATGTTGGGACTGCTGCTTTTTATGATGTATATCAATGATTTGAACTATAGGATTAATGGATTTGTGGCTAAATTTGCTGATGATACAAAGATAGGTGGAGGAGTGGGTAGTGTTGAGGAAACAGAGAGCCTGCAAGTAGCTTTAGATAGTTTAGGGAAATGGGCAAAGAAGTGGCAAATGAAATGCAATGTTGGAAGGTGTATGGTCATGCACTTTGGTGGAAGAAATAAACAGGCAGACTATTATTTAGATGGAGAGAGAATTCAAAATGCAGAGATGCAAAGGGTCTAGGCAGTCCTTGTGCAAGATACCCTAATGTTTAACGTCTAGGTTGAGTCGGTGGTGAAGAAGGCGAATGCGATGCTGGCATTCATTTCTAGAGGTATAGAATATAAGAGCAGGGATGTGATGCTGAGACTCTATAAGGCACTTGGGAGACCACACTTGGAGTACTGTGTGCAGTTTTGGGCTCCTTATTTTAGAAAGGATATACTGACATTGGAGAGGGTACAGAGAAGATTTGCAAGAATGATTCCAGAAATGAAAGGGTTGCAGTATGAGGAACGTCTGGCAGCTCTTGGACTGTATTCCCTGGAGTTCAGGAGAATGAGGGGGGATCTCATAGAAACATTCCAAATGTTAAAAGGCCTGAACAGATTAGACATAGCAAAGTTATTTCCCATGGTAAGGGAGTCTAGGACAAGAGGGCATGACTTCAGGATTGAAGGGCGTCCATTTAGAACAGAGAGGCGGAGAAATTACTTTAGTCAGAGGGTGGTAAATCTGTGGAATTTGTTGCAGCTGTGGAGGCCAAGTCATTGGGTGTATTTAAGGCATAGATAGATAGGTTCCTGATTAGCCAGGGCATCGAAGGGTATTGGGAACAGGCAGGGGAGTCGGGTTGGCTAGAAAAATGGGATCAGCGATGATTGAATGGTGGAGCAGACACGATGGGCCAAATGGCCCACTTCTCCTCCTATATCTTATGGTCTTATTATCTCGTGAAGGAGGCATCTGCTCCATCATCTGACGAAGGAGAGGTGCACTCTATCTAATGAAGGGGAAGTCAGTTCCATTATCTGATGAAGGAAGAGTCTGTTGAATTAACTAATGGAGGAGAGGTGTGCTCTGTTATCTAATGAAGGATGAGTTGGCTCCATTATCTAATAAAGGATGAGTCTGCTCCATTATCTAATGAAGGTGGAGTCTGTTTTATTAACTAATGAAGGAGGAGTGCACTCCATTAATTTCTGGACTAAACTAACTGGATTAAGTAACAGCAATTCCGTTTAAATTACTACTGGAATAAGCTTCCATCTCCTCATGATCAGCTGTGTTCCTGATACGCAAAAAATTGAAAAACAACTTCAAAACATAATTTTAGTGAAATATGTACATATACAGAGGACAAAAATCACAGATGTATTTTAAGATTCATTGTGGGGTCTCAGCAATTCTGACCTCCTGTGAGAATACAGTGCTGAGCCTCTTGAGCCTCTGCAGTCCTTGTGAAGGTATTCTCATTGCGTTTGGGATGGAGTTCCAAGCAGTCATAAGATAATAGGAGCAGGATTCAGCTGTTTGGACCATTGATTCCCGTCCGTCATTCCATTGTGTCTGATTTATTATCCCTCTCCATTGCACTTTCCTGCCTTTTCCCTATAACTTTGATGCCCTTACTAATGAAGAACTTATCAATCTCCACTTAAATACATATATCCACTGTCTTGGCCTCCACAGGCAATAAATTCCACAAATTCACCATTCTCTGGCAAAAGAAGTTCCTAATTTCTGTTCTGAAGGCATGCCCTCGTAATCTGAGGCTGTGCCCTCTGGTCCTAAACTCTTTTACTTTCTCCCAGAACAGTGAAGTTGGCCGCTTTGTCCTGGATGACCAGAAAACCAGACTGCTTTTCCAGGATCGCCACTAAAGGCTGATTTATACTTCTGCGTCAAATCGATACCATAGGTACGGCGTAACTGCAAACCCTACACAGTGCCTACGTGGATCCCTACGCCGTAGCCTGACACACACCTCTCCCAAAATGTAATTACGTGTCGCGGCAACACAGACCGCAACAGCTGTGATTGGTCTGCCTGGTAGCATCGCATTTCCTCCTACGCTGCAATAGCTTTTCATTGGGTGACTGAAGGGCAGGGAAAGAACCCTGGCTGCAAAGCTTTCCATAAAGCTTTACAGACCTCTGAAATTATGGAGGACACATTTCGCTTTTACGAAAAAAGACACTCGCTTTAAAATTCTTTACCCCGAGAAAGACTACCATGACTATGAAGTCTTGCACGGGCAGGTGTGTGTGCATGCGCGGCGTGCCCGAGTTGCAGAGTGACACAGACACACCAATGCAGAAGTATAAATGCTCACAACGCACGTAGGCCACTTGCATAGGTTATGGTGTTGATTTAACGCAGAAATATAAATCAGCCTTAAATCAAGCCACTTTGTCCTGGATTGCCAGTAAATCATGCTTTGTCCTGCATGGTATCAAGGGTTTTTGCTTCTTCGAGGATCGTCACCTTGTGGTGGAGAGACTTGTGAGTTCCTGACATCCCATATGTGATATGTCTGGAATTTGTCACTTAATTCCTAGTAGGGTCACCCATGGTCAAAGGGAGGCTACAGGCAAAGAGTGAGTTAACCAAGGCTTCACCACTGGAGCTGGTGGAAGGTAATAACACACCACAACTGCAGTGAAGGCAAAAGGAGGCTGCAGCAGAGAAGGGTTGCCAGTCATCTTGCATTGCATGCCACTCTATCAAGCTCCTGATTTGTGCCTTGCAGATGGTGAGAAGAATTTGTGTGTCAAGCAAGATATCCAGCCTCTGACTTGCTCAATATTCATCTGGCTGGTCCATTTGGTTTCCATGCAATGAGGATGCTGAGCGTGGGGATGGTAATACATGGAAATGTCGTTGGTAATTATTTAGAGTCTCACTTGTTGAAGATGGCCATTGACTGGTACATCTTTGGTGTGAAACACACACAAAGTGCTGGAGGAACTCAGCAGGTCAGACAGCATCTCTGGCGGGCAAGAAAGAGCTGACATTTCCAGCTGAGACCCTTCATTAGGATGGGATAGGAAGGGGGAAGAAGCCAGAATAAGAGGTGGGGAAGGAGAATGAGTAGAAACTAGAAGGTAATAGGTGAGACCAGGTGAGGGGGAGGAGGGATGAAGGAGAAGCTGTGAGGAGATGGTGGAAGATGTAAAGAGCTGAAGAAGGAGGAATGTGATAGGAGAGGCATATGCGAGAGAGAGAAGGAGGAGGGCCAGCAGGGGGAGGTGATGGCCAGATGAAGAGGAATAGTGGGGTGAAAGGGCAGCCAGAATGGGGAATGGAAAAAGGGGGAGAAGGGAATAATTACCTGAAACTAGAGAAATGGATGCGCTCAGTTTGGAGGCTACCCATACGGAATATGAGGTGGTGCTTCTGTAACTTGAGGGTGGCCTCATTGGTGGTAGAGAAGAAAGTCACTTTCACATACCAGCCCATGCTTTGGTTTCTGAGGAGTTGCAACAGGAATTTGAACGTTTTGCAGGCACCTCTACTTCTGACCCTGGAATAGAAGGGAAGTCATAAATGAAGCTGTTGAAGAAAATTGGGCAATGGATCTCCTGAACTTTTGTCCTGGGGCTGTGGTAACTTTTCTCCAACAACCACAACCATTTCCCTTTGTGAAAGGTCAATCTGGGAAGCAATAACGATGCCCTTGATGTTACAGCATTCATTTTGTGCTCTGTGAACTCAGCGAGTACACTGAGACAAGAGAGGGAGTATCTCTTTCCTTGTGCTAATACTTTACTTACTTATTCCCCATTACAATACTGGTGCTATCCATCCCATAGGATGATGGTGGTTCCTTTCAGTCAGTTAGTGGAGTTGACCCCACTCCTCAGAAAGGAACAGCGTGTGTGTGAATGGATTTTTAGGTGAGTAGGGGATTGTACAGGTCCAGACCCACCCTCTCGACATCCCCTCCCAGATCCAGCGGCATGGGGGGTCCAAGACGGCTGGAGGAAGTTCGGTTGCAGTGAATGGCCAGACCAAGCTTCGATGCAAGGGATGCCCTTTCCTCGCTTCACGGCACGTGTTTGCTAGATGGCCGTTGACTCTACGAGAGGGTTCATCTGCCCTTTGACAGGTCTTGTTTTTCGTCCTGCAGGATGTCTAGACACCCTCCTCACCAGGCAAGCCTGGTGGGGGAGCCGGTTTAGTCGCCGACCACCCGACCATGCGACAGGTAGTACTGGGTTACATGGTACCAGTAGCACTCAGATGAGTGACCTGAGGTGCTTAGGGTAGCAATGAAAGCAACATGGTGTTCAGAGCTTCCATTATCATCATGTCAGTAGCTGCCTCTCAGTTTTCACTACTGTCAGTCAAGCAAGTCCCAGATGGAGGATCAGGAATATCATCACACTCAGATGCAGAAGGATTCTTCATTGCTCTTTCTGTAACAGTTTTGTTTTACCAGTCAGGGTTGTTGGCCCTGAGCTGGACCTGTGAACCTGGAGGACCGACAGACCACTCTTAGTCTGACCTCTACCCTTTGACCTGTTTGTCATGGTTGATCCTACCAAGAGCCAAAGCATAAAGCCCTGACTCCAGCAAACATAGCTCTCCGGGTCTTTGGGGCGCATAAGCCTCCAAACTACGACAAGGTTGTGGTCCTCTAGAAGGAATCTTTTATCTTTTAAGTAATAAAAATCAATTAGAAAAAATATCTATGGAGATATCCAGGCAGAGGTGAAAGGATTCCCTCATTCTAAAATTATTTATTTTTTAATATGAAATATGTTAAACACAAAAATAATGTACTTTAGAGAGATAGGGAGGATGGAGGTGGTGCAGAAAACCTGTTAAGGGTGAAGAGTTTCTTATTGTTATTGCCCCCGAGTGATGTCACTCGATGCTTGGGAGATGGTATTAGCACGGTAGTGTATTGGTTAGTGCGACGCTCTGACAGCTTCGGACTACAATTCAGTAAGGAGTCTGCAGGTTCTTTGCTGCAACTCTGTGGGTTTCCTCAAGGTGCTCTGGTTTCCTCCCACTGGTTAGTGGGCTAATTGGTCATTGTAAATTGTCCTGTGATTGGGTTAGTGTTAGATAAGTGGGTTGCTGGGTGCAGAAGCTCTTTGGTCTGGGAGGACCTGCTCTGGGCTGGATCTCTAAATAAAATAAAAGTACAGATGGACTGAGTGTTAAAAATGACATGGCAGAATAGTGCAAAGGGAGTGGCCAGTTGTGTTCAGAGTTTAGTTCAAAAGCAAAGAGCAAGAGCTGTCACCCGGTTCGGACATGGCCCAGTGCGGAGTGAGAGACACTGAAGCAGGTCGATAGTTCACAGACTTTAATGCGAACAGTGTTCAAGGGAAAAGAAAGCAATAAACGATAGGCCAAACAGGCCCGTTAACTAAAACTCTCAACTGGAAAATGAAGCCTACTCTGCGGCTGTAAAGAACAACTAAGAATAAAACGAATACCACTAGTCTTCAGAGTCAGTTGACTCGACAGTCCAATTTCTCAGGCAAGGTGGAATAGAGACTGCGAAGTGTAACTATGTCCAAGTCTCAACAAATACTACAACAGAGTGAATGGATTTAAATACTATCACAATGGAATAATTAGCTGACACGGGCATATTCACAAGTGTAATTGCTGAATTCGCTGTGCTGCCGAATCAGCGGTTGTGACAGGGCCCCTCTGTCTAGGCGCAGCCCCTGAGGTGCCACAGACCTGTGTCTGCAGGAAGTCCCAAATGAGAGACTTGTCCAAGATGTTCTTCAGTGATGTTGGTAAGTACCATGGTGTGCACTGCCAATATCGGAGCCAAGATATTGTAGAGACAGAAACAAGAGCTTAGACGCAGGTAGCTCGACCAAGTGACACCGTGAGAGAAATCATTCTCAAAATGAGGACCCTCCAATTGCAGCTAATCTAGCATCTGCTTCAATAAATCTAACAGAATCTGAACTTATCAAAATAAATTTAAACTTAAACAGAAAGCACCAGGAAAGTGCTTTAAAGAGCGAATCGCTCAGAAAAACACAAGAAACTCTAAAACTATTAATAACTGTTAAGCAACAATTAACCAATTCAGGTGCTCTAAAAACCTCAGAGGCCAAAAGCTCTCTGGTACCCTGCACAGGCCTGAAGCAGTCACTACAGGACCATCCTCCCTATAGCTGGCACTTGATGGCCCTGGAAACCCTGAAAACATTGAAACATAGAAAACCTACAGCACAATACAGGCCCTTCGGCCCACAAAGTTGTGCTGAACATGTCCCTACCTTACAACTACCTAGGCTTACCCCTAGCCCTCTATTTTTCTAAGCTCCATGTACCTATCCAGGAGTCTCTTAAAAGACCCTATCGTTTCTGCTTCCATCATCACCGCCAGCAGTCCATTCCACACACTCACCACTCTGCATGAAGAACTTACCCCTGACATCTCCTCTATACCTAGGAGAAAAAGCCAAGTTCACTCAATCTATTCTCATAAGGCATGCTCCCCAATCCAGGCAACATCCTTGTAAATCTCCTCTGCACTCTTTCTATAGTTTCCACATCCTTCCTGTAGTGAGGTGACCAGAACTGAGCACAGTACTCCAAGTGGGGTCTGACCAGGGTCCTATATAGCTGCAACATTACCTCTCGGCTCCTAAACTCAAGCCCACGATTGATGAAGGCCAATGCACCGTATTCCTTCTTAACCACAGAGTCAACCTGCGCAGCAGCTTTGAGTGTCCTGTGGACTTGGACCCCAAGATCACTTTGATCCTCCACACTGCCAAGAGTCTTACCATTAATACTATATTCTGCCATCATATTTGACCTACTAAAATGAACCACCTCACACTTATCTGGGTTGAACTCCATCTGCCACTTCTCAGCCCAGTTTTTCATCCTATCAATGTCCCACTGTAACCTCTGACAGCCCTCCACACTATCCACAACCTTTGTATCATCAGCAAATTTACTAACCTATCCCTCCACTTCTTCATCCAGGTCATTTACAAAAATCACAAAGAGAAGGGATCCCAGAACAGATCCCTGAGGCACACCACTGGTAACTGACCTCCATGCAGAATATGACCCGTCTACAACCACTCTTTGCCTTCTGTGGGCAAGTCAGTTCTGGATCCACAAAGCAATGTCCCCTTGGATCCCATGCCTCCTTACTTTCTCAATAAGCCTTGCGTGGGGCACCTTATCAAATGCCTTGCTAAAATCCATATACACTACATCTTTTGAAGTAGGGCTCTTCCAGAATTTACACTTGACTTGAATGTTGAATCAATTGATAAGCTTGCTTGAAGTGCTCATTTGTTACGCCGATCTGAGTCACTGGACCACAATGCTGGGAACCTGGGTACTTGTGACTTTAAAAACTTGGAATGGATACAGGAGAAACTCAATGCAGACTAGAGAAGCTCGGCACGTAAGTTTGGAACTCCCAGAATGTAGAGTCAGGATATGCACTGAGAGCAGAAGGCACCCTCTTCTCAAGCCACCAATGTCAAAACATCACTGTTCAAATTTTGCTGGGTCCATTACTTGGCAAGATCCTTCTGTCATGATGGAGACAGAAACAAGAGTTTATACATAGGAATTCCAACGGAACATTGTTGCCTCGACAAATCACTCTGATCAATGAATCTCACGGCCAAGGTCTGCTGCTCGCTCTCTCTCTCTCTCTCTCTCTCGCTCTCCTGGGTCCATCTTTGTGTGGTCGAGACTTGCTGTCGCCAGGTTCGGACATGCGTCAAGTAGGGTGTGAGGGACACTGAAGCAGGTCGATAGCTCACAGAATTTAATGGGAACAGTGTTAAAGGAGAAGGAAAACAATAACCGCTCAGACAAACAGGGCCGTTAACTAAAACACTCAAATGGAAAACGAAGCCAACGCCGTGGCTGAAAAGAACAACTAAGAATAAAACGAATACCGCTAATCTTCAGAGTCAGTTGACTCGACAGTCCAATTTCTCAGGCAAGGCGGAATGCAGAAAGTGAAGCGTAGTTATGTCCAAGTCTCAACAAATACTGTGACGGAATGAATAGAGTTAAATACTATCACAATGGAATAATTAGCTGACACGAGCATATTCACGAGCGCAATTGCCGAATCTGCCGCGTTGCCGAATCCGTAGCTGTGACAAAAGGTGCTTATTGGCGAACTTTGAAAGACTGCAAAGGGAGGGGGAGACAAGGGCATACGGAGTTCTACAGCCGGTTCAGCACAACAGTGTGAGCCGTGAGACCTGATCCTTTACTGTACTCTTCTAGGATCAGAGGTAAGATAGATATCAGCGGTAATTTCTTCACATATAGGTTGGTGCGTATTTGGAACGAGCTGCCAGAGATTAGTGGCGTTTAAGAGTCATCTTGCACCCCACCTTCTTATTCTGGCTGCTATCTTCTTCTTTTCCAGTCCTAATGAAGGGACTCAGCCCAAAACATCTACTGTTTATTCCTCTTCATTGATGCTGAATTCCTTCAGCATTTTGTGCATGCTGCTCAAGTTTTTCAGTATCTGCAGAATCTCTTGTGTTTATGATCTTTATAAGTAGATAGGTAGGAGAGGTTTAGACAGCCATGTGTCAAATACAGGCCAGTAGAACCATCCCACTGTGCAACACAGTGTAGGCATGAATGAGTTGGTCCGAAGGGTCTATTTGAATGTTCTGTGACTCCATGAGAAAGAGAAAATGGAAAAAAAAAACTAGAAGCAGTAGTGAAAATTTGAGGGAAATCAAAAAAAAACAAAGATAGTGCAATTATTTTAGGAAAGGCTACTATCAAGAAACGTTAACAATGCCTTGGGATTCAAACATCAATGAATTTATAAAAGCATTTCATTAAAGTACTTTCTTTGCATTTTGTGACATCATGTTGTTCAGGATTTCAATGACCAGACATCAACTACAAAGTAGAAGATCTAATTCCACACCCTGCTTGGAGATCTGCTCCCGGCCAGGATCAGGGTTTGCATTTCTCAACAGAGTTTGTGGGGGGAAGACTGGTTAGTTCAGGGTTAAGTAATTGAGGTGTCAGAGACTGCTGAATGGGCATATAGATTTAGTAGAAGTGATTACTTAGTTATCTGAGTTGGTAGTGCAGGAAGGAAGATGGCTTTGATAGATCGGACAGAATACCCTAGGGATGGGAAAGGCAGAAAATGATAAATTTGATTCAATAATTTCGCACAATTTCATCTACTAAGCCATGTCCTCACTGCAATCTTTCTTCAGGAACCTCACTTGCTGGACTTCATTTCAAATTATATATAAAAAAAGCATGGAGATTGCAACAATTTTTCTCTGGCAAATCCTGGAAGGATTCATTGCCTGCTCATCCTTTAGTGTCAGCCAGGGTGTGTCCAATTTCTCACCTGTCTGTTCCTGTGATTAAATTCCATCCGGCACCCACTTCCAGTTCTGGTGGAGCCAACCACTCTGTCCATGGCTTTCTTTCAGATGCACTGTCCTACCCCAAACCATCTCTGTATACTCCAAACACTGTCCTACCTGTCTCAGCTCTGTATACTCCAAACACTGTCCTACCTGTCTCAGCTCTGTATACTCCAAACACTGTCCTACCTGTCTCAGCTCTGTATAATCCAAACACTGTCCTACCTGTCTCAGCTCTGTATACTCCAAACACTGTCCTACCTGTCTCAGCTCTGTATACTCCAAACACTGTCCTACCTGTCTCAGCTCTGTATACTCCAAACACTGTCCTACCTGTCTCAGCTCTGTATAATCCAAACACTGTCCTACCTGTCTCAGCTCTGTATACTCCAAACACTGTCCTACCTGTCTCAGCTCTGTATACTCCAAACACTGTCCTACCTGTCTCAGCTCTGTATAATCCAAACACTGTCCTACCTGTCTCAGCTCTGTATACTCCAAACAATGTCCTACTCTGACCCATCTCTGTATAATCCAAACAGTGTCCTACACATCCCATCTCTGTATATTCCAAACACTGTCTGACCCCAAACCATCTCTGTATACTCCAAACACTGTCCTACCTGTCTCAGCTCTGTATACTCCAAACACTGTCCTACCTGTCTCAGCTCTGTATAATCCAAACACTGTCCTACCTGTCTCAGCTCTGTATACTCCAAACACTGTCCTACCTGTCTCAGCTCTGTATAATCCAAACACTGTCCTACCTGTCTCAGCTCTGTATACTCCAAACAATGTCCTACTCTGACCCATCTCTGTATAATCCAAACAGTGTCCTACACATCCCATCTCTGTATATTCCAAACACTGTCTGACCCCAAACCATCTCTGTATACTCCAAACACTGTCCTACCTGTCTCAGCTCTGTATACTCCAAACACTGTCCTACCTGTCTCAGCTCTGTATAATCCAAACACTGTCCTACTCTGACCCATCTCTGTATACTCCAAACACTGTTATACCCGTCCCATCTCTGTACACTCCAAACTCTCTCCTACCCGTCCCATCTCTGTATCATCCAAGCTCTCTCTCGTCCTATCCCAACTACATCTATTTCAAGCCCTTCACACCATCTAGGCTTCTTCAAGAGATGATGTCTCAAGAATGTGGCGTCCATCATTAAGGATTCCCAATTGACAGGATATGTCCTCCTACGCATTCTCCCATCAAGGAGGAAGTGAAGGAGCCTGAAGCCAAACTCAATGTTTCAGGCACGGTTCACCCTCCTGATATTAAACCTGATTCTGAATTTTCCAGGCATACTTCATGTTATGTAAAAGAATTCCGCACGCAGGAGGAATATTAGATTCTGCTGTTGGCTCTGATCTGTCACTCGGTGTCATCCTGGTTTGGTATTGATTTAAACATATGTCAATCTCCTCTCAGTGGAGAACTGTAGGAAGAGATTTACTTCAGTGTTACTTTATCCCCTTGTTCCCTCCCCTCCCTTATTCCCCTCCATAAGTGATGTATCTGACCTGTGGGCAGGTCCAGTGTGTCAGTCAGACAGTGGCACCAGGCAATCATACTTGAGTGTCTCTGTGCTGGCATATTCAACCGGAAGAAGTGGGGGTGGGCAGCTGATACACGTGTGGCCAATTCAGGGGCGATGAGACTAAACTCACAGTGCAGTTTCAATTTTACTTAGAGATTCACATTGAACAAACCCTTCTGGCCTTCTGAGCCGTGCCACCCAGCAACACCCAATTTAACCCTAGCCTACTCACAGGACAATTTACAAAGACCAATTAAAATGCTAACCGTCTTTAGACTGTGGGAGGAAAACAGGGCATCTGGAGGAAACCCATACACACAAGGAAAGGAACACACCAATTTGCTTGCAGACGACAGCGGAATTTAACTCTGAACTCAGATGCCCTGAACAGTAATAGTGTTTTGCTAACCACTCTGCTACTGTTTGAAATCTAGCCTGAGATCATCGGCCAACGTCCACATTGGAACCAGGTGGGCGTGTGGGGAGGGGGAATGGGGCTTTATCTGCTTTTGATGCCTTGCTCTCTTGTTGTTTGTGTTGTTCTGCCAAGCATTGTGGGCACACTGTATTGGTGCTGGCATGTGTGGTGACATTTGTAAGCTGCACCAGCATGCCCTCAGGTCCTGTTGTTTGTTAATGCAAATGACACATTTCACTGTCTGTTTCGATGTATATGTGATTAAGAAATCTAAATCCAAAGGCTCGATCCCATTGAATAATTTCTGCTTCTGTGTGTGACATGCAAATATGCCCTCAAACAAGAGAAAATCTGTAGATGCTGGAAATCCGAGCAACACACACAAAATGCTGGAGGAAATCAGCAGGCCAGGCAGCATCTATGGAAAAGAGTACAGTTGTAGCGATGTGCTACACACAGAGCTAGAAATAATGACATGCAGTCTGTAAGTCGCACTCCAGACTCATTTATTCAAACTTCGTGGCACTGGCTTTTAAGCAGTTCCCTTCCAGCCCTCTCCAGGTGGAAATGACGTCAGAGATGTATTACAAAAGTCTCTCCCCGCGCGCAAACTATTTTGTGAGCCGGTTCACTTGTATAGAAAGTGGGTTGCTACATAACCACCCCCCCCACCCCCCCCAAGAACCGGCAATACACCCCCATGTCCACAGTCTGGATCGACCTCTGTTTGGGAGGTCTGCCTCTGCGCCGCGGTGCCTGAGCCTGGACTGGCTGCGTCAAGTCCACATGGGCCGGTTGGCGTCGGTCCACCGTGAAAACCTCCTCTTTCCCCCCAATGTCCAGAACGTACGTGGTCCCATTGTTACTGATCACCTTGAACGGCCCCTCGTTGGGCTCCTGTAGCGATGCCTGGTGTCCACCCCTTCATACAAATACAAACTTACTGTTCTGCAGGTCTTTGGGTATGCAGGTTGGGATCTATCCGTGCTGTGAAGTCGGTACAGGGGCCAGGTTGCCGAGCCTTTCGCATAGTCTGTCCAGGACTGCTGCGGGTTCTTCCTCTTGCCCCCTTGAGGCCGGTATGAACTCTTCTGTGACGACCAGGGGTGCACCGTACACCAACTCGGCCGATGAGGTGTGCAGATCCTCTTTGGGCGCCATGTGGATTCCGAACAGGACCCAGGGAAGCTCGTCCACCCAGTTAGGCCGCTCCAGGCGGGCCATGAGAGCCGACTTCAGGTGACGGTGGAAACGCTCCACTAGTCCGTTCGACTGTGGGTGGTAGGCAGTTGTGTGGTGTAATTGTGTTCCCAACAGGCTGGAGGTGAACTGGGCGCCTCTGTCAGAGGTAATATGGGCCGGTACCCCGAAGCGGGCTACCCAGGTTGCGATCAGTGCTCGGGCGCAGGATTCGGAGGCGGTGTCGGTGAGCGGGACTGCCTCTGGCCATCTGGTGAACCGGTCTATCATAGTTAGGAGGTACCGTGCTCCTTGTGACCCTGGCAGGGGCCCCACGATATCCACATGGATGTGGTTGAACCTCCGGTGGGTGGGTTCGAACCGCTGCAGCGGAGCCTTGGTGTGCCGCTGCACCTTGGCTGTTTGGCACTGCATGCACGTTTTGGCCCATTCACTGACCTGTTTGCAAAGTCCATGCCACACGAACCTATTGGAGACCATCTGGACGGGTGTCCTGATAGATGGGTGCGACAAGCCGTGTATGGAGTTGAAAACTCGCCGCCGCCAGGCTGCCAGGACGATGGGGCGAGGTTGGCCGGTAGCCACGTCACACAGGATGGTCCTCTCACCTGGGCCTACGAGGAAGTCTTGCAGCTGCAAACCCGAGACTGCGGTCCTGTAGCTGGGCATCTCGTCGTCTGCCTGCTGCGCCTCTGCCAGTGCTGCATAGTCCACGCCTGGGACAGAGCCTGGATAGCTGGTCTGGAGAGTATGTCTGCCACGATGTTGTCCTTTCCCGAGACATGCTGGATGTCCGTCATGTGCTCAGAGATGTAGGACAGATATCGCTGCTGGCAGGCCGACCAGGGGTTGAGCACCTTCGTGAATGCGAAGGTCAACGGTTTGTGGTCCGTGAACATGGTGAAGGGCCTACCTTCTAAGAAGTACCTGAAATGCCGGATTGCCAGATATGGTGCCAACAGCTCCCGGTCGAAGGCACTGTACTTGAGTTCGGGTGGTCGTAGGTGCCTGCTGAAGAACACCAGGGGTTGCCAGCACCCCTCGATGAGTTGCTCCAGCACCCCACCGACTGCTGTGTTGGATGCGTCCACTGTGAGGGCGGTTGGAACATCCGTTCTGGGGTGCACCAGCATCATGGCGTCTGCCAAGGCTTCCTCGGCTTTAACGAAAGCGGCCGCGGCCTCTCCGTCCCAAGTAATGTCCTTGCCTTTACCTGACATCAGAGTGAACAAAGGGTGCATGATACGGGCTGCTGAGGGGAGGAAGCGGTGGTAGAAGTTCACCATATCCACGAACTCCTGCAGGCCTTTGACCGTGTTGGGCCGGGCGAAGTGGCCGATCGCGTCTACCTTGGCGGGCAGAGGTGTTGCCCCGTCTTTGGTAATCCTGTGGCCCAGGAAGTCGATGGTATCGAGTCCGAAATGGCATTTGGCTGGATTGATTGTAAGACCGAATTCGCTCAGGCAGGAGTAGAGCTGGCGGAGGTGGGACAGATGCTCTTGACGACTACTGCTGGCTATGAGGATGTCGTCCAAATAGATGAACGCAAAGTCCAGGTCACGTACCACCGCGTCCATTAGCCGCTGGAACGTCTGTGCGGCATTCTTCAGGCCGAACGGCATTCGGAGGAATTCGAACAGGCCGAACGGGGTGGTGAGTGCTGTTTTGGGAATGTCTTCAGGGTGTACTGGGATTTGATGGTACCCCCGGATGAGGTCTACTTTGGAAAAGATGCTTGCCTCATGCAGGTTTGCTGCAAAGTCCTGTATGTGCAGCACGGGGTAGTGGTCTGGAGTTGTAGCCTCGTTCAGTCTGCGGTAGTCGCCGCATGATCTCCAGTCCCCGGCTACTTCGGGCACCATGTACAGGGGGAGGACCATGGGCTGTCGGACCGCTGTACAATCCCCAATTCCTCCATCCTCTTCAACTTCTCCTTCGCCAGGCGGAGCTTGTCCAGGGGGAGCCTTCGTGCGCGGGCATGGTGGGATGGTCCCTGGGTCGGAAGGTGGTGCTGTACTCCGTGTCTGGGCATGGCTGCCGTGAACTGCAGTGCCAGAACCGATGGAAAGTCCGCCAGGATTCTGGTGAATTTGTTGTCAGACAGCGTGATGGAGTCCAGGTGTGGGGCCGGCAACTTGGCTTCACCCAGGGAGAACATCTGGAAAGTCTTGGCATGGACCAGTCTTTTCCCTTGCAAATCGACCAGCAGGCTATGGGCTCACAAGAAGTCTGCTCCCAGGAGTGGTTGGACCACGGTGGCCAGTGTGAAGTCCCACGTGAACCGGCTGGCGCCGAACTGTAGCTGCACTGTGCGGGTGCCATAGGTCCGAATCGTGCTGCTGTTTGCGGCCCTCAGGGTGGGTCCCGGCTCCCTGTTGCGGGTGTCATACCCCGTCGGGGGTAAGACGCTGATCTCCGCTCCGGTGTCGACCAAGAAGCGGCGTCCCGACTGTTTGTCCCAGACATACAGGAGGCTGTCCTGGTGGCTAGCTGCCGTAGCCATTAGCGGTGGCTGGCCCTGGCGTTTCCCAGGAACTTGCAGGGCAGGTGACAACGGTGGGCTTCTGTGCCCCACCGCTGGTGGTAGAAACACCACTGTTCATTGGTCTCCTCACTCCTGCCTCTGGGTTGTGTGCGCTCCGTTGCCGGGCCTGGTCTGGCCTGCTGTTGGGCGCGTGGCTTGGTAATCTGTCTGACGAATGCCCTGCTCTCCCTCTTGGCTTTCCACAGCACATCTGCCCGGGCCGCCACCTTCCGGGGGTCACTGAAATCTGTGTCGGCCAGCAGCAGATGTATGTCCTCGGGCAGTTGCTCTAGGAATGCCTCAAACATGAGGCAGGGCTTGTGTCCTTCAGCCAGGGCCAGCATCTCGTTCATTAATGCTGACGGCGGCCTGTCTCCCAAACCGTCCAGGTGTAGCAAGCGGGCACCTCGCTCACGCCGTGAGAGGCCAAAGGTCTCTAAGAGCAGCGTTTTGAATGCTGCATATTTGTCTTCTTTGGGGGGTGACTGTATGAAAACCCCAACCCGTGCGGCTGTGTCCTGGTCGAGGGAGCTCACCACGTAGTAGTAACGTGTGGAATCCGAAGATATCTGCCGAATCTGGAACTGGGCTTCTGCTTGGTCAAACCACACGCGTGGTCGCAGCATCCAGAAAGTTGACAGTTTTAGTGAAACTGCGTGAACATATGAAGAAGAGTCGATCATCTGTGGTCCAAATCCCGTTTGGACTGTCGAGGTCACCAATGTAGCGATGTGCTACACACAGAGCTAGAAATAACGACACGCAGTCTGTAAGTTGCACTCGAGACTCGTTTATTCAAACTTCGCGCCGCTGGCTTTTAAGCAGTTCCCTTCCAGCCCTCTCTGGGCGGAAATGACATCAGAGGTGCATTACAAAAGTCTCTGCCCGCACGCGGGCTATTTTGTGAGCCGGTTCGCTTATGTAGAAAGTGTGTCGCCACACAGTCAACGATTTGGGCCGAAACCCTTCAGCGGGACTGGAGAAGAAAAGCTGAGGAGTAGATTTAAAAGGTGGGGGAGGGGAGAGAGAAATGCCAGGCGATCGGTGAAATCTGGAGGGGGAGGGATGAAGTAAAGAGCTGGGAAGTTGATTGGTGAAAGAGACAGACGACCATGGAAGAAGGAATGGTTCTCCCGGGGCCACCCATCTTAATTCCACTTCCCATTCCCATTCCGATATGTCAATCCATGGCTTCCTCCACTGTCATGATGATGCCACACTCAGGTTGGAGGAACAACACCTTATATTCCATTTGGGTAGGCTCCAACCTGATGGCATGAACATCGATTTCTCAAACTTCTCAGTAATGACCCCCACCCTCTCCTTCACTAGACCCCATCCCCTTTTCCCTCTCTCACCTCATCTCCTTGGCCGCCTATCCTCCCTCTGGCACACCTCCCCCTCCTTTTTTCTTTCTTCCATGGCTCTCTGCCTCTTTCACCAATCAACTTCCCTGCTGAGTTCTTCTAAATTTGCCCTGTTGGGACAGACGTATGGATTTAGAGATGTTAGGCACATGATGTGAAAATAAGAGCAGGAGTATTCCTTAATCCCCAATCCACCCACCCAGGAAGGAAAACTTGATGTCAAGGCAGATGCCAGAAATCCAAGAAAAAAAGAGAGAAAAAAACAGAAAATGGTATCAACACCCGGCAGGTTAGGCAGCAGTGGGAGGGAGCATTTCAAGCGGAGTTAGTTCTGATGAATACTCTTCAGCCTGAACAACTGCTCTCTCTTTCTCTCTCCATCCCTCCCCCTCACACTCTCCCACTCCTCCTCCTCTCCTCTCTCTCTCCCCCTGTCTCTCCCTCCCTCCTTCTCTCCCTTCCTCTCTGTTTCCCTCCTTCCTTCTCTCCCTTCTCTCTCTCCTTCCTCCCTCTCCTACTTTCTTTCCCTCTCTCCTCCTCTCTCCCCCCCTCACTCTTTCCCCCCCTCCATCTCTCCCACCTTGTGGACACTGTCTGATCCTGGTACAATCACCTACATCTGTCCATTACCTTTAACATACCCAAATCATCATGAGAGTTCACCACAGTGTTATCAAAACAACTCTTTTGAAATTAATGTGTAAACCTTTTGAAACTCTTAGCTGGTTTGTGGACTATAAATTACTACTATATTCCTGAAGAAGGGTCTCGGCTGGAAGCGTTGACAGTTTGTTCCTTTCCATGGATGCTGCCTGACCTGCTGTGTTTCTCCAGCATTCTGTGTGTGTTGTTCTGGCCTTCCAGCATCTGCAGAATCTCTTGTGTTTCAATTATTCCTTATGTTAATCCTCCTGATGTGACTATTCTGACAAACCAGGTACTCATAGTGAGGTTAGATTCTGAGTATTTATAGCCCTTCCTGTTTGTACTTTAATGAAATTAGTTTCGGGCTCAACTTCCTTTTCTTTATACCTTTGTTTTATCACCTAGGCTACCAGGAAGATGAAAAGGAAAATATAAGCATTTTAGAAGTGGCTTTGAACTTGTAACACATCTTGAAGTATAGTCCCAGCATTCTCTGCCAGGATCGATCGGACCTATTTTCACCTTGTTTTGTGGGTTCTGAGGAAATTGATAAGGCCAATGCACAAACCAGTGTCTAGCACTGAAGAGGCCAGAGCTGCCCAATAGTGTGGACGAGTGGCCATTTTCTCAGGGGGTATGGTCATTGCTAATTTAGGGCACCTGTGTGCTCATGATGCCTGACTAGCCGCCACAATTGCACTGAATCTATTTCTGGCTGTTCATTTCAAATACATACCACCCTTAGTGTGAGTAAACTGTCTCTGCTGACCCTTTTAAATCTCTTGACTCTGATCTCAAATCTATGTCCTTTTGTTTTTCAGCACCCCATCCATGGGAGAAAGAATATGTACTTCCATACCACACAATAATAAAAAAAAAAAGGTGAAATGAATTGATATGATCAAATAGTAATTTGAGATGTCGATAGAAAGACAAAAAAACTTAAAAAAAAGAGCAGATTAGGACATTCAGCCCATCAAGTCTGCTCTGCTATTTCAACATGGCTGATTTATTATCCCCCTCAGCCCCATTCTCCTGCCTTCTCCCCTTAACCTCTGACACAATTACTAATCAGGAACCTACCAACCTCTGCTTTAAATATACTTTATTGTCGCCAAACAATTGGTACTAGAACGTACAATCATCACAGCGATATTTGATTCTGCGCTTCACACTCCCTGGATTACAAATAATAAATATTAAAAATAGTTAAAATTAGTAAATATTAAAAATTTAAATTATAAATCACAAATAGAAAATAGAAAAATGGAAAGTAAGGTATTGCAAAAAAAACTGAGAGGCAGGTCCGGATATTTGGAGGGTACGGCCCAGATCTGGGTCAGGATCCGTTCAGCAGTCTTATCACAGTTGTAAACAAGCTATTCCCAAATCTGGCCGTACGAGTCTTCAAGCTCCTGAACCTTCTCCCAGAGGGAAGAGGGATGAAAAGTCTGTTGGCTGGGTGAGTCGTGTTCTTGATTATCCTGGCAGCACTGCTCCGACAGCGTGCAGTGTAAAGTGAGTCCACGGACGGAAGACTGATTTGTGTGATGTGCTGCGCCGAGTTCACGATGTTCTGCAGCTTCTTTCGGTCTTGGACAGGACAACTTCCATACTAGGTTGTGCACCCTAGAAGAATGCTTTCTACGGTGCATCTATAAAAATTAGTGAGCGTTTTAGGGGACAGGCCAAATTACCCAATGACTGGTGTCCACGGCTATATGTGGAAATGAATTCCACAGATTCACCACCTTCTGCCTAAAGAAATTCCTCCTGATCTCTCTTCTAATTGAGGTCCCTCTATTCTAAGGCTGTGCCTTCTGGTCCTAGACTCCTCTACTATAAGAAGCATTCTCTCCAAATCCACTCTATCTAGGCCTTTCAATATTTGATAAGTTTCAATGAGATTCCCCCCTCCCATTCTTCTAAACTCCAGTGAGTGCAGACCTTGAGCTAATAAATGCTTGTCATACATTAGTCCTTTCATTCCTGGACCTTTTCCTAGACAAGGGGCCCAAAACTACTCACAATTCTCCAAGTGCAGTTTGACCAATTCTTATAAAGCCTCAGCATTACGTCCTTGCTCTCTCAAAGTTAATGTCAACATTACACCAACTCAATCTGCAAATTAACCTTTAGGCAATCCTACACAAGGACTTCCAAGCCCCTTTGCACCTCTGATTTTTGAATTTTCTCCCCATTTAGAAAATGTCCACATGATCATACACTTCCCAAAGCTGTATTTCACCTGCCACTTCTTTGCCCATTCCCTTAATCGGTCTAAATCCTTCAGCAGACCCTCGCTTCATCAACACTACCTGTCATTCTGTCTATCTTTGTATCACCTACAATCTTGGCCACAAAGCCATCAATTCATTCATCCAAGTCATTGACATATAACATGAAAATAAGTAGCTCCAACACTGACCCTTGCAGAAAACCTTGTCTCTGGCAGTCAACTAGAAAAGGTCCACTTTATTCCCACTCTTTGCCTCCTGCCAGTCTACGGCTTTATTCTTTCTGCCAAAAAGCGTGACCATGCTTTGTCACGTTATCAAGGATCATGGCCGTGCTGCTGTGCTTGGCTGCCTGTCGTCCCCTATTGCCGTTCTTGTTTGTCCTGGTTCTGTTTGTGTCTCTGTGTGTGCACGATGTGCAAGCCATTATCGTCTACGATCATCAAACACTACTGAATATTGTTTGTCCTGGCTCTGTTTGTGTCTCTGTGTGTACATGATGTTATCATCATCATCATCATCAGGTGCCGTGCCCAGTTTGAGCTTTGACTGCCATGGCCCACACACTCCTGTTTCGGGTCAAGTGGATCAATTCATTGGTATTCATTTCCAGTTCTCTGGCTGCTGTCTCCATCATCATTTGTCTTTGTCTTCCTCTTACGTGATGTACAAGCCACTATTGTCTACAATCATCAAACACTACTGTATATTCGATCCTCTGTTGTGGACTTATTCACTTAGGATTCCCGACAAAGAAGCTTTCACCGCTCTCTATTTTCCCAACTACCTGAAGGTATATGGGCTCGGCCCTGCGGCTACCACCATAGGAAATGAGCTAGGAGGCGGAGTAAATGTGCAGGCGCCTCGGTTAAGCTGAGGAATCTTGCCCGCTCTCGCTTGGCACAGGTCTACCTTTTGCAGCTCGACGATGTTGGACCCGGTCAGCCACATCACTCCATTCCTCGGCGCTCCCTTGCGACCAGGTATGCCTTTCTCCGACCGATTATCCCAGACACAGACCTGGACGCCAGACCGCTGCCCTGCGGGCTCCCTGCCAGGCCATTTGTGAAGTGCGGTGGAGTAGTCTTCCACAACCTCCGCCCTCTGGCGAGGGAGCCATTGTCAGATTATACTGCTATCCCAGTCAAAGTGGCTCTGATCAACGCGAGATCCTTATCCAATAAGACTTTTATTCTCAATGACTTTTTCACTGCCCAGGGATTGGATTTCTTCCTGGTGACGGAAACCTGGTTAAGCACTGGTGAGCTTGCTCCACTTGAACTCTGTCCAGATGACTGTAACTTTTTTAGCGCGCCCAGACCCTCCAGAAGCGGAGGGGGTCTAACCGCTGTGTTTAAGAAACATTTTAATTGCTGTCTACTGAACTCTGATTATTTCCCCGGCTTCGAGGTGCAATTAATTAAAGTGGGCCTGGTCAATCCCTCTTAATTGCTCTTGTGTATCGTCCACCAAAAATACATAAAGATTTTATCACTCAATTTTCCGACTTCCTCTCATATACTATGCCCAACTTTGATCGAGTTCTGATTCTTGGTGACTTTAATATTCATGTTTGCTGTCCCGCTAAGCCTCTCGTAAGTGATTTTACGCATCTGCTTGAGTCTTTTAATCTTGCTTTGCTTATCACCGGACTCACTCACATGCTAGGCCATACACTTGACCTGGTCTTACCATCTGGTTTTCCGATCTGCAATGTGGAAATAATTGGTGCATGTCTGTCGGATCATAGTGCTGTTATGTTTGATGCTTCTCTGCCTTTTTCCCCCACTAAATTTCATCTTCCTGTATGTTGCTCTCATTACATTAACTCTTCAACTGCCAATAAGTTCTCTGAGGCTCTCATAGCTGCTCCTAATACCTGCACTATTGAGGCTTCTCCTCTCCATCTCAACACTGAAGAACTTACTTCCTTATTTAATACCACCTGCTCTTCTATTCTGAATACTGTTGCTGCCTTTAAATTCAGAAAGCCTAAGCCTGAAGGTCTGCCTTGGCTTAATGACACCACCAGAGCCCTGAGGAGGAAGTGTAGAGTACCCGAACGAAAGTGGAAACGTGATAAGCTTCAAATTTCCTTTGAAATTTTGTGATACAATCTTCACAAATATCAGGATGCAGTTCAGGATGCGAGAGCAAAATACTTTTCTGATCTAATTTCTAGCAACCCTCATAATCGCAAGGTCTTATTCAGTACCATAAATTCTGTCATTTGTCCCGCCCTCAGTATTAGTTTAGATGTGTCCCCTGCTAAGTGCGAAGAATTTTAAAAATTCTTCATTAGCAAAGTTCAAGACATTAGAATGAACATTTCCCCCCACTACCTGTGACCTAACTGTCTCACTGGTCTGTTCACCTAAACTGGATTGTTTCCAACCCATCACGCTACCCTCCCTTACAAAAATTGTTTCCACCATGAAACCTGCAACCTGCCCCCTTGACATTGTCCCCAGTGCCCTCCTGAAGGATGTCTTTGACATAGCTGGTTCCAGCATCCTCCCTATTATCAACAGCTCCCTGGCCACTGGTACCGTTCCAACCTGCTTTAAGCACGCCGTGGTCCAGCCCCTCTGGAAAAACCCAACTTAGACCCTACCTTACCTAGTAACTACAGACCTATTTCTAAACTTCCATTCCTGTCAAAGGTTCTCAAAAAGGTTACTTTTAGTCAATTGCTGCCCTACCTACACCAAAACAACTTCTTGGAAAGATTTCAGTTAGGTTTTAAGGCTTATCACAGCACAGGGTCTGCCCTGCTGAAAGTGTACAATGATCTCCTCCTTTACCGACTCAGGTGACTCTGCCATCCTAATTCCTCTTGACCTCAGTGCAGCATTCGATACTGTGGATCACGCCATTTTAATAGACCGTTTCCAGTACGGGGTTGGTGTTGATAGCACTGCCTTGAACTGGTTCACATCCTACCTCAAAAATAGAAGCTTCTCCATCAACATGGGCAAATTTTCCTTTTCTCCAGCTAGTCTTTCCTGTGGGATCCCACAAGTTTCCGTCCCAAGTCCCATTCTTTTCTCTATATACATGCTTCCCCTCGGCCAAATCATTCAGAAACACGACATTTGCTTCCATTGTTATGCTGATGACACACAGCTTTATCTCTCCTTGAAACCAATTGACCAGTCAAATCTAGTCAGCCTCATGAACTGCCTTGAGGGCATAAAGTGTGGGATGGCACAAAACTTCCTACAGCTGAATGAAGGCAAGTCTGAAGTTGCCCTATTTGGCCCCCCTGACTCCATCAAAGTGATTACCAACAGTCTTGGTAACCTGTCCACCCTTGTCAAACCCCACGTCAAAAACCTTGGTGTGATATTTGATTCCACCCTTAAGTTTGAAAAGCAAGTTAATGCAGTAGTAAAATCCAGTTTTTTCCAGCTTCGTACTATTGCCAAAATCAAGTCGTTTCTTCTTTCAAAGATCTTGAGAAAGTCATCCAGGCCCTTATATCCTCCCGCTTGGACTACTTCAACTCCCTGTATACTAGGATTAGTCAGTTGTCCCTGTCCCACCTGAAACTGGTCCAGAACACCACAGCCAGTCTCCTGACAGGTGCCTGGAAGAGGGACCATATTACTTCTACCCTGGCCTCTCTCCACTGGCTACCAGTACAGTTCAGAATTGATTTTAAGGTTCTCCTGTTTGTTTATAAAGCCCTAAGTGGGCTGCGCACCCCCCCCCCCCCATATCACAGACCTTCTAACCCCTTATTCTACTTCCAGGTCCCCCAGGTCAGCTGACTTGGGGCTCCTGGCTGTCCCGCGATCTAAATTTAATTTCAGAGGTGACCGTGCCTTGGTTGTTGTAGTCCCTAGACTGTGGAACAGCATTCCCCTCCCTATCAGATCTGCCCCCTCCAGTGACTCTTTTAAATCCAGGCTCAAAACTTACCTTTATTCACTAGCGTTTGAATCTTCCTGATGTGGCTGATTTTTGGCTTGTGACTAGGCTTGTGTTGTTTATTTTGTGCCTATAAGCTGTATGCCTTCTTGTTTATATCTGTGTTTCTTGCATTTGTGATTTTAGCTACCTGTTATGGTTTGTACAGCACGTTGGTCAACATGGGTTGTTTTTAGATGTGCTTTATAAATAAATTTGACTTGACTTGACTTCCCCACATAATATTCCATCTGCTGCTTCTTTATCCATTGCCCCAAATCAGTTTAGGTCCTTCTGCAGATACCCTGCTTTGTCAAGACTACCTGCCTCTCTATCTATCTTCACATTGTCTGCAAGCCTGGCCAGAAAGACATCAATTCCTTCATCCAAATCATTGATATATAACATGGAAAGAAGCTGTCCCAACACTGACTCCTGCAGCACACCACTAGTCACCAGCATCCAATCTGAAAAGTCTCCCTTTAATCGCTCTTTTTGCCTTCTGCCAATCAGCCAATCCATTCTAGTATCTTTCCTGTAATACCATGGGTTCTTGTTAAGTAGCCTCATGTGCGGTACCTTGTCAAAGACCTTTTGAAAATCCAAATAAACAACATCCACTGACTATCTTCTTTGTCTATCCTGCCTGCTATTTCCTCAAAGAATTCCAGCAGATTTGTCAGGCAAGATTTTCCCTTCAGGAAACCATGCTGACTTTGGCCTATTTTATCATCTGCGTCCAAGCACCCCGAAACCTCATCTTTGGTAATAAATTCCAACATCTTTCTGACCGCTCACTCAAATTAGGCTAACTGGCCTACAATTTCTATTCCTCTGCCTCCCTCTCATCTTAAAGAGTGAAGTGACATTTACAAATTTCCAGACCTTCAGAACCATTAGAAAGATCATTACAATCTCTTCAGCTACCTCTTTCAGAACCTTGGGGAGTAGTCCATCTGCTCCAGGTGATTTATCTACCTTCAGATTTTTCAGCTTCCTTGGCACTTTCTCTTAATAATATCAACGACATTCACTTCTGCCCCCTTACTCTCTTGAACTTCCGGCATACTGCTAATGTCTTCCACAGTGAAGGCTGACACAAAATATTTATTAAGTTCATCCACTATTTCTTTCTTCCTCATTACTACCTCTCCAGCATCACTTTCCAGTAGTCCAATATCCGCTCTCACCTCCCTTTATATATCTGAAAAAATATTTTTGTATCCTCTTTGATATTATTGGCTACTATACCTTCATGTTTCATCTTTTCCCTCTTTATGGACTTTTAGTTGCCTTCTATTATTTTTATCAGCTTCCCAATCCTCTACCTTCCCACTAATTTTTGCTCTATTATGTAACGAGAGTCCTTGACAAGAATGGATTGGACCCAAATGCTGGAGTGTCTAAAGCTGGGATCAAGGCACGGTTTCAAACTGGATCAAGAATCAGAACACAAAACAAACACTAGACAAAATCTCCAGTAGGTTTACGATTGAGCACTGAATATCAGTTCAGGTGATTCTCAAAAGCTCCAGGGAGTTGAGCGTCTAAACCTCGAAAGCTGGTGTGGATGGGTGCGTGTCGTAACAGGACCCCCTCCCCTGTGGCTGACTCCTGATGGACCT
Source organism: Mobula birostris (assembly GCF_030028105.1). NCBI lineage: Eukaryota > Metazoa > Chordata > Chondrichthyes > Myliobatiformes > Myliobatidae > Mobula > Mobula birostris. The sequence continues at coordinate 6,812,124 of NC_092387.1, read as the reverse complement.
GTCAGCCTGGAGAGGTGATGGGAGCTGGACCCAGGAAGTCTCTTTCAAGCACCCGGCACCTCTCCTCCAGTCCGAATCCTTCCCAGTCCACGAGATATTGTTGAACACCTCAAACAGTATGCAAGTCCAAGATTCTTCTCATGGTGAAAACCTGTTCCCCATCAACAAACCTGGCTGGTGATGGGACTGATGGTGGTGGGGCTAACAGGCTGGTGTTCACTGGCTTTAACTTGGAACCGTGGAAGGTGGGATTAGTCTTGAGGGTCTTGGGGAGCTGCAAGGTGTAAGCCACTGGGTTTACTTTCTAGAGAATCCTGAAAAGTCTAATGAACTTGGGCACCAATTTCCTGGTCTCCACTTGGACAGGTAAATCTTGAGTCGACAGCCAGACCCATTGCCCAGGCTGCAAGACTGGTCCCTGTGTTCTCTTGCAGTTAGCCTTTATTTCAGCCTTCTGGGTAGAGGCTAACAAAATCTTTGCCCTAGTCTATCTCTCCTCGCAGTGTTGGATGTGATCTTCGGCTGCGGGAACCTCAACCTCTGCCTCCTGCACAGGGAAGAGTGGCAGAGAATACCCAACTTGGCATTTGAAAGGTGACATCCTGAGCACCGAATGCCATAAAGTGTTGTGGGTGACCTCAGCCCACATCAAATGGTCACTCAAGTCATTAGGAAATGACACCAGTCGCATTATGAAATTCTGCAATGGCGCCTCCACAAGGGTCAATTCTGTCTCCAACATTGTTCAATCTCTACCTCAGTGACCTCCCTGAAACTAAATCTGGAAACGATGATGATGGGGCCATAGCCTTCCAATCAAACGATATCAAATCTACTGAAAAAAATCTTACCCAAGATATCAACTCTCAGTCCAACTACTTCTCAAAGTGGTACCTAAATATGAATGTCAACAAGATAGTAATTTCAATATTTCATCTGGACAACCAACTAACCAAACTTAAACTTAATATCAAGCTAAATGATAAATGGCTACTCAACGATCCACACCCAAAGTATTTAGGAGTCACACTAGATCGAACTCTCTCAAACAAGATCTACCTTCAAAATGTTGCAAAGAAACTAAAATCCACAACAGCCATGAGCAGGAACCAAATGGGCTGCTAAACAGTCAGTCCTATGGACACTGTTTCTCAGTCACTGAATATTGCACACCCACCTGGGAGCGAAGTGCTCACACAAACAGCTCCATACTTCTATGAGAATAATGTCAGGATCCCTAATATCCACACCTGTCCAATGGCTCCCAGCAATGAGCGGAACAACACCCCTGGAAATCTGTAGAACAGAAGCTTCAGCAAAATTCTACAAGCGTATCCAAAATATGCCCAACAACATTCCAGTTTGCAAACTCATCGAAAATGCTTCTCCAACTCCCCAACTCAAACCCCGAAAACCTTTCTACAACCTGAAAACTCTCGTCTCCTACGAATGGTGCCAATATGTTCTATGTTCTATAATACTGGCACACCAGTACGCCTCCTGGTGGAGACTTGAGCAACAACCCCGCAAACTCCTCCCAGGCTTTACCACAGCTACCAAAAAAATCTGGACGGTTGCAAATAGACTCAGGAGTTGACTTGCCAAACAGCACAAACACTACACCGATGCGGTGCCTGACAAACCCCAGCTTGCCTCTGTGATGCCCCAACCCAGGTCGTCCGCCACCTGACCGAAACATGCCCTCTTACCAAGATCCAAGACAGTTTTGCTGCAGTTCATCGATGTGGCCATGAGCTGGAGTAGTGGTTTGACAAAAAGCAATTAAAAGTGTGAAGAGAAAAACACCTGCTGTATGAAACAACAACAACTAGGGTCCATCTTGAGATTGACATTAGAGATGATGAGGCCCAGAAAAGAAGTAGTAGTTACATGAAATTTGGACTTCTCCAGCTTGGCATAAAATCCATGATTAGCAAGCCCCGTCTTGGAGCTTTCCCCTTTCAATGTTCCCTTGATTACTTTCAGCTTTTTTTCATTAGGTTTTTTCCCCTGAACTCTATCTGTAATGATTCTAACATCTTCTGATGCAATGTCACCTCTTTCCATGGATTTGATTTAATTTTTATACCAGTAGAGCCACCTCACCCTCTCTATCTACTTGCCTTCCCTTTTGATACAATGTGTAGCCTTTGACGTTAAGCTCCCAACTTTGATCTTCTTTTAGCATGTCTCAGTGATGCCCACAACATCATACCTGTGAATCTCTAATTGCGATACAAGATCATCTACTTTATTCTGTATACTGCATGCATTCAAATATAACACCTCCAGTCCTGTATTCATCACCTTTTTTAAATTTTGGCACTTTAACTCATCCCACAATTTTGTGCAATCATCTGTCTGTCCATCCTCACACTCACAACACACTGCATCTAGTTGTATACCAACTGTCCCATCCTCAGCCCTATCACTCTAGTTCCCACGTCCCAGCCAAACGATATAAGATCCTCCCAAAATACTCTAGCGAGTGTTCCAGCAAGAATACTGGTCCCCGTCAGGTTCATCCTTTTTGTACAAGTCATACCTTCCCCAGAAGAGATTCCAATGATCCAGTAAGCCAAAACTCTGCCCCTGCATCAATTCTTCAACCATGCATTAATTTGCCAAGTCAGCAATCCAGAAGTTACCACCCTGGATGTCCTGGTTGTTAGCTTTCTGCCTAACTCCCTATATTCCCTCTTCAGGATCATCTGCCTTTGTCGTTGGTACCAATATGTACCATGACTTCTAGTTGTTCACTCTTCCCCTCTAGGATGCCAATGGACCCGACCTGAGACATCTCAGGCATCTGGGAGGCAGCATACCATCTGGGTGTCTCTTTAATGTACACAGAATTTGCTCTCTGCTCCTCTAATTATGGAATTCCCTATCACTACTGCTCTTCTCTTCCTCCCCCTGTCATTCTGAACCACAGCACCAGACTCGGTGCCAGAGACCTGGTCACTGTGGTTTCGCCCTGGTAGGTTGTTTCCCCAACAATTTCCAAAATGCTATACTTATTACTGAGCGGTACTCTGCAGTGGCTGCCTATTCCCTTTCCCTCTCCTGACAGTCACCCAGTTAGCTGCCTCCTACAACTTAGATGTGACCAACTCCTGATAGCTCATATCTGTCACCTCCTCATTTTCCCACACGAGTTGAAGGTCAGCTGCAGTTCCAGTTTCTTAACACGGTCTCTAAGCAGCTTCAGCTTTCTACACTTCATGCAGATGTATTTACCAAGGAGTCAGGAGGTCTCCCAGTCTTCCCACATTTCACACAAGGAACATACCACTAACTCTGAGCCCATGCTCGACGCATTAGCTATGTACCAACAGAAAAAAAATTCTTACTGGATACTCACTTAGAACCCCGCCCGTGCTTGCCCAAGCCAGGTGAACCAAAGCCTGACCACTCTAACACTGGCCCACTCACACAAGGGCCACTCTGCTTATACCTCCTTTCTTTTTACTGGCCCTTGCTGATTGCAACCTGCTGAAAAAAGCCGCAATCTCACCAGTGAGTGACCTTGAGCTGACTTCACCCATTGCAACCAGGCTGAATGCACACCACCCTCTGTGTGAATAAGCTGCCTCTGCCATCCTTTTAAATCCCTTGGTTCTGATCATAAACCTATGTCCTCTTGTTTTAGCACCCCCTCTATGGGGAAAAAGAATACGTGCTTTCATACCAAGCAATAATTGAAAAAAAGATAGGTGAAATAAATTGATGTGATCAAATAATAATTTCAGAGATGTTGTTAGAAAGACCAAAAAAACATAAGACATTTGGCCCATCGAGTCTGTTCTGCCACTGCATCATGGCTGATTTATTATTCCTCTGAACCCCATTCTTCTGCCTTCTTCCCATAACCTTTGACACCCTGACTAATCAGGAACCTATCAATCTCTGCTTTAAATATACCCAATGAACTGGCCTCCACAACCACCTGTGGCAATGAATTCCACAGATCCACCATCCTTTGGCTAAAGAAATCCCTTCACATCTCTGTTCTAAATGGATATCCCTCTATTCTGAGACTGTGCCCTCTGGTCCTAGACTCCCCCACTATAGGAAGCATCCCCTCCATGACCAGCCGTTCAATGTTTGATAGGTTTCAATGAAGCTGCCCCTCATTCTTCTAAACCCCAACGAGTACAGGTCCAGAGCCATCAAAAGCTCAGCAGGTCAAGCAGCATCAAAAGAGGTTACGGTTAGCAGGTTAACCCAAACTGGGGCAAGTGAATAGAGAGGAAGGGTGATAGTTCAGAAAACTGAGGAGGAGAAAGATCAGAATCAGTCGAGTGAGCATGGGGAAAATAATAACAGGAATGGGCAATCAGTATAAACTTGTGACAGGAAAATCAAACAAATCGTTTAGAAATGTTTGAATTGCAACTGGTAGAAGATCAGGGTTAACAAAGTTAATGGATGTGGTGCATCTGGATTTTCAAAGCTTTTGATTAGGTAGCATTCAGGAATTTATTTATTCACATATTGATTGGGATACAACCTGGACCAGGTCCTTCTGGTCCTTCGAGCGATGCTGGCCAGCAACCCTCAATTTAACCCCAGCCTAATCATGAGGCAATCTTACAATGACCACTTATCCAGTGTATCTTTGGACTGTGGGAGGAAACTGGAGCACCCAGAGGAAACTCATGTAGTCACGGGGAGAATGTACACACTGCTTACAGACGCAACAGGAATTGAACCTGGGTTGCCGGTATTATGAAGCGTTGCTGCTTACAAACAAAGGGAGGGTGGGTGGTAAACAGAAGAGATTCTGCAGATGCTGGAAACCCAGAGTAACGCACAAAATACTGGAGGAACTCAGCAGGCCAGGCAGCATCTATGGAGGGGAATAAACGATTGATGTTTTGGGGAGAGACCCTAAAACAAAACCTGATGGCATAAAGATGGGAGGTGCGGTAGTGCAGTGGATAGCACAACGCCTTACGGTACAGATGACCTGGGCTCAGTTCTTGCCACTGTCTGTAAGGAGTTTGTCTGCTCTCCCCGTGACCCGGTGGGTTTCCTCCGGGTGCTCTGGTTTCCACCCACAGTCCATAGATGTACCGGTTGGTAGGTTAATTGGTCGTTCTAAATTGTTCCCTGATTAGGCTAGGATTAAATCGGGGGATTGCTGGACAGCATAGCTTGAAGGGACGGAAGGGCCTATTCCATACTGTATCTGAATCAATAAGACACTTAAAAAAAAATTCTGCAAATTCTGGTAATTTTTCCCTTCCCTCTTCTCTTTTCCTCTCCTGCCTTTTACCTCTTCTCCTCACATGAGTGCCCACCTCCCCCTGGTACTCCCTTTCCCTTTGTCCCATGGTCCACTTTCCTCTCCTGTCAAATTCCTTCCTGTCCAGCCCTTTGCCTTTTCCAGCTCTCACTTCCTAGCTTCTTACTTCATCCCCTTCCCCCAGCCACCTGGCTTCACCTTCTAGCTTGTCCTCCTTCCCCTCACCACCTTTCTATCCTGGTGTCCTCTCTCTCCTTTCTAGGCCTGATGAAGGGTTGCAGCCTGAAATGTCAACTGTTTATTCCTTCACATAAATGCTGCCTGACCTGCTGATTTCCTCCAGTAATTTTTGTGTGTTAGTGCGGATGGTATCACTTGGAGTGAATTGAAGACAGGTTAACAGGCAGACAACAGAGAATAGAAGTGATCGAGTCATTTTAAGGTTAAGGGAGCCTGTGGTGCTGCAGGTTTATATGTTGATGTTGGATGTTCACAATCTATTTCAACAATTTGGCAAATTTGCTGATGATACAAAGTTAAAAGGCAGGTGTGGGATCTGAGGCAGCACAGTAGTGTAACTGCTTGCATAACACTCGTCGTCGTCATGGCTATCCCTCGAGGTCGAGGATGATGGTCTTCATTCCGTACAGAGCGAAGATGCCAGTGCGTATATTTGTTTAACGTGTACTTGATGTTTCACTCCAAGAGGCACACGATACTTCACAAATCAACCAGCTGATTCCAATGGCATGGAAACCACGACGATTGGAGCTGATGGATTTGTTGCAGTCTTCATCCACCTTCACAGCCGTTGAGTTCGAAGTAACTTCATCCGCCTGTTCCACCGTTGAGGTCTTGGTTGGATTGTTCTTTGTCAGGGACCTCACCCTCGACCTTACCACCGTGGGTGACCCTACCAGGAGCATAGCTCCAGACGGCATTGCTCTTGGGATCTCAGGACCACACAAGCTTCTCCACTGCGACAAGGTGACAATCCACGGAGAAGGCATAACACTATTATAGTGTCAGCTGGTAGGTCAGGTTTCGATTCCTGCTGCTGTCCATAAGGAGTTTGTATGTTCTCCCTGTGGCCATGTGAGTTTTCTCTGGGTGCTCTGGTTTCCTCTCACATTCCAAAGACATACGGCCAGGGTCGGTGATTTGTGGGCATGCCCGGGCTTGTGCCGATACTGTGGTGACACTTTACTGGCTGCCCTGCACAGTCCTCACTGATTTGTCTTAATGCAAATGACTCATTTCACTGCATGTCTCAATGTACATGTAACAAATAAAGCTAATCAGAATCAGAGAAGCTTTAAGGAAGGGTAGAATGGCTAAGTGAATGAGTGATTCAGGTGAAACGTCACGTTGAAATTGTCAAGTCATTCACCTTGGTGTATGAAAAAAAAATAAAAGGTGAAATGCTCTTTAACTTGCTGCTCATGTTCAGAGGGTCCAAGGCATCCTTGCACTCAAATCACTGAAAGTTCGCATGAGGGTCCAGAAAGGAATCAGAAAATAAAGTGGTATATGGAGACACAGGAGGCTGTAGGTGGTGCAGTGCAGAGCACAAAATGTTGGGTGAACTCAGCATGTCACTCAATGGAGGCAGATGAGATTTTTGCTGTTGTTGCGTCTGTCTGATTGCATGTTGGGCGTGTGTTGTTCTGCTCAGCACTGCTGCTGCGTTGGCACCAGAATGTGTGGCAACACTTGCAGGCTGCCACCAGCACATCCTTCTCCTGTGTTGGTTGTTAATGCAAACAACACCTTTTACTGAAAAAGGATCTGGCACTTTCCTGGCATATATGATGAATAAACTCTTTTTGGGATTGCAGTCGGATATAGGTATCGACTATAACCGATGTTTCAGTGACAAACTCTGCCATCTTCACCAGGGTCATGTTTCGATGTCCTGTACATGCGACAAATGAATTTCCTCCCTGCCACTGCTGCCTAATCTGCTCTACCCTGCTGGGTGTTGATAAGGTTTGTTTTTGTTTTCTTTTTCTCTCCCTCGCTCCTGGATTTCCAGCATCGACTTTGACATTAAGTTTTCATTTCTGGGTGAGTGGATTTAGGATTGAGGAGTTCTCCTGCATTTATCTTTGCATCGTGTGCCTAACATCTCTAAATTCATACAGTTTTATGTGCTACATCAGTTCCAATAGGGCAAATTTGGATTTCATCCATGTCACACACAGCAGCAGCAATTATTTAATGGGACTGTGCCTTTGGGTTCAGATTTATTGATCACATATACATCCAAACATACAGTGAAATGTGTAATATGCATTAACGAGCAACACAAGCTAAGGAAGCAAGTTTGTGCATTTCTTCCTGTGCGCACATGAGTTTTCTCCCACAGTCCAGAGATGTACTGGGTTAATAGGTCATTGTGAGTTGTCCCATGATTAGGCTGGTGTTAAATTGGGGGGCTGCTGGGTAGCCTGTTTGCCACGCATCTCTAAATAAAAAGAAATTAATAACAAAAATGAAACTGCACTGAGTTTAGTCTCATCATTCCTGAATTGGCCACACGTGTATCGGCTGCCCACCCCGACCTCTTCCGATTGAATATGCCAACACAGAGACACTCAAGTATGATTGCCTGCGGCCACTGTTTGGCTGACACACGGACCTGAACCACAGGTCAGATATATCACTTATGGAGGGGAATAAGGGAGGGGAAGGAACGAGGGGATAAAGTAACACTGAAGTAAATCTCTTCCTACAGTTCTCCACTGAGAGGAGATTGACATATGTTTAAATCAATACCAAACCAGGATGACACCGAGTGACAGATCATAGCCTACAGCAGAATCTAATATTCCTCCTGTCTGGGTCTGTGCCTCAATGTGAAAGAGATTCTTTTAGCTTGGAAAATTGAATTAATAGTTTTTTTTGAAGTGATGGATCTTCACTTCTGGGTGTCCAGATTCAAGGTCAGAATGAGGTTCATTATCATTGACAGAAGTTGTGAAATTTGTTGTTTTGTGGCAGCAGTTCCGTGCAAAACATAAAATTATAAATTACATAGCGTAAAATATGAAAAATAAGGCTGTGGATTGTTCAGAAATCTGATAGCGAAGGGGCAGAAGGTGTTGAGCGTGTGTCCTCCCTGATGAGGAGAAGGCACGTCTTGGGTGATGAGGATTCTTCATGATGGATGTCGCCTCTTGGGGCCACAGACTCCTGATGATGTCCTCGATGGTGTTGAGGTCTAAGCCTGTGAGAGTCTACAACCCTCTGCGGCTTCTTGCAAAACTGCACATTGGAACCTCCATACCAGACAGTGATGCAGCCTATCACAATGCTCTCGACGTACCAACTCCCCTCAAATTCAGAATGAAGCAGAGTCTTTGGTGTGCCTCCTGTGTGATTGCATCAGTCTGACTGCGTACACATAAACACCGGGGATGATTCTGATCCACTTTTAAACTGCCAAGCTCTGAACAGATTATTGCCCTTGGAAAAGCCGCCCACTGTTGGGGCATAAGTTTTGTCTTGTTGCTTAATCCATCGATTTTCGGTATTGATCATTTGACAATTAGGGACATGCTTGGTGAGATACTGAGATAAGATCTGCCCGACATTGACTACATTTACTAGGAGCGCTGCCACAAGAAAGCCATTGACTCCCACCATCCAGAACACGCTTTCCTTGTGCTACTATCATTGGGCAGAAGGTGCAAAAGCCTTGGGTCACACCACCTGGTTCAGGAACAGTTATTATCCTTCAACCAGCAGGCTCCTGAACTGGCATGGATACTTCATTCACCACAGCTCCGAACTGATTCTACAACCTACAGACTCACTTTCAAGGGCTCTTTACAACTCATGTCCTCAGTATCATTTTTTATTTGCACAGTTTGTCCTCTTTTGCACACTGGTCGCTTGTCAATCTTTGTCTGTTTATGCACGGTTTTCCTAAATCCTATTGTACTGCCAATGCCTGCAAGGAAATGAACCTCAATGTAACGTGGTACATGGTAACTATATCTACTTTGATAATAAAGGTACTTTGAACTTTGATGAACTGTCCCCTCAGAAGCTCCCAATTACAGGACATAGTGGTCACAGAGTTATACCCTTCTCTGCTGCACAACTGGATGCTAACGCCCGAGAAAAGCCTGAAGAGAAACTGCCTTTGATTCATCAGTTGACTAGTCTTTCCAGTGCCCTTTTCATCAGTTCTAGTCATCAGCAGCATCTTGTGATCTCGAGTTGTCGGTGACATATTCCTCCCTGTAGGGTGCAAATGGGCAGCTGACAGTCATTTTAAGGATTAGTTTTATTTGTCATATACTTGTGTTAAGAGTTTGCTGCGGTGTGTTGGTGCAATCTCCAACAAAAACAACTGCATTCAATGTGACAAGAATAAAGAATTAGATAAAAAATAAACTTACAGTTAAAGTACAGATATGGAATAAAATGTGCATGATTTACAAAGTGACACAGATACAGGGCACCACAATAACGTAGTTGTATTACAGCTCAGGGCGGTGGAGTTCAGAACTCAATTCCAGCGTCCCCTGTAAGGAGTAAGTACATTCCTCCTTGTGGACTGTGTGGGTTTCTGTGGTGGCCAGTGCGATCATGTTTGCTGTTGTGTGCTGGGGCAGCAGGCTGAGGGTAGCAGACATCAACAGAATCAACAAACTCATTGGTAAGGCCAGTGATGTGGTGAGGATGGAACTGGACTCTCTGACAGTGGTGTCTGAAAAGAGGATGCTGTCTAAGTTGCATGCCACCTTGGACAATGTCTCCTATCCACTACATAATGTACTGGGTGGGCACAGGAGTACATTCAGCCAGAGACTCATTCCACCGAGATGCAACACAAAGCATCATAGGAAGTCATTCCTGCCTGTGGCCATCAAACTTTACAACTCCTCCCTTGGAAGGTCAGACACCCTGAGCCAATAGGCTGGTCCTGGACTTATTTCCTGGCGTAACTTACATATTACTATTTAACTATTTATGGTTTTATTACTATTTAATTATTTATGGTGCAACTGTAACGAAAACCAATTTTCCCCGGGATCGATAAAGTATGACTATGACTTTCCTCCGGGTTCTCTGGTTTCCTCCCACAGTCCAAGGACATTCCAGTTAGAATGTTAATTGTTTATTGTAAATTGTCCCCGATCAGGTTAGGGTTAAACTGGAGGGGTGGGTGGCATTGGGCTGGAAGGGCCTGTACCACACTGTATCTCTAAATAAACCAACAAACAAATCTCTGGAGGAAATTGGCAGGTCAGGCAGCAGCTTGGAGGGAAATCACAGTTCTTGTTTTAGGCTGAGGCTCTTCACTAGGACTGGAAAGGAAGGTGGAAGATGCCAGAATAAGAAGATGGAGGGAGGAAAAGCAGTACCAGCTGGCAGGGGAGAGGTGAGACCAGGTGAGGGGGAAGGTGGGTGGGTGGGGGAGAGGGGGGATGAAGTGAGGCACTGGGAGGTGATGGTGAGACCAGGTGAGGGGGAAGGTGGGTAGGTGGGGGAGGGGGATGAAGTGAGACACTGGGAGGTGATAGGTGAGACCAGGTGAGGGGGAAGGTGGGTGGGTGGGGGAGAGGGGAGATGAAGTGAGACAAGGTGACGGGGAAGGTGGGTGGGTGGGGGAGAGGGGGGATGAAGTGAGACGAGGTGAGGGGGAAGGTGGGTGGGTGGGGGAGAGGGGGGATGAAGTGAGACGAGGTGAGGGGGAAGGTGGGTGGGTGGGGGAGAGGGGGGGATGAAGTGAGACACTAGGAGGTGATAGGTGAGACCAGGTGAGGAGGAAGGTGGGTGGGTGGGGGAGAGGGGGGATGAAGTGAGACGAGGTGAGGGGGAAGGTGGGTGGGTGGGGGAGAGGGGGGATGAAGTCAGACACTAGGAGGTGATAGGTGAGACCAGGTGAGGGGGAAGGTGTGGGGGTGGGGGAGGGGGGAATGAAATGAGAAGTCGGCAGGTGAGAGGTGAGACCAGGTGAGGGGGCAGGTGGGTGGGTGGGGGAGAGGGGGGATGAAGTGAGACACTGGGAGGTGATAGGTGAGACCAGGTGAGGGGGAAGGTGTGTGGGTGGGGGAGGGGGGAATGAAATGAGAAGTCGGCAGGTGAGAGGTGAGACCAGGTGAGGGGGAAGGTGGGTGGGTGGGGGAGAGGGGGGATGAAGTGAGACTCTGGGAGGTGATAGGTGGAAAAGGTAAAGGGTTGAAGAAGAAGGAATATGTTTGCAATGTGAACAGCATTATAGAAAGTGGTTTGAAGTGCTTATGGTGCAGGTGCAGTTTTCCTTTGATGATTGCCCACAGATTGCCCAGTTGTTGGTAAACTGGAAGGCTCAGGTTTAATTTGCCCATCTTTGTGAGTTATAACACCAGCCAAGTGAAAGTTCAAAGTAAAAATTACTATCACCACATACAAGCCTGAGATTCTTTTTCTGCAGGCATACTTAGCAAATCTATAGAACAGTAACTGTAAACAGGATCTGTAAACTGTAAACAAACTGTGCAAATGCGGTAATAATTAAATAGCAATAAATAACGAGCATGAAATAGCAAGATAAGAGTCCTTAACTGAGTGTAGGACTTTCTGTTCAAGAGCCTGATGGCCTGAGTTAGGACAACGAGAAGGATACTTTCTTTAAACCTATATTTAGATTAATCTAAAGATCATTCCGCATCATCTCTATGTGTACAGCTACAGATAAAACTTCATCTTCAATGTGTGTTTTTAACAGACATGAAATGTGGAAACTGGGAACTGCTGCAGTGTTCTGATTTTCTCGGCCAAACCTGAATCCTAAGGTTGTGTCTTAACTCAGGATTACATGTGGAAAGTGAGGCAGTGGTGAAATGGAAGGAGAAATTTCTGGCATTACACGGGACAGGCATCAGTTTAACATCAGCGGCATATGTGGTGAAATTTGTTCACTTAGTGGCAGCGGTACAATGCAATACATGATAATATAGAGAAAGCAAATAAATAAAACTTAAATAAGTAAATCAGTAAATCGTTATAATAAGTATATATATATGTAGATTAAATAGTTAAATTAAAAATAGTGCAAAACAGAAATAATATAAAAACAAAACCAAAAAAACTGAGGTGGTGTTCACAGGTTGAATGTCCATTTAGGAATCAGATGGCAGAGGTAAAGAAGCTGTTTCTGAATGGCTGAGTGTGTGCCTTCAGGCCTCTGTATCTCCTTCCTGATGGTAACAATGTGAAGGGGGCATGTCCTGGGTGATGGAGTCCTTAATAATGGATGCCACCTCCCTAAGGCACTGCTCCTTGAAGATGTCTTGGATACAATGGAGGTCAGTATCCAAGATGGAGTTGATTAATTTTACAACTTTCTGTGTTTCTTTCAATCCTGTGAAGTAGCACTCCCCGCCCCCCATTCCAGACAGTGATGCAGCCTATCAGAAAGCTCTCCATGGTACATCTGTGGAAATTCCTGAATGTGTTAGGTGACAAACCAAATCTCTTCAAACTCCTAATGATAATCGCTGTCTTACCTTCTTTATAGCTGCATCAATATGTTGGGCAAACATGAGGAAATCTGCAGATGCTGGAATTTCAAGCAACACACATAAAAGTTGCTGGTGAACGCAGCAGGCCAGGCAGCATCCCTAGGAAGAAGTACAGTTGATGTCTCGGGCCAAGACCCTTCGTCAGGAAGTCGACTGTACCTCTTCCTAGAGATGCTGCCTGGCTTGCTGCGTTCACCAGCAACTTTCATTGATTTGTTGGGGCCAGGTTAAGTCCTCGGAGATCTTGACATCCAGGAACTTGAAACTGCTCACTCTCTCCACTTCTGATCTCTCTATGAGGACTGGTGGGTGTTCCCTCATCTTACCCTTCCTGAAGTCCACAATCAGTTCTTTTGTCTTGCTGACATTGAGTGCCAGGTTGTTGCTGTGACACCACTCAACTAGCTGTTTATCTCACTCCTGTATGCCCTCTCATCTCCAGCTGAGATTCTGTCTACAGTGGTTGTATCACCAGCAAATTTATAGATGGCATTTGCAATATATGGAGTCACACTGTCATGGGTGTAGTGAGAGTAGAGTAGAGTAGCGAGCTGGGCACGCATCCCCGAGGTGTGCTGGTGATGATTGTCAGCGAGGAGGAGATATTATTACCAATCGCACTGATCATCCGTATAGAAAGAGAAAGGGTCAGTGTGGCCGGTGGGAGTGGGTGTGCAGACACAATATTCCCTCTTGTGTGGACTGCCGTTTCAGTGGGGGTGGAACAGAGGGGGAATCAAAGTTCAAAGTAAATTTATTATCAAAGCATATTCAGCATATGTGCCCAAATACTACGCTAGGATTAATTTTCTAGCAGGCATTCACAGTACATGCAAAGTAGTACGATAGAACCCATGAAAAACTACACACAAAGACTGACAAACAACCAATATGCAAAAGAAGACAAACTAAGTGTAATGTCCTGGTTGATATGTTTTACTGTTATGCTGTATGTATTTCACTTTGTGCTGCTCTGTGAGAGCTGCCTGTTTTCAGCTGATGTTTGGGTTATTGTTGAAGATAAGAGATGAGGAGAATTGTGCACCATCCAATTAGGATGGTCAGATTAAGGGGAGGTTTCTCTGGTGAGGGACACTAAGCCTGGGTTTGGGGCTTTTGCTCGAGAGGAGATGAAGAGAAAAGACGCTGGGGAGAACTAGTGATAGTATACGATCTGGTGGGAGACTCATTTGTTCAAGATGGATTGCGAGTGACGCTCTGAAGGTGGTGTGGGTGTTCACGCAGACCGAGGGCCCAGTGCGTGAGTGACAGAGAAGTTCAAGATGAGCTCCAATTTGTGCACATTTGAATGTTTAATTAGAATGGGCCCTTTTCTTTTTGTTCTTTACTAACTTTTTAGTTAAGATTCATAAACATAGAGAAGATGGCGACACGACGGCAGCGCACGGCCTCTCCGGTGATGAATATCTGTTATCTGTCAAGTAGGGGACCGTGCACAATTCTGATTTGATAGAGACGGACGTGAGAGTACGGAGGAACATCTGGAAAACTTCTGAAATGCCCGCTTTGCTGCCGCTGCTACTGTGTGGTAACTGGAATCTCCGAAGGCCCCGAATCCTCGGCTTTGCTTGTTTCAGCGACCGGGGCTAGGTTGAAGGCGCTCGGCAGAGGATGGTGCTTAGGAGGCTGTATCGGAGGGCGTGTCAGAAGCTCGAAGTTTTCGGATGGGTGGACTCAGTGTCGGCTGTGGTCGGCTGCTTCCAAGGCATCAGCAAGTTGATGGTGCCTGGAGGTTTATGGCAGGGAGTTTCTCCCTTTTGCCGCCTGCTATCGGGGACTCGGGAGTCGATCGACTCGAGACTTTGAGACTTTATTTACCGTGCCCATGGTTTGTTCTTCATCAAATTATGGTGTTGCTTTGCACTGCTGTAACTATATGTTATAATTATGTGGTTCTGTCAGTGTTAGTCTTTGGTTTGTCCCGTTTTCTGTGATATCACTCCAGAGAAACATTGTATCATTTCTTAATGCATGTATGCATTTCTAAAGACAATAAAAGAGGACTGAGTGTTCTCATATTCTAAATATAATTCCTTTAATCGTATGCAGTGTACTGTTGTTATTTTGTGGCATTAATTTGTAACAGGGTAGCAAGTAACACAGCATCCACACAAACTGAGGTTTGGGGTGGTGTCGAGCACACTTCAATCTCACGAATTTAGAAGGGCCGGAGTTTGTCTTCCTTAGATTTATACAGCCAAGGAAACCAGGGTGTTTCATATGCAAAATACAAAAAAATAATAGAAATAGGAAATAAATAACACTGAGAGCAGGAGCTGTAGAGTCCTTGGAAGCGAGCACATCATGGGGTGTGGGAAGACACGCGCAGACACGGCTCCACCCCCATTGGAGATTTTTGCTGCACAACTGGACAATGGGCCATCTCACCCCTGCACCAGCCCACGTCTTGTGTTGCAGGCGAGGTCTTTGTGTTTGGAAGGCTTGTCGATGCACAGCCAACATGGAAACTAAGATTGAGAAAGAGAAGTGGTAAATGAAGAAGTCAGATGAAGCATCACGGGATTATGCAGGAGGCAATGACGGAAGTGCGGCAGTCATTCACGTTTTCATGTCCTGACATTAAATGAATGTGAGCTCCAGCCGAGCGAATGTGGTTCAGCTGTGAGGACAGGTTTGGACAGCAGGGGGCTGCACTTCTCCATTCAGCAATGAACACAGTTCAGGAAAGGAAATCGTTACAGCATCAGATAAGATTAGTTTCATCTGTCACGTGTACATGGGAACATCAAAACATACAGTAAAATGTGTCTTTTTGCGTCAACAACCGACACAGTCCGAGGATTTGCTGGGGGCAACCCTGCAAGCCTCTCCATGTTGCTGACACCAACAAAACTCCGACAGAGTGATCAGCAGCACTGGGGCTCCACAGGGGACTGTCTTGTCTCCCTTTTTCTTCACCATTTACACCTCGGACTTCAACTACTGCACAGAGTCTTGTCATCTTCAGAAGTTTTCGGATGACTCTGCCATAGTTGGATGCATCAGCAAGGGAGATGATGCTGAGTAGAGGGCTACGGTAGGAAACTTTGTCACATGGTGTGAGCAGAATTATCTGCAGCTTAATGTGAAAAAGACTAAGGAGCTGGTGGTAGACCTGAAGAGAGCTAAGGTACCGGTAACCCCTGTTTCCATCCAGGGGGTCAGTGTGGACATGGTGGAGGATTACAAATACCTGGGGATATGAATTGACAATAAACTGGACTGGTCTAAGAACACTGAGGCTGTCTACAAGAAGGGTCAGAGCCGTCTCTATTTCCTGAGGAGACTGAGGTCCTTTAACATCTGCCGGACGATGCTGAGGATGTTCTACGAGTCTGTGGTGGCCAGTGCTGTCATGTTTGCTGTTGTGTGCTGGGGCAGCAGGCTGAGGGTAGCAGACACCAACAGAATCAACAAACTCATTCGTAAGGCCAATGATGTTGTGGGGATGGAACTGGACTCTCTGACGGTGGTGTCTGAAAAGAGGATGCTGTCCAAGTTGCATGTCATCTTGGTCAATGTCTCCCATCCACTACATAATGTACTGGGTGGGCACAGGAGTACATTCAGCCAGAGACTCATTCCACTGAGATGCAGCACAGAGCGTCATAGGAAGTCATTCCTGCCTGTAGCCATCAAACTTTACAACTCCTCCCTTGGAGGGTCAGACACCCTGAGCCAATAGGCTGGTCCTGGACTTATTTCGTAATTTACTGGCATAATTTACATATTACTATTTAACTATTTATGGTTCTATTACTATTTAATATTTATGGTGCAACTGTAATGAAAACCAATTTCCCCCAGGATCAATAAAGTATGACTATGACTATGACTAAAACATGCCCACAACTCACTAACCCTAACCCATGCTTTTTTGGAATGTGGAATGAAACTGAAGCATCCGGTGAAAGTCCACATACAAATTCCTTGCAGTGGCAGGAATGGAAACTGCACCGCTGATCTCTGGCGTTGTAAAGTGTTAGCACTAATTGGTTGGTACCATGCTGCCAATACGCTTCACTTTCTGTGTGGACAGATTGGGCAGTGTGTAATGCATCACCCTAGCTGAATATGGCAGTGTCCCACCAGGCTAGGATAACTCCTGGTGCCAGTATTTATGGTACTTCTTTGCAAGGTCCATTGCTGAACACCAGGAAGCAGCTTCATTCTGAGAAAGCACAAGAGATTCTGCAGGTGCTAGAAATCCAGAGCAATATTCACAAAATGATGCAGGAACTCCACAGGTCAGGCAGCGTCAATGGAGATCAATATATAGTTGACATTTCCAGCCCAGACTCTTCTTTGGGACTGGAAGGGGGGAGGTGCCAGAATAAAAAGGTGGGGCCAGGGGAAGGAGGACAAACAGGAGAAAATGGTTGAAGACTTGAGAGCAGCAGAGATCACGGAGAGAGAACAGCGAGATACAGTCTCACTGAAATTCTGTTGAAGAGAATATTTAAACTTCTTCAAGGTAGGCATCCTTCAAAGAGAATTCGCAGTGGAGCAGCAATTCATAAACACAAGAGATTCTGCAGATGATGGAAATCCAGAGCAGCACACACAAAGTTCTGGAGAGCTCAGCAGGTCAGGCAGCATCGATGGTAATGAATAAACAGTTGACGTCTCAGGGTGAGACCCTTCATCAGGATTGGAAAGGAAGGGGGAAGACACTACAAGTATTAACTAATTGTCTCCTAAGGAAGGATCTTGGCCTGAAACGTCGACTGTTTATTTGTTCCCATAGAGACTGCCTGGCCTGCTGAGTTTGCTCTGAAGTTTTGTAAATGTTGCTCTGGCATCCGCAGACTTTCTCATGATGTAATGCAGAAGCTTTACAAGCCATTGGTCAGACCGCACTTGGAGTATAGTGAACAGTTTTGGGCCCCTTTTCTAAGAAAGAATGTGTTGCTATTGCAGAGGGTCCAGAGGAGGTTGACAAGAATGATCCCAGGAATGAAAGGATTAACAAATGATGAGCATTTGATAGCTCATTACTGGAGTATAGAAGACTGAAGTAGGGGGAATCTCATTGAAACCTACAGAATATAGAAAGGCCTAGAAAAAGTGGATGTGGAGAGGATGTTTCCTATAGTGGGAGAGTCTAGGACCAGAAGGTACAGATAGAGTGGATGTGGAGAGGATGTTTCCTATAGTGGAGTCTAGGACCAGAGGACACAGATAGAAACATAGAAACATAGAAAATAGGTGCAGGAGTAGGCCATTTGGCCCTTTGAGTCTGCACCGCCATTCAGTATGATCATGGCTGATCATCCAACTCAGAACCCTGTACCAGCCTTCCCTCCATTACCCCTGATCCCTTTAGCCACAAGGGCCATATCTAACTCCCTCTTAAATATAGCCAATGAATTGGCCTCAACTGTTTCCTGTGGCAGAGAATTCCACAGATTCACCACTCCCTGTGTGAAGAAGTTTTTCCTAATCTCGGTCCTATAAGGCTTCCCTTTTATCCTCAAACTGTGACCCCTCGTTCTGGACTTCCCCAACATCGGGAACAATCTTGCTGCATCTAGCCTGTCCAATCCCTTTAGGATTTTATACGTTTCAATCAGATCCCCCCTCAATCTTCTAAATTCCAACGAGTATAAGCCTAGTTCATCTAGTCTTTCATTATAAGAAAGTCCTGCCATCCCAGAAATCAATCTGGTGAACCTTCTTTGTACTCTCTCTATGGCAAGGATGTCTTTCCTTAGATTAGGGGACCAAAACTGCACATAATACTCCAGGTGTGGTCTCACTAAGGCCTTGTACAACTGCAGTAGTACCTCCCTGCTCCTGTACTCGAATCCTCTTGCTATAAATGCCAGCATACCATTCGCCTTTTTCACCGCCTGCTGTACCTGCATGCCCACTTTCAATGACTGGTGTATAATGACACCCAGGTCTCGTTGCACCTCCCCTTTTCCTAATCGGCCACCATTCAGATAATAATCTGTTTTCCTATTTTTGCCACCAAAGTGGATAACTTCACATTTAGCCACATTAAATTGCATCTGCCATGAATTTGCCCACTCACCTAACCTATCCAAGTCACCTTGCATCCTCTTAGCATCCTCCTCACAGCTAACACTGCCACCCAGCTTCGTGCCATCCGCAAACTTGGAGATGCTGCGTTTAATTCCCTCATCCAAGTCATTAATATATATTGTAAACAACTGGGGTCCCAGCACTGAGCCTTGTGGTACCCCACTAGTCACTGCCAGCCATTCTGAAAAGGTCCCGTTTATTCCCACTCTTTGCTTCCTGTCTGCTAACCAATTCTCTATCCACATCAATACCTTACCCCCAATACCGTGTGCTTTAAGTTTGCACGCTAATCTCCTGTGTGGGACCTTGTCAAAAGCCTTTTGAAAATCCAAATATACCACATCCACTGGTTCTCCCCTATCCACTCTACTAGTTACATCCTCAAAAAATTCTATGAGATTCGTCAGACATGATTTTCCTTTCACAAATCCATGCTGACTTTGTAGAGTGGACGTGGAGAGGATGTTTCCTATAGTTGGGGAGTCTAGGACCAGAGGGCACAGATAGAGTGGATGTGGAGAAGATGTTTCCTATAGTGGGGGAGTCTAGGACCAGAGGACACAGTTAGAGTGGATGAGGAGAGGATGTTTCCTATACTGGGGGAGTCTACGACCAGAGGACACAGATAGAGTGGATGTGGAGAGGATGTTTCCTATACTGGGGGAGTCTACGACCAGAGGACACAGATAGAGTGAATGTGGAGAGGATGTTTCCTATAGTGGGAGAGTCTAGGACCAGTGGACACAGATAGGGTGGATGTGGAGAGGATGTTTCCTATAGTGGGTGTGTCTATGACCAGAGGACACAGATAGAGTGGATGTGGAGAGGATGTTTCCTATAGTGGGGGAGTCTGGGACCAGGGGACACAGATAGAGTGGATGTGGAGAGGATGTTTCCTATACTGGGGGAATCTAGGACCGGAGGACACAGATAGAGTGGATGTGGAGAGGATGTTTCCTATAGTGGGGGGGTCTAGGACCAGAGGACACAGATAGAGTGGATGTGGAGAAGATGTTTCCTGTGGTGGGGGAGTCCAGGACCAAAGGGCACAGCCTCAGAATTGAAGGATGTCCATTTAGAACAGAAATGAGGAATGTTTTTAGCCAGAAGGTGATGAATCTGTGGAATCCTTTGCTACAGACAGTTGTGGAGGCCAAGTCATTGGGTATATTTAAGTTGAAAGTTGATAGGTTCTTGATTAGTCAGGGCATCAAAGGGTACTGGGAGAAGGTAGGAGAATGATTTTGAGGGGGATAATAAATCAGCCATGATGAAATGGTGGAGCAGACTCAATGGACCGAATGGCCTAACTCTACTCTTATGTCTTATGGCCAAGTTGTCTGCCTGAGCTAGTCTCATTTCCCCCATGAAATTGATTACTGAAAAGAAAATAACAGAAACCATCCATTCGCTCTGTGTCGAATCCTCTGGGAATTATTTCAAAAAGGAGTTGGAAAAATTGGAAGAGGAAATTATTTCTCAATTGAAAGCCCCATGAAAGGCTAGAAAGTGTGAATTCTAGATGGCTGCCTAAATTGCAAAAATAATACGATAGATCAAGTTGTGTTATCCAGCATGAACTTGAAGCATATCCGCGAGGAGCTCTATGTTTGAGAGAGGGCAATTAGATCACTTCTCCATGAGAAAAGCCTGTGGTCTGATCGCAAGTCCAGTGAATGTAGTTTTATGGAAGTCACAAACAAGAGAAACTCTGGAAATCCGAGCAGCACATACAAAATGCTGGAGGAGCTCAGCATTTCAGCCCGAAACGTCAACTGTACTTTTTTCCATAGAAGGCACCTGGCCTGCTGAGTTCCTCCATCATTTTGTGTGTGTTTTGATGGAAGCCACCATTACTGCAGGTCTTGTAGGAGTCCAGGACAAAGAAGTGGGCAGAAATCATCATTGTGGACACAACCCACCCTATCTTTTCCAAAAGCTCCCTTCTGGAAAGCACTGTGGGGCTATTAAAGCAAAAATTTCACAGCATCTTATAGATCTCTTTCCCCAGGCAATTAATCTGATCAACCATTCTAATTATCCCCATCTCATCCCCCTCTATCTAGTTATCCATCGGCAATAAGACCATGAGGCAGGAGACTAAGTAGGCCATTTGGCCCATCAAGTCTGCTCTGACATTCTATCTTGGCTGATTTATTATCCCTCTCAACCCCATTCTCTTGCCTTCTCCCATAACTATTGATGACATCACTAATCAGGTACCTCCACTTTACATATACTCAGCAACTTGGCCTCTACAGCCGCCTGCGAAAACAGATTCCACAGAATCACCACTCTGCGGCTGAAGAAATTCCTTCACATCTCTGTTTTAAATGGACATCCCTCTATCCTGAGTTTATGCCCTCTGGTCCTAGATTTACCCACAACTGGAAAAACCTTCTCCACATCCACTCTAACTAGTTTCGATGAGATCCCTCCTCAGTCTTCTAAATTCTGTTGAGTAAAGGCCCAGGGCATCAAGCACTCTTCATATGATAAGCCTTTCATTCCTGGAATCAATTATTTTCATGAACTTCTCCAATGTCAGCGCAGAGATAGGAGTTCCAAAACTGCTCACAGTACTCCAAGGGAGGCTTCACTAGTGCCCTAAAAGGCCTCAACGTTATATCCTTGTGTTTATATTCTAGTCCTGGTGAAATGAATGCTAACATTACATTTGCCATCACCACCACCAACCCAACCTGAAAGTCAACTTTTAGGCAACCCTGCACGAGGACTCCCAACAGCCCTTGCACTTTGGATTTTTGAATTTTCTCCCCATTTAGAAAGTAGTCTGCACTTTTGTTCCTTCTAACAAAGTCTATGACCATACACTTCTCAACACTGCATTCCATCTGCCACTTCTTTGCCCTTTCCCCTAATCTGTCTAAGTCCTAATGCAGCCTCCCTGCTTTCTCAACACTACCTGCCCCTCCACTTGTCTTTGTATCGTCCACAAACTTGGCCACAACGTTATCAATTCCACCATCCAAATCACTGACATACAAGGTAAAGCAAAGGAGTCTCAACACTGATCCCTGCGGATCACTGCTCATCTTCTCTCGTCACCACAGTGTGTCATCTCACCTTTAGAATACTTCTTCTTTGGGACATATCAATCCTGTGTTTTCGGAATTGCTCCCAGAATCTCCAGCCATTGCTACTCTGCTGTCATATGCTCTCAGCAAGATAAAAGCACATGGTATTACAAGAAAGATACTAGCATGGATAGAGCATTGGCTGATTGACAAGTGGGAATAAAGGGAGCTGTTTCTGATTGGCCTGGGGTACTCTGTACTGGCTGTGCATTTCCTTTCCCTCTCCTGACCGTCAGCCAGGTACCTGCTCCTGCAGCTCAGGGGTGACAACCTCCCTGTAGCTCCTACCCTGGGCACATGTCTGCGTCAATGAGACCATCCTCCTCTGGAACCCCACTGAGCATAGGCCCAAACTTTCTTGCTGTCTTACCGCACCTGCATATTCCATTGTCTGTTCAGTG
This sequence comes from Mobula birostris, assembly GCF_030028105.1. Lineage (NCBI taxonomy): Eukaryota > Metazoa > Chordata > Chondrichthyes > Myliobatiformes > Myliobatidae > Mobula > Mobula birostris. The sequence goes on along the minus strand of NC_092387.1, from coordinate 6,789,785 downwards.
CTGGTCACCTCATTATAGAGAGGGTGTGGAAGCTTCAGCGAGGGTGCCGAGGAGATTTACCAGGGTACTGACTGGAGCACGTCTTTTGAGGATAGCTTGAGTGAGCTGGGGCTACTCTCCTTGGAGTGACAGAAGGTGCGAGGTGACTTGATGGAGGTGCATAAGATGATAAGAGGCATAGTTTGAGTGGATAGTCAGGTTGGGAGGAAAATGTCCTAGTGAGGTTTTTTACACATGTGGTAGATGTGTGGAAAATATCGGCAGGGGTGGTGATAAAGGCAGATATATCAGGGACATTTAAGAGACTTCTAGCCAGTCTTATGGATGATAGAAAATGCAGGGCTATGTAGGAGGGAAGGGTTAGATTGATCTTGGAGTAGGTTAAAAAGTCAGCACAGCATTATAGCCTGAAGGGCTGTACTGTCCTATACTGTTCTATACACTAGGGTCGTCAGTTCCTTTGTACAGTGACTTGTTGTGGTGTCTTTCCATCTAAATACAAATCGGGTTTTTGTTTTCCTTTCTCATGGAGAACCTCTTTTGCCCCCATGCATCCATCTGCCTATTCATTCAACTTATTTCTGTCCCTCAGCAGATTTTTATGTTCTTCTTATAACCCACCTATTGTTTGTCTCATCAACAATTTTGGCTGCAGTATACTCAGTCTCTCCATTGGCCAATAAGTTACATTATAAATAGCTGAAGCCTCAGCTCTGTTCATTATGGTAGCCCATGTAACTGACTACAAATCTGGAAGCTTATCATTTATCACAACTCTCTTTTCCTGTTGGCATTCTTCGTCCTCGTGCAGTGACCTTCAATGTGGTTCCTTATCAAGAATGTTACAGAAATCAAATGCATCACATATACTGGTTTCTAGTTAGCCACCTAGTTTGTGAGCTCTAGCAACTTCATTAAACAGGGCTTCTTACGTTGACGTTGGTGAAGCCTATTTTGGAGTATTGTGTGCAGTTTTGATCACCTACGTACAGAAAAGATATCAATAAGATTAAAATAATACAGAGAAAATTTATAAGGATGTTGCCAGGATTTGAGTACCTGAGTATAGGAAAAGGTTGAATAGATTAGGACTTTATTGCCTTGGGCAAAGGAGAATGAGGAAGATTTGATATACAAAACTATGAGTGATATAGATAGGGTTGATATGTCTCTACCAAAGGTGGTGATTATGTGATTACTGACGCCAGGCAGACAATCTTTGAAGAGTATAGATAATGTCTGGAGTCACCCGTCTTGTAAAGACACTGCCCAGTAGAAGTCAATGGCAAACCAGTTCTGGAGAACAACCATGAGACCGTGATCACCTATGTCATATGACACGCCACATACAGGGCGGTGATGATGATGATAATGCAAGCAGGCTTTTCCCACTGAGATTGGGCAAGACTAGGACTAGATCTCATCAGTTACGGGTGAATAGTGAAAGGTTTAAGAGGAACTCAGAGGGTGCTGTGAGTGTGGAACAAGCTGTCAGTGGAAGTGATGTATGTAAGTTTGATGTAATATTTAAGGTAAGTTTGGATAAGTACGAGGATGGGTGTGGTGTCCAGATGCAGGCCAACAGGACTAAGCAGATTAATAGTTTGGCATGGATTAGATGGGCTGAAGGGACTGTTTCTCTGCTGTCATGTTCAATGACTCAATGATTTTACTTTAATAAAACAATATTGATTCTGCCCCGAGTTTATAAAGATCCATCCATTAGTTACCTAAAGACAGATTCCAATGTTTTCCCAATGAGAACTGTTATATTAACTGCTTAATCCTCCTGCCGTCTATCTCCCTGCTTTCTTCAACAGTGTCGTTACACTTGTAGTTCCAGTCCTGTCCCAAATCCAGGGAACCCTGGTGGATAACAACAAACACGCCCACCATCTCTGCAGCCACTTCCTCTGAAAGCCCTTGGATAGAACATCAGGTCCATGACACTTGAGTACCTTGAGTCTGCACAGTACATATTCTCTTGCAATGGAGATTGTTTACAGCCTCTCCCTTGTGAAAATCATTCCAAAACAATTGTTCAGTCTCTTGACCATTTCTCCACTTCTCATTGATGGAGGGTGTGACTGCTTTGTGGGTGGTAGAGGCCTGGCATCTGAGATTGGGTCCAGATTGAATTACTTCAGCCCAAAATGTCGTAAGTTCATTTCCTTCCATGGATGTTGCCTGACCCATTGAGTTCCTCCAGGACATTGTGTGTTGCTCCTGATTTCAGCATCTGCCATCTCTTGTATCTTCATCTGAGAGTGGGACTTGTGTTTTGGATAGGCTGTGTGTGAGAGTGAGGGAGGAGCTGGTATCTGAGATATCACCAGCTATGTCTGGACACTGCTGTATGGGGTGGTGGAAAATCTGATACCTGAGTTTGGGATGGATAATGTCCCAAAGGGCTCCATGCTGGTGCTGCCGTTAGTGTGATGCTGTAACAGCTTGGGGTGTTGGAGTTTGGAGTTCAATTCTGGCGTCCTAGGTAAGAAAGTTTGCATGTTCTTCCCTTGTGTGTGTGGGTTTCCCCCAGGTGCTCCGGATTTCTCTCACGGTCTAAAAACATACCGGTTAGTAGGTTGATCGGTCACCCTGTGATCAGGCTGGTGTTAAATAGTTGGGTCGCTGGGTGGTGCTGCTCGTTGGGCTGGTAGGACCCATTCCGTGCTGTGTCTCTAAAGAAACAAATAAACATGCAGGTGATAGAGAGCTGACTTGTGTTGGCGGAATCATTTGTATCTGTCTATGTCATGGCGGAGCTATAGTGTCTGAGAGGCGATGTGTGACACCGGGGAGGCTGCTAAGTGACAGGTTTTGTGTCGTGTGAGAGCTGGTTTCTGAGAGTGTGATCTTGTGTGGGAGGTCTGTGGAAAGACACACCAGCTGGTATCCAATACAGGGAAGGGCTGCGCATGAAATTTTGTCTCCTAATTCAGGTGGATATGCACTCAGTAGCCATTTTACTTGTAATGCCCGTACACATGTTCAAGTTTATTGTGATCTGACTGTACATATATACAACCAATTGAAACAATGTTCCTCTGCGGTGTACCCACAAAACATAAACCACACACAGCATATAAACTGAAATATTACCGGAAATACGTGAATAAAATATCATTCAGAGTGCATCACAGGTAAACAGTAAACAGCTCACTGTCTGAGTGATGACACCGCGGTGGTGGCAGGCTATTCATTAGTCTCACAGCCTGAGGGAAGGAGCTGTTACCCAGTCTGGCAGTCCTAGTCCTGATGCTCCTGTACCTCCTTCCTGATGGCAGCGGGTCGAAGGATTTGTGGGATGGGTGGTAGGGATCCTCAACAATGCTTTGGGCCCTTTGTATACAACGGTCCCAGTAAATATCACAAATAGCGGAGGGGGCAGTTCTTATTATCGTCTATAGGACCTTGTGGTCCAATGCCTTGCAGTTCCATACAGCACAATGATACAGCCAGACAGCACACTCTCGACGGTGCTTCTGTAGAAGGTTGTTAGAAAAGGGGGTGGGGAGTTTTGCACACTTCAATCTCCTCAGAGAGTGTAGATGCTGCTATATCATCTTGACGAATGAGGTGTTGTGGGTCCTGGTTGGATCATTACGTGCACACCAAGGAACTTTGTACTTTGCACTCTCACCACGCAGAGCCGTTAATGTGTAGTGACATGTGGTCGACCTGTACCTTCCTGAAGTTCACAATCATCTCTTTTGTCTCTTCCATGTTCTCACACCGTTCACTCCTCTTCCAGGCTCAGACTGTTCTCACACCATTTGATAAGCTTCTCTATCTCTCGTCAGCATCCTTGTTGATGAGACCAACCACTGTAGTATCATCAGTGAACTTGATGGTGCAGTTTGGGCTGGATCTGGCAGTGCAGTTGTGGGTCAGCAGTGTGAACAGCAGTAGACAGAGACCACAGCAGTGCTCAGCATGATGGAGCTTGAGACGTTGCTCCTAACCCGGTGAAACACCCTGGTTTCCTTGGCTGTGCAAGGCTGAGGAAGACAATTCCTGTCCCTGCCAAACTCACGAGATTGAGCCACCCAGACCCCAGTTTGTGTGGATGCTGTGCTGTTACAAAATAAAGACAGCACACCGCATACCATTAAAGGAATTATATTTATGAATCTTAACTAAAGGGTTAGTAAAGAATAACAAAAAGGGCCCATTCTAATTAAACAGTCAATTATGCACAAGTTGGAGCTCATCTTGAACTTCTCAGTCACATTCGCACTGGACCCTTGAAAGCACACACTACTTAACGAATGTCGCTCACAATCCATCTCGAGCGAATGGGTCTCCCACTGGATCACATGCTACGACCGGTTCTCCCCAGCATCTTCCCTCTTCATCTCCTCTCAAACAAAAGCCCCAAGCCCAACCTTAGTGGCCCTCACCAGAGAAACTTCCCCTTAATCTGACCATCCTAATCGGATGGAACACATTTCTCCTCATCTCTTATCTTCAACAGCAACTCAAACAAGCATGAAAACAGAACAGACTGCTCTTACAGAGCTGCCAAAATGAAATACATACAGCTGCCAAACGAAATAAAAATACGAACCAGGACATTGCACCAGACTGTCTGGAGTGTTTCCAACAAGAAGTCCAAGTTCCAGTTAGAGAGAGGGGTGTTGGAGTCCCAATGAGGACAGTTTACTCACAGCCTCTAAAGGACGGTTGTGTTAAACACTGAGCTGAAGCTGATGAACAACATGCTGGCATACGAGGCATTGTTCCTTAGGTGGGACAGGATATAGTGGAGGGTCGAGGCTATGGCATCATCAGTGCATTGATTTGAGTGGTAGGTGAACTGGAAAGGGTCCAATGGAGCTGGAAGGTGGAATTTTATACAATCCATCACCAACCTCTCAAAGCATTTCATGAAGTCAGTGACACTGGTTCGGTAATCGTTCAGCCCTGTTACTGTCATTCTCTTGGGCACCGGAACAATGGTGGCTCTCTGAAAGCCTGCAGGGATAGTAGACGGTTTCAGAGCAATGTTAAAGGTGCTCATTAAGACCTCTATTAGCTGACCTGCAGTCCCTCAGAAACCAACTCGGTATATTCTCTAGCACCGCAACTTTCGTAGCATTGGATTGTCTTCACCCAGCTGTGGCCAGACGGAGTACTGTACCTGTTCCTCAGGGGGAGAGGGAGGGGGCTTCCTCGACGTTACATTTCTCATTGAGTGAAATCGTGCGTAGGAGGCATTCAACCGAACAGGAAGGGAGGTGTTAATCACTTGCTTATTAACACTAATCAGTCAATCATGTAGCAGCAGCTCAATACGTGGCAATTAGCACAGTGCTATTACACCTCAGGGCATCGGATTTTGGAGTTTAATCCCAGTGTTTGAGAGTGGTGAATCTGTGGAATTCATTGCCACAGGCATCTGTGGAGGCCAAGTCTTTCTGTACATTTAAGCAGAGGCTGATAGATTCTTAATTGGTCAGGACATGAAGGGATATGGGGAGAAGACAAGAAATTGGGGCTGAGAGGAAAATTGGATCAGCCTTGATGAAATGGCGGAGCAGACTCGATGGATCGAATGGTCTAATTCTGCCATATATCACAGGGACTGCTGCAAGGTGTTGTACCTCTTCCCCGTGGAATGCAGGTGTTTTCTCTGGGTCTTCTGGTGTCCTCTCACAGTCTAAAGGCATACACGTTGATAGGTGAATTGGTCATTGTAAGTTGTCCTGTGAATAGGCGAGGGTTAAATCAGGAGTTGCCGGGCAGCTTGGTCAAAGACTCGGAAGGGCCTGTTTTGCACTGCATCACTAAATAAAACGTTTTTAAAAAGGTCAAGAGGTTGAGTTGCTGTTCAAACCAAATGTCAGAATGGAGCAGAGATGTTATCAAAGTGACTTTGACCTTGGAATGACTGTTGGTGCCAGACGGGGTGGTTTGAGTATCTCCGAAACTGCTGATCCCCTGGGACTTACACACAACTACCTCTAGAGTTTACAGAGAATGGTGTGGAAAACAAAAAAAAAAATCCAGTGAACTGCAGTTCTGTGGGTGAGAACGCCTTGTTAATGAAAGGGGTCAGAGGAGAATGGCCAGACTAGTTCAAGCTGACAAGAAGTCAACAATAACTCAAGTGACTACTGGTTACAATAGTGATGTGCAGAGGAACATCTCTGAATGCACAACACATTGAACCAGCAGCAGAAGACCATGAAGACAGACTCAGTGGCCACTGAGTATATGAGAAGTGATGATGTATTCCCCCAATCATGTTTTGCTCTTACAATGTTCTGCATTAGCACATGTCCCCATGGTGGGTCCTTAGGGCTGTCATAGCCGGGGGGGGGGGGGTGAGGTGGGGGTGGTATAATGCGGATAAGCTATTGGGGGTACCTATTAAATGGTCCCAATGGCGTGTATCTCAGTTAGCCTCTGACAACCAAGTCCAGCTCCTGGACTTCGCATGTGACTTAGCTACTGAGCCCAGCGGAACCTTTTTACTGACACGAGAAGGGCCAAAGGCAGGCTACCGGTGCCACAAGACCAGTCACTTTGGGCAGATGGAGCTTGTCAGCCATGGTTGCCAGGTCATCTAGGAGAAGGAAAACTCTGGTTTCAAACCTCCGCTGTCTTGTGGCCATACCCACTCGTGGCATGCTTTGGGAGCAAACCCTGAGGAAAAATCCAGAGCTGGAGTCCCTAAGGCAGTCCTACATGGAGTTCAACGCTGACCGGCAATTCCTGCGATGCTGCTGGTGCCAGACTGTGTCAGTCTCTGCCGTTCCTTTGGACACTTCGGCTGCGTGGAGAGGGGGAGCCTGCTGCATGGGAATAGCTTGCCCTCCATTTTGTGCTGCCCCACTTTGTGTATTGATTTAGACAGCTAGGACACAACATCTATGGTCGACCCTGAGCAGCCGAGACCCTCCACCCACCACTGTGGTCGGGGTCCAACCCCAAGCTAAACTCCGTTGCACTGTTGCTTGGTGCTTCGTTGTGGGGTTGGCACAGAGTAATAAATCAAGATATAAAAGGAAACATATTTCTTGGCTGGTGATTTTAATCTGTTAAGCATCTCTTGGAGACAAATATTGCTAAATTCCTTATCTAATATCGACCATGTATCTGGGTTGGAATGTATTCTGCCCCATATTGTATGAAATCGTCTATACTTGTTGCAAGATCATTTTGTCGTGCTGACTATGAATCGGTTCTTCTCATGAATATTTGACAGTTTGCTCTCTCCAGCAGCTCAGGGCTGCTTGCTTGGAAGGGCAGAACAAGAGAGATTTGCTGCTTTAGAACTGCGTCAGCTTTTCTGTACCGCCAACCTCTTTGCAAGAAATGAATCATTCCTGCTACAGCTTTCTGTGCTGGAATGGGAAGAAGCAAGAAAGATATAAATAGAAATTTGGGCTGTGATATGAAGGTGAGAAGAATGATGATTGTATGATATATGAGAGGGAATATATACAGATTATGTTAGGCAGAGATATACAGTAAGCATGTGGTGGATTGATATATGTGTCAAGGGATGTATGCAGTATACAGTCAGTGGCCACTTTGTTAGGTACCTCTTCTACCTAATCAAGTGGCCACTAAGTGTATGTTCGTGATCCGCTGCTGCTGTAGCCCATCCTGTTGCAAGGACGAGGCTGAGGACGAACCCAAGTGCAGGACACAGGCACGGAGGCAGAGTCGTGAGGCATTAGCACCGCCGCGAACGGGGACCCGGTATCCAGGAGAGTCTTTACACGGAGACAAGGTTTACGTAGAGTATCTAGGAAATGATGCAGAGCTTAGAACTGACAGTCCCAAGGAATCAGGAATCGAGGTTTACTCACACTAGAGTCAACCAATGAACTGGCAAAGCATGGCTGTGCCGCCTGAGTTTTATCCCATGTTCGCTAATGGGAACCAGGTGTGCTGTAATTAGTGGAACTGGGAATGATTGGAAATCAGACGAGGGGATTAAGGCCCAATTAAAGAGGTAATAGCAAGATGGGGAATTGCTAGACAGGACCATGACACGTCCACTTCAATGTTGGTCATATTGTGCATTCAGAGATGCTTCTCTGCACCCCATTGTTGTAACGTGTGATTATTTGAGTTACTGTTGCCTTCCTGTCAGCTTGAACCAGTCTGGCCATTCTCCCCTGACCTCTCTCATTAACAAGGCATTTTCACCCACAGAACAGCCACCCACTGGATGTTATTTTGTGTTTTGCACCATTCTCTGTAAATTCTAGAGACTTTTGTGTGTGAAAATCCTAGATCAACAGTTTCTGAGATACTCAAACCACCCTGTCTGACACCAACAATCATTCCATGCTCAAAGTCACTTAGATATAATTTCTTCCCCATTCTCACATTTGGTCTGAACAACAACTGAACCTCTTGACTGTGTCTGCGTGCTTTTATGCATTGAGTTGCTGCTACATGATTGGCTGATTAGATATTTGCATTTACAGTGTAGAGGTCTATCTAATAAAGTGGAGTCTGAGTATGTGGAACATTACAGTTCGCTCACCTTTACCACGGCTAGCTTGGCAAGGAACTGTGTGAGCTACTTTTCTGTCAACCCTGTGTGAACGCAGAGATCCCTCGGTGAGGAGAATAAATTGGCAAGCCTGCAGCAAAATATCCCCTCACTGCTGCTGGACACTTCCGGCTGAAGACAGATAAAAAAACAGAGCTTCTCCCTGTGGTATGCGCACTTTCTCAATCTCATTACTTCAGTGGCTCTGAGAAAAAAGAGCTGCAATATTACAGGATATTAATAGAGCAGACATTAACAAGGAAGCATTAGGAAGCCACTAAAGATGATCTGATGCAACAAAGGAAGCCGAAGGCAGCATATAAACTGAGGTCACAGCTTTGGAAATTGTACTGCATCCTCGAACTCTCCATGTAGGGTTAGCAGCAGTGAAAGCCACTTGGCATAAAAAACCCAGTTTAGACAGTCCTCTCCGACTGTATGCATTCTGCAGCCCATTCCCTCATTAATAACTTATTTGCTTAAATGCTGGAACCATTCAACAAATAATGAATAGGTATTCATTTTAAGACCTTGAAGCATTCTGCCAGTGTAGTGACCTTTTAGATATTTCCGGATGAGAAATGGCAATTTTTAATCCCCATTGGATATTTAAGGATACAGCGTGCTTGAAGCAGAGATGGCAAAGAGCCCAGTGCTGGCCCAGAGGGTGTCTTCTCCCATTTAAAACAGCCCTTCGTGTCAAATTTTCTTTACAGTCTAGAGAAAGATCTTTTAGCCTATTGAGAATATCCTTGCTCTCAGAGCCTTTCCATTAGGCTCATTTACCCAGTTATTACCCAATACTGCATTCTCTTTTGTGCAGAAGTCAGTGGTATTCCGTCTGAAACACACACTCAGTGGCCACATTATTAGGTATGTTACATGCTCAAGGAGATCTGTTTTTTTTTTGTGAGAATGATGTAATGGTCTTTTGGAGGTCACCTGATGTGATTTCCCCGCCGATGTGAGGTCATGTGATGACATGTGCCCCGTGACTATATAAGGGTCGACTCAGGTGACGCAGTTGGTTTTTGAGTTTGTAGATTTCCAGGTAGAATGTGTTGTGCCTCCATTTCTGTTGTGTTGTTTGTTTTTGTGACGCAGTTTCATTTTTAAAACGGAAGGTGCGTTCTCTTACAAGATTTGTATTACTGAACTGGGAATTTGTGGCTGGAAGTGCCAATTTACTCAATTCCAACAGTTTTGAAGGGAGAGTGAAGAATTCATCGAAGTGAGGGATCGAGAGAAGTCGGCATCGTTTGGCAGTTTAATAAAGAATCGACCTTACTGAGTCTTCGTTGAAGAGAACCTGCATTGAGATAACTCTTGCAATAGGGCAATGAGTTCATGCAAAAAGTTGCTCTCTCTCTCTCTCTCTCTCTCTAAAGGAATTTAAGGTCAGTTGATTTAAACCGTTTATTTTCGGCATTGGGAATCCTGTGGACAGAACCAGCAGTAAAGGTGCGTTAGTGAAGAAATTGTTCTCCAGAGAAGTCTCTCCCAATTAAATGTGTAAAACTGTTGGACTTTCGAAGTTATCGCTTTAAGAACTGTATCTGACTGTATCACTTTAAGAACTGTTTTCGCATTTAACGCTTTAAGAACCAGAGCCGAGTGGCAAGTTGGTGAACGGCTGCGTACCTGTTAACCTCCGGTTAAAATTTTCCTTCGTTTTTTTTCCTTATCGTTTATATATGTTTAATAAATGTTTGGTTGTTTTTATAAAACTTGTCTCGATTAATATTCATTGTTGCCGGTTACGTAACAGGTACACCTGTACACCTGCTTGTGAATGTAAATATCTACTCAGCCAACCACGTAGCAGCAACTCAAAGCATAAAAGCATTCAGACATGATCAAGAGGTTGAGTTGTTCTTCAGACCAAATGTCAGAATGGGGAGGAAATGTGGTCTAAGTGAGTTTGACTGTGGAATGATTGGTGGTGCCAGATGGGGCAGTTTGAGTATTTCAGAAACTGCTGATCTTCAGGGATTTTTATGCACAATAGTCTCGAGAACTTATAGAGAATGGTATGAAAAAAAATCCAGTGAGCAGCAGTTCTGCCAGCAAAAATGCCTTGTTAATGAGTTCCTTCAGTTAGTCCTGACGAAGGGTCTCGGCCTGAAACGTCGACTGCACCTCTTCCTACAGATGCTGCCTGGCCTGCTGCGTTCACCAGCAACTTTGATGTGTGTTGTTAATGAGAGCGTTCAGTGGATAGTTGCCATACTGGTTCAAGCTGACAGGAAGGCAATAGTAATCCAAATAACCAGGTAGGTAGAAGAGCATCTCCGAACGCACAACAATGTCAAACCTTGAAGCCGATGGGCTACAGCAGCAGAAGACCATGACCATTTCCAGGCCAGTGGTGCTGACTGAGGTGTCGCAGAAGATGGAACATCAGCGTTTTGCTGTGGTGGATGTATGGATAAGTGACTCACCAGATTGTAATATCGTAACAGCGACTGTCAGTCTCCCCTTTCGCCGTAAAAATGGGTGAAATCTCTCTGTGCCTTGCAGGTGAGAGAGAGCCCGTGGCATGTTAAACTGTCGGGTAAACAATAGTTTTTATCGATTGCAGAGCATGGTCTCCCTTTGAATGCTTTGCTGTTGCTTGGTGGGTGGTGGGTGGTGGGTGGTGGGTGGTGATACTTTTTGCTGAATTGGGTGGGAGGGGGAGGGGGGAGTTAATGCATTGATGTTTGTGCGTGGTAGGAGGAGAGGGGGCTTTGGGGTTCTAATGTTTTTCTGTCATTCATTCTTTTGGAGTTTTGTTTCTCGAGGATGTCTGTGACGGTAAGTATTTCAGGTTGCATACTCTATACATTTTCTGATAATAAACAAAACCGAGTTTTAAGCGGTTTGACGGAGAGAATTACGGGTGCTTGGAGATAGCGGAATCGAAGATTTGCGTGTTGCACCAGACAAGATTTTAAAAAAAAGAAAAGATAGGCAAAAACATTTGAACATACACTCAGTGGCCACTTTATTAGGTACAGGCGGTATCTAACAAACTGGCCTTTGGGTGTACATTAGCGCATGAAGCGAGCTGTCATTACTTGCAGAATGAAATGTTCTCACAATCCCCTCACTCAGTATCAGTCTCAAATAAAGCATAGACCCAACACATTTCCTCTTCCCTGTAAATTTGCTGAAGGAATTTGTACTCAGTTTTCCATATCCTACTTAAAACGTATTTCTAACAGATGATAAACACAAGAGATTCTGCAGATGCTGGAAATCCAGAGCAACACGCACAAAATAGGGGAGCTCAGCAGGTCAGGTAGCGTGTATGGGGAAGAATAAACAGTCAGTGTTTTGGGCTGAGACCCTTCATTGGGACTGGAAAGGAAGGGGGATGAAGCCCAAACATGAAGATAAGGGTTGGGGAAGGAGTACAGACTGGTAGGCACTGGGTGAGAGGGAAGGTAGGTGGGTAGAGGAGGGGGGAATATGAAGTAAGAGGCTGGGAGGTGATTGGTAAGAGAGATAAAGGCTGAAGAAGAAGAAATTTGATAGAAGAGGGCAGTGGACCATGGGAGATGGAGTGAGGAGGTGAAACAGAGGAGGTGGTGAGGAGAAGAAAAGGGCTGAGAGGGGGAGTTGGAATAGGGAATGGAAAAAGAGAGACAGGGAGAGGCCATGGGAGAAAGGAAAGGAGGATGAGGCACTAGAGGGAGGTGAGGAGAAGAAAATCTGATAGGTGATTTTCTTAATATGAAATTACTCTTCGTTCCATTTCATTCCCAGTTGGTTCAAACAAGGTATTGTTCCTCCTAATGCCAGGTATGGTAAAGGTAGAGTTGAACTGCAATGTTTCATGTACATAGAACATATAACAATACAGCACAGTACAAGCTCTTCAGCACACAATGTTGTGCTGGCATAATATAAATTTATTCACTGATGACTCTAACCCTTCCCTCCTACACAGCCCATAATCCTCTATATTTCTTACATCCATGTGCTTGTCCTGGAGTCTCTTAAATGTTCCTACTGTGTCAGCCTCTCAATCTGCCAAGCACTGATCTTTTCCCTCAGAACTACCAATCCCCTACTGATCATACACATTAGTTCCTTGATTAGATTCCTGCTCCCCCACCAACTATCCTCAGCTAACCTCTCTACACAGCATTGAGGCTGACTCACCTTCCAATTCCTGATCCAGTTTGTCTCCCATAAGACCATCAGAAATTCAGCCATGTGGCCCATCGAGTCTGCTCCGCCATTCAATCATTCCTGATTTGCTTTCCCTTTCAGCTCAATTCTCTTGCCTTCTTCTGTGTAACCTTTGATGCCCCTACTATCAAGAACCTAGTTTGCCTCCCAGTTCCCAGGGTCCGCGATGTTTCTGAATGTGTCCACAATATCCTCAAAAGGGAGGGTGAGCACCCAGAAATTGTGATATATATTGGTACCAACGGCATGGGTAAAATAAGGGAGTTAGGAAGGAAGCTGAGAAGCAGGACCTCAAAGGCAGTAATCTTGGGATTGCTGCCTGCGTCACATGACAGTAAGGATAGGAAAAGAATAAGGTGGCAGATAAATGCATGACTGAAGAATTGGAGCAGGAGGCAGGGATTCAGATTTCTGGATAATTGGGACCCCTTCTGGGGCAGGTGGACCCGAATAAAAGGGACGGGTTGCAGTTGAATCCGAGGGGGGGGGCCAATATTCTTATGGGCAGATTCACTGGAGTTGTTGGGAGTGGTTTAATCGAATATGGCAGTGGGATGGGAACCAGTATGATAGAACTGAGGATGAGTCAGCAGGCTTACAGGTAGATGATGGGTGTAACATGAATGTAAAGAAGGACAAGCCAAAGATTGGGTACAAACGCAGAGAGAGCAAAGAGTTAAATTGTACCAGAGAGGCAAAATTCAAAAGGGCAAAGAATGCAAGATTGAAGATATTGTATTTAAATGCGCGTAGCATTCAGAGTAAAGTTGACAAACTCGTGGCACAATTAGAAATTGGTTGGTATGACATTGTGGGCATCTCTGAGTCGTGGCTGAAAGAAGGCCATAGTTGGGAGCTTAACATCGAACGATATACTTTGTATGAAAGGACAGGCAGGAAGGCATAGGCGGTGGTGTGGCTCTGTTGGTAAGAGATGGAACTACATCTTTGTAAAGGGGTGACAGAGTCAGAGAATGTTGAATCTTTGTGGGTGGAGTTAAGAAATTGCAAGGATTAAAAAAAAACATTTGGGAATCATATATAGGCCTCCAAATAGTAGCCAAGATGTGGGGTTGAGATTGCAAAGGGAGCTGGAAAAGGTATGTAATAAGGGTAATGCAATTGTAATGGGGGACTTCAATATGCAAGGGGATTGGGAAAATCAGGTTGGTGTCAGATTGCAAGAGAATGAATTAGTTGAATGTCTATGAGATGGCTTTTTTTTTAGCAGTTTATGTTTGAGCCTACTCATGGAAAGGCTGTCTCAGATTGGGTGTTGTGTAATAGCCCAGATCTTATTAGGGAGCTTAACGTAAAGAAACTCTCAGGAGACAGTGATCAAATATGATTGAATTCATACTGCAATTTGAGAGGGAGAAGCATAAGTCATATGTATCAGTATCACAATGGAATAAAGGGAATTACAGAGGCATGAGAGAGGAGCTTGCCCAGGTGGAGTGGAGGAGGATACTGGCGGGGATGACGACAGAGCAGAGATGGCTGAAGTTTCAAGGAATAGTTCATAAGGTGCAGGATAGATATGTCCCTCAGAGGACGAAATTCTCACATGCAGGGATAGGCAACCATCGCTGACAAAGGAAGTTAAGGACTACATAAAAGCCAAGGAAAGGGCATATAAGGCAGCAAAAGTGAGTGGGAAGTTGGATGATTGGGAAGTTTTTAAAATCCAACAAAAGGCAACTAAAAAAGCTATAAGAAAAGATGGTTGGGAATCTTTCGGAGGGTAGGCCTCAAAATCCCCTGCTGTTGGCGACTGAGGTTGAGGTCGAATCGTTCGGACAGAGATGGCGCTCAGTACTCGGTGTCGGAGAGCTGATCAGAGCTCGAAGTTTTCGGATGACGCAGAGTTGGACTGTGGTCGGCATGGCAGGGAAAGTTTTTCTTCCTTCTCCCGTCTGCGTGAGATGTGGGACATTTGAGAAACTTTGAAGTTTACTGTGCTCATGGACTTCTTCATCAAGTTATGGTATTGTTGCACTGTTTGTAACTATATGTTATAATTATGTGGTTTTGTCAGTTTTTTCAGTCTGGGTTTGTCCTGTGTTTTGTGATATCACACCGGAGGAAATAATGTATCATTTCTTAATGCATGCATTACTAAATGACAATAAAAGAGGACTACGTGTCTTCATAATATAAATATGAGGGCAAACTAACTAATAATATAAAGCAGGATAACAAAAAGTTTTTTTCAGTTATATAAAGAGTAAAAGGAAGGTGAGAGTTGATATTGGACCACAGGAAAATGATGCTGGTGAGGTAGTAATAGGGGAGAAGGAAATAGTAGATGAACTTAAAGGGTACTTTGCATCTGTCTTCACTGTGGAAGATACTAGACTAGCAATTGCCAAGAAGCAGGATTGAGTGCCTTTGCCATTACAAAGGAAAAAGTGCTAGGCAAACTGAAAGGTCTTAATGTGGAAAAGTCACCAGGACCAGATGAACTACACCCCAGAGTCCTGAGAGAGGTTGCTGAAGAGATAACCTCCATTCTAAACGTATCTAATGACTTGGCCTCTACAGCTGTCTGTGGCAATGAAATCCACAGATTCACGATCCTCTGGCTAAAGAAGTTCCTCCTCTTCTCTGTACTAAAGGGATGTCCTATTCTGAGGCTGTGCCCTCTGGTCCCAGACTCCTCACTTTCCACATCCTCTCTATCTAGGCCTTTCAATACACAGTAGGTTTCAATGAGATTTCCCCTCATTCTTCTGATCTCCAGGGAATACAGGCCCAGAGTCACCAAAAGCTCTCCATATGTTAACCCCTTGACTCCTGGGATAATTCTCATGAACCTCTTCTGGACTCTCTCCAATGCCAGCACATCCTTTCTTAGATAGGCAGCCCCAAACTGCTCACAGCACTCCAAATGTGGTCTGACCAATGTCTTATAATGCCTTAGCATCACATCCTTATTTTTGTGAAATAAATGTTAACACTGCATTTGTCTTCCCTATGACTGACTGAAATTTCCTCCCTGTGGAATATGAGGGTTTCCTCCAGGTGTTTCCTCCCACAGACCGAAGACATAGAGGATAGTAGGCAAATTGTCCCATGATTAGGCTAGGGTTAAAGTCATGGGTTGCTGGTGGGCGAGGCTCAAAGTGTTGGAAGGTCTTATTCTGCGTTGTATCTCTGAGTAAATAAATAAATCAACCTTTAGAGATTCCTGCATGAAGGCTCCCAAGTCCATTGGATTTCTGAATTTGCCCTCTATTTGGAAAATAGTCTTTCCTGGTGCATTCATCACACTTATTCTTCCCTCCTCACCACTCCCTACCCACTTCCTCACAGCTGCTTCCACCACCCCAACTCACTTGATTTCTGTGGTGGAAGTTTGCAAGGAAAGGCTCTTTCTTGCAGATGGCCCTTTCATAATGGCTGGCTTTGGCCTCATGTACCACTGGATATCCCAGTATGAAACACTGTAGGTGAAATATTTAGGGGGAACATGTGAGGAGGAACATCTTCACTCAGAGGATGGTGCGAGTGTGGAATGAGCTGCCAGCGGAACTGGTGGATGTGGGTTCAATTTCAACATTTAAGAGCAATTTGGATAAGCACATGGATGGGAAAGGTATGCAGGGCTATGTTCTGGGTGCAGGTTGAAGGGACCAGGCAGAATGGTATGGACTAGATGGGTCAACGGGCCCATTTCTGTACTGTAGTGTAGGAGCTGAGACAATATATTCATTCGTTGATGTTTGATGAGGAAACTTTCAGCTGTCGTCTCTCACATTATTATTTTTATGACTTTTTTCATCAAGCTGGACTTGAATTTGACTTTGTATGATGATGTGAAACAATGTAATGAAAATACTTCAAAATTCATTTTGTTCTTTTCTGATTCAGCAGCAAGAGGTATCCACAAAGAAAGGAGGTATAGTACACCTACGTGTTGAATGTACTTTACTGGAATTATATAAAGAACAGGATACAGAAAGAAGGAAAACACTTAAAGCCCAGATCATCACAGGAAAAGCCTTTCTACCATTGAGCGGAAATGACTGCACTAGCCTCTGGTGTATCTATTGCTAACATGTACTGAGGTGCTCTGGAGAGCAAAATCTCATAAAAACAGTACAGAAGAGATCAAATTGCATACATAGTCCAAGGGATTATGAAGATAAACCTTAGTGTGGAAGCAAGGATGTTGTGCTGGATACCAGTAACATGAATTCTGTTATAACTCGAGTACTTTGGTTACCTCCTGACTGGAAGGAGACAAAACGAATGCAGAAAACACTTACTAAGGAGATTCTGACTAGATCGACATGGGACAATTGTTGAAGATGAAATTATTGGAATATAGATGGTTGAAAGTTGATCTGACTGAAGTTTTCAAAATGATTAAGTGTCCAGATAAAATGAATAATGAGACACCATATTCCTTGGGAGCAGGCTGAGAACCAGAGGACACAGACTTACAATGGCTAACAAAAGAACCAAATACGAAATGTGGAAATCTTCTTTTGTACAGTTGAGTTTTTCATGATGTAGAAATTACTGGCTGTAATGTGATGCAAGCAGATTCATGGTAATTTTTCAGAAGTGTTTTAGAAATTTATTTGAGGCAGTTGAAGCTGTGAGACCCTGGGGCAAGGTGGCTGTTACTATTCTTTATGCGGTTTTATGTGCAAGTGACTCTCCAGATGTGAATCGGTCTTCAATGGCACAGGGAGTTAAAGGAACAGCCCCAAATGCTGAACAGCCTTCCTGGGACACCACGCAGGAAAAAGTAAGCAGCTGGATGTTGAGCCCATAGGCAAGAGAAATGTGATCTTCCCTACCCCCCATCTCTCCAAAACTGAACCCTCAGCCTCGCCCCACCTTGCCCTGGTTTTGATCTTTATCCCAATCTAAGCCCCCAACCCTACCCCTCCCTGCCAACTCCAAACCCTATACCTGCTCTCAACTACCAGTGCTCCTCAATAACACGTCCTAGCTTCAGAGCCAGAAACAGAACACAGTATTTTGCTAATTTCCTGCCCCCTTGCCTGCCGTAATGGTTCTATGATTCTAATAACCAGCTGACTAGTTTTCTAATGAGCTGGGTGTAGGAGCAAATTTATTCACAACATTGGAAGGACTCTCTTTGTTGAAATGCACAGCCATGCCTTATCCTAACTATGACATTGCATGCTCAGATCCTGGAGCAGATCTTGAATCCACATGAAACACAACCATAGAAAAGCAGCATCTGTCATGAAAGATCCTCACCACCCAGGCCAGGCTCTCTTCTCACTGCTGCCATCAGGTAGAAGGTACAGGAGCCTCAGGACTCACACCACCAGGTTCAAGAACAGTTACTACCCCTCAACCATCAGGCTCTTGAACCAAAGGGGATAGCTACAGTCATTTAAAGACTCTGTTATATTATTATTTATGCTTGTTATTTCGTGCTATTTATTTATTATTTGCATTTACACAGTTGTTTACAGTTTGCAGATCCTGTTTACAGTTACTATCCGACAGATTTGCTAAGTATGCCTGCAGAAAAAGAATCTCAGGGTTGTGTGTGGTGACATGTATGTACTCTGATAATAAATCTTACTTTGAGCTTGAGTCTTCTGAGTGATTACAAAGAGTGTTATTCACCAAGCTGGAGGGCACAGTCCAGTGTCTGCTGTAAACTGAGGTTTCACAAGCTACCCTTACACAGCAGGTGATGGGTCACCTACATATACAGTCACACAGAAATGGTCAGCATCATAAGTGGTGTGGACTGCCACATTAACTTATAAAAAGATATCTGATGGTTTATTTGAAGAAGTAATTACAGTGCCGGCAAACTCTGGACCTCAGAATAACAGGACAACGTAGCTTTGAATTGGTGAAAGTTCATGTTGGGTGGAATTACGCAGTTCCTGAACGAGTTCAGCAGTGCATCAGGAAGGCTAGTGGACTGCTGGGTTTGATTTGTAGTGGGCCCGAGGACAAAAGGACACCTTGTCTCAGGGCAAACTAAAGAAAAGGTAGAAGAGGAGAGGGGGAAATCCCCATTTAACTCACTCCCAAGGATAACAGATTCTCATTGTCCATTTTATCTAGCCATTCTGCCATTTCCCCCTCCCCCACTCTGTCTCCCCTCTCACCTCTCCCTACCTGCCTATCACCTCCCCAGTTCCCCTCCTCCTTCCCTTTCTCCCATGGTCCACCCTCCTATCAGATTCCTTCTTTTCCACCCTTTTACCTTTTCCACCTGTCATTGCCCAGATTCTTACCTCATCCCCACTCCTCCCCTGCCCCCCATCCCCAAACTGGCTTCATGTAACACCTTTGAGCTTGTCCTCCTTCCCTGACCCCCTTTCCCTGTCACCACCTTCTTCTTGGCATCTTCCTCCTTCCTTTCCAGTCCTGATGATGGGTCTCAGCCCAAAATTTTGAGTGTTTGTCCATTTCCATAGATGCTGCCTGACTTGCTGAGTTCCTCCATAATTTTGTGTGTTGCTCTGGATTTCCAGCATCTGCAGAATCTTGTGATTAGGGAAGATTACAGATGAGCATTACTCGGAATTTAGATGGGCAATTTGTCAGATGCTTTCAAGATGATAATGGGAGCTGAAAGGATCAATAGAGTAAAATTAATTTTGTTTGGTGGAAATCTAGAGTTAATTATCAAAACCTAAAAAAATCAGCCAGCCATTTTAGGGGTGGCGTTATCACATACACAGTAGAAATCTGGATTCTCTTCTATAATTGATGGACATTTTGTTGATTTCAAATCTAAAATGTATGACTTTTATTAACCGGACGAGCTAAGGTGTGTATACATTCAGTGACTACTATACCTCCTGTGCCTAATAAAGTGGCCACTGAGTGTATGTTCATGATCTTCTGCTGCTGTAGCCTGTCCAGTTCAAGGTTTGACGATCCAACCTGTTGTGCATTCAGAGATGCTGTTCTGCACATCATTGTTGTAAAGTGTAGTTATTTGAGTTACTGTTGCCTTCCGGTCAGCTCGAACCAGTCTGGACATTCTACTCTGACCTCTCTCATTAGAAACATAGAAACATAGAAAACCTACAGCACAATACAGGCCCTTTGGCCCACAAAGCTGTGCTGAACATGCCCACACCTTGGAACTACCGAGACTTTACCAATAGCGCTCTATTTTTCTAAGCTGCACGTATCCATCCAGGAGTCTCTTAAAAGACTCTATTGTTTCCGCCGGCAGCCCATTCCACACACTCACCACTCTCTGCATAAAAAAACTTACCCCTGACATCTCCTCTGTACCTACTTCCAAGCACCTTAAAACTGTGCCCTCTTGTGCTAGCCATTTCAGTCCTGAGAAAAAGCCTCTGACTATCCACATGATCAATGCCTCTCATTATCTTGTACACCTCTATCAGGTCACCTCTCATCCTCCGTCGCTCCAAGGAGAAAAGGCTGAGTTCACTCAACCTATTCTCATAAGGCATGCTCCCCAATCCAGGCAACGTCCTTGTAAATCTCCTCTGCATCCTTTCTATGGTTTCCACGTCCTTCCTATAGTGAGGTGACCGGAAATGAGCACAGGACTCCAAGTGGGGTCTGACCAGGGTTCTACATAGCTGCAACATTACCTCTCGGCTCTTAAACCCAGTCCTACAGTTGATGAAGGCCAATGCACCGTATGCTTTCTTAACCACAGAGTCAACCTGCGCAGCAGCTTTGAGTGTCCTATGGACTTGGACCTCAAGATCCCTCTGATCCTCCACACTGCTGAGAGTCTTACCATTAATACTATATTCTGCCATCATATTTGACAAGGCATTTTCACCCACAGACCTCCAAGAGGACCACAACCTTGTGTAGGGTTTGGAGTCTTGACCCAGAGAGCTATGTTGACTGGAGTAAGGGCATTGTGCTCTGACTCTTGCTCGGGTCACCCATGCCAAACAGGTCATAGGGTAGAGGTCAGATTAAGAGTGGCCCACCAGTCCTCCAGGTTCAGGGGTTCAGCTCAGGGCTAGAAACCCTGACTGGTTAAAACGTTGTTGCAGAAACAGCAATGAAGAATCCTATATCTGTGTGCGAAGAACAGACAGATGAAGAACCTTCATTGCTCCCCTAAATGCCAGAGGCAGTAACCTCACCCACAGATCTGCTTCTCACTGGCTGTTCTTTTGTTTTTCACACCATTCTCTGTAAACTCCAGAGACTGTTGAGCATGAAAACCCCAGGAGATCAGCAGTTTCTGAGATACTCAAACCACCCCGTCAGGCACCAACAATCATTCCACAGTCAAAGTTGCTTCGATCATATTTATCTCCACATTCTGATGTTTGGTTTGAACAACAACTGAATCTCTTGGCCAGGTCCGCATGTTTTTATGCATTGAGTTGCTGTCACATGACTGGCTGATTAGATATTTGCATTAACGAGCAGTTTTCGGGTGTACCTAATAAAGTGGCCACTAAGTGTATGCTAGAGCCTCGTGACCTCACTGAATGGAAGAGCAGTCCCCAGGAACCAAATGTTTGTCCCTTTTTCTATGCTGCAAGATGGGATAGTCATCTAATACCAGTTAACACAAGGGTGGGAAGCAAAGAACTTGCTTTGGTTGTATTCTTTCTTTTTCAATCTCTTTTACTGAGTTTCAAATTGATAAGCATAACAATGATAATGATACAAAGAGATTGGGATTAC